>NC_090942.1:198732603-199360817 GCF_040807025.1 Struthio camelus
TGGAACAGACTCTGCATCTGCAAGCGTATTTGTATCACGGTGTCCCTTTTCACCTGCATTCTCATTGACATTAATGAAATGGGATGCAACTGAATTAGTCTCCTCACTTTTTGCAGCATTTAACAGTTTAGCAGAATCAGGACACTGACCATGAACAATGAAAGATGAATTTGCAGCAACTTCCATCTGATTAGTTTTTGATGTAGACTCAGTTTTGGGTTTTACAAATTCACCATTGTCTTGAAACATTTCTCTGACTCTTGCTAATGCATTTTTTGAAACTGAAACTGCTTTACCTTTTGCTGTACTAATCACAATTGGTTTCAGATCCTCCATGTGTTTTTCAGCGTTAAAACTACATGATGTTTCTTCTAATGTGGTCAAATTAGTTTCATCTTCAGGACCGCCAGCTAGGGACTGTTCTTGGTGAGCATTAACTGTGGTATTTGTGAAGCAGTTTGTATAAGGACAAGATTCATTTAGATGTTCTAAGTTAAATTCCTTACTGTCACAATTCAAATGAGAAGAGCTACATTTTGAAACACTGCTGTAAGTTAAGAGGAAGGAGTGATTATTTTTACTACACTCAACAAATAAACTATTTTTTGCATCTCTACACACAGAATCATCTGCAAGGTCATTCGATACCTTCATTAAGTGTGGAAATACAGTAGATTGCACAGGACAATCACGTATGTTTTCTGAATGATTGCTTTTTTTTGCCAAATATTCCATGTCTCTCTCTGCAAACAGTTTTTCACCCTCAGACAATGAAGTTTCACTTGAAGCATCACTGTCTTTTCCAGGAAAGTATTGTGACTTTCCAAATGTGACATCACGTTTTTTCCATGCACTTTGAATTCCAAAATTTCTTTCACAATCTTTACCTGCATTAATAATTGCATCTTTATGAACAGTATCAAGAATACCAGTTTGTTTAAAGGGACTATGCTCTACTGTCTTTTTAAACTGATCTCCAGTTTCTTTAGAAAGAAGGTTTTCATTAAAATTAAGTGTTTCTGAATCATGTTGAGCAGTGCTTTCAATATATGAGTCACAGTCTTTGACACAGTCCGTACTACATCTTCTTTTCTTTAAGGGGTCCTCGAAATTGTCACTCTGTTCCTTTCCTAAAACATCGTCTTCTGCAAAGAACTGCTTGGCCTTAGCCAAAAATCCATCAGCAATTGTTATTTTCTTGCCACTCGCAGTATGGAAACCAGATGGATAACTCCCTTTAACTGCATTTTGTTCAACATCCATCTCTTGCTGAAAAGGCATTTGATGATGATGGTAAGAGCCTATTTTTATTTTGCTGTGGTTTACAAACAGGTTTTTACCAAGGGTGGTGTCTGCTTCTCCCATACTATTTGTCTTTTGTTTATCAGAGTTCTCTGAAACACTTACATCTCTTTCTCCACGTTTTACCTTGAGCAAGTATACAGAATCATCCAAAGATGCATCAGAAATGGAGATATCACCATCAGCTGCAGTTTGCAATCTCTGTGGTGAGTATTTATCTTCTTGATTTCTCTCTTGTCCTTTCTGATTAGGAACCAGTTTTTCCATTTCACTGGATATACTCAAACTATGTTTTCCTCCAGTGGTAGTAGCATCTCCTAAACATGTCACATCTAATGAGTCTTCTTGCAAATTGCCTTCAACTTGGTAATCTCCTTGATTCAAAAATTGTTTGGAAATTTTCAGATTCTGGTTGTGTTTTGTAATGGATGACAGACTGTTTCCCATGTCACAGGCAGAATACCTACCATTATTCGTACAACTAAAATCAATGTTTTCATCATCATTTCTTGATCTTTTTGTCCAATTTTCTGTATTTCTCCCAAACAGTGTACTGATATTTTCCTCATATTTTTTCTCTGAATGGTGGGAAACAGAACCTGTGCAGAAGTCAGAATCTGTGCTTTTAAAGTTTTTAACACAAACTGTTTTTCCTCTGTTTTCTTTTGTCAGGCATCCGAAAAAATTCCAGTCAGAAGACTTAAGTCCATTTGAACTCTGGCATCTGGTATTAGTTTCAGAAGATTTAAAGAAGTAGTTATCATCATCCAAGTCCCTGAACAGCTCTGCAGACCTGGTCAAAGCAGCTTTAGAAATATTTATTTTTTTACCTCCAGCTGAAGTAAAGCCTACAAAATTAGAAAAGCTGTCCTGTATGGGCACTGGAAAGCTTTGACCATCAGATACTCTACTTCCATTTCCATCTAAATGAGTAAAAATAACCTCTTTGTTATTTTTATAGAAAATAATTTTGTTCTCTTTTTCATATTCTATCATTTTAGACTCTTTATTTGTGTCTTCCTGCTTACTACAATACTTCCTGCTTACTTGATTTTCAGATTTAACAGCATTACAAAAATCAGTATCTTTCCATATTTTAGAAATATTTTCTATATTGGTTGTTCTATTTGTTTCTCCACTTCCAAACTGTTGAGAAATATGACTTTGTAACACGTTACTTTGCTTTCTAAACTGTGTAAATTCAAACTGGCTGCCTGTTTCTTCCAGGATATTAGAAAGTTCAGCAATTTCAGCTTCTTGGCTTGCTGTCAAAGTTTGATTTGATTCTTGCAAGGATTGTTGACTTCCAGGAAAATCTGTACATAGATCAACTTTATGTGGAATAAACTGTGTATGCCTAGGTTCAAGAAAACTTGCCCGTGGATCTAAAGAATCAGATAAATTACTATTCAAATTGCTTTCCACATCTGAGAAAAACATATTTTCCTTTTTGACTTGATCTGAAATATTTTTGACTCTTACCATGGAAGAGGCTTCAAAGCATTCATTTTCAATATCTTTGAACAACATTTTGCCTTTTGCTACACTGTCTTCAGAGAATTTAATCTGCTTATTGGAAGCAGTTTGAAAGCCACTGAAGCTCAGATTTAAACGGCATGCATTTAGATTTCCTGACCACCTCTCTTTAAGCTCTAGGTTCTCATTTGGATTTTTGTTGGAACACATAGGTTTTAATGAATATACATCTTTGTATGGCACAATATGTTTAGAAGGAATTACATTTGTCTTCTTTAAGTAATGTTTTTCTTCAGTGTTAGGGTTAGGTACCTTCTTTGACAGATAAAGTCTTGCTTTTTGAGTTATGGTTGCAAAATGATCTTGTGCAAAAAGATCTGGTACTGTCTGTTTATCTTTTCCAGAAATTACTTCATTTAAAGAATTATCATCTATAGAATCCAACAACTCTTTAGTACTCACTGCACCTACAGTATTGCAAGCAGTTGCTTGAAGGTTTTCATTGTTTTCCATTGACTTTGTTTCTTGATTGTCAGCTACAATTTCTGAAAAGGAAGCTATATCTATTTCTTCCCCTTGTTTTAATTCAGTATTACAATTTTCTGAGCCTTTTATTCTCAAAGGCGCAAGTATTTCTCTACATTCAACTGCTGACAACTGGTCTGTAGCATGCTTTTTTTCAGTTGATATTTTATTGCAACAATCACTACTGACCTTATTTTTGTCAAAGGTGATTTGACTCGAAGTATTATTGAAACTACTGTTTGTCAGAGATGTTGTGTCATGCTGCGTAACAATCAAGCATTCGCTATTACCAGCGGAAGATGGTGCGAGTTGTCCTTTAAGGCCCTGAGGTACAATAGCTCCATCATTCACATTAATACTCATATACATATCCTCCTTCTCTTTCTCTAAGGAATAGCCTTCAGGCAGCAGTCTAGAACGCTTTCTTGCCATAAGGCATGCTGAAGTTAGAACTTTACGTTTTATATTTGAAATTCTTTCACTATTTAAAGACTCTGTCATGTTTTCGTTCCAAGTATTAGATACTTCTAAGCATTTTAATGATGTAACAGGTTGATGCTCTCTTGCATTTTTCACCATGTCTTTCAGCTCCTGTTGTTTCAGCCTGCTGTTGAAGGCATTATAAGATGAGTTATCCATTATATCCATTTTTATGGTACAGGTACTGACATTTTTTTCCTTGATATTAGATTGCAAATGCTTTCTCTCAGCAGAAAGCAGGTAGCCTACAAAAGACATTACAGAACAGAGTTGTTAATAACATGGTCGTCATTTATTCAAAAAAATGCAGATTAAAATGTTCATAAAATTTTGGCCCATTCACAAGGTATTTATGGTACCAGTGTTAAGCATATGTAATGCTTTTGCTTCCAAACGTGAAAGTTTTGACAAGGTTGGAGCTTTACCTGATCCAATCATGTTCTAGTAGCCAGAAACCAGTGAGTAACCTGCAGTTAATACTATCAGTTAAAATAAATGATTTGTAGTTGTAATTAAATTTGAAAAGATGGATTTCTATTCCTTGTGTTTCAACAAAGCATATGCTTCAAACTGTAAAGAGCAATGCTTCAGTTGCCAATATTAAGTAACTATTTTGCAAGAACAACAGCTTTTAAAAATAAGTGTATGTGCTTGCTTTCATTACATAATTTAAGCTTTTAAAAATATTCTGTACTCCTGGAAGAAAAAGACCTACAAATTTAAACCTTTTAACTTTAGAAAAATAGCCAAAGAACTCTAACATACTTTATGCTGTCTTAGAAATCACCTACAGAGGCAGGAAGACACTTGACACTCCAGGAGTCCAAACAGCAATGGCAAAGATAACTGAGCTTGTCAATTAGAATAATGGTTCAAGGTGGAAGTTTCTATTCCAGAAACTAGTTTGAGACTAAATAAGTTAGCACCAGACTATCTGAAAATATTTATGCATTTCTGTCACCTTTGTCATTAACAGACCAATCTGAAATCTTGGTTACCCGACTAATCAGTTGCAGAGACGCTTTATCACTGAGAAGAAGTAATAAAGACTTTAATAAGTGAAAAGAGAATCCTCCACCAATGAAAGAAGCTTAATGATATACCTTGATCATCATCTCTGGCCTTGTGACAACTTTTAAATGAATCAAACTCCGAAGACGGCAATGTAGGATGAGCAGGTGATTCACAGGTTAGTTCTTTCTGAATTTTTTCTTCTTGATACAGTAAAGTGTTATTTATTCTATAAATAAATCTCTTGGATCTCTTTTTCAAGCTGGATAACATATTTAGCCTTTTTAAGCCAGATTTTTTAAAAGTATTTTCACCATCTGTTAAATCTAGGTCACTGCAATTATCTGGAGATATAGTGCCACATACAAGTGGATGAGATAGAACATCAGTTAAGACAGATTTAGAAGTTGCTTTTAAATGCTTGGAAAAGCTGCTGTTGTAGACTACAGCATACTCTGTGACATTTGTACTTTCAATTAAAAAAGAATTACAGTCTAAAAAGCTCACTTTAGAAACCTTTTCAGCAACACATCCTTTTAGTAACTTTGGATCTTGAATACTCAAAGACACAGATTTTACTGGAGGTATTTCCAATGTTGGATTGTTCTCAGAATTTTTCACTTCACAGCACTTCTCTGACAAATTGACACTCAACAGCTTTTGTGCTTTTAACAAACTTGAAGTATTCAGTAAAGATGTTTCTACAGCATCCTCTTTGGTCATTACTACTGATTTCTCTTCAAAATTTTTCTCTCTACTTAAGTCAGATGGTGGAGAGCTACACACAGACATTTCCAAGTGAGCGACATCTAGATCAGATAAGTTCAGCTGAGACCACTGACTGGATGAAGATGATAGGTCTTCTTCCACAAGCTTCCTGCTGTCAGATGACTTCTGTATTCTGTTATCTTCCACATCCATGGTGATCTTAAGCGACTCTGATTCCTTCTCACGTCCAGTTAAACAGGCATGCTTAACACACCTATCTTCATCAGTTTTCTGGAGTAAAGAGTCCTTCATTTCAACTGACTGGGTTTTTTCAGTCCAGCTAGTTGTTTTCACTTCCTGTGAACTGCCAGTCTGTCTTCTAATAGGCTCTTCAGAAGGAACATCCCCCCTTCCTTGTGCTTTATCTATAGTTATTTGACATATCTCTCCTGCATCCAAGGCATTTGGCATCAGCGGAAGGGTTCCATTGGACTTAGCAGGCATGCTGAATGTATCCTCAAAGCTATCCATCTCGCCAAATGAGCCATCTAACATCTTCTCTGGCTCTAAATAGTTTAGAGAAGACAGGGAGAGGAAAAAGAATAATGATTACGTCATAGAAAACTTGAGAAACAACATTGTGGTTTTTTACCATGCAATCCAAAGTTGTACTTACCTTTGCTCAGGAGTGAGTGTGGGAAGATATATGTATGTGCCTTTAAAATAGGTTATTCTCCAATAGCTGCTGTTAGAGAGAGAAAATAGCAGGCAAGCAATGTATGTGCAGATGCTTATGGCCTCCTGAGGACTGCTAACCTGTTACACAGGTTTCCAAGATGAAATCTATTTTTTTCAAAAGAATTTTGCTTTTTCTCTAGATAGGAGAATGAGTAGGAAATTTTACAAGATAAATGTCTAGATTTTTTCCTCTGAAATTTTTACCGAATTTTGGGCAATAAACATCTTAAGAAACTGCCTAATTTTGTCTGTAGCTGGGAGTTAAATGAACTGTTATTTAAGGATGATTCTATTAAACTTTGTCTTTTCCTTTGATCTACAAAATTATAGTATTTAGAAGGATTCTTAAATATAATTTTTTTTTAAAAAAAATGCTTAGCTAGCTTTAAGAGGCCCCAAATGATTGGCAAAACTACTAGAAAAATAATAGTGAGGATTTTTGTTTGTGTAGAGAAATATTATGCAGTAGGGAAAAAAAAAATCCAAACTCTATTTGGCAGACAGCCTTGAAAACCTATATATACAAAGTAAAAATATTACCTTCTCAAATGGACGAAATTAGGCCTACCTTTTAAATATTTAACATTCAAAAAGATAGCTAGGTTTTATTCTGAGGATACTTTTTAAGACATGAAAACTTATTTTTCTCATCAAAGAAATCAAGTACCCAGAAACATCTCTGTCTTCTGTTTTTCTGGGCATATAACCAATACACCATAAGTTTTCCCATAAGCATTTCTGGAGGTAAATTTTCTTTAATTTATAACTCTTTTCCCTTTTAGGAGTATTAAATAATCTAGTGTCTGAAGCCTTTTCCATTTAGAAGTCCCTAGATTACCCACTACTTAGTCACACATATCCAACAGTGTGTAATACAGTACAGTCACTGCTCATGCCCAGCCTGTAGGCATAAAATCACCTCTCTCATCACAGCTCTTGAATAGTTACTGATTCTCTTTCCCTTCTATTTTTAAGGGGAGTGGCAGAAGGCATGAGTAAACAAGATCTCTGAAAGAAACTATAATACTACAGATTGAGGCTGCAAGTTCTTTTCCCAGATTAAAAGTGCATTCTTTTGGAGTAAATTCTCCACCCACATCCTTTCATCCTGTAACTATTTGTCAACAAAACTGTTTGAAAGACCCATTTGTATTCCTTTTTACTTCTAAAGGCATTAGTTTGAATAGAAAATCAGAACTAACAGTATATGAAAGAGAAGATACTGTTCATTCGCTGACTAACCTGATCCCTGATTTTTTCCTTGGTAAGTTGATTTTGATTTCTAAATTTACTGGAGGGGCAGACAAAGGACAGATAACCCCCAAAACTAGGACTGAGAAACAGGATTCTTCCATTTTCCCGGTAAGTGCACTAACTAGGCAATAACTGCTTAATTTGTTTTCTCAGAGCCTCTCCTGAATAACTACAATACTCAGGGAAAAAAAAAAGGCTTAAATAGAAGAGGTTGGTAATGTTTCTGCTCTGGATTCATATATTGACCAAGTGTTAGAATAGAATACATTGTCCTATTTCATACTGGAATCCTTATAAGCAGAAGGTATTGAACCCATTTCTCCTAGAAGGGGAATGAATGGCCCCATTTTGTTTTGTTTGTTTTTTTTTTTGAATTAAAGAGTAAGTATCAAGCTGTAAGCCACAGCCCAGGGCAAAGCACCTAAAATGTTACAGAACTTCATGTTTTCCATTGGCTTGTCAATTTAAACAGCTTCACAGTCAACATGCTGGCTACCACATACTTGAAAAATCGTAACTCTGAATCTATGGTTATATAGTACCTTGAGCAAAGCTGTGACTTCTGCTATAAGGCCAGATGCCTAAAACTTAGTGATGCAATGACCTGTGCTATGCTTACTTAAACTAAGAACTTGAACATTAAGAATTAATGATGGGGTTATAAATAAATATACTTAAAGATTGCATGCAAATTTAGATAATCTGTGAGAGCCTTACCTGTTAATACAGGATAGTACACATCTTAAAGTCCTCACTCACAGTAAATGGAAATCAGTTAGAAAAAAGTTACACCAGAAAACCCCCAAATCCAGCAGTATTTGAAATATTTGAGAGTTCTTGAACTTCAGACTGACTGCGTATATTCAGTCTCACTATTGTTAAGGATATAGCTGGTACAATATTAATAAACAATCTTTTCATTAAATTAAAACTACAAAGGTGTTCAATCAATACTATGTCTCTCTTATTTTCTTTGACCAAGAAAAAATCTAATAAAACAGACTGCTTTTCCAGATTATACTAGTACAAAATATATACTGCTATATAAAAATATATATAAAAATATATACTACTACTACACTACTACAACAAAACAAACATTCAAAAGCTACCAAGAGGTGGAAGATAGAGTTGCTAGTACCTTTCTTTTAACATTGTATCTTTGAATGCCAACTTAAATATTATCAAAAGGGGAAGGAGCATAGAAGGAGCACTTACAAACAATATTGTAAACTTTAAAAGCCACAGTTTCTTCCTCCTCTTCTTTCTACTACAGCTATTTTACCTAGGCTTTTCTGCTGTACTATGGGCTGTGATAAGGTATCCTGGAACACAGCAGAGGGTATCAGTTTGTCCTTCATTTCGAGAAGTATTATACTGACCATAAACTACTTGATTATGTTCAGCACCAATTCCAGTCTCTTTTCCTTCATGTTTCACACTAAGATACAAAAATAGCACATATCTCTGCAAGCAATGATGTTTCCTATCTAAGCACTCTCAGCCCTCCCTCTTAACACCTGAGGCGATTCTTTTGCAATCCTTACATTTACCAACAGTATTTTAGGGCAGCCCATTTAATTTAGATAAGAATGAGACATAGTCCCAAAGATTCAGCTTCCCATCTATCCCACGTGCATCTCTACAACATCTACACATCCTGAACAAAGTTCTCTGTTAATATCCTTCCCTTTGCCATCATTTCTCAGCAAAAACGTGAAAGCCAAACTAAAGTGTATGCTTATTCTTCTTCACCAACATGTTCTAAGAACACACTATGAAAGCAATTTTTGTTGGCTGAGTTTTTTCTGATGTATTAAAAAGGATAATATTCCTTTTTCCTAACAGATTTTGTTACGTTTTGAACTTCAAAAGATGAAGCGAATGAAGAAAGAATAGCACGATTAAAAAACAAGCACATCACAGAACAATAAGTGTTAGGTGTGATTGCATGAGAGAGAGAAACCAATCTGTTAGCTAGAAATAGTCTTGCTCCTCCTCTCTAGCCTGTACTTTTTTCCCCGCCTCTCAGCTCTCATTTCCACAGTCTCTCCCCTTCACTTACATCAGTACCAATCTGGTTATCCAATGGCATGGTAACCTGATTTAATTCACTGACCCATCAGAAATTGATTCCCCCTTTTTATGGCAAGATTAGTTTTTACAAGTAGAATCAATTTAGGAGATGGGAGTACACAACTGGCAGATGAAATAAACTGTAAGATTATCCCAAATCACATAATGCAACTTCATCCTCAGACTTGCTTCACAAAGTGCCCAGTAACAGCAGTAAAGCATTAACACTTACCAGCATTTTCAGCATTTAGCTTTATTGCCTCTGGTATGGACTGTATAGTTGTCTCACTCCTCCCAGGATATTTATCATGTTTGGAGAAAAAATTACGTGAAACCTGTAAACCCAGCAGTCACACTGTTACATAGACTGCATATCAATTAAGGGTCAGCTTAATATTAAAATATATAACCCTAAATATTTACTATAATAGCCGAGTAATTCTGCGCTTCTTAAAATAAAACGTAGCATATTTTTGCAGGGAAACTGAATATCTTGAAAATAAGCAAGCTGATAATTCTGCAACCATTTAAGGGCAGTGAATGAATTCAGTAGTTTAATATATATAAGCCTTTCAAAAAAAAGAAGGAAGGAACTAAAAGAAGAAGAAAGGTTGTTTTAACTTCTAACAGTTGGTTTGTTAACTGTGAAGTTTCAGGTAGTAAGAATGAAATGTAAATCCATAACTGAATCCCATTAGCACTGCCCTTAGCTTTCGGTCTCAATAATCATTGAGTGTTCATATACATAGAGTAAAATTATAGTTGTACAGAACCTCTCTCTTTCTTAACAACATAAAAGAATTGAAATTAGTACTCAGTTTTAACCCTTGATGTAGTGGTTGAGCTCAAGACCTTATCTGACAATATAAGGCAAACAACAATTGTCACAGCTTTGACAAAGGGGAGGAAAATACAGGAACTAACAAACCTACAGCAAAGTAGCACATTGTAGTTCCTAGAGGTGATTTCTGTTTGAATTGACTCACACTGCCACTGAATCCAAGTTAAGTAAAAAAAAAAAAGTCCTCAAAGGGGTTGTATTTGTGAAGCATAATCTACAGCCAGGTTTTGCAAGCTTAGTTTTGTGAGCAATAAGTTTTACAAAGAGCTAGATAAGAGAGCATAGAATGAAAGTGAGGTAATTTTTTATTCTTGGCACAAGCAATTTGAGTATGTAACTAAATAGCTTAAGTGTAATTAAAGAATAGCATAGCTCTTAAATCTACTTACTATCTCAGCTCTTTCATCTTGTTGCTTTACTTCAGAAATAGAATCATTCTCTCTAGCTTTAGAAGAAAGATAGACATGTCAATTCATTTGTTCTTAGGTGACTGGCTGAGTGTGTTCAAATACAGTTGGGGTGTTGAGAGGGGTTTTCTTTTGATTATTTTAAATGCAACTGAAATCTGTAAAGTAATGAAATAGCCCCTAAAGACTAACGGCAAGTTTAACTGAAAACACTTACAGGTGAGATTCTCTGCTAAGAGAGAGCATACACACACAGTTCTGTAACAGCATAAAACACCCTCAATCACACCATGTGGCTGCTGCTGTGCAGGTGCAGGAGTTACCACCCTGAGCACACCATCACCCTTTCCAGAAGTTATTCATGACACTCCTCCCTAATTTGCTTCTGTCACATGATCTCAATAAATACTTCAAGCTACTGTCAGGAATTTGATTTTTCTTTGCCCCTCCCTCCTCAACCCCAAGCAGTAATATCCGCTTCATCCATATTACAAAAGGAGAGCGTAAACCCTATTTTTAAGATTGCTAAAGAGCAGTATCTTGAAATACCTACCTTTCGTTAACATGGCATCTAGATTCCTGTGCGCTATTAAGATCAGTAACTTGAACCCCTCCCTTGAAGCTGCTAAACAACTTGTTCTTTCTCGTTCTTTCCTTTTACAGGTAACTGATGACAAAAAGTGGGCATCGTGACTATGAAATAATACGCTCTTGCATAAAGTGAGAGAATTAGAAAGCGGGTTCAGACCAGAACTCATCTCCCAGGAGAGTCTCTCTAAGCTAGGGTTAGTTTTCCCAGACTTCCTTTTCAAGCCACGTCATTCCAAAGCCATGAACATGCAAAAAGAAAAGGCACAATTTATCAGCCCTGTGAATGGCACAATTCAGTAGCCCATCCCTGCTGAGAAAGGAGACTCTCACTTCTTGAATGCATTCTTAGTCAAATACTTCACACTGTGACCATTTAACAAAAATAAATATAGTCTTTCCATTTTCTCAAGGGTTTTCATCATCAAGTCATATAGTCAAACTTCATTTTGCCTGTTCATCACATGTAAACAAATTACACTTAGGGCAAAACCTTAGGCTGAAGCTTGATGTTCAGTGGCTATGCCATTTAACAGTCATCACCCACTCGTCTTCATCCTCTGTTATGCTGACACAGCTGTTTGTGCAGCTGTGCAGTAAATGAGATCCGGGAATTACTCTGTCTGAATAATCTAGGAAAAATTGTTTTTCAATTGAATCAGTATCCCAATCTGCTTGACTGCCTCAGTACAACAGCGAGGATTGTGAGAGGGCTTGAAATGCTGAAGCCAGTGCTGCTGCTGGAAAGCTGCTTGATGAACTACACCCTTGGACTTCCTAAATGTACTCACCTTGACATAATGGCATCTTGCTTTGTGATGGTGCAAACAAACAATCACTACCTAATCCTCTTTCTATGCTTTGCTATGTTAATTCTAATTTTATATTCCCTAGCTCTTTATACAAAGGAAAAAAGCTTTTGAAAGCAATTACACGTTTAGTTTAATTTCTTTCTTTTAGAGTCACATAATTTAAAGTCACCCACGGACCATTGCTGTAAGAGTTTTGTCTTCTTGTCAAGAAAATTCAAATATGCCTGTTCTTCTAGTGTCAAAAACAGAACAGTATTTAACTCTTAGCAACTATTCATTATTAGAATTACCTATTATCACTGTTGCGCCAAGTGTTGGAGGTGTGGCTAAAGAACTTGACCAGGACATATCTGGATCCACTTCTGCTCCCAGACTTTCAGAAATACGTTTTGGAGTTCTGACCTAAAAATATATTTAACAATTATTTCTACACAAAGTTTTAAAGATACTACTCAGGAAAAAGAAAATAAAACACAGGAATAAATATTTACCTCCAAAAGTTTTGGTGTGCAAAACAAACTTCCATATTGTCCTAAAAAGGATTAAGTAGTAAGAATATGTAATTTATATCTACAGATATCAAATATTTTGTAAAATTAAACAATGAAAATACACACCTGGAATATTACCTCTGTGTGGAGTCCTGCAAGTGTTCCTTAAAAACCAAAACCAAATAAAAAATATTAATTTTACTTCTCAACTTCTGAAAATAAGAACAGTAAATATTGATACCAGACATTATGTACAATAAATTATACCACTCCCTTCATTTTCTCTCTTTTTTTTTTCCCAGTCATAACTTTTGCCCTGATAAACAAAATGTAAATTTCTTCTCCTGTGTGTCTTTCTGGACCACCAGTCCAGAAATTTAAACTTAAAGGTAAGTTTATTTCAAGCTGCAAAATATTTCTTTTGTGAAATATGCTCATTTTCAATGATGAGTCTTACTAAATCTCAATGCAATCTATCCACACGTTTCTTAACATGCTGTATGAAACTATGGAAATCGGCTCAATTAATTGGATTGAATTAGATAATTAGTTGAATTATTCTTTATAACTAACATGAGTAGTTTGAACAGATTTATCTGAAAAATACGTATTTAATTGTAGAAACTGAGTCTACTACTAAAGAAGATCCTTGTAAATGTTATGAATAGTATTACAAATTACTACGTTAGAAGCACATGATACATCACTACTACCATTGCCTGCACTGGATTTTGAAGATTTGGGAAAGTGAAATAACGTTAAAGAGTGGAAAAAATAAAAAGAAAGAATGCCTAAGAAAACGGAAATTTTCAAAAATTAGCTAGTATTTTATTTTCAACTCTCTTGGCAACGTATGAGTATAATAAAAACATAAGATGATTTGCAAGATTATCCATTGCTCTGAAAAACACTACCAGTCAAACACAGTGGTTTTAAGATTGCTTTTGGTTTAAAATCCATTTTATTTTAAATTTGTGTTTACATATTTAACATACCTAGCAGCATGACATACACCAACAGGAGAAGCAAATGTTTCATTTCCTTGATCTATTTTTGTTCTTATGATTCTTGGACTAATCAAATTTTCTTTGCCTGGAATACAGAATATAATGATCAACAAAGTCTTGCAGAATCACATGTAATAGTTTTGATTTTGAAGTTTAAAGATAAGCTTAAAAAAAAAAAAAAAAAAAGCAAAGTATGATTTTTTGTACCAAAAGTTATCTAATGTTACCTTGTCCTCTAGTGTTTTGAACGTGTTCAAATTCTACATTAAAATAATGCTAAACACATTTCAAATGCACAGCCAAAATAAATAACTCCATTTGTCACCTTATTCTTTTGTTAAATGTCTGTTTCAGTATATTTCCTAGATATTAGTCAAGTAATATATTCCATTTTAATGTTGCATTGTGCATTTCTTCTTATTGCAGAAGTTGTTCTCAGCAGAAACTCAAAACAGGCAAACATGCACTTATACCAGTTTTCCCTCAACTTTACTTAAGACATATGGCAAACATGCACTTATACCAGTTTTCCCTCACCTTTACTTAAGACATACACTTCTTGATATGAATGAACAGCAGAAAGTGAAATTTTTTTCTGGAACTATTTGTATGCCATGCATCCCTAGGTAAAAGAGAGAGCATGCTCATCAAAGAAGCAGAATCCTTTGAACAGTGAGCCCCTCACATGAACAAGCACCAACTCAAACAATTCCTACTTAGAAATTTCCAAACAATTTCCATCTCAGAAATTGCACCTATGTTTCTGCATCTCTGACTGCTTCCGAGTTCCTGAGTCCATATGCCCACCAGCATGGCTGCATCCCAGTACCATACCAAGGTGAAATCCAGACGTGCATCGGCTTCCATCCATGCTCTTATTTTCGCAAAGGGAAACCTAGGCTCACAAGTCAGTTGGCCATGACCCAGAAAACTGGGGGAATAAGATCTCAGGCCATGCCCCAAGGCAGTCCATAGAAACTTCTGTAACTTCCTTGACTGTAATCATTAGCGTGCACAAACCGACATGCTCATGCACATGCAGAGAGGAAGAGTAACCATTCAAAACAGAAGAAGTTCCTTTGTCCCTCTGTCTAAATAGGTAAAGACAGAAGAAACATTTTCAGCTGGGAGTAAGTTGAGCAGAAGCCTGGCTATAAACTTAAGAGAAATACACAGGGTAACAATGCTCTAAGAAGACAATATTATAAGGTGTATTTGAACAGCACCACAGTTCAACACCTTTAAAGCCTTCACTTCAGGATCTAAAAACAAGTCCTATAATGAGGAGAGTCTTATGTTCATCTGTGGCTGATCTAGAAAAGCTTATCTTATTGCCAAGGAGGACACACACAAAGTAGATGTACAAATCAAATACTGTAGTAATGGAGTTAGAAATTCCTCCATAGAAAAGATTCTTACACTTATTTGTCCGAGAAGGATAGGTACTACAACTTGCAGATACATTAAAAAGGAGTGAAGAGTGACACCTACTTTCACAATGTACTCGGGATTTGGAAATAGCGTAATGAGAACTGCCCTGTAGAAGTGGCAGAACTCTTCAAGTAGAAAAATTCTTTCCATCGCTTACAGTTTTACTAACTCAAAGAGCTAAGTTCTTCCAAATCTTTTCAAGAAAATATGAGGAAAGCTCTACAGATCACCTTGTATTTCAGTGTTATAAGCATTATATTCTCTTAGAATATTCAGACTAGGACAATATCTTCTCTACAGTGGTCTTAGTATGTAGGGATACAGTATCAGGTGATTGCAAGGCTAAATTCATTAAGATCAATTCTGCCTTTGTACAGGTGGGCTTAGGAAGCCTACTATGCTTTCTGCTTATCGACAATGCTGCTGCAGAATTTGTATCACAGTACTAGTCATCAGCTACAAAAATAACACGTAAAAAATTCCTCTCTCTTCTGGAGCTCACAAGAAGCCTTTAAACAAACTTATTTTAAAAGTTACTCACTTGCTTCTATGTTTTTCTGATCCAATTCTTTTCCAGGAGAAGAAAAAGGTGGCAATATTGTACTCTGTTCTTCAAAAATTAGTGGAGTTGAAGCCAGCTGGCTGTAGGTAGCAGGTTTTGCCCTTGGAGTTTTAAAAGGGGCTTGATCAAGCCAGCTAATATGACCATCAAGTTCTCCTAACAATTTAGGCTCATAAGGGGAAGCTTCTGAGCTGAGTTCTTCAAACCAGTTGAGACTTATAGGCCCTAAATCTATGAAGAAAAATACATAGAACACCACGTTAAAAAAATAAATGGCATGCAAATTACAAAGTAAGAATTATGAATTTATACATCATTAAACCAGGACATAAAATAGGAATATTCATTCTATACATGATATACCTAAGACCATGTCATAATTAGTTGTAACTGTAGCAAAATTAACGCTTCATGCGGGATGCACGCCTATATTGAACATATTGCTATAATTATATTTATTAGCATGTTTCTGGATAGCTATGAACTCTGATGTTGACAAAGCATAAAAGAAGCTTTGCCATAATTTTAAGACCACTAACAAAACTAACCAAAGAGTAATTAAATATCCTGTTTGTTTAAAATTAAAAGTAAACTCTTGGCTTTTAGTTTATATCTAGTTTTATTCAGACTGGCAAGTTACACAGGTTCCTCTTAACATTAGTATATTATACAACTCTAGGTACATTTGGCAAAAGACTAAACCTGCACTGCATGCAGGTGGCTAAAGAAAACCACAGCTAAAACAAGTACACGGAAGCAACTGAGAACACATTATGAAAAAAAGGCTACAAATAAAAGTTAAATGAAATATATAAAGAATTAGATAACAGTGAATAAAGATTTTGGGCAAGCAGAACAGGCAACAAGTTGAGTAATACTTTTCTATGGGACAAAAAGATCACTGCAAATGCTTATAAAACATCAACATCCTTAAAGCAACTCTAATAAAAACTATTTACTTTAGTCAAACTCTACCTGATTCACTGCATCGCGCCTTAAATATTTCAAAGAAAGTTGGTTTGTAAGCCATTTTCGTATCTGTATCATTACTGGATGGCTTGTTGAAAAACCTGAAAAGAAACAGGAAAACACTTTCACACAGCACTATTCTAAAGTTACTGCTAAACTGGAATACAAGTGTTAACCCTGCTTTCCAGGACCTCTTGGTAGGTGGGCCGTATACCAACGTGTTAGCTTCAGGACTGTGATGTATGTATTCGTTCATAACAACGGACAAGTTATGAAAACAACAGACAAAAAAAGTAAAGGGAATCACACAGGAGACAGCAGAACTCAGCAAACACAGGAGGACAAGATGGAAGGCATATAGCACTTTCGAGATGTTTTAAATACCCTCACACTACTGTATATGAGGATGGAATATACACCATTACCTCTAGACTCTTACAACCACCACTGCAACACACCATGACTTTGGTTGAAAGTTGCTTTCAAGTTGAGCAAACTTTGCCAGTTTTATAATTATATTAAAAAAAAAAAAAAAGTGACCATTGCTAAGATTGCCACAGGAAGACATTTTTTGTGTTAACTTTATCTGAACACGTTTCCACCACACCATATTTTACTGTTTGTACTGTACAATCAGTTTCCCCTGTGATGGATGGCTTACACAGGCCTTTGCTCCCCAAAAGGAAAGGAAAAGCATGCTTGTAGAAGCGGGTACATACTACCATAAAACAGTAACAAAACTAAGCCATTAATTAAGTTACTTCAAAAGGACGTGCCATAAGGTGAAGTGAACCCTCTCCCTCCTCTACATTGCTTCCCCCGCGTGTTTACGGAAAAATCCTGCGAGGAAACCAGCACTTTCACACTTCGGGTGCTTTGGCCTGCGACGTTACCACCCCAGCACCGCGCAGCGACCTCAGGCAGGGCAGAGCCGGCCCCTCCTGCCCGGAGGCCGCAGCCCCCCCCCGCCCCGTCAGGGGAAGGGCACAGAGGCGGGCGAGGTCGCATCCCCGCAGGGCTCCGGGAAGGAGCGTTTACCTCCCTCCGGCGGCACCGCGCCCGCAGCATCGCCTCACGCGCGGCGTGGGGTGGGGCGCGGCGCGGCCCGCGTGGGGGCGGGGGAGGGGCGGCGGTCGGCCCCCCCTGCCAGCGGCCGCCGGACCCCGCCGAACCGCGCGCCACAGCCGCGCCGCCCCCACTCGCGGCGCTCAAAGCTTGGCGCCAAACGCCCCGGCGCCTGCGCGCTGGCGCCCGCCGCTGCCCCGCCTGCCACGTCACGGGGCAGGGGAGAGAGGCCGGTAACGGCCGCTTCGCCTCAGCGCTGCGGGGCGGCGCCGGTCCCAGCCCCGCCCGCCATTCCCTTCCTTTCCTCTCTTTTCCTTTGCCTTCCCGGTGCTCCGTGCTGGGACCGCCGCCGGGGGCTGGCCGGGGTCGCTGTCGCCTCGCGTTTCTCCCTTAGACGTTTCATTAAAGCGCTGTGTGAAAGCCAAGCTTGCAAATTAAGCCCCCGGCAGCAGGAAAACTCCGGCATTACGGTTCTTGTGTTCTCAAAAGTGCCTGCGCAGGTGCGTTACAAGATGGAGTTTGATGGCCTTTGTAAATATTTTTCCTCTGGGGCTTCTTTCAAGCCCCAGGAGTGATGTCCGTGCAAGGGCTTTATCCTTCTACACATGGTGGCACGTCTACTTTGTATCGTCTCAGTATGGAATTAACTACAGAATTATTTATTTCCTTATGGCATGGCAGCTCAGTGGGATAAAACAGCTCTGCCCAGGCCCCTTCAACAGCAGCAGACTCTAGAAAATCTTTTCCTTTTCTCAGTTCTCCTTAAAGAGGATTTTCTTTTCTTTGATAAAGGGTGGTATAAAAGAATCCATATAGCAGCAGTCCTGTAAAAGTCGTGTTACGAAGTAAAGGAGAAAAGCCAATTTAAGTACAAAGAAAAATTTGCACTCTCTGAAAACGACTCCTCTCCCACCATCTCCCCTGAAAACTCCTTGCTGACTACATGTGACCCCTGCTTTATATGCACAGATCTCACTGACCACTCCCTGTGCTCTGATCCAAATGTCAGCTCCCTTCTTTTATTCACACATCCCTCGCTGTATGAGAAGTGCAGTATCACGTTCAAGGTTCACGTATTCCAACTTCCAACAGCGGGTAACACCGATGTCCCAGAGAAAGGCTCCACAAGTCTCACTGTACGCACAAGTACCACGATGGCGTTATTGTTGCCTCTGATGGCGTCAGACTAATCTTTTTAGTTAGACATTTGTGTAGACCTTCAACCATGAGGTTTTACATCCCTTCCAAATGTTATTAGTATTATTGTAAAAGCGAATATTATTATCCTCCATGTACATATCCCTTCCTGTTTTGACTCCTGAAAAATTCTTGGCCTCAGCAAGTTCATAAGATAACTGCAAGTTGGGTGGAACTCTTTATCAATTTTGAATTTGTCATCTTTCATTTTAATTGGATATCTTTCTGCTCTTGTGTTATAAAAGAGTTTCTACCTACCTCTCCATACCAATCATTATTTTACACAATTTTATCACATCTATTTACTTGTGTGTTACCTTCCTCAGTGTCTCTTCACATGATAATTTTTCCATGTCCTTCAACCTTCTAATGAACTTCTTTAGCCTCCTTCTATTTCTGCAGTGGGCTTTGGAGGTGCAGTAACTGGTTCTTCCCATAAGATTGCGGAAGAAGCCATATCATTGATTTGTGTGGTGGCACATAATCTCCATTTTATTCTCCATCCCATTTGTAAGGCATCCTAATAATTTACTCTTTTTTGAGCCATACTGTCATAAATTTTAGCTTAGCTGGTCATCCCGATGTCCTGTCTCTTCCTTCGATACAGATAAGGCATTGCAAACACCAAACCACAGGGAGCCTTGAGCCATCTTGCTATTAACTGTGATGGATCTTGACCGCGTACTTCAAGTGTTTCCTGAATCTTAACCCATTTTGATCCATAAAAATGCTGTTTCTGACCAAGAATTATTTCAGATACTTGAAAGGATTTTGCTCAAATAGGTTGTGAAAGTTTAAATACATCATCTCTACCAATTCTTCTCTAGCAGTTCTTCTCTAGCCTCTACTTTGCTGACCTATTGAATTTTATAATGTAATGCTTTTATAAAAAATACTGCCTTTTACTGTGTTCTGTTTTTCCAACAATACTATTTTAACAAACATTTCCAGATAAAACTTACTTACTTGCAGATAAAAAACACTGACTGATAACAATTCTAGAGCTTCTCCAAATTGCAGTGTTTGCCTTTAGCTGCCTTTTATCACTGTAGCAGGCTTTTAACTGCTTTATGACAGACTGGATATTTGTATTAGGTGCATTCCTATTAAATACTTACATTCATTCAGAATTTTAAAGTATCTATCATCTAGAGCTGGTGATTTGCAATTGTGTTGTAAAAACATGAATAAGTTTTGATACATAGTTGTTATCCCAGTCTCATTAAACAGACAGTAAACAGAAGGAGTTAGGAGCAAGCAGAGCTGCAGACTTGCCATCACTGTAAAGGGTGTGGTTGTCTCAGAAATGGATGAGCTGTGGCTACTCATCTTTAGAGGGTTTTGCAGACTCGTGCTACTTTTTGAGTGCTGATTACTTGCCAGTGCTAACACAGCTCTGACAAGCTTTTTTCCAATTTGCAGCTCCCTGAACAATTAAGACTTTACTCGGCACTGGATTCATCATTGCATCTTCTAACCCTATCACTGCATTTTCTACCTGAAGTCATGGGTAAAGGCCTCTGAAAGCAGAGGAGCCTATGGGTGCTTAGCGGTTCAGACGGGATCCTCACATGTTATTACTTGGCTCTGTAAAAGTCTCCACCTTTTTACAAAAATGCTGATTAGGTAAGAATAGGAAATCCTGTGCAAGATTGCCTTAATGCAAGTCCATGTACGCAGGCTTCCCCCACCATGTGCTTGGAAATACCAAGTCCTGGTATAGCTTTGCAAAGCAGGGGTAAGCACGGAGGGCTCACAGAGGTGAGCCTGCAACCTTGCCCTTGCAATCAGCCCCTGAGAGTCAGCCCCACCTGGCCCAGGCCAATCTCCCCATCAGTGAGCGACAATTAACAGCAGCTCTTCAGACAAGATAAAGGCAGGGCAGGGAGACAAGCAGGGCTGACTTTTCTCTGGGTGCAATCATGGAAAGCTTTGTCTATCCCCCCTTTGGTACATACCAGGGCTTCAGGGGCAGCCTAACACCAAGCCGTGGCAGGGACCCAGTGCTGAAGCAGCCCAGCTGGAAGCAGAGCAAGAGCAGTGGTGTCAGCCCCTTCCTTGGGGGTCCCCCAACCCCTATGCCTGCTGACTACCTTGACAGCTACCGGAGGGCCCAGCTCAAGGCCTTGCTGTCACAGGTGAGCCCAGGGCTGACACCACGGCTGCGCCGGGCCAACACTAAGGAGGTGGGTGTGCAGGTGAACCCACGAGCTGATGTTGCTGTGCAGTGCTCCCTGGGGCCACGCACCCTGCCTGCTGGCCGCCCCCTCAGCCCTGCTGCCCTCCGTGCCCGTGGGCCCCTTGCCCTCTACTCACCTGTGCTGGACCGTCGCCTCTTCACGCTGCCTGAGGCTGCAGGGCCCCAGGGGAAGAACCAGGCAGTGACAGCTACCACCCCTGAAGAGCAGAAGGCTGAGGATGGTAGTGGAGAGCAACAGGAAGGCCAGGCAGAGGATGCCCCACCGCATGAGGAGCCGGCAGAGGCACCACGGGAGGAGGCTGTGGCCCCTGGCCGGCGGGCTGCCTTCCAGGTATGCAATGCCAGGAGCCCTGGGCTAGTGTGGGGCCTGGGGCAGGTGGCTGGGGATCTGGCAGCCTGCCCTGGGCAAGGAGGCGAATCCTGAGTTGGGCTGGAAAGAAATCCTCTTCTAGGTGGGAGAAGGCATGGTGGTCCCCAGCCTGGCTTCCCCATCAGGTCTATGTTCCCCTTCCCTTAGGGTTAGTCATCCCTGGTGGGGCTCTGGCTCTTGCTCCCCTGTGATGGTGGGGGGCCTCCTGCTTGTGAGAGTGGGGGGTGTAATAAGGGAGTTGAGCCTGGTGTTTGTGTGATGCCAGAGGTTGCTGAGTGCATTTTCTCTCTGCAGTTCTTGGAGCAGAAGTATGGCTATTTCCACTGCAAAGACTGCAAGACCAGATGGGAGAGTGCCTATGTCTGGTGCATTTCTGGAAGTAACAAGGTAGTTAACATAAAACAAGTATAGTTTTTGCTTCTGAAACTTGCAAGTATGACACTAAAGCTGTGCCAAATGGGATGTTTCGGCATGAATTTAGGGTGACTGTATAGGAATGTCCTGAGTAAGTCTCTGTAGTAACTGAGAACTTGTTTCTTAGGTATACTTTAAGCAGCTCTGTCGCAAATGCCAAAAGGGCTTCAATCCCTATAGAGTGGAAGCTATCCAGTGCCAGGTAAGTTACAGACTTCTGTGCCTTGGTAAGACTGCCGGAACTTGCCACGTATTAAAATTTGCATTAAAATAGCTTACTATTGATGAATTTGATGTTGACTTTAGGTGGAAGAAAGCAGTACCTGAACTTGCTTTCATTCCATTACTAGGAAGCATTATTTGGGAATAGCCTAACAGTGTAAGGCTGCTTCTTGCAAATGGTTTACATCAACAATCTTCTGTTCATATAGTGTCATACCTAACTACTACTCATACCTACTAGGGTTAGGGTTTTGACACAGTGTTTTGAGCTTCTAGATTAGAAGGTTTTTATAGCTGAACTCCGCAAGGTTTTCATTGCGAAAGCTCTTTTGAGCATATCGGATCAAATGTGTTCCTGTGATTAAGGGGAAACCAAATGTCAATCTGACATGACATGGCCATCTTTTTATCTGCCAATAATAAAGTGTCTCTTTTTTTAAGACCTGTTCAAAGACTCGTTGTTCCTGCCCCCAGAAGAAAAGACACATTGATCTCAAGAGACCTCATCGCCAAGAACTTTGTGGCCGCTGCAAAGGCAAGAGGCTGTCCTGTGATAACACTTACAGCTTCAAATACATTGTCTGATCCATGTGCCCTTTTCTGTTTTGCACTTTGCACGTTGTCAGTCCTCTGCAATGTTTTGACTTTAGGCTTTTGACCTGGCATTGGATAATGGATTAAGACTTTTGTATTATTTATAAAATATTTAACTTTACTGTACATATGTTGTAAATAAAGTTCAATAAAAGTTTGCACTAATTTGTTACCCCTTTAGTTTTATCTTGCTGTGATACACAGGGAAATACAGCTGGAAGGAAGCAAAACCTATTTGATTTCCTAAAGCAAATGGATTTTGTCTTTATTCCTTTAGGGTAGTATAAAATAATAGTTTGCTGTAGCAAACTTGTTCTCTCTTCACTCTGAATACTGAACTATTGTGCAAGATGCAAATAATACTATGGGGATTAAAGTCTATGGTAAATGTACCCATCTCTCTTGTAGCTCATGCTACAGCAGCATGCCCCAGTGAATGACTACTCACCAGAAGAGTATGCCCTTAAGAGGGGGGGGAAAAAACTGTAAACTTAATGTGCTTCAAAGTGTGTGTGGGAGGAATCTTTTGAGTCAGGGTAACTGGGAGGTTGTCAACAAATTCTCTAGGCTTAATGTGTCTCAATATCCAGAACAAGCCTGTGTCCTTTGTTAAGTAAAGGCTTCTGCCCCACAGGCTTGCTGGTTATATAAGGTGTTTCTATTGTAGCTGGCTTAAATATAACTCTGTATAATAAAGGGAGTAACTGAACATGCTTTTACAGGGACGAAATGTAAGACAGTGGAAATGTGCTTAAACTAGCTTTGTTGCACAGAAGCTTTGAGGAGCACTGCTGAAACTAATGTATTCTTAGGACTTCAGTGAGACTTTGTTAGGAATATGCTAATTCCTACTCTACCTAAAGTCTAGATTGATGTGAAGGAAAAGTTACTGCTTCACTCTTTTTAACTGCAAGGAATCATAGAACCTCTGGACCTCTTTTCCCTACTCCAAACAGGGCCAATTACCTAATGATCAAATTGCTCAGGGCCTCGTCCATCTGACTTTCTCATATCTCTAAGGATGGGGATTATGTGGTCTCGCTGTGCAACCAATTCCAGTTTTTGAACACCCTCCTGATAAAGTTTTTCCTTTATTTCTAATAGGAACTTTCTGTGTTGTAGCTTATACCCACTTCTGTGCTTCCATAAGTCTGGCTTTATCCTTTCTACATATTCCCAGCAGGACTACGTGTTAGGAAGATAGCAGGAAGGTATTTTCTTAATGATAAACCCGGATTCCTCAGGCTCTCCTAGAGCGTCATTTCCTCCAGCCTCCCTTAATGTTTTGGTAGCCATCTGCTGAACTTGATCCAGTATGTCCATGTCCTTCCTGTACTGGGAATCCTAAAACTCAACACAGTATTCCAGGTGTGGTCTCATAACTTCTGAATAGAAGGGAAGAATGACTTCCCTAGACTTGCTAGCAGCACTCCTAATACAGCCCATGATGCAGCTGGCCTTCTATGCTGTAAGGGTGTACTGCTGACTTAGTTTCAGCTTGTCTGCCAAGATCCCCAGATCCTTTCCCATAGAGCTGCTTTCCATTCAGTTGGTGCCCAGCCTGTCCTGTTGCATAGGGTATTCCATCCTGATGCAGTTCCCTTTTGCATTTTGATTTTGCCCTTTGTTGAAGTTGATGGGATTCCTGTCTGCCCATTTCTCCAGCCTGTTGAGGTCCCCCTGAAGTGCAGCCTTACTCTCCTAGTGCATCAACTGTCCCCCCTTCCTTGCAAATTTGGTATCACCTGCAAACTTGCTTAGAGTGCACTCTGTCCCATCACACACATTAATAAGGATGTTAAATAATACTAGCTCCAAAAGTGCTACTAATAGCCAGCTGCCAGTTGGAATTTGTATGGTTGCCCAGCCAATTTTCCAGTTGCCTTATCCAGTATGTATCTCATCAGTTTGGCATAGATCATGTCAAAGGGCAAGGAAAACAACATCCACTGTTCTCCCAGCACCCACTGAACCAGCCATCTCATCATACAAGGCAATGATGTATAATTTGCCCTTGGTAAAGCCCTGCTGACTGTTCCCAAACGCTTTGCTCTCCTCTTGACTATGGAAATGGCTTCCAGGCAATTTCACTCCATTGCCTTCCCAGGGACTGAGTTAGGCTGATGGGTCCATGGTTCCTGAGCGCCTCTCTTGCCTTTCTGGAAGATGGGTGTTACATTTGCCTTCTTCTAGTCATTAGGAACCTCTCCTGGTCTCCACAAGTGATGACTGATGTCCCTCTGGTGGCCTTGCAAAGGCAGTGGCCACTTCCCTTGGCTCACTTTGATGAATCCTGTCTGATCCCATGGACTTGTTATGGCCAACTGGCTTAGGTGCTCCTTAAGTCTGTTTTTCTCCACTATGTGTAATGTGGATACCTCCCACAGACATTGCTAGTAGGCTCTGGGACTGGGGGGGAGGGAGGGGGGGAACGGGGACCAGCCTTCCCAGTGAAAACCAAGGCAAAAAGCAAACAAAAAACCCCCACTGTGTACCTCAGCCTTTTCCATGTCCTTTGTCATGCCGTTCCCTGCCCCATTGAGCAGCAGTGGGTGAAGGGGAAAGGGCTTTATCTGAGCCCAGAACCTAAGCTGATATGGCAGGCTGGACAGCTTTTCTTTTAATTTTAGCATGAGAAAAAAGCGCTGAGCCCAACGATAGAACTAATAGCACCATAATGACATTTTAAACAGAAACAAATCTTAACCTGTATTTTGATTTGTTTTTTAATTGTTAAATTGCTTTAGTCAATTTACTCTTCCTAGTTGAGTTGTAACTACAGACTGACAAAGAAATTCTTATGCTTCTCATTGGTCTCTTTCAATGTAATGAACCACTCCACCATAAACCATGAAAAAGTTGTCTTTTAGGGCTGCTTATCATTGATGCCATTGGCAACAGTATAGACTGAGACAAGAACAAGATCTTCACAACTAGCACATACTCTCTTGTGATTATATATGACTTTTATATTTTAGTTAAATGGATGTACTGATCCAAATATCAACCAAAGTTACCTCACAAAAACGGTAAGTGTATTTACAGAGTGAATAAGTTACATAGTTGTCAGAATAAAAGTGTCTCAGATGTGCAACAGATTTACATGCATACATTTAACACTGGACAGCAGTTAAATGCAGGAAAAAAACATACAGGTATGACTTTTATATATACATTACAAATAAAATAAGACATCTCTGTAAAGAAACTTAACATGAGAACTTGCATTTCACGTTAATATTTTTACTTTTTATACTTCAAATTTATATTAAATAAAAATATGCATGCATAACAGTTCAAAAGATTTGACTCTGTGATGGGACTTTCTCCTACAAAATGGCAAGTTAAATTAGATCAACCATCCTTTAATAGTATAAATATATTCATAAAAGCAACCCTCTAGTAAAAAGCAGCCAAGGTCCTTAAAAAAAAAAAGAAGAAAATCTACCAAGACCATTCATGATACTTGGGGGCCTAAGAACAGACCTCTGCAATATGATCCAGTACCTTCACAGACAGTAGCCTAGTAACATTAGGAAATGTACTTCATAGCAGCTTGTTGTTTTAAGATACAGTAATCATATTCAAATTACAGTGTACATTGAACTGTAGTCCATTTACAATTTGTTTCATATACACAGGCTCTCAGCTTTTGACCAACATGTTTGCGAGATTCTGTGGCCAGCTTCATTCTGCCCATCTTTCACTCAATCAAACAAGAGAAAAAAGGAAAAAATGTACAAGGTTTTTTAACAAAAAATATTATTTTGTGAAGGAAACATTGCACTTTTGCCAACCAAAAATTAATTTGCTATAAAGGAAGTATTGTTCAGTGTAGTAGGCTTTGGTACGCAATGGAAGTCACTTCTTCAGTAGTGAGTTGCAGTTGCTCAGTGAAATGCTAACTGATTTTTGTGCAACAGAGAACAAAGGATGTCCTGGATGCTCTATGCTACCTTTGTCCTGACAGTATTGCTACACATTTGAAGTTCTGCCCATATCTTTTTAGACGAAATCCTAAATGTAACAAGAGTGAGTACAGTTTGACCAAACCTTTGTAAGGCCGAGAAGACATTGAACCACCTCACTCCAGCAGGGCAGCACTCCCAGCTTGAGAGAGGACACAAGAGTCCTGTCAGAGACTTGTGCCGGAAACGCTGGAGTCTGGAAGAAAAGTATTGATGACCCGGTAACTCTGAGCTCTGCGAATCATGTCACGAATCTCTATATTCAGTTCCATTAATTTGGTACAGATTTCAGTCAGGCTCTGGTTGGAGCCCACCAGTGCATAGGTGCCAGTCTGGCCCAAGGTTTGGTGCCGGAAGTAAATGTTCAGTAGTGTCTGGACTTCATCATCAGAGCTACTTCCAAAGATATCATTGGGCCACAAAATCCTGCAATCAAACAGGAAAAGAATGTGCATATTGTTATGGGTTAATGAGCACAGACTGAAACTAGGTGACAGAGCTCTAAAAGGAGAACTGACTTGCACATGTTTACAAGCCAAAAGCAACTCACTGTTTTACACCACTCCTTTGTTAATCAGACTCTCAATATCAGATACTGAAGTCACGTAAAAGAGCAATTCCTATTTTCTAAAAAAAGCTTAAGAAAACTCATTCAAATAAGTGAAAGAGAAACTGGGCTGAATGTTAGCTGATGCCAGTGATGTACCCCTGCGAAGGAATTAGCTCTACAAATAGTAGCGCATCACAGTAGTACTTTGGATCTATACAGTATAATTAAACATCGTCACTGTTGTAAACGTGTAAGTTTGTATTACTGATTTGATATTGTTATTTACGAAGCACCCCTGCAAGAGTTAATATGAGTGCCCCAAGTACCTTCTTGAAACATACTGATTTTATCATGATGACTCAGCACGCTAGATTTAGGATAAGTTTTGGGAGATAAACAATGCATGCTTTTCTAATAACACGAAAGTCTAATGTCAACCATGCAGTAAAACTTGCCTGCATTCTCTTATTTGTCGCACAGCTTTAACAAGTTCATTGTTTTTCAAACACTCCAGCATGGATTGAATAGCTGCTTCTGTGGAATTGAATGTGGGCTCCGACTCCACATTCTGAGGCTCAGCTGCAATGGCAGCAGTAGCATCCTTAAGATTCTTCTTCAGCTCACTCAGTTCTCTCGACATATTTAACAGCTGTTTCAAAGGAAAAGATGTGAGACACATATTTTCATTCTCCATAAGCCCCAAAGGGAGTAGTGCGTTTCAAGTCTGTTCTTATTCTCTTATCAAATGTACATATTACTTGGAAAAGACACCTTTTTAACATAAGGACATCTCTTGATCTCTGTGGTCTGTACAGTGTAATGAACACACAAACTACAAATTTTTAATCTTTGTGCTTTCTCTAATCCTATGCTTTAATTTTGGCTTGCTAAGATGCCAGAGTGCAATCTTTCATTTTTCTAAACAATCTTTTATTTTCTTCCTGCTACTGTTTCTGTGTCACAGTGGAAAAGTTTAAGAAAACAACATTTACTTCTGCTAGCAACAATGATGTTATTTATTTACAGAACACATGCAGGATCTGATACGATTAACAGATGGACAGGAACTGTGTAACCCTTTCTTGGTCTGAGAAGTCAATATGGCACAAGACTGATAAATAATTCATAAATGAGCAGTTTGTTTCTAAAGATCTACCAGTTCCTGTTTGTATACGTTAAAAAGAACCCACTAGATTCCTGGTATCCTATCTTCTCGACACAGTGCACATTCCAGTCACATTACAAGACAGCCACTTAAAATACAATGTGTTTCAAACTCCTTGCGCTATATACAGCACATCTAATAAAACAAGCCATTTTTATTTACTAGAGAATCTGCAAGCTACTAGAATCTATCATAAAATACATTTCATAGTTTCAAATGTTCTTTTATGCCTATAAGCAAAGTGAAATAATTTCCCCTCAATATTTTTAAATACACATTTTACCAGGGAAAAATATGCATAAGGAAATGTAACTTATTTTACTCTCTTTCCTTAAATAATTTTCATTCAACTTATAGTTCAAAGATGCGTTTTTCAAAGTAGTACATATTTTATGCAATTTCTGAAATACGTTCGCTTTACAATATTGTTGCGAAGTGTTTCTGTAAGTAAAATATGTTGATATATCTACAAAGGGTCAGCTATCTGGGTCAACATAGAAATAGAGAGAACAGTTACAGAGTGTTGTGTCAAAAATATTTAAAGAAGAGTGTTTGTAAAAATCACAGGATTAGAAAAATTATTATGACATTAAGATTTTTTGTAAATGATATTTTAAAAATACATTTAATAGTCTTGGGAAGTAATAGCCTTGCAGCAGAAACAAAAGATCTTTGTTCATCCACAGTGCAGGATCGGGAGGTACAAGTCCAGCCAAAATATAAACTAGTTCTACACTACACACCTTTGCTGGTATAGTTATGAGAGGATGCAAAAAAATTTAATTGCAGTTTGTCAAAAAATGTTGCAGGAGTTTCTAGTATAAGTTATACGCAGCTGAAACAGTTTACAGAAAATAGAAATTACAATACATTATCCCAACAAAAAAACCCTCAATTTTGCATCCATATTAAGATTAATTTACAAATTATTTTGGTACTGTCATGCTAACAAGCGCTCCTAGGGTAAACCTCTCCACAAAGTCCACATAAAATCAGCCATGATCTAGGAAAAGGATTTTTCTGGTACGTTTGAAGAAAGCTCAGTTTCTCAGAAAATTAAGACCTCAATTCCAAAAAAAAAAAAAACTTTTGCAAATAGCTCACACAGAGTGAGTACTCCCTACATACAGAGCATGTGGATAAAGTTAAGATTCCAAATATAATTCCAGTTTTTTTACTACTGACTCAAATGAATTTTGAAGATTGGATTTATCAAATAACCTAGTCTCTGAAAGTACAATCAAAAAAAAAAAAAAAAACGCAGGATCTCAACTATATTTTAACAAAGATGCTGGTGTACTGAATTGTTTTGTCTGCAGACTCGTATTCAGGGTGAAACAGTGAAATTTTTGGTGCCAGTCTATGGAAAGAAAAACAAAAAGATGAAGGTAAAAGTGACTTTTCACTAGAAGACTTGGTAGTGCTTGTTACATACCTCTGGCATGGAGCTGACTTCATGAACCTGTCCGATAAGTTTACAGTAGGACTGAAAAAGCAACAGCAGCTGGAAGTGGAGTTTATATAATCTCTGACACAGTTCCAGTTGCTAAGGAAAGATTTATAGGAGAATAAATAATTAATAAAGAACAGTGATTTAGGATAATTTTTAATAACTAATAAAACACACGGAGATATAAATTATTAGTCCTCCATCAAAAATACATTATTTTACTAACATAGGATCATATACTACTTCAAAAAAAAAGTATTATGTTATGTCTTCTGCAGGTAGGTCATATAGAATATTGAAAATCAAAATAGTAATGGCTAGCATTTGTCATGTAGCACTTGTCAGCAAGATTAGCTTCTCTGTCATCATTTTGCAGCAGGAAAGCGCAGGCAGGGAATGGGGAAGAATGATTTGGCCATAAAGAACATAAATATTTCAAAAATTCAGAAATGGTCAAAGACCTCTTCTGAGAGGATGGAAATCCAAAAGAGAAGCAAGAAAATATTTCTAGAGGGTCAAAGCTCCTGTATGCTTTTATGAGGGGAGAGAAGAGAGGCAATAAATCCAGCCAGGTGTGGGAAGGAAGAAATGCCAGCTCCGCAACCTAGACCTCAGCTCATGGATTTTCCACCATCTTAACGAAGCCATACAACAGGTGAACTAAACTTCAAGTATAAGAAGAAAGATAGCCTCTACATATTTCCCTGGAGTAAGTAGATGCTGTTTATGAATATTAACTTGTTTCTCCCAGTGTGAGGTGCAGCACCACATGGAAGATGTTAGGCACATCTAAGTCAAATGAAATGGCCATGTGTGTCAGAGAAGGCAAGTCAATATGCTCATGGTCCTGGTATCTGGGTGTCCATCAGGAAGGGGAATCTGGCAGTTCCACAGATGGAGGAGCGTGGAAGGGAAGTGAGGGGGATATTTCACCTTTGACACATTACAGAAGAAGTAAAAATTCTGCACAACTGAGGAAGCTTCCTGTTGCTCTGGCAGGAATGACTCTCAGACATGAGATGCTTATTTGAATTGTCTTCTACACAGACACAGTGACCAAGGGATCTTTCCATTTGCTTGGAGAAGTTACAGCAGAGTTTCATGCCAAACATGGCAGAAAAAAAGAGGATGCTATTAATAACTTTGCTTCCTTAATGCACTTTATACATGCTTAGCTACCAGCATGTGCTTCAGCCATTTGCTGAATTGGCGGTCAGTGCAAATGCCAGTATAATAATAAGAAAAAGTACTTTAAAAACATCATAAGCACTAATTTGACTGAAGTGTTTGTTTACATATGCTTTGGTGTATAAGCACGTAAGTGCCAGGGTTTCTATTAATAAGCCAAAATTAGAACCACATTCTTAGCGTCTCCAGTTCTCAAAATTTCTTTACGAGCTAGACAAGTCTGAGGGGCTGAGGTCAAAGAGAGACCCTAGTTCTTTGGCAATTTTCAACTTATTTTGTCAGGCAAAGGCAGGCAGCAACTACCTAGCTATGAACAGTTAGTTCAGGTCACTGCCAGGACACAGCAGAGCCATTCCCCTGCCAAAGTCCATCCCCTGGGAGCTTCACGGGGGCAAGCGGGGGAAGGAGGAGAGCTGCAAGTCAGTAGCTCTTTGCCTGATGGAGCTCCTCCTGCTTAACGCTTGGTAGCTTACCCACACCTCAAGAGCGGTCTGCCACAGAAGCAGAGTTCAGTGGGGTAAATTTCCCTGATCTGAGCCCCTTGCTGCTCTGGATAAACTGTTTCTAGCACCTCAGACAGTTTGTTTCCATTGAGCCAGGGCTGAGCATTGCCTCCCAAATACAAGGGAGGATCTCACCAGGGCTGCTGGGACCCACAGGAGCTGAAGGAAGGGCAGGCAGATCCAAGGTGAGGAGAAGGGGGGGAAAAAGGGGTAGAAACAAATGTGTGACCTGCTAGGACAGAACTGATTTGTGGGCAGGCACCAAACATGCCTGTGGCCCAGAGGATGAGAAAGTACAGCATGAGGGACACGGCTGGTTAACTAAACCTGCCCAGAGGCTACTCTCTGGAAGTGAGACCACATTTGCATCTATGCAAGTTTGCATCTATGTGGCTAAAGTCTTACCTCCTAAAATAAAAAGTGAGAGTTTAAATACGGGACCTATTGGAAGTGGCTTGGGCTTCTCTTGAACAAGGCTGAGGCTGGCTGGCTGCCAGCAAAGATGCCGACCGTACAGGAACATGCTGCCCTGGGGCTCAGGACCCAACAGGGACCAGGGAGCAAGCGTGACCACACAGCTCAGCATTTCTGCAGTCTGGATCAAAATCACTCTGTTCAAATTTTGGAGCACTGGTAACACTAACTAGCTGTTAAACGCACATATGCCTGAAGCTGTCAGGGAGTTAAAATTAATTGAAAACCAGGACACATAATTAAAAAAAAATCTCATGATAGCTTGGCATGTAACACATGATTTTTTTAGTCCTTGAAGAACAATAATTCATTTTTGCCCCACTGGCTGCTAAACTGAATTAAGACAAACTGAGGTTAGTATGAAGAATCAGGTTGGACTCATTCAGTATTTAGTTATCATATCAAGCAATTCAATTTTCTTTCTTCCTGGGTAAATGTTAGAAATGAGTAAAGGTGAAACTATTCATCAACATATAACCAAAAACAATTTGAAGCTTTACTGTCCACTAGAAATTGTAGTTTTTCATCAAGACAGATCGAAAATTATGAATTTTAAAATAACAAAAAAATTGATTTTCCACTCCAGCATATTATATCCAAAGATTAGATTTTAAAAAAAAATTAATTATTGACCATTCTAAAGGGCAAGTGAAAAATGTCAGAATTTTGTCATAGTACTTTTAGAGTTCACAAAACACACCTTAGTAAATTATTTTAGTGATTGCACGTAGAACCACACTTGCTACAGAGAAAAATTGTAACGAAAAAGGAAAACATGCTTAGAGGTAAAACAGTAAATTTGGGGTGTATTAGTCCATCTACAGATGGACAAAGAATATGAAAGAACTTCAACTTACTGCAAGAGATTCCATTTGCTACACAGCAAGCATGGCACAGGAAAAAAGGAAAGGAAAGAAAGTATAGTGTCAGTGTAACGCATGCAATAGGAAGCACAGCCCATCTTTAATAGCATAACTTGTCAGCAGTATTAGCAATGCTTGCCTCAACCTGATAACTGGTTGGAAATACCACATACGACATGCAGAGCAGTCTCACTAAATAAAATCAAGCTTTAAGTTTAATGGTAAATAATAGACTAACTATCCTCAGTTAGATCCTCAGATTTAATAGTTTTGATTTATCGCACTTAGTAGCTCAGGAACTTACGGTAAAATTGTGTTACAAAATTTGTGAAATAATACATTTACTTAAATTTGCTCTCTTTATTATTGAAATGAGCTCATATCGCAGAAGTACTCAAAACATTATGCAGGGTTTTCAAGTGATTAACAGAACTGAACTTTGATATTTATAAATATTTCGTTATTTATAAATACTTCCATTTTTGGATATCACAGACCTAATGAAATTTCCAGTATAAGCCTTGTGACTGTTAGGTTTATTACTTGGCTCATGACAATGGAAATATTTTGCATACAACTTTGAAGTTATGACTATCATAATAAAAAAAAAATCCAAGGAAAATGCCAGATTGGTTCGACTGTGTGGCAGTGCTGCAAGTTTAGACAGATTAGTATTTCTTCCTCTCACCAGTAATGATTCACTGATTCTTAATTCTTCTGGGGCAATTAAAAGGTCCTGTTGCAATAATAACAAAAACGTCTAATTGACCTGCATTAGCATTTCAGTGATTAGGGGAATAGCCTCTCAGAAATAAACTCATATCCTCAAAAAGAAGAGCTCTTTTCTTTGTCAAGAACTTAACATTTGCACCAATCTGTTCTCTGCACAATTCTAATGTACCTTTCATTATTATATATATTATATTCTCATGCTGTTTTAAATCGACAGAGTCATCATGTATAGTTGTAACCAATAAACCGGAATGCCATCTGCCCAGGTGCAGCCAGATGCCAGTGCATAGGCACATGATGTTAATGAACAATTGGAATTTTTATTAAAATGATTTATATTATCATCTATGCAAAAGCAGCAAATACAGAAATGTTAAATAATGCTAACTCGGCATAGGCAAAGTATTTTGATTTGGCTTCTTTCCATGGCCTTAACTATTAAAAAAAGTATGAAAAGTACTGCCCCCCAATCCCGTGCTACCCCTCCATGCAACTGTGACAAACTAACCTTTACACTTATGATTCAATTTTATGCCTTTAACATTATTTGAACATTTTCCTCTGTATTTAGTACTCTAAAAAAAACTTTATAACTTGTCAAATTGCATGCAGTTCATGTAAGTTAAGCTTTGTAAAGCTAAATTTAAGATAAGAAGATGAAGAGAGCAGACAGATTACTGTGCTCTAGTGAAGTCACAGACATGCTGTTTTGCGTTTTTCAAATCTTGTTTGCATCTCAGGCTCCTCTGAATTTTAGCATGCCGCTAAGTGTCATTTGGAGTTTTAAAAGTATTTGAATCCATACATGATTTCTAATTTGCCATGGAATTTACTTTATAGAGGAAGGGGGAAAGCAGCACATAAGTGAATTCCATGGTCATTTCTTCCCCAGAAAAACTGTCTTCTCTCTACTGCTTGCAAAAACTGTGCAAATCAAAGAGGGGGTGGTGCAGGGGGTAAGAGAGAAGAAGGCTTCATCTTAAATGAAAAAGCCATCCATCCTCACGGAACGAAAATATACTGCTCTTTCAATAAATATTGCAACGTATCCCTAAATTACTGATGTTCTACTTAACATGGCTCTGTAACTTGATGATTTTAGCTCCTCTTCCTATATCCTTCAGCATAAAAGGAAATATTCCTTGGAGGTTGACAAAATAATATTTTTTGAACGAACTGATATTTCTTAGTCCCCCTCTCCCTTCAGCCAGGGTTCAGATGGAAAGATCCTAGCTTCCAGTGTGCTTCTCAGTCTCTAGCTCAGCTCCTATAATAAGTCAAGGGTTGTTTCAGATTAATAAACAGGACGTAAGCTGACAGACACTACACAAGTAGTTTCTTTGGTAGGTGAAAATACTGAATGTTTAGAGACTTTGCATATTTTGCACAGTCCTTCATGCAGTCAGTGAATGTCACACCTGTCTGAACCTGCAGCCACAAAGAAACCCACAGCAACAGGTACATTTTGAATTTTTTGAGCAAAGTCGTATGGGGTGTAGTATGGGGTGTAGTATGGGGTGTAGCAAACCCACAAACCCATTAGCTTGTGGTGATCTCTGGGATGAACAAGGCTTAAGAATGGTGTATACTGACTTTGGACTTATGGAGTAAACTGAATGTCTCGTCAGGAGGCAAATACTTCCTTGAATTAGCATTGCTAATTGACAGGAAAAATATGATCTTCCACATATCTCTTTTTCAGAAAAAAAGCAGTCTCCAGAAGAGTATACCAATAGCTTTACTCATCTAACAAGACTGTTACAGCAGGACAGGCAGCAGAATAGTATTATGCAGTTTTCTTTCTCCATAAAATAATTCCTATGCTCTTGAGACTCTGTTGCTGGACATAGCATCAAAGCTTTCACATCACAGTCACATCCAAATCACGTAATCTGTTGCGCGAATAAGGGAGGAAGACATTCTGGGACGTTAAGCTTTTACCTAGTCTCAGACAATGTGGTAGTTCCAGCAGCTGACCTAGACTGTTTCTATTTCAAGCTTCTTGGATGTCCTAGCAAGCAATTTTTGCCTTTGTTCACATTCAAGAAACAGTAACAATGGCCAACAAATCATGTGCAATTATTTTGCAATAACATCTGCCTAGAGAAACTGGTGCCCACTTAACTACTAGCATAAGCAGGCCCAGGTTCATTTAAGTCATTTGTGATGCAGCCACTTGTGCTAACACTGAATTTGGCCTTATGTCTGCCTTGTCTATAGAGCAGACAATTTCTACTCAAGCTTTTTACCCGTTGGTAAATTTTAAGACTCTAAGGTTTCTGTCTTCTGTAGAACAAGGTACTGGTTTTCCGCCTTACAATTACTTCTGACCCTTTTCCAGCAGCGGCCTGCTTCTGGGTTGAGTTAAGTAACTTGGTATGTCAGAAGCAACCCAGGCCCCAGCCTAACCCTTAGTGAGCTGAAGAGTTTAGGCAGGTTCCCTCATGGCCAACAACATAAGACAGCTTTTCCTGCAGTTATCTGATTCCTTGGCATACCTCCCTTTCTTTTCATTGTGTACCTACATGGCTATACCATTTCATGCTGAGGGAGAAAAGGAGAGGAAAGGCATGAAGACAAATTATCTGCCAGTCTCGGAGTCACTTTTCCCTTTCTAATGGCATTTTCTTAGTTGCCCTGGACTCTTCCTTCAATTATATTTTTGGTGAATAAACACTACTGTAGATGGAGACAACTCCTTTGGCAAGAGCTGTTTCAATTGACAGGTGAATGAGAAGGGAAAGAAGAAAAATATGCCCCTTGATCACAGACCTACCATCCTGTCAACTTCCAAGGAATAATATACATTTTGGGCTGAAGGAACATTGCTGGGGAGACAGAACAGGGATTCCTGCAGGAGTGAGGACCTATCAGTATGCCTGATAAGCAGTCAGGACATTAACCCTGGCTTCACAAAACACATATTTAATTCTGAGACAGAATTAAATGAAAAAAATATACAAACAGAACACGGACACTTCTAACTTTTAGATGCTTTTAGGCCCTTTAGGTATGATCTCAGTTCATCATCTATTCCTTCTTAGCATTCACTCTGCTCTACCTTTTAAAAAAAAACAAACAAAGTAGATCATCAGCAAGATGTGTGATCCTCCATCCCATTTTGCATATTTTCAGAAGAGGGATGAGGAGCATAAGTGAGTTGTATAGAGCAAGACGTGTAACACCTACTGTCCAAAGCCACTGTTCAGGGTGTTGTGCACCAGTGGGAAGAGGGCACTCATCCAGGCCTCTCCATGTATATTTTATTTCCCACTCATGACGTACTCACAGGCGAGGTAATAGCATACGTCCCAGGTCCCTCTTTTTTTTTTTTTTTAACTTTTGAGAATAGCTTTTTCATAACATCCCTGTGCACCATTGCAATTAAGGAACGGATTTTATTTAAATGCATTGGAAACTATGTGTAACTTTTGCTGGTGCCAATACCATACAGGGGAAGCTTGAACATGTGATTCTACCCAGAGGTTTTAAGGCTAATAAGGTCAAGGAAACGAAAAGGCAGTGGTGGCAAGGATTTGGGATTACTGGTCAATTACATAAATAAAAGTCAAGGGAGACCAAAGACAGGAAGATAAATAGGGAGAGGAAGGAAAGAGAGGTTAAGATAAAAACAGAAGGAAAGAAAATAAATTGTAGGAGAAGACAGAGAGAACGACAAACCAAAACCAAAACGAGAAGAAAACAGTATCTGAAAAAAATAGCCAAAACAAAGTAAAACAAGGTGAACATGTCATCATTGTTTTTTATATGTAAAAAGACATGTTTTATATGTAAAAAGACATGGAGAGCGATGTCACTTTTCTTCTATATGCTGGTGCTGTTTCTTAATTTTGGTTCCTTTTCTCCAACTCCCTCTTTTCCCCATCCCTCTGTTCTTTTTCCTCCAAAGAAAAAAGTCACAAAATAGCATTTCCCAACTCATTCCGCATCACTGAAATACCAGCTATTTCCTATACTTAGTATATCAGACAGCCAGGATGCCTGCTGATGGTGCTAGCTTATGAAAAGATTTCTTAACTGGAATCAATACACTAAAAATATATTTAAGTGTGTGTGTTTATATATATACAAATATATTTTTGTGTCTTTGTAAAACTTCTGTTCAAAAGTGATGTAAGAGATAATTTTGGCTTTGCCAGAAATAGTTCTGTACAGCATAGATCGTTTTACTGGCCATTTTACAGTCACTATTTCATCACTACCAATCTACTGGCTTTGAATCACTCAAGTCTTGTGTTTTGGGAATCAGAGTTCAAGTCAAAAAGACCCACATGCTGCTGGGCAGACCATGCCTTTAACGGCTGCAGATAAAACAGGGGTAACGTGGAAGCAGAGGCCATCATCAGGAGAGATCATTAGAGACACTGCGCTGTGGGAAACTGCCTGCTGCTGCAACATCCTTCTAAAAGGAAGAGCACACACCGGCCTGAGAGACTTAGCTCTGCTTCCTCAGGTAGAAGGGGAAGGCAGAAGTACTCCTGTTGCACATTTCCCATTGCCGCTGACCAGGACCGAGGCAACAACGGTACCCGAGAGCCTGGAGCGCAGAACTGGGTTATGCCCAAACCCAGCAGACAGACAAGGAGGCAGTATACCAGATTCTTGAGGCTCCAAGAAAAAGATATATCAGACATGTCACTTCAGAGGAGTGAACTACTTCCACTCATCTATTACCTTCTCTTCTGAGTCCCCTGGCTGGCAGGTAATAACTCCATCTCGTGAGCCTCCAGCAAATGTTGCTTTGCAGTTTGCAAGCCACTGTTTTCAGAGAGGAATTAAAAGATATGAATAAGGTCTATAGCGTGATTTGCAGAAACGTAGGCAGTATTTTTCTTTCACAGCACAGAATGTAAACACAAAAATTTGCATTTGAACTCCTCGTTCATACAGACTATGACAATTTGCTTGGGCTCTAACTTAGAAATTACAGTCTTGATTTCTATTAGCATTTGAATTGCATAAACCAAGAAAATGAATTAATTAATTACTAATTAGGATAAATGAGAGAGTAGGAATATTAGAGATGTCAATGTTTTTAAGAGTGAGGGATGCAATAATCATTTTTTTAGTTTTGGTTCCTATGTTCCAGAAATAACATTTAATGAATCCAATATTTGAAACAGATTGTTTTACTCAATATTCACTTTAACAGATCTGATACTATCTGCAGTCACATGACATAGCATAAGTTTACATATTAAAAAAAGACTATAATATACTGTAGCATACCGAGAGAGTCGCTTCTTTCCTGTTGTTGTATGTGTCCAGATATTCCTGTAATTCTAGAACACTGAACTTCAGCTTTTCAAGAAGGCCACAGGAGAGGAGCTGGAGAAATTAAATCAAAAGGGCTAGTAAATGTCACTATGAAAGAATAAAAATAATAATAGAACAGAAAGGATAGAACAAAGAAGGTCTTGGAAAAGAATACTTAGATTTAGAGATACTACTACTGAAAAATATTTGATTTTATATTTATACAAATACAATATATATAGACAGGATACTATACGGAAAACCCAACAGTGCCTGTGCATACTTTGGAACTGAAACTGTGTTCTGGGTTTAACAGCTTCAGAGAGGACTTCCCTAAAATAAAATATTGCACAAAGCTTAACTAGTTAATCTCCACAGCTCTTTAATGAGGGAAGGCCCAGCTTTTCCATGGTCACGCAGTAGGTGAAAAGCAGGCCCAGGATGATACTTCAAAAATTCCTATGGCTATACTCCTGCATGAGGCCACTTGGACCTGAGGCTGTTGGATGAATATGGGCCAGAACAAAAACAATGGGAAGAGCGCTCTCATTCTCTAATACACATCTTTATCATCCAGCTCACAACACAGTTCAACCACATGAAGCCACTGAACATATTGTCATCTTTAATGCTGAACTCCGTAAAAAATAGCTTCTCCTTTTCCTGTTGCAGAGCTAACTGGGTCCAGCAGGCAATCATTTTATTTGGTCAAGAACAGGAGATGAGAAGTCAGAGAGAGGAGGTGGGTACCCTCTTGACACATCTGTTCAAGAATTGACTGTAAGTGAAGTAACCAGTGAAAGAACCCACTGCAATGCAGCACATGACTTTCTAAAGGAATATACTCACTGTTTCTGCATCTACGAAAAGGGTAGGACATTCGGAGCATGATGTTAACATCTGAGAAGACCTCACAAACTTTGAGCCTATTCCTCGCAGGTTGTCTCCTAGGTAACTAGCTGCATCGCAGGTTAGGAAGCAGAATCTTTTCTGAATATTCTGCAACGCAAAATAGGACTTGTCATGTTCTTTGCTCAAGTACAAGCTTCTTTCCTTTGTAAACAAATGGCATGCATTTTTTTTCTCCATAAAATAATGGCAAAAGAGACCATCTCCCTGTGGAGAACTGAATGTTTGCTCAAGGATGCTGAGTAATAATTATTATGGCAGACACAGTGTACAGAACTTTCTTTTACTGGGCAGCTGTGAAACCAGTCACAGAATCTCTACCTACATTCTTTTTTGTAAAGACGATTCTTTCTTTACAAAGCCTTCTACCCACAGGTAGCTTTTTCTTAGCTATACAGAGTTAAGTTGGTTGATCAGCACATTACTTTTTCTGCCCATTCCGGGCATTGTTTTGTTACTATTCCATGTCAAGTGGCTAATCAGATAATGTAATGAACATCCTAATGCCAACAGCAGCATGGAAAAATCATAAAAGAAGTTCTGTTTTCCCATGTGGGAAAAACCTTTTTACTAGAACTTTTCTGCTGCTTGGGAGGGCTCCAGAAATACCACATTGCATCCGGGAATTATTCTTCTCAGAAGGTTTTTTTTTTTTTTGATATTTTGAGTTCTAAAAGAGTCTAACCTTCCAGAAGCATTCTGCTGCTGTTGCTTTCTTTTCAGTGAACACATAAATACATAAAAATTACATAGAAATGCATAAATAATACATAAAATTAATAATAAATAAAAACAATATTTTAGTCTTCCAGGAACTGAAATTAGATACATACACAGCAGGTTTCATTGCCAAAATATCTCATTAAGACCAGCAGTTCAGCAGGTGGGAGTAACATGCAAATGCTTTTTAAAATAACATTCATTTTTACATGATTCATCCCACGTAACCATAGGCATTTCTGTGAGGAATGTTGGTTAGGACCTGTATCAGTGCAAGCATTCCTTATCAGACAGAAGTAAGTGCTTCTATTCAGACCACAGACATATGAATAGCTTGCTACTGCTCCCTACCTTGGAGCATGTAAGTGAAGTACCTAAAATCAGTTGAGCTGAATCCAGAACTTTATGGATAATATATACTGCTGGACTGGACTTAAAAAACAAAGCTGTATAAATGATCACATTGTAGGGTATATACCAAAAAATAACTGCAAAATGGTTAAAGCAAAGCTTTCTCTACAGACAAATTATTAAGTACTTGCTTATTTGTGAACCTCAGTAGAAAAGATCAGATTGATACTTGTCTTACCATGTGTTTCTACCATTTTACTTCAACACTGAAACAAAACATGACACATGTCACTCAGTACACAGTCCAGACTCTCTGCTGCATTGAGTTTGCAGCAGAGACAAAGGGCTATTACTAATCATAGCTTCTTGAGTTTCCTTGTACAGCTCTGATATAATCACATCTCCTGTGTCACACCTGTGTCCTACCAGCTGAGGAGAGTCAGAGCACAGCACACCCTGAGATTAGGCTTGTTCCCAATATTTGCAACAGAGGCAGCAAAGTATGGTCGTATGCACTGATCCCACAAAAGCTCAGCACTTCCCACCCTGCCAGGGAAGTTAGGTTGAGACTGTCTTCTGTGCACTGACAAAACAAGGCAGTACATAATTCTAAAACTTTAATATTTTACAATCTTTTCCGAACCATCTGTATTATTTTACAGAATATGGATAAGATGAAAAAGTTAAAACGCGCATGAAAAATAAGCTGTTGCACAGCATTGGCTTGATGCTCATGGGACACCAACATATGAAAAAGGGCATAAATCATCGTTTCTCTGAACGACTGCGATCACAGAAAGTGTAAATATTCATGTAATTAATTCCTTGCTTGTCCACATTGCAGTCTCCACATAAATAATGTGGAACCAGACAACTGCTGCGGGCCAAAGAAGAGATACAACCTGCAAGTTTGAACAAAGCACCAATTTCTACTATAAATCAGTTGAAGTCATATTTTCTTCTAATGATATTAGTTGCTTATTTTCTTTTCGTGTACAGAATGAAACAAAAGCACACAGATTCCACCAGATAATTTATACAGATCAAACTTTAAATTGATGGTACTCGAGTTCAACTCATACATTTGGGCATCACTTTCATTTGAATTACTTTAGCCTGTTTAGTAAGAATGAAGCAGATATCTCTTCTCCTGCTCAAAGAGCATAAACTGAAATTGTTTATTACACAGTGGAACAAGTGGCTAAGCCTAGAACAAAACATGTTATTGGAAAACCGATAAGCAAAAATAACCAGAAGGAATAGGCAAATAAGTAAAAGGACCTGAAAGTCTTAGTGCATGATCAGAATGACAATGTTAAGTAGCTCAGCAGATACTTAATGGCATAATTTACATAGCTGGAGTACTAATTAGATAACTCTAACTCAGTCAAGAAGCAATGACAAGCTCCAGGATAAGGATTTTGCCAAGTATATCAAAAGGCAGAAAACAGAATTTTGAGAGTCTCCGAATAATAATAAAAAGTGGAAAATGACAAAGGTACTGACATTGTGGAGATTCCGACATAGATCACCAAACCAGGTAAATGATTATTTTTATGGTCAACTAACAGAATCATCTGAACCACAGGCACGGGTGACAGTGGGAGATTCACTACTTAGATAGCTTCTGAAAACAAAGATTCAGTCCAAGTTTTGGTGGAACTGGTGCTAACTGGAACTGCCGAAACTGCTAACTGTGCTTTTAGAAAGGAAGGAGACCTAGATTGATCCTAACCAACAGAAAGACCTAGTTGAGAATGTAAAAGTGGAGGGCAATTTGGATAAGAGGGATCATGGAACAGAATTCTAGAAATGCCAGTTGGAAGAGACCTCTGGAGAACATCTAGTCGAGCCCTGAAGTCAAAGTGGGACTATTGCCAACACTAGATTAGGTCAGTCAAGGCTTTGTGTATCTGAGTCTTGAGAGCTCCAAGGTCAGAGCTTTCACGGCCTCTCTGGGTAACCTGTTTTAATGCTGCGCTCCTCCCAGTGAAGAATACCTGAGTTTATGATTCTGAGGCGTTGAAGGAATAGTTACAGAAATAAATACTTCAAAGCATTCAGAATGTGTAGGCAAGAGCCTATTAGAAATGACTTCAGTGGGAACAGAAGATAAGGAGAGTTAGCCAGTCCCAAAATTAAAAAAAGAAAAAATTGAGGAAATGACAGAAACACATTCTTTATCACTGAAAATAGAAAATATATTAAGACATATATATTTAAGACATATATAAGACATATATTAAGACATATATATTAAACATATCTAGCTAAATATATATATATAAAATATATTAAACATATATCTAGCTAAATCATAAATACTTTGCTCATCCAAATACTCATGCAAAAAAAAAAAAAAGTGAAACTGAGTTAAATTTCTAAATTTAGATGCCAAAAAATAGCATGACAATGCAGGCACAAAAATCAGAGAGTAAAAGGCCAAGTAAAAGTAGCAAGAAAGCTACTTCCTGGAAAGAACATCTGTGTACAGCTAAAACACGTAACATCCATGAGACATCAGTAAAAGCTCCGTTGAGAACAGATCTTGCTAGAAAGCACTTAGAAATTTTCATATAATTGAGGATTAGGGATATTCATGCTAAGATAGTTATAATAGTGGCTAAAGAAGTCTAGAAGCCATAACAATTATCTTTGGCAACTCAGGAAGTTCAGGGAAATGTGGGAACATATAAGAGATGAATAAGAGGCAATACGTTTTGTTCAGAACAAATCGCATCAAACCAATCTAATTGTTGGGTAATAAGGGGTAAAAGGTTCTCTCAGGAGGAGAAGCAATTGATCTGACATATATTAATTCACTTACTACCCTACAAGTAAGGAAGAGAAACCTGGCTTAAAGGTAACTAGATGTACAAAAACATATTCTGAAGTTAATTATCAGCAACTCACTGCCCAACTGGAAAGACAAATTTAATAGGATAACATTGGGACTGGTCTCAGATAGGCACTATCCAAGTCATTAATGAAAATACTGAATAATGCAATTTGCAACATGCTTACTAAATGCATGAATGATTAAGCTGCAGGGGCTGCAAGCCCCTTCGAGGACAGGACTATAATTCAGAACGATCCTGGTAAACTGGAGAAATGGGGCAGGGGAAAGAAAAAAGGACACGGTTCTTCACCCAGGCAGGAACAACCAGCAGAGCACATTCAGGATGGACAATAACCAGGAGGGCAGAATTCTGTAGGAAAAGACCTGGATACTATATTGCAAGTGGTTATAAGTGGAAAATGGATTAATTGTATCCCACTGTATAGCAGTTATCGGAGAGAGAGATGTGTAAACAGGAATACCTTCTATAAAACATGGATCCTCCTGTTGTAGTCAGTGCTGTTAGGAACCTAGGCTGAAGTACAGAGTCTGCGCTTGCTTTTCAAGTCATACACAGGCTAACTGAAGGGAGGTCACAGCAACAGTTAGGAGTCTAGAAAATGTGACTTATGAGGAAGGTTGAAAGAACTGAGGTTAAATAAGAGAAGTTTGGGATGGGAGAAGTCCTCAAGTATAAGCAGCAGTTGCAAAGAAAAGAAGAATAAAGTCTTCTACATAACCACTGTGGGTAGAGTAAGAAGCTGTAGGCACAAAACACAGAAAGAAAAGTTTTCCAGTGATAAGGAGAGTTAAACACTGGACTATATTGCCCAGAACAGTTGTGAAGTTTCATCATAGCCTAAAGGTTAAGAACAGCCTAGAGAAAAAAGTTAAGAAACATTTGACAGTAATGACAATTATAACTGATCACTTCCTAGGTAAGATAAGGAACTACATGAACTTCTGAGGTCCCTCACCTATTAACGTGTTAAAAGGTTTTAGTTTATTTTAAGGGAATAGTTTCCTCAAAACACTGCAGCCATAGCTTCATCAGAAGCCGATCAATCTAGTGTTCAGATTCAACAAAGCATTTCTTCCTTTACTGATGTCCTTTTCAGATATTCAAAAAACAACATTCAATCAATCTACGGCTAAGAAGACAACTGGCCGAAACAACGTTCCAAAGTATTCAATCTTTAAATGATCAAGGATTGTACATTGGTGTTTTTCTATGTTACTTCATTAAATATATTTATTTTGCAATTACTTGAACTATTAGTTCTATAATGAGTTATCTCAGTTCTGTCCTTTTGGGTGCAGATTACATGATTGAAATCCTTCAAGCAAGGCCTGAACGCAGCCTATGTTTTATGAAAAGGGATTCATCAAATATATGAATAAGTATATAATCTACATATAGTCACGGTGTGTTTTAGGTGAATGCAAATATTCACAGAACTTTTTTTCCTAACCTGATGTTCTCTTCCAGCTGGGAAGAGGATTTTTAGTAACAGAAAGGCTCAGTTATGGAAACTACTTGCTGACTCTCAAATCCGTGCGTCTTGGAACCAGATGGTCTGTTGGAAGACATTTGATTTGATTGAATACAAAGAGGCAGCTTAGAGCAATAAGCCATAAAGATTATCCAGAGATCTCTGAGATATCACTAGTTTACAGGAAAAGTACTTCAATAATTTCAGGAATTTTAAACAAGTTCAGCATGCTGTAGGCAAACATCCAAGATACCATTAACTTGATGCAGACTGAAATATAGGTGCCCTGGAAAATGCACTTCTTTCACTTCAAGTATTAAATTGACAGGCTGCTCCAAACAAGGATTTTGTTGCACAGTTAAATATTTTGGCAGTACTTCATGTTGCAAGCCTAGCACATACTAGACTTGTTTCTGAAACTTCCTGCTGGTGAGGTCAAAAGTCTTTTAAGTTAGTGATGAGTAGCAGAGTTTTATGGGGCAAGCATAGTACAATTCCAGACGAACTGGGTTCTTATAAAAAACTTGCAAAAGATAAATATTCCTATGCTTTAACCCTGAATAGGAGAACAAACCTATTTTTATAGGCTAAAAATATTTCTGTGACTCTAGCTAGAAAATGCTGGTTTACTGATACTATTACCACCTTTTATTTTTCATTAATGTTACTCAGGTTTTGCTGTTACAAAAAATTTTTTGACAACAGTATTATATTTTTCTCATCCAGTATCAGCTGAAGAGAATGAGTTTAAAATAGGGCAAGCACAACAGCAAATGCCTTGTGCATGTGACAGAAATTGGAGTTAAACAGGCACTTTACAGGTAATTTTAAGGTCTTGCGCTACTCAGCATCATTTGCTGTTCTAGCTTTCAGAAGTGCATGACAGCAGTTCCTTTTCACCTCTTTAAAGTGAATAAAAGGAAAAATCTCAGAACGCCTGAACAGGCCTACTAAGCTCTAGGCCTGACATAATGGCAAAGGAAAGCTGAAAGACACGTCAGAAAGAAACACAGGACACATTTTCGAAGCTGAGCTGTCAGGCGCTCCAGTTAGCACTGGGTTTTTCAAAGAGTTATTTATCAGACAGTATTTTAAAGAACGTCTAACTTTAGGTACGCGTATTTCCAGTGGTGCAACGTTTAAAGCAGAACACAGGATGCTGCTCGAGAAAACATGCAGATTAACTTGGGTGAAACACTGAGGAAATGGGATGGAAAACAAATTTCTAATGTATGATGATGCTTCTTCCTCAAACCAATCTAGTCTTAAATATATCTGCAAAGGTCTTGAGAAGGTATATTTATTAGTGCTAATCAAAAAGCCTTGTATGGTCTGAAACCATGTGAACTCAAACTGCCTGAAGGTACCTGGCTGCTGTGTACACTACTGCAGGAGGCTAACCGTCCTGTAGGTGTCTCATATAAAGCAGAAAAAACAGTCAAAAAGACTTTAAAATTAGTTACATTTGAAAACAGACAATCATTCCTTAGAACAATTTGTACATTTGCCCCCCTTTTTTTTCCTTATATTTTTACAGGATGCTTATCTTTGCACTGGTGACACATATGGTTTTATAAGGGTGAAAAGGATTTCTAGTCTGTAGACTTGTAGTTTGGGATTTAAATTACATCATGGCAGCTGGATATTTATATTAATATGATTAGCTGCATAGTATTTAATCATGTTGACCTTACATAGGCATCCTCAGATTTCGACAGTTTAAGATGAAAACACAGATTAACAATAATTTGAGATGAAAAGGCTATTTCCTGTCTTTTGTAGTTATTGTTTCAGGCTATTTGTAGAGTAGAGAAGAAAATACTCTCCTTAAACTGAATCTACATTTTGTACTGTTATCTTCAAACCTGCAAGTATGAGATGCACAATATTTTTATGACAAAACCGGTTCTAGAAGACATTTCTGCATGAAAATCTGGTAAAATAATTTTGCAACATGCAAAATTATAATGGCTACAGTAACTGTTAGTTCATTACTGGTATTGTTACTAAGAAACTCCTAATAGCTATACACAATCTAAACATTTTGACTTTGAGTCTTAAACCTATTTTCTTACCTTAAACAGGGAAGAGAACACATGAAATGTATAAACTGCACAGGAGCCATCAGAATCGCACATGAGCTGGTTGATATGACTACGCCAGGCTTCTTCTGCATCATCACACGCTGCTGGTTGAAATGCAGCAAGGATGGCAGAAAAAAATGGTGAGGGAGGAGGTGACGCATTTCGATCAACATCACCAAAACTAAAGGAGAAAAGAAAATAAACTGTGATGAAGGGAGGATATCAAGGAGGTAGCAAATAAAATATGCTATAGCAAAGAGATACAATCAGAGGACCAATTACGGGGTCTTTTAAAAAATACCCATGAGCTTTCAAATTACTTTAGAAGTGTGGCAAGATGTTGGCCACAGTGAGAAAAGAACCTCCAGATCAGAATCTCTGTCATCAGGCCATTATCATCTGTCTTCTCCCATTCTGGAGAACCCATACAATGGTTTAAAGGAAGAAGGCTGAAACTTTGCAGGAGGACAGAGCCCATGAGGAAAAACACGTCTTCTGGGAAAACGCGGTTGTAATAATGTATAGCAAAACTACCGAATGCAATTCTAAAACAAAGGCACACACACACACGCACAGAGGGCTTTGCTATGGATCCTGTACTCCTCCTCTTCATGAGTAAGTGCTGATTGCACTCTAACTCAACTCTGCTCAACACTGGAAAGATCTGCACTCTGTATGGGCTTGCAGAAACATGTACTTGGGTCCAGTCCTGCTCACGAGCAGCCTCAGGAGTACGTAGATGGCATTTTTGATAATATTGTGACTTCTTATGACCCATAACTGATCAGAAAGATGAATGCATGGATTATATGACTTTGAACACTTAACTAAGGAGTATTTCAACTGCCACAAATCTTTAAAAATCCTTTTACTTTTAATGAAATACATTACGCACATAACGACTAACTGTATAGATGTATTTACAAATCACGTCTTGATTCTCCTACAAGGAAAATCTTGCTTTGTTGGTGCTTGTGATAGTTATGTAGGTTTACTGGGCATTGTCTTCTCACTACTTCAGTCATGAGAATTTTACATCTATTTTGGCCAAAATACCCATTCCTCGATGAAATGAATTAACGCCTTGCTACCACTTTGTTGTGCAGTGTAAAAGGACTTTTATAATTAATAGTTTATACCTGGCAAGAGCAAATTGCTCCAGCCTGTCAACTTTCTCTTCCGTCTCTGTCATATCCAGACTGAGGCTATCACTGCATTCAAATGCTCCTGGCAGTTCATTTGTAGACCCAGAAAGGTCATCTTCATGGGCTGCTGTATCTTGCTCTTCATGTATGGCTTCAGCCTAGGGGAGGGAATATAAAGTAATACGATGCCTTAGAAAACAGCAAAATAGTAAGTTGATTCCACTAATAACTAGAAAAGATTTAGCAAAAAGAAAAAAGCCCCTAGCCAACAGTTCAATTGCACAAAGCCATAGATTATAAATGACAAGAATCAAGTTACACTTCTTCAAAAATACTGTACTTGCTTAACTTGCTGCCTTGGATCAATACAGTTTTTAAAGACATTTCTTCAATTCAGTTCATCCAGCCAAGAATTTCAGATTTCAATGCATTTGGTAACATAGCAGGAACGTATTTTTTCAGGAAAAACAACAGAATTCTTGTTCCTGTCAGGCTGTTCTTGTAACTGATCACTTTGTAGTGTCCACACATGTACTAAAGCCTCACAAAAATACACAGGAAAAAATAATTGTCTGAAAGACTATAGGCATGTTTAGGATTGAGAATTATTTTCAGCATGTCATATTTACATAACGACACATATATGTCCTAGGAGCTGGTAGGGAGGGAAATCTGTGACAAGTGGAATTTGAAGACAGAAATGGCCCTCCAGAGGTTACCAGACCTGCCTGAGTCCTAAAGATAAATTCCAGGGATTTGAATTTCAGAAAATTAAACAAGATTTGTATCAGAAAGGACAGGATCAGAAATTAAGTAAGAGAGGTTTTTTTTGTTCTGTTTTAAAAGCAGAAGGGATAGGAATGTTCCTGAGCCTAGGCCAGATGAAATGAATCAGAGCACAAACCGTCCTGAAATGAGAAATGGAGGCTATATAGTTGAATTACCAGAACAGAAGCCAGAGTAAGTGGCAAGAAGCATACATGTTTTATGTTTCTTCAAGAAGCAGTTAGTATTAACTACTTTCAAATATGAAAAATTAGCTTAAGGTTTATTGATGGCAATGTAAGTGTATATACAAGGAAAACAGATTTTGAAGGGATTTGGTGACGGAGGAATAAAGAAGAAAAAACAGCTAACACCCACCAGATTCCGATAAAATATCCCAAAAGCAAAGTAAAAAAGTGGACACTAAATATTGATGTGGGATTGCAATACACTTCCAGAAACAGAGGAGTTTAGATAACTTGAAAAACTATAAATTAACAACATCTGAACCTTTGTATCCCTCACAATGTTATCCATCACTACCTCCTAATTCCTTATAGCTACTATATCTTAATTGTTGCAATCATTACTTTTAACAGAAAATAAGTTTAATTAATTTCTTGCCATGGGCAATAACACCTTGATTTTTGCACTGAGATATTCCAGAAGAGCCTCACTTAGTCTCTCTGTTGCTGTCATTCTCTGCCTCTATTTAAAGTTGGGATGATATTTTTTGTTTTTGCTTATGATGCAACAATCAAAGGTTTTTCTATAGCACTAAAGAAGTAACAAAAATGTATCTCTGCATTGCTGATATACCATCAGCACACTGAAAATAAAAACACAGAGGGAAACAGAAACAGGAAAGAATGGAGATTTTGTGTTAAGTAAAATCAGAAAACTTGAAACATGCACCTAAATGATTAGAAATTGGACGATTTCTTCCTCAAAATAAATATCAAACCATGCCTTTTAACTTTGTTTATGCTGACTCCGGTCTGTTTTAAGTAAAAATATAGAAGCATACATACTAGAAGAAAGTATTTTTGAGATTAAAAAAGGCTAAGGAAGCTTTCTGTGTAAAGTTTAGCAGTTAAAATATTATCCTTGTAACACTGGCAAGTGCCTGTCAACTGGAATTATGCATTTCATCAATACCAACCTTTCTCAGGACTAGCTGAATTTGCCTGAAAACCTCACAAAAAAATCTCTCCTGTGATTTTTCATTTTTTTATCTTTTCCAAAGCTTTTCACTTTTTGATGAACACTGGTGCATGATTATTGGGACATATTAAAGAGATTTTCATTTCACATATTCTGAAACCCTGGCTTACATGCAACTCATGAGCTGTGATCTGCAGTTCTTAATCCACCTACTAGTTGCTAATGCATCTGGATGCATGAGCTTGGCCACAGCCATCACCTGCAAGAGTATCTGTTCTTACTGCAGGTTCCTGAACTGAAATTTGGCCAGCTTCTGCCACTTGTAGTTGTTATGAGGTAACTTGTCTACCAACACTTGTCTTCACAAATGGTAATCAGTTTATCTTTTCCACTGCCATTCTTTTGAGGGGTTCCCCTCCTCTCCTCACCCACAGCCCCCCTCCTCCTGTGCCTTCCTCCTGCCTGGGGAGGTTTCTGACACACACAACATGCCGCCCAGCTCCAGCCTCCTTTCCTGCTTCCTGCCCTCTACAAGCTTCCATAACTTCTCCTATACGGAGCACTCTATCACTTATTTGCACGGCCGCATTTGGAGGGGAAGGAGGGCATGAGCTAGAATGAAAGCTGATGATTACACAAGACATTTACGTTCTTCCCCTGCCCCATTCTCTTATGCTGCTCTCCTGCAGAAGACACCCAGCTCCGATATGATAGAGAAAGCCTTCCTGATAAGGCAACAGTGTCATAAAGCCACAAAAAGCAAACAAACAAACAAATCAAACCCTCAGATTATTTCAGGAGAGAGAGTGAGAGCGAGGGCAGTAGATTCACCTGATCTCCCATACACAGAAGTATCAAACAGAAATATTATCAATTAGAAAATTAAAGGACTTCCCCACATTGGCAATCTTTTTACGAACCTTACATTATGTTCAGGTTGCTGCTTCTTACTCAACTGTCTGAGATAAACTGTGCTGAACACGGCTGTTTCCTTGCAAACCCTGCCCCCCACAAAAAGCTGGCTTAATATTTGATCATGAATTTAAAATTTCTGAGTGCCTGCCAAAGGCAAGAACTGAATCCAGTGCACACAACTGTACAATAGGTTCCCACATACGAAAGAATCTCAGAGAATATATGCATACACCCACACGAGTTAGCTAATTGTTCTTTAAAATCAGCTTGAAGAACAAAAGAGCATTCCCGTAGGGTTGTAACTTCTAACCAGTTCATGAATTTATCTTGTAATAAGCTAGTAGCATGTTGGTGTACACATAGTGGAATACAGTTAAGAAACAATAAATAAAATCCTTTTGATGAGGAGAGTGTAAGTAGAAAAAAGAGGGTATGAATGTGCAGGAACATATGCATGTATTGTTTATGCCACCATCATATACAGAAAGTGTGAATATACGTGCTTCCACAGATCAAACCTTTCAAGAAAGCATACATAAAACGAACGAGTAAAAATGTTACATAAAATATACTACAGCTGGAAAAGAAAATAAAAATGTCTTCACCTTGGAACTTTCAGACACTTGGAGATTATTCATGTCAGGCAAAGAGACATCAAACCTAGATGTTCCTATATTAAAATGATGAGGGTCTGCTGAGGTTGTGTCACATGATGTAGAAAGTGAGTCAATGTGATTTGTATCTTCAGATGGGGAAAGAGTTATAATCTGTTTAAAACAAAACAAAAGCGGAGAAGAACTGAGCGTACAGGTACCCTACCATACATTGCTTTTATGAACGTGCAAAGCAAATGTTGTCTTAAAGAGCAGTGATAGCGCTTCTGATAGTTGTACGTAAAGACACATGACACCCTTTTCAATATTTCTGTCATACAAATTGTATGTAAACATCCTAGAAGTGAACAACGAAAATCCGATACAGTTTGGAAAAATGGAGCCCTGTCCTATTTCTACAAGTATTAGATATATCAGAATTATTTACTACTCACTGATCATTTACACAAAATTTGCAGGTAGTAATTTGCTGCAAAGAGCAACATATCAGATTGGATGCTTCCTGTGCTTAGAACCTTCATTAAAATTCCTGTATATGTTTGCAAAGAAACAAAAAGCAAGCAACTAGCAAATACCGCCTTACGTGCCATCCCCCTACAATTTCAGCTGCTCAGGTTGCACCTAGGTAAGAGGAAGCTGAAAGACCAATGTATTTAAAAACACAACCCGAGCTATCATTAAAGTGCCAGTGAACAACTCACTAGGTCCGAGTGCTCCAGGATTTGGCTGGTGGTCAGGTCCTCCTCCTCTGATGACTCATCGGAGTCCTCATGGTTCATTTTGTTCAGGCTGGGCGTACTCCCCGAGAGCTGGCTTTCCTCCAGCAGCTGCATGTCGCACTTGTCCAGGCTGTCCAGAGAACGTCTGCGTACTCCCCAGTTGAAATTGTCCATGCTCTCGCCCTGAAATCAGAGATAGCATCGGTTTTCTTGATCTGAAACTCATCAAATACCACAACTAATCGTTAGATCAAAGTTAGCTAAAGAATGTTCTTATGTGAAGATATAATACAAATTTGATATGTACATTATTTTGCTAAGCAATAGGCTAACAGGAGCGTTTAAAATTTCCCAGCACTTCACCTGGAGATAAGAGCAGAAGCATGGAAATGACAGTTAATTGAAAATTCATTATTTTCAGTATTAGACATTTTTCATGCACTGGCTGATTTAAGAATTCATTTTTGTAAGTCCACATATACACACACCTCAATACCACTGGAGCAATGACAGGCAAAGTAAAAATTTAAAAGCAATTTTAGAAGATTTTTCCATGATGTTTAAAAATATTAGCACTACAGCTCATAGCAGTGTTTCAATCACAAAACATACATTAAGGATTTTAGATTTCTCGCATTATATACATAACCATAATGATGAGTTAAGGTAGATTTAAATGCACCTCTTCATTTAGCATGTAAAATGCAGTAACTAAAGCACTACATCTTTTTAACTATAATTCTAGGCTGATATAGCTTATTTTTGTAACTTGAAGTTATTTTGAATTATTTAAAGCTATACTCCAAGAATAACCTGACCAGCATTGACTGAGATTTCACTCTTTAAGAAGGGCACAGTCAAATTGTCCAAACATTTTATATCGACTTTCAGTTCTGATCCTACATACAGTAATATAAAGTGTGTGCATTAATACAAAATTTTTTTGTGTCTAACAATGACAAATATTTTTCCATTTGTTTCTATTTTTTCTATTTGTTTGCTTTACATATTTTTCAGCACACTGTAGCCAGTTTCACTAATTAGTTTCACTAACTGCACCAAGTCCCTAGCTCCCTTCTTCAAGTCTAGTTAGGCTCCCGCACGGCAAACGCGGGAGTATGCCCCTAACTCCCGTCATGGCCCCACAGAGGGCAAAGGGGCCTTACAAAGCAATGAAATATCCAGTTGCAGTTTTGAGCGCTTCCTCTTGATGTAAGCCCTCAACATTATATCAACATGGGAAGAAAAATTATAGAGAAAAGAAACCTTTCTTTTTAAAGTTCTGGATTGATCTTTCAAGAAAAGACTCTGTTGGAAGCAACGCTCTTGAACAAGTAAATCAATTTCTGAAAATTCAAGTTGACCATTATCTTTTAAATATGAAACCACTGAACTTTCTGCCTTAACATCATAAATGTTGACAAAACGTAGATTATAGAAGAAGTATCTCCTGGGCTTGCACAGTTTAAAACGATGTACAATCGCAGAGAAAAAGGTCTCACTTCAGTAAGGTACTTGAGCAGACTTCTGATTTTAAACACTTGAGTAATTCCCATTCAGGACTACTCAGAGAGACGAGGACTGCATAGGCACCAAAGGGCATAATCTGCAGTTAATTCCATTGCAATTTTACCTCCTTAACAATTAACACACTTGCACAAATAGATCTTATTTTGCATCACAGCACTTCAATGCAATGGATTTTGGAGTATAATTGAAAAGAGGGAAAGTTCAGCTTTTTAACACAAAGCTCACTTTTCATGAACAAATGCAAAGAAAAAAGAAAATAGTGTTTAAGAAAAAGACAATACAGAAATGCGAGAACTGAAATCCACAAGAAATACAGAATTAAGGAATGCAGTATATTCAAGAGCAAATGAAAATGAAATTGTTATGAAGCCACAGTATTAGAAGCACCCTGTGTTTTCATATCCTGGGAAAAGGATCATGTAGTAGCATGGTATGGGACTAGAAAACATCAATATTTAAGAAATTAGGTCCCTTTAAATCGTAAAAATGATTGTACAGTTCCCAACTACTTATTTCAACAAATTATTTGGCACTCCGCCCTCCCCCATGAAGGCTGGAGAACATATGCAGCAATGGGGCATGCTCCACAAAATATCAGCTACTGAACTAACCAACAACGTAAGGAAGTAAATAAGATGGCCAAGCAAGCAAAAATGACTGCTGTCACTCCCTGATCCTCATGCTGCCTAGTACAGCTACCAGGTAACTTTGCAGCCTGTGTCTATGGGTCTATTTTTTGGTGCTGTTTCATTTTGGAATGTATTAAAGAAGAAAGCCAGCAAAAAGGAAAAGCAAAATATAACGGGGCATTTATAGGACATGCAATTAAAAGGAGTGAGTGAATTAAAAGTGAGGGAAAAGGTACATGACAACTTAAATAACCCAAAGTATTTGGGTTAGTGTAACCTTGCTACAGGGGCAACCAGAATCATAGTGAATCTAAGCAAGAGGTCAACACATGTCTACTAAAACGGAGTTCTGGTTTTTGTGATCTGAAGCAGTTTTTCTCTCACAGGTAGCGAGCAGGAGGGACGACGCAGTTGAGAGGCTGTTCATTTTTATCTACAGCTGCAGCAAAGCTATCTCCTATCTGAAAAGCCACCAGTAATACGTAAGAAAAGGCACTTCTTATAGATGTGCTTTGCCAACAATGCGCCGGCGTTACGCAGGACTGCCCATGCTCGCTGCCATCTGGTAATGGAGCCGGCTTGCTGTTCCAGCCTTTTCAAACATTGCCAAACCCAGGCGGAAAGGAGAGGCACAGAAAGGAAAGTACATAGGGAAGTAACTCCTTGACAAAGCCAAAAGAACCATGCAAAACTTCCTTCAGACAAATGTTCACCCTATTGTATTGACAAAGTGCACACAGTGAATGGAGTCACACCAGTATGGTAGGGTACAGGCACTAGCACCGTGGAACTGAATAATAAGCCACGATTTCCATACATTTGTATCTTTTAGAGCACATGCATTTTTGGGACAGAGATTTTGTCGGTGCTTATGTCTGGACAGTAACTGATATAGAAGCTGTCAGAAACAGATCTGCAAAACACTTGTCCCTGCTGCTTTTTGTATCATTTATACAAGTATTTTTGTATCATTTCAATTCGTGATATAATACTGAAAAACTGCAAGTTAAGGTCCCAAACTTGCAAATGCTGATGTGCCTCTTTCAGTTTTCTTCACGTGGTAAATGATTCCAGCAAAATCAGTAGGAGTAAACAGCTGAATTAAATTAAGCGAGATCATTTGCAAAATTAGACCGATATGCAATGATCTAAACTGTCTAAAGAGGTCCCACATTATCAGCATTCGTAAGATGCTAACAGGAGCCAATATACACAGCAGAAAAGCTAGGACTTATGTATTATTTGCCCATAGAAACAAATGGCACAACCTTTACTATATTTTAAAAACTAAGTAAGCTCCTTTTCTGTGTCTACATACTACCTATGCACAAAGATATGAAAAACAGAAATGGCCCAATTTCAAAATGCTGATATTAGATTAAAATAACTTAAAATTTTTAAAGTCAATTGAAAATATGAAAAATAGATAAGTTAAAATGAAGCAGAATGTCTTTCAATGATTTGAAACTTATTTCTGAAAAAGACCTCCAAAATATTTCTAATACAAGACAACAAATGAAGCATCTGTCAGAAATGCAAGCGCGCACACACCCCCACACACACAGGCACACACTGAAGAGGGGGAAAACAACAAAACTATGATGTTATTCTATAATATAGGTTTGCAAGAAGGCATAACATATACTAGCATATCCGAGTCCATGTCTTACCTGAAGTTCCTGGGTAGCAGATATAACAGATAGAAAAACAAATAGAAAGAATCTATGTAAAATCACTGTATTAAAGACATCATAGACAAATATTTGCCTACAATTGTAAATAGTTATTACAGAAACTTCAGCTTTTCAGCCCTACCTTTTAAATTTAAAAATATCCATCACTTGCTTTCACATCTGTACTAAATTTCAAAGAGGTGCATCGTGTGATCTGGGGATGATATAACCATCACTGACCCGTTTAAATCATAAGGTTTTTTGGAAAGACTATTTGTGGTCTTGCTAGTTTACGCTTTCTAACACTGTTTTATTCATGTTTATGAATACATCAAATTCAGGCCCGATGCAAATGATAAGGTTTCAGCTGAGTCACCGGAGACATAGCCTCTTCTACTAGTTTTCAGTTTGGCCAAAATATCTATTTACTTAAAAAACAGTAAGTCAGGCTGGACTAAATCTTGGAATGCAAGATCTGAGATTCATGGCAGTTTTAGACATGTATTAAGTAAATGGCCACATTTTCAGTTTTACTTCATGCAAAAATAGAGATGTTTGATATCTGTTCCACAACCAATTTGGGACAATTAGTATATTGAGTAATTCAGGCCTCAGTCTTGAAGCTGGCCACATGTGTGCAAATCTTGGCAGAATCATACTCTATGAAGGTAAAACCTTTTGAATGGGAGTTGCTCTGCACTGAATGCCAGGGACATTCAGTTGGCGACCTCTCTGCCCTACGCCAGTATAAACAGTACTAACAATCTGCTGGTTCAGTGACAATTTTAGTATTTTTTCTCCTTCTCAGTAATGAATGCCATATTTTCTTTAGAAAATTTTATACGATAATATATACATATAATACTCATATGGTTTTAGCTGGGAAGAAATTCTAAATGTTACCCAGTGGACAATCAGTAATCATATCATAATTAGTCAAAATTATAATCCCATGCCCTTGTAATATTTTGAAAGTATTTAAGATATAGAAAAGACTGCAGCCGGTTTATTTTTCTGACAGTTACTTGGCATTGTTGTTTTATCATTTATCATTGTCTGGAACATTAAAGCTCCTTCATAATACTTGGCCAGTGTATTTTCAACCACTGATGCCACCTACTTTTTTTTTCAGCAAAGTGATAGGCCACTGTGAGCCGAAATTACCACATTTTGATATGGAGAGTATATGGAGATTCTAACTTGGAAAATAAGGACTCTGTGTTGACTCTCTCTATTCCTTCATCCTTTCTCTTCATTGGAAAAAAATTAAAAATCACAGGTACCTTAGTTCACAGCTGAGGGGTCTGTTTACCTTAACCAATACTTCTCTAAATCTACTGGTGGGAATGCCGATTATTTCTTCTTGCACACATGTTCTTCTTAGGGCTAAGAGTGATGCCTGAGATGAGTGATTTGCCTCATGTCAAAATCCGAGTCCGGACTATGACAAGACAATTTACTAAACCGTTAGGCTGACTGAGCATTTGCACTTTAAGTATTTCAAAATAGCTGACAATTTCTAAAGTCTGAAATAGCAATGACATTGTTAGACTTGTTTGGCAACGAATAGACTTTTTTTGTCCTTTTCCACCCAAATGGAAAGAAACACTCCAAGTCTGATGTAAGCAAGGTTAAAAGGTGTAGCCCCCTCCAAACTGCAGCACTTCTTCAACTATTTCCCTTGAGCAGTTTCAGCTAAAGGTGAGCTGACAGGGTTCACCTGCCAAGACTTGACCTAGCCCTCAGGGTTCTGTTTAGCTCCTGCAGGAAATGATGAAATCACTGACACCTAAGCAGCGTGGAAGGTACATCTCTCAAAGCGTCAGTGATTTCATCAGCAGTTGCAAGAGTAACAGAACACCCTGAAGGCCTGAATTCAAGTTTTAGAGGGTTACTCATGAAACAACAGATTTGAAACAATTCTATCTTACAGGCTCTTTCTTTTTAATCTGCAAACATATTTTTGTTAACAATTTTGGACTTCAAAAACTGTATTTAAGCTGAATTCACTTAAAAGTCACAGAAACTTGATATTCATACCAGTAGTAGAACAGAGGCTTTATCTTTCAGTAACAGTTTTGCAGTGTTTCCTAAAGCAGATTTAGAAAGGAAGGGTGTGGTCGCCTGTTACTGTTTTGCTACTGAAGTAAACACTATGTGCACATTATAAATAATCTTAACTCAAAGTTCATAGTTATATAGTTAAAAGTTTTATGTTACAAAAAGAGTATAGAAATTAGTAGAAGGAATATCAAACTGTTTTTAAAAAAAGCTGTTTCAGAGAAAATATACTGTACCTCCCCATCTTCCAGCTCAACATCTAGGAAATCAAAGTCCCTAAAGACTCTGAACTGTTGTTCACTGTTTGAATCATCCATGTTCTCCTGCTCCCTGGTTCCGTCTTCTGAAGACACCAGGCTTGTCTGGTGCTCAATCAGATCCAGATCACCACAGGAAGAAAAAATTACCTACAATTCAAAGGATTTCTCTTGTAAGAAACTGTTCCCTCTGGTTGTTTCTTCGTAAAAGCTGTAATTGGTTATTCGGAAGTCTGTATTTCCAGTACACACCTAATTCCTTTAGTGTGTATTTTTAGAACGCTCTTTATTATTTATGTTGGACAGGTGCCTTCAGATTAAACTTGTACAAAGAAGCAACTTCATACTGCAGGAACACGTCCAAGAATATTACAGCTACCTCCTAATGGCTGCAGACTGATGTTGCCTAGATGTTTGTATACGTTTACCGGAACAAAAATCAAAGAACTTAAGAAAGAAAGTGCTATCAATGAGATGAGTTAATAAGTTCATCAAAAAATCTTTAGCTAAAAATGATGTTTGAGAATGTGTCATGATTGGAAAATCTAACAAACTGTAATGTTTCCTTTCCTATTGAAAAATAATCATATCTGCAATTTATTTGAGAAAATGCAATGGCTCCTGTCTTGCAGAACTGAAGAACCTGTTCAACATAATACAAGTGACATATGAATAACATATTAAATTGCATTCAACAATTTTCCTATTTCTATAGAAAATATGTAATTATTGCCCATTTCTGAGCACCAGACAATAGCAATCTTTAAGGAGCAATGTTAGAACTGTTATTTAATGGAATAATCAGAACCTTCTGTTTTATTTCTGTAATTTAAATTTTGTACTTTAGAAAGGCTCTAGATTGGTAATACTAGAGTTCACTGCTCTCTACGCCCTGAGCTGGCAATAAGTAAAACCTATAGCATCACAAATTTCTCATAGCAAAATGGCATGGAGCTCTGTATTTAAATGCATCAGTGGTCTTTACGCTGAGAAATGCAGCATGGGCCAGTGCAAATTACAATGGCAGTAATGTGAATGAAGCTATGCAAATTAGGTCAGCAATTCTGGGAAATAAAAGTTCTCCATATTAAAAATTTAGGACAAAATAAAAAATGAACAAATAAAGAAATGGTCAACACAAGGCTACTTACTGAAGGGTTTTTACTCAGACCAACTTCCTGACCACACAGAGAAAGGACATGTACCAGCTTTTCCTTTGTTCTTTTCTAGAAAACAAGACATTTCCAAGTTAGCATCTTTTTAACCACCTATTCTCCTGGTGACTAGAGATATAATTAGCAATTTTCAATTAGGAGGAAACGACCACAGAATGACTCATTAAGCGCTGAAAGGATCGCTTTCAGAACAACTGTGCATACAAGGAAACATAAAAGTAGCTGTTAATTATTTTAGTGCTTATTATTTTTAAAATAGCCCATTAATTCTATTGAGCTTAGTAAGAAAACATGGATCCTGCACATCACTTCAAAGGGATAACTTGAAGCCTAAAATTCAGAACATGCCTAATTTTTTTCTGGAGAATTGGTTCTGGAGTTGCTATAGATCAGCCATATTCAAAAAAAGGCAGTAAATACATTTATTCTGTATGGTTTTATTTTAACTAGCAGCTAACCAAAATCAATAACGCAATCAAACATGACTTTCAGGAGAAGCATTCGAAAGAATCTTTTATATCTGATTTCCCAAGGAAACAAGGTTTCCAAAATTTCACTTGCTGCCTTTCTGCTCCCCTTGCTAATGTCTGAACTCACCGTTTGGTTTCAGCTAAATCTGATATGGAATTAGAGGTCTTAAAGAGGTGCGTTTCGTACAAGTTAAAAGAAAAACACTGGCTGGAAAGAAGGCAGTCATAGCTCAGTCCATTACAGAGTCAGAGAAAGGTATTCAGGGGGCAGCTGCAGTCAGACCGCCATGCTGCTGCTGCTGGAGCACTGCTCAGGGCACAGAGGCCACAAGCCTTTAAGAGCCCCCTGCGTGTTAAACCCACTGCTCCAAGAGCAACTTGTTAACAAATAGCGGGCTTCTTTAAAGGAGATTACCTGTGAGTACTGGGGTCTCTTCCAGCTCACAGGCACAAGGACGTTGGAGTTGGAACCGGATGAGGTTGAAGAAGTGCTTCGGGTGACAGCCATCGCCCTGGGCTTACCGTCACGGCTGGAAGAGCTCTGCAGCTCGTCATACCGTCTCCCAATAATTGGAGTCTTAAATGAAAAATAATTATTTGCTAGTACTGTGCTTCACGGTGAACTTAGAATGGGGCCTATTATTGCAGTTGCCGGAAAAGATTACTCTGAAGTTGACAACCGTGAGAAAAATAAGGAGTGCACCAAATTTCATGTCACTTGGTATGCATATTATTTTCCACTGTGAACTCCCGGTAACTATTGCCATGCCTAGTATCTAGTGCTTGTCTTCCTGAGTAGCTAACAGTCATAAGCAACTGTCAGACTACCTTAAGAAGTAGCAAAGAAGAAAAAAGCTATGAAATTTATTCCAAGTCCAGATTTCTCCCACATACTGTTTTAAGGGTTTTTCCTAAAAATGCTGAGCACTCTGGCCCTGTTCCAGCACACGCTAAAATGCTTTCTTGGCTTGACAATAGAATACTCAGCATTTTCTAGAACTACACCTACAAGAAACAACTGGAAGAAACCCCGTACAACATGTCTTTTTATGTTGAAATTTCCTTTTAACCCAAAGTCTCACTATTACCTGTATAAAGAAGCCCATAATGCTAACAACACTCATGCAGGTGCTTAAATATTATAAAGTGATTTGGCCACTGAAGTCAATGGGACCTTTCAGAACCATAAAGTTAAAATGTGCAGAGAGTTTGTGGGATAAAGACTGCTGCAAAAGAATTCAGTCAGAAGCTACGCATTACTGCCTTAAAGGATACATTTTTCTGTTTAAACAATTACAGAGAACAGTGGCATCCAAGTATAAAATGCTTGCGGGGGAATTATATATATAGTTTATTTACATATTACATTTGGCATAGCTTTTCCATGTGAGTACTCTAAATACAACTGATAAAAAAATTTAAAGGAAAACCCAGAATGCCCAGAATGTCACTGTGGATCGAGAAGAACTTAAGTGGCTTTCTGTTTTATAATTCTCTTGTCTTTCCCAATTTTTCAACTTTCTTATGGAACTGCAACACACATTTCAAGATTATCAAACGCAAGATGAAAATTAGGGCTTTAAGTAGTAGAATTACGAACAGTACCTCTGAAATATCAAAGTGAAACTCTAGTGTCTTCCCTGGTAGCTCCTTGGAGGCACTGTTCCACACTCGATGTATCTCCATTTTGGAAAGATCGCTGTGTTGATAGGATGGCAGAACTAAACTGGCAGAGCGAGAAACTACCAACTTCAAGATATTCAAGGCTTCTCTCCAGTGAATGCTCTAGAAATAGGTATATTTAATTAGCAGCTTCAAAGAAAGATTTACCCATAATCAAGATCATTTACACTTCACAGTCATATTTTTTTGCCACATAACAAAAATGTGGAACTGGTATAGTATTTTTTCTCTGACCCTCTCTTGTCCAGTGACAAGGTGCATACTTACAGAATAATTTCAACAGCAAAGACCGAGACCCTTGCTTAAAGAGTCATTCTTAGGGAAGTGGCCTGCAAAGTGGAAGACCTGAGTGCAAGACCAATTTGGTAGATGAAGGGTTTAAAATCAGATCTCCCACCTGAATGCTTTAATCACTCGGCATAAGTGTAGGGGCCAGTGGAGAATCCTCACTCTTTAACCAAAGAGCTGACCTGACACAGGCACTTTATAGCTACGGCTCCCAAGCAGAGAGAGGTGTTTTCCTGCATGCCAAGAGTTAGCTGCAGAAGTCTCCGCGGGGAAGTGCTTACGCCCTACCTCCCTCCTGTATTTGTTCCTGGCTAAGTACACCGTTTCCGTTTCCTCTTTCCCAGTTGCCCGCTGTTCTCAAAGTCCCATTCTTACACTGCACGTCTGTATCTATATTACTAAACATACAAAAGCCAGGGACTGATCACTGCCTCCCAGCTAAGTGATGCTAACTGGCTGATATCTGTAATAGGGCTATCTGCCATGTCAGTGCAGACTTCTCTTAGGGACACTCAGAGCAGCTCAAAACAGTCAGGGAGGCAGCTAACACTTAAAAAAGGTGGTAGCTGCAGCCTAACTCCCACCACACAAGGAGTGCAGGGTTAGGCATCTTATTTGGGGACAAACAACTATTAGGCATCAGGATGTTTATGACTTAGGTATCACAATGAACAAACTTAGTCCCCTCTCCTAATCTAGACTTAAATTTTTACAAAATAAAATAACTTTTCATAGTCAATACTGCTGAGTTCCTGTTTTAATACAGAGAAGGTAAGGTATTCACCTGTACATATTTTTCAATGGTTTTTAGCACTTCCATGTTAAACTGTTTAACAGGAATAGCTGACAGGTCCATATAGCTGAGAAGACTGTAGATCATCTGTAAGAGGGACTGCTGCATGCCGGGAAGACCCTTTTCTAGCAGCTATATAAAAAAAAAAACAACATTGAAAATAACTACATTTTGAGATGTTTCTCCTCACAGAAAAAGTTACTAGTTTCATAAATACCATCCGTACCGTTAATCTTTCCTCACCCATTGATTTTGCAATGCCATTTTACAATCATTTTACAAGTGATGATGATACAAGTGTGAAATAATATATAGCTTTAAGTTGGGAGCCAACAATATTTTCATAATGAAACACATATCTTATATATATAACTTATCCAGAAAACACACTCAGAAATTGAGTAAACTGGCAGGTAAATTTTAGACTGTAACTGGGGACGAACAACCAAAAAAAAACAGGAGAATTTTTTTATTTCTACCTTTGCTGAAAGTCAGGAGAGGAAAAGAAAACCATGCTAAAGAAACAAAACTGCTAGTACTCAGACATCAATATGTATTTATCCAAATATAGTTCATTGCCAGTGTTCACGGGCTGTAACTGCCATGGAAACATTTTCTGTTAAGGAGGAGAGCAAGCTCTGTTACTGCAGAAGCTAATACAAAGAAGGGCTTGATCTAAATCCCGGAATTTTGTAACACCTGACTGTAATCCCGGAATACTAGAACCAGCCTTGGAAATGCAACTGCACTTAAACATATACATGGCAGTAATTCAGGAGGCATACAGACAGACATGCTGTGTTCATGCTGATGCACACATGTGTGAAATATCTCAGCTGAAAATTTCCTGGAAGGTAGTAGGTCCGTTCACTGGTAACCGGGAATATCCCTCCCTCCCCAAGGAATTTCAGAGGTAGTCAAATGTTGCTGCTGGAGGTTACGGGAGGTTCCAAGATTAAACTCTGTCCTTCGATGCAGGCCCACAAAAACCTTCTTCTAATACTTGTTACTAGAGATTCTAGGATCTAGAAAACAATTACATATAAAAAAAAGTACGGTGATTTTTGTCATTGGTCTTCCTTCAGAGAAAAACGTGACTTGTTATCCAAGGGGAGACTAGTCACACATTAGATGCCCTAGCTGCCCTGAATGAAGAGACTTCCTCTTTATATTGAATGAAAAGACCTCACGCGAACTGAAATGGAATGATCAGGTAGGACATATCTAACTAATCCGGCTAAATACCTTTTCTTTTGGTAATTACGAGCAGTACTTAGTGATGTGTAGAACAAAGTGGGCAAATACTATCAGTAGCATAACAGACAGAAGTTACTACACTTTACCTATTCCTCCATAAAAATAAAGCACAAATTTTAAAATTAAAGGTGGCAAGCAGCTCCAGTCCATGTATACCTCTACTGAGAGATAAAATATGTTTTACAATTCTTGTTCAAAACTGAATTATAGAGTTTTTCTTTCATTCCATTAGGATCTTGCAGAGGAAGGCTTGATTCCTTCTCTGTATATAGTTTCATATGACTCAGCATATGAGCTGATACATCGTTGTAGTCAAGGAACAAAGGCCTGGAAGAAACTACTTGGATGAGAGAAACAAGTTTTGTGCTCTCTGATGGAGGCTACTGTATCAGATAATAACTTTCAAAAAAGGAAAAAGAAATCCTGGGAAATAAGTGGGATTTTTGCCTCTATTGCTGGCTAGAAAGTTGGTCTATGGGCTTTGTCTCTGAAACCTTCTAATTTCCAGTCCAGTCCAGTCTAATTTCCAGTCCACTTTGTATAATTTTTTTCTTTGTCATTTATTCTTTGGCTTAAACAACTCTTGCCCTTAAACTCAGCACATTTGTGGATAGTACCAGTTTTTATTTGTTCAGTTTCATATATGTGGTCACTGATAGTCCTAGCGTATATTTAAATATATCATTGAATTTATCACAAAAAAAGAGTATTTCAGTATAAAAAAGAAATAGTAACTTTAAAATGCAGCTAGCAAAATAAAAACTCTTTTGCTGTCAGGAGTAACAAAAACAGAAGCAAGGTGGAGTTCTGGCAAAGCATCATTTGGGTTAGTGAGTTCCAAAACGAAGAGGTTCCTCTGTATTTGTAGACACAAATCCTAACTATTCTCAGTATTTTCTTAACTCTGGTTCATATGGACTGTTTTGAAAAAGTGTAGACTCTTCTCTAGTGAGGCTAGGGCAGGGTCTGGGGCTCCCCTGGGATCGGTGACCTGCACGCCATTAGCTACATCCCTCCTCTCCCTGCAGAAGCAGCTAGCCCAGAAGGAGGAGGAGAGCTGGGCCTCCACCTCCAAAGCAGCCTGGGCTGCTGGCGGCACAGGCTGCCACGGTGCGACTGCAGGCGACGGCTCCCTTTGCAGCACGTGGAAAGAGATGTTCAGCTGTGGGGCTATTTAGGCATTCAAACAAACATTTTCCATGCCCACTGAGGAAAGGGTAAAAAAAAGTCATCTGACAAACCACATCTGATGGATGAGAGGCCAGCTGGAAAATGCCTAATCTAGGACATTACATCCCTCACAACAGAGATGTTTTAATTTCTAGTGATCCCCTCATTTTTGATGAGTTATGAATGCTCATGCTTCCACTGCAAGCAATCCTCTAACAATGAGGAGCAAGAAACTTCTACCACAAGCACTTTACTACACACTAGGTGATTTCTTGTCTCTTCTTCTGTATTAGCTATTTAAGTTCAGGGATGATCATGGAGTTAATGAATGACTAGTTTAATATATGATGCATGTCTGCTCAGATATGCTCCTAAAATGATTGTGCTCTCATGCTATAAGGTTGATTTTTTAAATTAGGCAAAGCTCTAACATAAAATCACAGTAAGCTTTCAGCCTGTTGCTTGTATTTACGTGCCTATGCTAATTTTGGTAGCAGAAGTTCAAAGTTCTACTGCGCTATAACATATTGATTTCTCCTCATCTGTAAACTGAGATCCCCAAATATTTGTTTAGCACAGATCATCACTTTTCATGGATGTAGCTGTTAATATGTAAAACTGAGTAAGGAGCGCTGCTTGTCACTTTAAATTTTGGATAAGAACATCTCATTGAAACATCTCATTTCAAATCAGGATCATACTCTGGCTGACAAACCAAGTGCTTAATATCGGATAGGTTAAATGCAGATTTTTGTTCTGAATGGCAATAACTGAAGCTTTTCCTTCTGCTGAGAGTCATTGTTCTCACCATCTTAAAAAATTAGTGGTAGAAAGTCCCCTTCTGAAGGTATCTCTGTGTGTGGTAGGGTCAGCGTTGTAACAAGGATTTCCTTTTTTACTCTTAAGTGCTGCATGTCTCTCATGCCCAAGCATTAGGGAGTGACCTAGGACTGTTGACTCACAAGACACTCCAACCAACGGCTATAACATTTCCACTGTGGACTGCCCAGTAGCACTCTTAACCCCTTACGCTTTACATATTGACACGGCCTCCCACAGTCCCCATAGGAGAGCACACTGTTTATCCTGGTCTGGAGATCAACTCAGGAAAAGACAGTGCAATAATATTCTGATTGCTGGAAAAATAATTTTCATGGCCACAGCACACTCAAAGAGATGATTTCTTGCCCTTTCTGCCCCTTCCTCCAGACTGGAGACTACCTTACATCCATACAAGTATTCCCCAGACAGAACTCAACAGAACTGCACTCAAGATAAATATGGAGAAGGGAACGCTTGTTTACTACTCTGTCATCCTATGACGATGATGCCCTGTAAGGAATGTGCCTTAATTCTGCCCACAAAACTGCCTGATGTGCTGTTAATATGTTAATATGATGTTAATCTACAGCAAGGGGAAAGTGCAAAGGAGGAGTCTCCATACACCTGCATAAGCCCTTTTTGAGGGGAGGGAGAAGACATGGAGTGGCCTACATGGAGGTGCAGCAGCACTAGCGCATGGAGCACTCAGGAGGAAGCAGAAGAACCAGGGGAAACTGAAACAAATGTTTTCCTAAGGCTAGGAAAACAAAGGAGGAAGAGGTTAAATTTCAATTTTTATAGCATTTGTTTTTTAGCTATGTAAGTTTCTGCCTATGAAGGGGATGCTTGCTTCTGGAGGATTCAGAGTCCTTGTGTTTGAAGAAGTAGTAATTCTTCAGAATACCTAAGCCTGAAAACAGACTGAAAATCCCCAGGATCCTCTTTCAGAGTCTCACAGCAGAATCACGGCTTTCAGCATCAATCAAGATCTGATATGATTGTTTAATTCAAGCCCCCATGTGCAAACAAGGTGAGGAATTGCAGCTTGAGGCAGCAGGGCCAAGTTTGCTCTGAAGTCTGAGTGAGGATGAGTGCATTCTTGCCCTTTAGGCTTTGAAAATCTGTGGGCTGCCAACACCAGAGATGCCTGCAGAGTATTTTTAGATCCTTTGGCAGCAGGGAAGAAGAATCTGCTAAAAAAAAGCTGTCCTAAAGAAGCTAGAGAATTTATGTAATGAATATTTAACTGCTTTCTCCCTGGATGACAGGGGAGACTCAAACCGGTTCCCTGTTGTCTGGAACTGAATGGAGAAATTGGAGAATTCTAGAGCAAAATGGTTTCCTGTCACTGATCGGACGCAGGAGGCGGAAAAACAAGGGGCCTCAGCTGAAAAACAGAACTTAGCCTTGGATCCCCCAGTAACCACACTGCATCAGCTTATACTCCACACATGACAAATGTTACGAGTTAGTGATGAGGGAAGCACAAAAGCTGGCAGCAAGACAGTCCATTCAATGTTAAGATAATGCACAGGAATTTGTATCAAGAACCACATCCTTACAGAGCAGATGATATAGGGCCAGCCTGCACTTCTTATTCATGTTGCTAAACCCTTACTGGTATTAGTGCTTCTCTTATTTTCCTCAGTGGGATCTAAATAAATGGTGTCCAGTTTATCCTTGTTTTGCTGTAGACATCTTACCAGCTCATGAGAGAAGATGCTTTAAGATGCATTAGCCCAGCTCTGGATTTTGCATTCAGTATTTATTTCATATAGTAGTTTTGCTTTTTTCTGCTAATTCCTGCTCTCTACTCTTTATTTTAAAGAACAGCCACAGAATTACAGCGCAGTAATCTTTAGCAAAACTTCAGCACTTTGGGTTATTAGGCAACAGAAGAATTAAAACAGTTTGGTCTTTGAAAACTTACCTCAGCCAAATACGTAACCATGCTCAAAGTGATGTCAGCAAATGCTTCATGAAGGTAACGGCAAACCACATTTACCCAGGTGGCACAGTCCCTTGTATAGCTGTGTGTTTTATAAAGGGTCATGACATGAGCAAGATTTGAAAGCTTGGGGTTCTTTTCTTCCAGACAAACCTAATTAAATGTAAATGTCAAAATACATTAAGAACAAGGCAACTGTATTTACAAGGTTGAAGGAGGTACAATATCGAAAATAACTTTGATACCTGAGCAATCCTTTCAGCTACATCTTTACAAAACTGGTTTGGACCGTCAAAATGCTGAATTAAATGAGGAAGGAGACACAAAACATTCAACGGAAATCCTAGAAAACGAAAATACAGAACAAAATGTATAGTTGAGATGGCAGAAGCCACAGTGATCTTTAAGGTGGTATTTTGAGGGAGGTCATGGTATCATTACATTACATTACCCTCACACAGACTGTCAAATTGTTCACCTGACTGGCCACACCGCTTGAGAAGGTTTCAAAGCTAGGAGATGGCTCCTATGTTACCTGCCAGCTCCTGTCCTTACCATTAGCATAAGGGCTCTGTCTGGAGACTGGAATTCAGCTTTTTTTGTAGCAATTCACAGCTCACTTGAGGTAATCAATGAACTATGGCCAGCAGTTGTAATGGGCAGCTGTAACAAAAGCTGCTCCAGTTCAAGTACGAATTGAGAGATGAGGAATGAAGAAGCTGTAACCAAATACAATACATTTTTTGAAAGGAAAAAATCTAGACCTATGAAAATAGCCTTCTAACCATTCACCTTCTCTCATTTTACACACTTAAATAAGTGGCCTAATTTATAAGCATGATTTCCCTAGGCTTCCTCTATACTCAATGAAGAGAAAATGATACCTCCAGAAGGTACCTTTGCAGCCTGTGTGTAAATTGCCCAGCTATTGTCTGGAACATAGGTACCACATAGATGCTTAGATTTGGGTAGGCTGTTCACTGCATTCATCCTCTTACTCTAAGCTTGTTAGGACTTAGTTGTGAAGCCTGCAGAATTGTTTTAATATCTCTGCTTCTGACTGAGATTGAGGAGTAAAAGTCTGGAACAATCACAGATGTTCTCTTCAGTATAGTGAAAAGTGGTCACAACCTCAACTACATGATTCGGTATTTCAAAATATTACCTTATTTTCTTATAACCCAGCCCTCTCTCATCACTCAGCAACGTGCTACTGTAGTTTATTTAAAAAGGGTACAAGTTTTCAATATTTATATGTCTAGTAAAAATCCCGTGAAGCACTAATTTAAAATCAAAAGAAGTTGCAATATTCTGAAAGTAAGTCAATGGAAATACTGGCCAAATTAGGTTCTAGAAAATTTGACAATGCCTCTTTAAGTGTGCTTATTATAGCAACACTCAGGAACTTTATACCATGCCAGGCCCTAGAAATCAAATGTTAAAAAATATGTGATTCCTCCTGTCCTAGAACTTGTTGTGCAATACATTCACTTTTCAGAAACACATTATATTGCTATGAAATTTCCAAGAAAAACACCCAAGCCAAAGCAGAAGTACTAATGCACTACATTAGAACAGCAAAAGTGTCCTTTTTGTTTGTGTGCAGGTAATCTAATGAGGTTACTTATCAAATGTCAAAGCAACGGAAATGAAAAGAGAGAAAAGTGTATTGATTTTACCTATAGCTTGAGAGGAATCCACCATAGATATTCGCGACACTGGTGTCAGCAAACTGAAGAGCTGAAGTGTGAGATCAGTGGTAGTAAGGGAAGTGAATCCTTTCAGGAGTAGCTGCTGAAGCCCTGAGAAATCTGCCCACTTCAGCTGCCCTTGCAACTTCTCTAACTTCTCCCGGTTTTCAGCTTTATCTAGTGGCAAATGAGCCAGTAATTTATTCAACAGCCGCAATGCCATTAGATACTCAAACTCAAAATCTGATTCCATCAAAGCTACAGCAACCCAGAAGATGGTGGCCAGTAGGTTTGTTGGATTGTTAATATGGGACGGGTCAGTGAGACTGTCCTTTAGGGAAGATGAACTTCTGGTTTTAGAGGAGAGTCCTTGTTGGGTGCATGCCTGAATTCTGTCCAGTGTGGCACTGCGCGGTGGATCTGAGGACTTGTCCACATCTCCAAATTTTTTGGGTACAGAAAAGCTCCTCTGGTGCCTGCTTCGTTCAGCAGTGGCTGTGTTACTGCTTCCAGCTCCAGGATTCACATTCAGCTGTCCTGTGCTCTTCCGGTTTGCAGTCAGTTTGGTGCTCGATGTTAAATCTGGTGAAGATGAACTGAACCCAAAATATATAACATACATTGTAATGGGTGAATGCATATTTGGAAAATTGTATATATAGGATGCAAGCTAAGTACTTATCAAAATGTAAATAAATATTTAAACAGAAGAAGTAAAACACCTTATTGTATTCTGTTGTTTTTAAACCAGAAGTGCTCACAGATCTGACTGAAGTGAGGTTCGTGTGGCACTGAACCAAACCAGAGTAGGACAGCTGACAGTCTAAGCAGATAAGAACAGCATAGAGACAGAAGAGACAGAGCAGGGAAGTGACTTCTGGAAGTGCCCATATATTGGAGCTGTGGTAAAACTGAAAACTGAATTTTGCTCTTTAAAATGCCCTTGTCAGTGGATCAAACCCTGAATTTGGCATGGTTTTCAGGCAAACTGCATAATGGTGGGTGACTTACTGGCTAATGCAAAGAACTGCGGGAACTAAAACCAGTGCATTCTATGCAGAATCACAGATTTGCCACACTACCAGCAAGAGACCTGTCAGGAGGCTGTCTAGGCTCTCCTCACTAGTACAGGTCCCTCAGAAACCTTGCTGTCATTGCATCCTCTGCCTGTATCCTAACATCTTGTCAGGATGGCTTACATAAAGCAGAGCTCGTTCAGGTTCAGGGACTCATGACACCTCATGGACTATAATGTGATGATTTAGACAGTCCCTATCAATTATCTGTACAAACATGGTACATTGATGCATTCAATGGAAGTTAGTTCCGGAGAACAGCTAATTCCTGGTTTTCCATGCCTATTCTCACTTCATAATACTGTAAGCACCTGCGGTCTATAATCATTGAAGAGGATCTTACGGAACTACTAATGTCAGGATAAAGAATATTGCATCCCACTGCTTTCTGGACTGTTTCCTCTTCTCTGCTCCATCTTGCCCTTTCCCAAAATGTGCACTAAAGAAAGATGTCACTTGCGATAGTGTGTCGCAAGTAAAAGCTGTAATTCTCCACTTCCACTCTGTCACAAAGCAATTCCTCTGTCCTGCCTTTGCAGCATAATACATAGCACTGGGTCTGCTAGCTTGAGAAATGACAGCTCATGTGCTGTTATGCTGCCTGTGAAGTTTCGTAACTTATGGATTTTTTCCTGACACGTTCCTCATTCTGTTGTTGTCATTAGGAGTCAGATAGACATTAATCTCCCCTCAGTACCGTCAACAGCTGTCTTACAGAAGGAGCTTGCAATTTCCCTCCATGTACCTTTGTCCCTTCCTAGGCCAAGGGTCTTACAAAGATGGGCTATGCCTCTGGCAGAGTACACAAGTTATCTACATTTGGGACAGAATTCTCTCTAGTTTTATTGAGGAGAACAAATCATGTTCTTTTCCTTGTTGGGGAATACTTCACATGAGAATGATAGGTTATGTGAAACCAAATTTCTAAAAAACACACTTTTTCCTAAATATTTTTTCAAGTATATGGTACAAAAAATAAAGGTACAAAAATACAGCATTTCTAAAGAATATTAAAATACGTTAGAGACAACTGAAAGTAAGACAGAATTTATAATACATTGGTAAGTCCCACAGCATTACTTCAACTATTGCAAAATTTGGCTCAGGTGTGCTCTTGGTCTAGTTCTATAAGTGCTACAAATAAGCTCAGTCTGATCAAAATCATTTTATGCTGTCAGACTGCAGAACTGTACACTTCACATCATGAGATATTTAAAAAAAAAGATATAGTTAAGAGGTTAAGAGAATAGGCTCTTACCGAGATAACACTGTCAAAAGATCACTGTTTTTCAAACAGTCAGACAGATTATCCACAGCAGCTTCCAAAGTAAGTAGTGCTTCCATTACATAGCCCTATCAATACATGAGGATAGCCATTTCAACAAATACGCTCAAAAACATTCAGTTGAAAACAAGAAATAGCAATCTAATGAAAACAGAATGTATCATTTCTCTTGAAAAAGAACAACATTCACACCAATGCCATTATGCTGCACATTAAAAGGTCACTACAAGTGTATTTTATTTTCTGCCTCTGAATGATCTATGAAAGCATCTGAGAAGAGCAGATATCTCATCAGGGGACTGGTAATAGCATACAGAACCTCTGACTTGCAGGTCACTGATTTAAATTCTGCACAAGCAGTTGTGACAGAATATTACTGTCATCTTGTGGCAATTTCATTACCTAAATGCAAAAGTAAAATATGGAAGTGATGTCAATCTACTTCTTATTAAAAGTTTTTTTAGTCTTGAATCTCATAATAAATAGGATCTGACTATAGACATTTCAGAAAAGAGCAGACTATATAGCTGTATAGCTACCCCATTCCTTAAGAGAGGAGTAGATTAAAATAGGTGTGTTTGGATAAGGTAGGTAAGTCAGGGTAAGTTCGTATTGCTCTGGATGGTATGGTTTTCTTTATTCTAAAAGATAAATTTTTAAGAAATGAGACGGTGTGTACTCCTGGTTGTAAGACTACATTGGCAGATAAGATGATGGGCTTCTTAAGCACAAATTCATGATGTGTAGAGTGAAAAAACAGTCATCACGATTTCATTTTGTGTCACATTTGCTACGTGTTCTCTAGATGTTCTCTTTAGTGGAAAAGGTACATGTAGGTTGAGTAAACTCAGAGCTACATTTTTCTAAGGCCACATTCTAGCTTGCACCACTTAATTCCAGAATACCTTGTTGAAACTGTTATCTTCAAATAGATATACTTTAAATCAACAGTATTACAAAATATTATGAATCACACTTACGTACCTGAATCTCATCTCCATGCTCTCCAATAACTTCCACCAATCTTGACAGGAGATCAGACAGCGCATGTGCAGAAAGAGGCTGCTTTAGAGCCCTGAATATCTGGAAAGAACGACCTGCGTAATGTCGTGAAGAACTTGAAAGAGCTGTTTGTAAAGCAACTTCACTCAGATGCTGCTCCAAATGAAAACCTGAGCAAAAGAGTCAACATTGTCTATGTGTCAGTATTTTTTTAATGGCAATCTTTACTATGGGGCATATACAGGCTGCATCAACAGTAGGGGGAGGGTATGCACTGCAGTGTACCCTGCAAACCCACTTCTGAGAAGCCGAAATGTCTTGTTTTGGTAGAATTTCCCACTTCTTACATTCATTTCACATACCATATCAGAAAACAAACTTTGCAAAGCCAAAATTTTGAATCTGGAAATGTTTGCTTTGTTATGCAGAAACTCTTCATTCTGATTTCAAATTTTTTACAATTCCGTGACAAACCTTGAAGCCATCCCTTATTCTTACTGGCAGCAACACAATAACTTCTGAACATTTCGAAATCTAAAGCCAAGCTGACTTATAAGTCTTTGCATTAGCTTCAGTAGGCCTTGGATCAGATCTTACATAGAAGTACTGATGTCGTGTTCTGCTTTGATCTCAGAAGATATTTACAGGACATAGAGGAGTTTTTATCAGGCGGAATCATCAGCGAAAATGCTTCCTACCAACAGCTTTGAAGGATCGTTTGATCTAACATTTAGCCACAGTCCAATCTAACATGATTTTTTCAAAAGCAATTGCTTAATATGTCGTACACCCTTCTTAACACATGCAATATGTTATGCTTCTGCATAAGCAGGTCCACTACAAGAAAGAGCACAGGATAAGCATTTACTGTGACCTTGATGGAATAGTCTCATAGCTATGAAAGAAAAAAATCTTACTACCTGACTTGGAATCTTTAAATACAGATACAACATGACGCAGAAAATTAGTGAGCTGTTCAGCACTCTTGGTGTTCTGATTTTTAGGTGTGATATCTTCATGGCACCAAAGTGGACCAAATGCCCTTAAAGAAATACATAACAAAGTGCAAAGTTTCTTTGAGTTGTCTGAAAGAAATGTAATCATTTAAAATATATAAACTGTAAATGCAACCAGATATTTCCAAGGCTATAGCCTAGAAAACTTGTGACTGAACACAATTTTATGACCAAAATCACAGAATCACAGAATAGTTGAGGGTGGACAGGAGATCTTCTCTGGAGAGCTTCTGGTCCACCCCTGTCCACTTATGTTAAAGCAAGTTACCTAGGACCATGCTCAGTTTGGTTTTGAGTATCTCCAAGTATGGAGATACAGCCTCTGGACAACCTGTTACAGTGTTCAACCTCCGTCACAGTTTTCTTACGTTCAGATGGCATTTCATATGTTTCAATATGTGCCCGTTGCCTCTTGTTCTGTCACTGGCACCACTGAGAAGAGTCTGACTCTGTCTTCTTCATAACCTCTCACCAGCTATTTAAAAACATTGGTGAGATCCCTCTGAGCCTTCTCTTCTCCAGGCTGAACAGTGTCAGCTTTCTCAGCCTCTCCTCAGGTAACAGATGCTCCAAGCCTTCAATCATCTTTGTGGCCCTTCGCTGAACTCAATCCAGTAGCTCCATGTCTCTCTTGTATTGGGGAGCCCAGAACTGGACCCAGCACTCCAGATGTGGCCTCATCAGGGTTGAGTACAGCAGAAGGATCACCTCCTTCGACCTGCTGGCAATGTGCTTCCTAATGCAGACCAGGATACCTTGGGGCTTTTTGGCCCCAACGCAAAGGCTGCGAGAGCACACTGCTGGCTCATGGTCAACTTGTTGTCCATCAGCACCACCCAGTCCTTTTCTGCCAAGCTGCTTTCCAGCTGATCATTCCCCAGCGTGTAATGGTGCGTGAGGTTAATACAAATAAATAAATATTCCTTTTTTGTATTTTACAGAACTTCTCATTTAATATGTATTTTATACCATTTGAGAGCAGCATAAACAAATCCCTGTTTTTGATTTTTTAGAAAATAGGATCTGCCAGTTGCAGTGAGCAATTAAAATAATTAGTTAAAATTAATTAAAACTAGTTTCACCATGGCCTTTCGTGTCACCCTGCGTACCTCCCATCTCATTTTATAATAATAATACTATCAGTCAATTAAACATTTTATTCCTGTCAAGCAATTTTTTTTCTAGTGTTCCTGACACTGCAATGCTTTTAAGTACCTACCTACTTCTACAGGTATCAAAAAAGAGGAATGGGAGTCTGTAACTACTATACGAACTCAGTCATTTTCCTTTGAGTCTTTTAAGTTGCTACAAATAATTGTAGAGAAGACATGAAACTATGCATTTCAAGTGCAAACAAATGTAACCTCTGCTTATCTCCATTACCTGGTTGTCAGAAACTCAATTAATTTGTTTGCTTTCTCATCTGTTTCAGCAGCAGTGTCCATGTCCTCAATCTCTTGTGTAATCTGTGGGAGATTTCCACTGCTGCCTCCCAGACTGATACTGGAGGAGGTAGAGCTGGAGCTCAAGCCGGAGTCTGGCACCGGAGATGACTGGTACTCCCGCAGAAAGTCAAAGCCACCTGTCAGCCGAAGAGGAGGAGATAAAGCTGGAATGCACGACTTATGCCAGCGTTACAGATGAACATGTAGGCCAAGCAGCTCTTTTCCAACAGTAAGTAGCAGAAACCTTCTACTGCAAAACACAAAAAACCTGCAGAATGCAACAACCCTCAAACTCCAATGGGAGTGAAAAACTGGTAATACGTTTTCAAAACCTGCAGAATCTAATATAAAATGAAAAATATCAAAGTTAGGATAGTTTTTCACTGCACAAGGGCTACTGTATTTGAAAAACAAATGTTTCCTGGCATTTTACATTCAGATTTATGCCTTTTTATAACCTGCACTTTTCTTTCGACTAAGTCCACATGAAGTTCAGCTCATTTATCTGGGCTAGTATGATGCTGAAAAACCTCTGCAGGGTGCAATTTTTAGGAAAATGATGTCCTAATTTTACAGATGTAATGGAAACTAAGACACAATGGTTAAGGCTTCCATTCCATTCCTTTAATAACTGTAAACATGGGACTACTCATATTAAATATTTTCAGTAATAAGGTTAAATATCTCAGTAAGTGTTCACCTAGGCCAAAAGCTTGCCACCAATCCACAAGTCAACTTAAGAGCTGTTAAAAGAAAGACGAGAAATCAAGATCGGTTTCCTTAAGGTTGAACTGTTAGTCACCTTCGGCTATATTTATCATAGAAAAATTGGCCTTGGGAGAACACAGGGAACAGGAGGTGCCTCTCTACTGACAATATCCATTGCAGGTCAGGAGACTCCTAATTTAGTTGCCTGACATTATGTAGGATGAGCCCAAGCTCAAGTATTTTCAGTTAGGATTCTTTGCTATAGCTACTTATCCACATTCTGACTCTTCATATGAGTTGATTAAAAAACAATTCAATTAAGAAGTTTTGATAACTTCTTAGACACAAGAGACCCAGACACAGGGTACTAATTATGTTTTTCAGAGACAGGAATATAGAAATATTTCATTCTGGTAGAAAAGCAATAATATAATTTAAATTATATTTAATAATTCATGGACTTACATCAGAAAAGAGATCTACATAGCTCCAAAGGGAAATTCATGTGTTAGGTAATTTTCCTCAGACTTTATTCAGAATGAAAACTAAAAACCTCAGATTAATTTATTAACCTGAAATGCATTTATTGAATTCCTTCTGCTCATTATTTTTAAATCAATTTTTCATATCCTATCAAAAAAGAGTCATCAATTACCAAGTAGCATTCTTCATAAAGTCACACTGTTTATTGATTTTGAATATGTTGCTAAAGAACCACTGAAATGACACTAATTCGGTAGTTGTTCCTTCTTCCTCCTTTTCTCCTAAACTTCCTCACCCTCCCCCAGACAAATAAACCTACCTTCATATATCTACACTGTTTCTGTGATTTCTTCAATTCTGATCAGTATTCTTGCTTTTAGCAATATTACATGACAATAGTAAACCAATCCCTTAAAAACAGGGAAATTGCAAATGGTTAATAGAAGACCCATCTCAGCAGAGGTCTGAGGTAAGCCTCCTAAAGTAGAAATAGATTTTAGGATAGAAATGAAGTGCATCTGTGATGTAAAGTAGGCTGTATATTATGTGAAAATTTAACTGAAGAATGGAAAATCTGGGGTGAATATTCCTGCTGCTCTTCTTGTATTGGAATTATTTATTCTTTTTTTTTTTTTTTTTTTTAAGGTTGAGGACTGATTGCCCTCATTTAAAGCAGTCCTGGCTCCCTGAGGGGAAAGTTAGGAAGTGATTGGTCATACTCATGTCGAAACCTCTACATTATATATTTTGCCTTACAGCAGAAAGCTTTCTTGCTATCTTGATAAGTTCTACCTAGTAACAAAAAAAGTATCTAGTAACAATTTGGGTGCATCTTTAGGGAAGTTCACATGGAATTAATACTAATGGAAACTGTACAGGTTTGCCATTTCACTATTTTAATTTATCAATAAATTGTATTTTAGAAAAGTAGCCTTGACATTCCACTTCCAAAAACCTGTCAGTATAATGCAATGTTCTCATCTTGTATTTTATTACCTGTATAAAGATATTCAGGTAAATATGCTGGCTGTACTGTCAGAGTCTTGGTCTCATTCATCTCTCTGGTCTGAAGGAGCACTGATGCAATGGCTTGATAGTTGCTATTGCAAGATAATGCAATCAAAAGGTGAAGCAGTAACTTTTTGCTGTGTTCAAAAACCTCAGGGCGGTAATGGTCAAGACCTAAAAGAAAAGGTTACAGCAATCGCTGAATATGAAGTAATAATAAACAAGTTCACATTCCAGAAATAGCAAAAATTCCAAGGTAGTTCATGGCAACAGTGCAGAACAAACAACAAATACAGTATTTCAGGCCACAGTTACCAGTGTTTTTACTTCAAGTGTATGAGCACATTTAGGTTCCAGATTGAGGTCCCACCCAGCAGGTACAAGCAATGTGTGGCAACGAAACTAAAATTTATGCATTCTGTCGCACTGCAGTGTTTATTTGACAAACTTGGAAACCCTCTTAAGACGAGAAATTCTTGATGGTGGTTATAATTACTTTGCTCTCCTCAGTATCTGGTTTTCTTTCACAGACTGTCAGTTTTACAATGAATGCAAACTGAAAGAGGTAAATACTGATTTATTAAGAAAGGAACTAATAGACAAAATCCCTTAAAAAACAACTTCAAGTACCAATGGGACAGTATGAGAAAATTAGTCACTAGCTCAGTGTGCAAAACGGAAACAAAAGGTCCAGCACTGAAAGACTCTGGTCACCTTAGCACTGCTATGCTATTTATATGCTTGCTCCCAGACTTTAATACATTTTGAATAAATCACAAGTTACAAATATAAAGGAAATAAGTTTTCGTAAAATGTTCTGCGCTATGCGGTAACAAACTCCTTTCGATTCTCCTTCAGTATCTTCTGGGATATCTGAAAATACTTTCTTGTGTTTAGGAGCGGTTTCAGTGCTGAACAGTGGAGCTGTTGGCTTCTTCAGCACCTCTTTTCTCAGGATCTAGCCCACTTTAAAAAGTAGCTCCTTCTTCCCTCTAAGTGGCAGCAGCCAATAGGTCTTTCAAGTGAGGTGTTTTCTAGTATATTTCAGTTGCACTGGTCTTTGTCAGACCTGCAAAAATGCAGCTGCTAATACTGCCATGGTCAAAGCAATGTGCCTTTGGTTCCTATGGACAGGATTCCCTGTCTCAACCATCCACCCATAGTGTCCTCCAAAAGAGCCACTAGAGCTCGTGTCTTGTTTCTCCATTTCCTCCACTGGCCAAGAGATAATTATTCCATCCTACCCTATTCTAACGTAAATTTTCAAGAGTTAAAAGGGTATAGAAAGTTTTTATTAGTTGAACATAAGTTCTGGATTGGCAGCACTTGTCACCGAATTCCTCTATCTGTTAATCTTCAGGGTTGTGTGAAAGTATTAACTTAGACATGGCAACAATGAAGTAAGAAGGACAGCTCAGTCCTTGTGCTCCTCCAGCACTAGGCCATTCTTAACTCGGAAGAGTGCCCAATAGCGTAAATTTGTTTTGTGATATGGACACACTTCCATGAGAAAGTCGTCTAGCTGCTCATTTCACACTGGCTGGCACAAGATTTTAATCAGCAGTGCTTTTCATGCACTAGTAGGTTCACATCAACAGTCTGTCTCACTACTTCACTCTCAGTACTATCCAATATCCTCTTAAACATATTTTGCAAAATTCTTTTACTTCAATATTTTCCCACTCCTTCCAATACATGAAAGGATACAGGCTCTCAAGCTAGCCAGCATACTATTTCCAGTTTCCTTTTCAGTCAGGTCCACTTGCCTGCTCACACTTGAACGGGACAGAAGTACTTCATATTCAGTCAATCACATTCATACCTTTGACTAACATGTTTAGCATTACTCCCTTAGATCCTAACAAAAGAGGTCTACTTCAAACTACAGAAAAGTTTTCCACTGGAGGTTTAGCAACTCTTGAGAAACTGAGCTTGAAACTTGGAAGCTATGATATCATTTTAGGCCTGGTATGTCTAACCAGTTACATTTAACTTTAATTTCACATTTGAGAATTGAGAGCTCCTAGCCAAGGGACTGTCTCCAATGGTATTCACAAATTTCTATTTATTTCCTGTGAAATACTGTAATGTTGAAACATTACTGCAGGAACAAATCAGTAAAGATATTATTATAATGGACTAGTAATACTATAACTCTGTTTCTGCATGTGTATTTGCTCAGCTTCCCGATGGCTCCTTATAATTGTCTTAACTGATGTGGCCACCTTGCTGCATATTATTCCTGTCTTAAGTTATTTATTCATTCTTGTGAGAATTCTTAACTGTATATACCAGTTTTCTCGCACTCATTACAAACCAGACCAAAGAGGCTGTTCGATCAGTTGCTGGTTATTGATTTGATTCATACATGTAGCCATTTCTCATTTAGTTCCCTCTCAAATTTGAAAAATTTACAGCAATACAAAAAGTAGTCAAAGATTGTTACAAGCAGCCACAAAATTGGATTTAACTTTTCAAAAATAATAAGTGAAGAAGGCATGTGAAATGTCATAATGGAAATGACCGTAGAAGCCTGATTTGACAAGCTTCTGGCTTAACTTTTGCTCTGGTGTTTCATCAGAAGTTTGTTGAAATTGATGTACCAATATACAGTACTTGAGTATGTATGTGATGAGTGTGCATTTTCCAACAAAAACTTATTTCATTGAAAAATTTCAAAGAGAACAGTTGTTAACAGGGTAACAGCATAGGAGAATGAGGTATCTTCTTCAGGTGTATACACTACAGTATATCACATATATTCCAGCACTGTTCTGTAAACTCCCAACTTAATCTCTTTGGTCTGCTGAACAACAGACTCTTCTCAGATTGCTAGTGAGTAGACTTAGTGGCAACTATGGTGTTCAGATGAGGACTGCCATCTCCAGTTATAACCAATTTATTTCACAAGTGCCTGGCAATGTTTATTTGTGAAAAGTATTATTTATCAATCATGAAATTTAGGTAATGGCTTTATAACACCAAATAATCTTGTGCATTAAAAAATCAGGCCACGCAGTCCTCACTCAGACTACTAAGTGTCAGGATAAGGAACATATTGGTATCATCCTCTAGCTGAATGGTGTTACAGTCAAGAACAGACACAGCAGTGGGGAAAAAGGGTTGCCTCTAAACTCAGTCATATAAGGGAAGACACTGAAGATAAGGTATACCATGAGCAGTGAAATTAATGAAGCTTGCTTTCCAATGATTTGTGTCCTACCTTCACTATCTTTGCACTACAGTGATCTCAGTTCTCTTATATAATATTTTTGAAAGGCAAGAGACAACACTTGTGTGTGTAGCCTGAATACAATACATGTGCTGACTGGCCAGCTGCCTTTCAAAAAGCAAATGGTACAAAGGCTGAATTTTGGCTAAATTTGGCCAAAATACTCAAAGGTCTCAAAGTTTCGAGACTACCTGACAGACAGTGTCATTACTGCAGGCCTGTTTCTTCTAGAAAATCAGAATAAAAAAACATATAAGGAAAACTCACTTCCACAGCTTCAGCAAAACTAAAAATTTTAGCAAGGCTAGGAGTACATTTATACTTCTTGTTCTGTTGGTCTTACCTAAGAAGAGTGCATGTAGCAATAAAGGGAGGTGAAGGGCCCAATCTTCTCTCACACTGTGATCCACTACCATCTCAGTCATGAAGATGACAGCAATATTGCACCTGGCAATCAAATCACAGTATCAGTTTGAAATCTCTTGGAGATGGGAAAACAGTGACATGATGGCTATTTTGGAATAAATAAACAACAATCTTCAACACTTTCAAACATATAACCTTTCTTCTTAATATTACTAATATCAAAATAACGTAGTTACAGTATTCAGCAGGTAGGGACCCGTTACGGAAAACAATACCATTAATGCCAATACAAATTATGTAAAAGAGGAGTTTCAGAATAAGCATAGCCTAGTTAGACTAAAAGATTAAGGGGAAAAAAGTGCTATGAATAACAATAACAGAGGTTTGGGAAAGACAAATTTTCCTTTTCTGTTTTAGTTTTTTTGCTTCAGTCTGATTCCTACCATAAAGTGATGTCCTACAGTGTAAACAGACTTTAAGGAGTGCGGTAGAATTGCAGGTGTTCCCTGCACATATTTTGATTTTAACACTGAAGTATGGGAAAGCAGAAGAAATGGAAGATACTATTCTCAGTAGTTCTGAGTGGTGGGACATTTAGACTGGTGTTGGCCAATGCAATTAGGAAGAGGAGACATTTCAGTGTCTGAAATACCTGCATGAGAAACTGCTCACCTGTGAAGGGGTCCGCGGGGTGTAATAGTTTCTGGGAGGTAGTCCACAAGCGGTGCCCAGCATCCTCCATTGTAAGGCATGGGCAGGGGATGTGGCTGTTTGGTTTCAACAATATTCAACAGCCAGCTTGTATAAGGAGAAACAGGATCATCTATATGGAAAAGTATTAAAACAGAGCGCATAGAAAACAAGTCTGGTTAACCATTTGGAAGAAATAATAAAATAGAGTTTATGCTAATGCATGGGTTCAGCTGTTTATAATGTGATCAGATGACATTAGGTTTGCAAATTCCTGTGTTCAATAATAAGTGATGCATTTTTTAATCCCTCTTTCACACTGCTGGAAATGAAACACAGATTCCAGGCAGACAGCACTGAACTGTATGATGAACTGCAACTGAATCCGTGCTGTCGTTTCAGTAGCTTTGAATCCAGATCACAAAGCCCCAAGCAACAGGTCTTCCCTTCAAAAATGAGCGGGAAGTTCAGCCAACGAAGCTGCTGTAGCAAGCCATCTGCTGCAAGGAGCCGTGTACCAGCGACACATTCTTGCAACTCTCCACCAGGGCCCTGCTGAGTGATGCAACAAAGCCAGAAATCGGATGTCCTGAATTAGGAAAGAGACATAGGGAATGTGAAAAACATCTTCGGTGTGGTAAATCTTTTTCAATGGGGATGATGTATCTATTGAATTTCTCAAATATGTATTTAATTTTACTTCAGTCTGACAGCTGCTGTATGTTAATAAGCAATAGATTTTTTTTCTTCCACCTGTTTCTTTGCAATGATGTGGGCAAAGTAAGCTACTTCCATGACTTTCTGTCTTGTGTCCGCTGCATAGCTTTGTTCATGTTTCCTGCATTTTGCACTATCTCACTCTTATTTTCCCATTAGTCAGTTTTTATTTCTCAGTCCTGGTAGTCCGGGATATACTGCCACAGAAAACATCTTCTTCAAGGCTGTTCTTGACATATATCCAAACATTATCCTTCTTGGACTTTTAGTGAGAACATTATCTTTGCTTTTTTTTGCTTTTTTTTTTTACATTTTTACATTTTGAGTAGGTTTGAAACTCTCAGCATTATTCTCAGCAATTTTTTTTTCCTACAGACTATATCTTATGTTTGCAGACTTTGATACAAGAAAAGAACACTGTTTTGATGCCTGCAAAAGCATCAGTAAAGCACCAGTGCCAGCATTTTCTAATACAAGTCACTTTGGTTTTGACAAAATGCCTTCAGCTTTCCTCATCTTCAGGAGCCCTTCAATGTAGTAGCAGCTCCTCCAGTTCTTCCTAAAAGCCAACTTTATCCTTCCCATTCTTCAATGTTAGTCTTCCAAGGCATACTTTAGTTCTTTGTTTCCGATTTTGACCTCTATTTAGTTCTCTCATCTTTGGAGAATGATATATTATTTAAAGCTAAAGCAGAATGAACTGAACTATTAATGTAGCAAAGTATAGCAATTTCACATATTTGTCTTTTGAGGATTAAGCAGATCATATTAGTCAAATGCTTTTCACATAAAAACCACTGCACAGTTATTATTTATTGCTACCGATTTAACTGTTTCATATAAAACTGCTTCATGAAGTCCACACCGAGACCTAGCTCCTCACTCATGTTTTCATTAGTTTATGTGCGGACTGAGAAAAAACCAGAAGCAGCACTTTGTGCCTTAACATTCAATCTTTGCAGTAAGGCTTGGGCAAAAGAGTTTCTGAGCTGGAGAGATTTGTTTCCTAATTATCTCCCTAGGGATACAGTTACGCTCAAGTAGACAGGAGGGAAGAGAGAAGCTGTACCACCAACTCCTTAGCAGTCTGGGCCTGCCAGAGGGAGTAAGTTGCACTTTCTTAATGGAGGTTGCATTATTTATCTTGCAGAATGACAAATGATATAAGAATTATTCCTTCTTTTTAGAGTTCTGTATAAATGTGAGTAACTAAATAAAATATATTTTATTTTACATCTAGGCATTTGTGTATTTGCAGAAGGAACCCCTCTGAGAAGCAAACGTTGCATAAATATTCACAGAACTATAAAGCTTGCAGATACAGGCAGGGAAAAACATCTGGAAAGTGGCTTGAGGAGACATTTCAAAAAATCCAAAGAAAACTTCAGCATTTTAAAACTTCTTATTACCCAAAGCCCTAGTCAAAACCAGCTGCTTGTGAAGAACATTTTGACAACATAAACATTGTTCTGTTTTGAAAGACAGTTCATGCAGATCAGAGCAGCACTGGTGCTCCAATTAACATCTACGGAAGAATTTTTAGTAGCTGCAGCATTAGCAAGCCATAAGAAAAACATGACAACTGGAGGAAAAAAGATTCATTTTAATATGTTGCAGACTTTTTTTGAATATTTAAATACTACAGTGTGTAGACATACAATATTCTGGAAATACTGTACTTCATAATTATGAAAAACAGTTACTGATATCATTAAAACTATCCTATTGTATCATACTTGACAGTATTTCCACTTTTTGCAGAAAGGTATATCCAAAAAATTATTTGGACAAAGCAAGATATAAAACCTTTGCTGTTAATCTCAATATACTGTCAAAAACTGGTGTTCTTAGCACCACAAGACATTATGGCCTTTACATTATTTGACTTGGCTTTATTAAGTCAGGGACAAAGTCTATAAAAACGCATTGCCTTTTTTACATTTGGTTAGGGTCTAAATGAAATCTGTAGATTGGCTTCATTGCAGTTAATTACAAAAATGAATCCAAACCATCCAGCTACTAAAACTTATACTGTAATTCAACAGTTGACTGAAAGACCTTAGTTTCCTTTGAAATCTCTGCTCATCATCAAGTGTCAATTTATATTCTGTTCAGCAGAAACACATAAAGAACAAGCACGCTCAGGAAACCTATTTCACTCTTCCTTCTAACAGTTTTGCATGGTGCAGCCAGAACTCGGCTGCAGACGGCGGAGAAAAGCTTAAGAGGATATACAGCCCCATTTTTGGAATCTCCTCAGTCTCTTTCTCATGTTCATATACTGGCACTAGATCTGAAGAGAAATACTGGTGAAATGCTCAATTTAAAGTGCTCGCTGTAATGCTTTTGGAAGCCCTTTGTCCTGCCATGAGAGAACGGTTCTGTGTTTTGCTGTTTGGAGGTTTCTCTGCTGCCTCCTGCTGTGAAGTTCTCTGGCCTTTAAATAGGTTTGAGTGAGGCCATCTCTAAACAAAGGGAATCAATTAATTTTAAAGGAGGTACAGAGGTAAAATAGAGACACTCCGTGTAAGGTCATGCTACATTATATCCATTTATACAGAGCTTTAAACAGAGATCCTCCACCAGTCGTAAGAATGTTTCCCTCTCCCACCATAAACCATAACCCACCAGAAATTTCACCAAACCGAACGTTAGAACTTACTTTTGTCATCATCATAAGATCCTCCAGAGCTATTACTGTACCTTGATTCTAGTCGAGTATGTGCTCTGATTACATTACTGAACCTTCAAATACAAGAAAAATCTTCATTAAAAACATAGACTGATACTAAACATCTGGAATATATGCTTACTCCACAAAGAAAGCATCTTTATTTACGCTATATATCAAAATGTCATCTCTTTAGGCATACGTTTTTATATGAAGCATAATATAGTGTTATTTCATTTCATAAAAAAGATTCTTGCAACCAACTTCTGACAATTTCTAATAGTGTGCCATTGTGTCACAAGCTTGTGAAATTCAACGGGGGGAAACTCTCATGAGGCAAACGTACGCTTTTCTTGAAGCAAGAAACTGTGGTAAGGATGGACGGAAATATAAACTGTTAATTACTAGTATGTTATCACAGGCCCATGTTCATTGGCAAAATTCTGGCAGCCTGCTAAAACAATAACTGACTGAACAGTCTGAAGTCAAGCCCACGCAGTTATCAAAGCAGCAAAAGTAGCAGCAGATGGCCCTCCCATAGGAAAACGCAGGAGCTGCCAGCGTAGAGCTAGCTGAGGCGCTAAGGGACTTGAGAGCCCGAGCACAGTTCCCACAACTGTCCTCAAATCTGCCAAACACCCGCGATGATCTAACTTTGGCTGGTGAGCTCCTTTGGCTCCTACCACTTTCTTCTACTGTCAGTGCAAACAGGCCTGAACAGGAAATGAGAGGAGCCGCGCTAGAGGCTCATGCTAGCAACGATGTAAAACTTCGCCTTTTCTGCAAAGCTAGGAAACTAGTTATAAATAACCATGTCAAAATAACGGTATCAAACAAAGCCAGCTTTAAGGTTCTCTGCACAACATGCAATTTGCTGCTAATATGCATACACCTTAATGCAGGGGATTTAATTACACATTCACATATTATGCTGTTTCCAAAGCACACCTGTCTCATTAGGACACAATAATTCATAAGGAGATGCCATAAATGCATCACGAGCCATCTTAATTCTGCCATTTTCTGTCTTTCAAGCATCAGATTCCCTTAATATATTTCAATATATTCCCTTAAAGTATGTGTATAAACTGATAATTACTGACATATTTATCTGGCATCCCTAAAAAGAAAAGAAAGATGAAAGGAAAATAAAGTTAAGGAAAAAATTATGAAAAAACATCTAGAGACAAACTCTAACCTGCATGAAACAGGCGAAGAATACAGGTCAAAGAAATGACTTGAGAGCAGGACAGACTTTTTAAACAAAAAAATACTTTGTAAAAGCACTCTGTAACATAGAGTGATAGTACAAACATGACTGTTACTATGTAAGATGACATGCAATTATACCATATTATAGAATCTGTTTGTCAGAAAATTAAATATTACAACAAAAGGTAATTGCAATATTACCTATAAATCTATGCTCCAACCCAGTAACACTGAATGTACACAACAAATTTTCCAGATAACTCAGAGGTACTTTAAAAGCTTCTCAACCTTTTATTTTAAATGATATTGCCTTAACATAAAAGCATACATATCTTCTAACTAGCTTTGTGATATAATATTCCAAAAACGCCTACATTTACGAGACTAGCTGGTTAAGCACCTATCACTTCCTGTAATTATTACTTAATATCTCTTGGCCTACAAAATCAATATTAACAGTCATTCTAAGATCAATGCATTGGTTTTGAAGTACAGAAGCACTTATGCCTTCTGCTGCCTTTGATAATGTAAATGACAGTAATGAATTCTGATAAATTATTTTACATTTTATCTGATGAGTATCTCTCTAGGCATCAGGAATACCAACACCAGAATATGGTAACCTTCCTTTCATCTTTATTATATAGTCTCTGGCACATTTGAAAGCCAAAAAGCTTCTTCGTGTCACATGTAAAATTTATGTAAGATAAGAAACCCTGAGAGCACAGTTAGATTTAAAGTATACCAGGAGATGAAGTTTGCTCAACTTATCTGTAACACAACTAAAAAAAAAGTTCAGTTACAACTATATAGCCATAAACATTTACGTAAAGAACAATAAAAAGCAGTCCAGAGGCAAAATGGTTTATCTTCTTTTTAAGTACATTTCCATGGCATATGCTGAAGACTATCGTATTGAGTCAGATGCTCTTCACTGTCAGATTTTGAAATCATGCTTAGCACTATGACGTGAGTACCATCTTTTTACATTCTCTTAAAATAAGAGACTAATCTGACAAAACGCTAGTCTTTCTTACATTTGTAATACTTAGAAGGCAAGTGATTCAAAAGTTTCTGAAGTACAGAAAAGTTTGCTTACATAAGTCTTTCTGCTCCTCTAATTCCTGAACCTGTGGAAGGTGGGCTGGACTATTAAAATAACACTAGTGACTATCAGGAACAACAGACTAATGTAATACTAACGCACTTACTTGTTTATTTGATTGGAATTCATTCAGAGTTCTCCCACAAGACGCAGAGGATTTCAGTGAGAGAAATAAATACATATCCATCTGTTCTAGAGGATCTGATGGCCCCTTAGCTTTTCATTTACTCATTCATAATTTGGCTGTATGTACCATAGGTAGTAAAAGATAGAGTGACTGACAAGTAGGATCTCAAAGTAAAATATTTTATATAGTTTTCCTCTTTCAGATACTTTATCAGAAAAAAAGAGGTGTCCCTGCAATCATGGATACAAATCCGTAAGACAAATTTCACTCTCTGGTCATGGACTAAAAAGGTATGATCAAACCTTATTTTTAATGAAGATTTTAATATTCATTATTTGGTACATGCTCTCAATTTTCTTTCTCCTTTGTAGGTAATGCCTATAAAAAATTATCTGCTTTGCACAATTCATTCAATGGAGGTTTCACAGATATTCCTCTGCAGTGTATTAATAAACAACAATTTAGAATTACAATCATGTGGACAGCTTTTTTTAACTTTCACATACACACTTTTAAAACAGTCCTACTGAGATAGAAACAGTGCTAAGGATCCGTATGATCATCAGAATTCCTCACAACCCAGTACAGTCTGGATAACAAATATTGCTCAAGATCTCACCCTTAGTCTGGGAAAATGCATATATTTTGGAGAAAAGAAAATTACAAACCTTTCATCAGTCTCTTTCACTATTCTGTTCTCCTCTGCATCAGGAAAATTATCTTGACCAGCTACAACAGTGTTACTGCTAGAGGTGGTTCCTGCAGATGAGATGGAGTAAACGCACCCATTATATGCAGCACACAATATTTGCAAAGCAATAAAAGCCCATAACTTTATTTTCTTTAGTAGACACAGTCAAAGTGACAATCAACCATATAAGTGATTATACCACACTTTTTGCCTATGAATGCTCATTGTCACTGCTATTAAACTGGACCTGCTTGCGTGGCTGAACGCTTTGCTGGTTACATGCTTTGAAGGACAGATTAACATAATGATGCTCTCCCATTCCTTGAACTAAGCTCAGTCTTGGCCTAACCTACTGTTTGTCAAGAATTTGGCAAAACATGGACAGGGCTGGATTTGTATTGGTGTCTGCTATTTATCTTTGACTGCCTCAGCTTGAAAATAGCGCTAGGCCTTTGAAAACACAATGGCCACATAACTGAGGCTTTCAGCTTTCAACAAGCCCTGCTCCTTGAGTGTCTCTGCTGTGATCACAGCATCAGTGACAACTTCCTGCTGTCAGAAACTAGTGACAGAAGAACCACCTCACATGAGGCCTTAACGGCACCAAACATTGGCACAGTCCTATTAAAATGGTAGTGAGAATTGAACATATTTTTACAACATTTACGCAGCATTAGGAATCCAAGAACTTAGATGTGAAACAAGCCCTTGAAACTTGCACTTCATACAGACAGATCTGAATGGGTGCAAATGTAACCAAAAGAGATCGTTTTTTCAAAGAGATGAAGACTGGCAAGAATAGGAGACCATAACTGAAAAAGCATATTTAGGTCATACCAGAAGCTGCAGCTGAGGCTTTATTACTGGCAGCAAAACGGTAAAATGGAGGATTATCGCAATGCTGGACTATTGGGTTCACTGGGTCAGTTTGCTGCAGTTCAAATAAAAGCTCTTCCATTGTTTGAATAGTGTTGTTGCGACATAGATATATTGCAACCTTTTTGATCTAAAGAAGAAAACAACAGTTATTCATCTCTGTCCAAAGTGAATTTCCAAAGAAATCAATACATGTTACACCGCAGTACTGCAAAGATCCAGAATGCAACTGTTATTCTTGGACAGATACCCCAGCAACACAACTGAATCAATCCTGTTCATACAGAAATAGAACTGCTTGTTTTGATTTAAAGATCCTTTCCCCAACAGAGCAAATCTGTGATCTAATTGCCCAAAAGCTTTTGCTTATTATCCTCAAATCAGCTGTTTAGATGTATAACTATATAATATCCACACATACTAAAATTGACTAATTTTATACCTATCATTTAAGGCTATCAGAATTAACTCTGAATCACAGTCAGGGATTTACAGTTTGAATATGTGATTTCCACTGAAGATGAATCTTGCTGTTTTGCATAGAGTAAATTTCTCATCTAGAGAGCTAGATCTACCCAAAACATCATGTTTTTATTTCCAGATATGGTTGATGTGAAAGATAGGCAGCTGCACCCACAAAGAATAGGTCAGGCTCTCAGTAGTTACTTATATCTGTAATCAAAGTAATAGCACATGGAAAAAGGCAAAGTAATTCTGCAAACTGATTCATCCATACTGATTTCAAAATGTCTGAGAGAAAGCGCTATTTATATAAATTTGGAAAAAAAAAAAACCCTATGGAATACAACAAGAACTTAAACCCTACCATATCCACACAAAAATGAATACTGTTGAGATATTGAGATCAAATTAAACTAAATTCTTGAGGAAAAAAAACTGATGGCTACAGAATGCAAAGATACTATCTCTTGTTCAAAAAGTTTTTGATTCACAAACTGCCAAAGCTGCGAGACTGTATGGAGAAGCATCTCTCTATGCTTGCCTTCTTATGTAGATTCTTCTGGTGGAGCAAATAAATGAATTGAGCTTTCTTTCAGCCTCACCAAATAATGCTGTTCTTACAGTCTTAAATACTTCCATTAAGATAACTTGTTGATTGCTTCTGTTCCCCCTCTCCTCCCTCCCACCTTTCTTTTTTTTAAAGTAGGGAAAACGCACACATTCAGAGTCTCTTCTACTCTACTGTACTAAAAATTTCCCAGGGACTTTCCAGATACAACTCCACTTCTTTTCAGAGGCTTGTTGCTAGTTTGGCTCACAATACCACTTCCAACTGCTTTCACCCCAGGAGGGGTCACAGTCCCTACAGTAAGAGCCTGTGCTGAAGGTGTTTCTGAACTGTAAATATCCTAAGAAATCTCTCGGCACACACGTGAAAGAAAGGACAGCTAAGCAATTTGCAGCAATTTGCACCAGGGCACTCAAAAAAAGCACTCAAAGAAAACAAAAGTATAAAGGCCAACCGATGAATTTAACCACTTGAAAAACATAAAAAGCCCATCAGTCAAGACATGCTGTTAGCTTGGGCCCACACAAGCAGAACAGATGGCTGAAGGCACGAAGCAGCTGGTGACTGCCTGGGGCACTGATGGCTCCAAAAGAAGATGAGAAAGGACAAACCAGCAATCTTGCAACTGCATGGTTTTTTGAGGCCAGGTGAGCTGGAAAAGTGCTGATAACTTGTTTGAATTATCTTTATTTGCTATTTTGTATATGTTATCTACATGATAATTGAAGATATATGTTTAAGGTATCAGTAGACTTGTATAGTTAACAGAAGTGGATAAGATTTCTTATCTGGAAACTCCAGAGCACTATCAAAATTATACACATGTGATAAGACCAGTGTGTTTTTGGACTCTAGACAAAGATAACAATTAAAGTGTGATTCAAGTACAGTCAGGTTATAAGTTACTACAGAGGCTGAAAACTTTTGCAAAATCTGAGAATCACACTTTTCACTTAGTATTACAGAGCACAGACTAATTCTGTTGAAGAAAAAACAGGAACCTGGTCAGCTGCAGTCACCAATGAGGACACAATTGCCTTCCGCAGCCACTAGAAGCCTGGGAGGGAGAGCAGAAAAGTCCCAGAGGCAAATGGGATCCTCCAAACCTCTCTGGAATAAGAGGCCTGGAGAGGACAGGACTAGAGGTGCTGGTGAGGAATGGACGTACTGGTGGGAGGCTTTAAGGTGAGATGGTTTGGAAAGAAATTGAAGAAAGAAGTGTTATGAGTAAGGGAGGTTGAGGTGGGCTGCTCAGAGCTTCAGCATGGCAGGAGTTTTGGAAAAGGATGAGTTGGAAGATCAAGGCTGGCAAATAACTGGAAAAGAGCAGTTGGGGACTGTGGTATGTAAGAGGCTCTCAGGCAAGAGGGGATGGGGTTATTGGGCATTTCTAATCAGGCTACACAATTGGCAATGGGAACATAAAATAAGCACAGGACTTGTTCTTTCCCTTACAAACTGCCCTTGTTCCTTTCACAGGCTGTCAGAAATACAACAGCTCTCATCTTGTTTCTTCTCTCCCTGATTTTGATGTGTTCTCTGCCAACAATATCAGCTCATCCTGATGATCCCTTTAGGCCTGATCCCAAGTCTGTCAGAGAGTGCAGAATCATTCAGGCTGGAAGGGATCCAGGAGGTCTCTACTCCAACCTCCAGCTCAAAGCAGGGTCACCACTGAATTCAGAGCCTCCGTCACACTTTGCAATTGATGAACAGATCTTTACTACCCTCAAGATATTTGGCATCAGATCCTTTGTTTTCCTCTTACATAAACTCTGAGCTTGCTCTTATGGCAATTCCCCTTTTAAATCTTTCCTCTTTTGATTAGCTTCCTTGCACAGACACACTCTAATCTTATACAGTAAATGTTAAAAATAATAGGAAATCAACAGGATGTCTATAATACAACAACAATATCTTGTGATTTTTTATGATTTTCCATAGTTCCTTTGCTCTATTATGCCTAGCAGTCATCATAAACACTTTAAGGCAAAGTGTTGTTTTAGCAACTGTAAAGAAAGCATGTTTATGAGGCTTTTTAGATAAGTTTATTCACGTTAACATTCATTTCTAATTTATTTCCTGGAAATCAATAGAAAGCGACTAACTAATAATACAGCATATTGTAATTGGGCTGGAAAATTTACTAAATTTAGACTGTGTTCCTCCCAGCAACAGAGCAGTAAGGCACATGGGAATGGGATTATCTTGCCTTTCTCAGACAGCCTTGATTTTATTTTAACTTGAATAATAACAATATCCTGTGCAGTCTGACTTGCCCATTGCAGGAACAGTTATATAATTCATCACAGCCATGTAGAGGCAAAAGTTGATATGGTAAGGAGCTTATGGAGGTTCTTGCTTCTCTGACAAACTGACAAACACTAGTAAAATGATTGCATGGTATGTCCCATTCATCATATAACTTCCATTGTCTGAAGGACTTTCAAAATTGAACTAATAACTGTGTAAACTAATTATCTGCTGAGAAAAATTATAGGCATTTAGTATTTTTACTTCTCTTAATCTTTTCATGCAAGTTTTTAAAATTCGGAACAGCCACTCTATCTTTTCAATAAATGTTTATATCTATAAAATTGCTTGTTTTTGTGCAAATCTCCCATGGAAAAATGTTTCTAATTTTTCATCCTTGATTCAGTTAATTTATGGCCAGGCCTTGTTACTGCTTTACTGGTTACTTACCCGGACAAACAAAGCTGCTCTTTGCATGAGTGGAGCACACCTCTCGCTTGAAATGAGTTGTACACTCCACTGGTAGAGGCTCAGATTCTCACACCTCATTTCCTTTCTTGACTTACAGTTTCTTGGCTCACTTATTCCCTCTAACTGATTTAATTTTGTGCAGTGTGCTAGGAAATATGTAGGTGCTTTTTTGTTTTTGAAACAGAAATACATTTTCTTCAGGTGATAACGGTTTTCTTCATTAAAATCCATGTTACCAATAATAAATAAAGTATAGTGCAAACACTTACATAAGGTAAAAGGACGGTATCACTGCTAACACCACACAAACTAATGAGAAACTGCAGTGTTATCCTAAGGTTGTTGCTCCATTTCTCGTTGTTGGCCAAAGCATTCCAGACATTTTCCATTTCTGGTCCGGGAATTTCATCTCCATACTGCAAAGGATCATAAGCATGCATTTTTTGAAATGTATATTGAAGATAAATAGGTAGACCTTTAAACTGAAGGCATGCTCTTCTAGAACACTATCTTGTGCAAAACCCATGGCAAAATGCTATAATAAGTGACAAAGCAGTATCTGCAAGAGTAGTGTGACAGATTTTGAAGCATATATTTTATTTAAAAGTATCATGGTTCAGATCCACAGGAGGACTTAGGGCACAAAAGAAAATTTTCAGGCATGTAAATCCAAAAGGTGATGCTAAAATCCAGCAGTATGGTGGAGTTCATCTTTACAGTTGTTCAAACAACTGAAGTTTTGCTTCTGCATATCTGCACCTAAGTGCCTCAGTCCTCACAGGACTGAGCAACTCAGCACTTCTTTCCCGCTTAAATCCTAACAGAGAGAAGAATTAGACAGTCTCCTGCTTCCCTGTTGGAAAGCAACAGCTTTTGCTCTCTTTTGCAAGGCCTGGTTGTAGGAATGGCTCCTTTTTGTCCAATCACTTAAGGGTTAGTGCATTCACCAGGATGTGGGAGTCCACAACTCAGCTCGTTCTGCTTGCTGTGTAAAACCTATGGCTCCTACTTTGAGAAGACTGTTTCAACCACTGCATAGTCTGACATCCTGCTACGAGAGTACTGGCAATCTCCAGTTCATGCTGTTCTACAGAAAATGATTTCTGTGGTCAAATAACTTTCTCCTCCTGCTCACTTCCCAGCACCTACAGACTCAAAGTTAGTTCAATCACTACGGTTTGAAGAGAGCAAACTTGATCACTCTGCAAAAAAAAAAACCTACATGTGGTTTTGGAAGCAACTAGCTCCAAGGACTGCTGCAGATAGGCAGGAAAGGTGAGATGGCAGCACATCTGCTTTCACCCTATACAATCCTCTAACACTATCTTAGCGACTCCATACCGTCACTACTCAGGACTTGATATGCAAAAAGCATCTCTCATTTCATGCTGAAAAACCATTCTGGTGGGCTGTAGCGTAGCATAGTGCTCACATTACTTCAGATGTGCCCATATGAAAAAATGGCACACAAAATAATAATTCTCTTTTAGCTACAGGGCCATAACATGAGGCAAAGAAGAGATCCGGAGACAACTGCAATGTAGTGTGGCTACAGACGTTCTGCTCTAGAGGGAAATAACCCAGAGCAGGATAGGAGATGTGAGCCACTGTTTCATATGACATAGAGACTAAGGATTACTTCCTGCAGTTTGTGTTTTTAGCAGTTTAGACATAGCCACTGAATCTGGTAAAAACACTAATCTAATAGCCTGCAACTCAGCAAAGAGAGGGAAATGCTGGATTCCAGTACGTTCTCCACTGATTGCTTAGGTATTTTATGTGAAAATGTCATTGGAAAAAAATGAATTCACGGTCCTTCAACGGGAGCTGAGATGTAAGATACCTTCCCTTTCAAAAGAGAATGCTTTAACTAGTACCTTAGAAATGTATATTCATTTTAGCTTCACCTCTCTCTCTGGCTTAATGAATATTTAAGTATTTCCTAGAAAGTAAAAGAGCTTCAGCAGGACAAATTCCAGGTGCCCATTATCACCCCAGAATAAACTTTCATGTGCTGTGTGGGGTGTTATCCTGGGAAGTGATACAGGAGGGAACTGAACCTTTTTCCTCTATGTCTAAATCTAATGTTTAATGCTAACCATTACATTTTTTAACACGGGTAGAATACCGTTTTCTTTGACCATGTTTTGAAAAGGAAGAATAGTCCTAGCACTGTTGTTAAAAGAAAAGGTGAAGGAACCTCTTTAGAAACAGGGTTGTGTCTGATTAGAACAGACTATTCCAGTGCCAAATTTCTGTATCAGAGGGAAGAAACTTAAGTGCATTTTGCTTATGAAACAAAACAGTCTGAAATTTCCGGAGTTGTTTACTTTTTTTTTTCTTTTTTTTACCTTGGCTGTCATGTACATGAGATTATTAAGAACCAGTGATGTGGCCTCAGGAGAGCCCCAGCCATTGCCTTTTAATCCACTCGTGACTCCTATTTCCCCATCCTTGTCTTTTATTTCGTCTTCTGGAGTGGTAGGGCTTGAACCGGGGAGGAGCAGTCTGTTGTCTACAAGTTCAATATTATGAAGCCATGGCAGCAGATAGGTAAGCATGATCTGTCTTCCATTTGGATGTGTTGTTGGGAATCGCTGGCTTACCTCTAAAATAGCAAAAGTTAAAAAGGTAAAGTGTTAGTTTATAAAAGGAAGCTTAAATACATTGTTTAAATTAGATTTCTGACATTTCTGTTAGACTACCTGATGGTTTTTATCTGGCAAACAAAAGGTGTACAAAAGCATATATTTAAGTTTCTTGAAAAGGAATATTAATGTTCAGTACTAGCAAACAACTGGTTGTCCAAAATAATTAACATATTTTAAGCTTAGAACAAAAAGTCACCCCTTGTTACCATGCCATATCATATATTAAGTGAGGTTGATGCCAGGAAAGAGGAAAGAGGATAATACAGTTACTGGCAGTTCTTCTAGAACTTCAAGAGCTTTTGGAGAATTACGGAAAACATACAAGTGTTCTGCAAAACTGCAAGTGTCCCATCAGCCTCCACATTTTTAAGCTTTAGTTTAAATCCTAAGGTATTTATTATACCGATTTAATAAAACACTTTGCAGGTATTAGGAGTTTTATTCCCCATAGAAAGGCCTATAAAATTCATAGGCAGCTGCTACTCTAGGAGTGCTGCATATAGCGCTTTATACAGTTTGTAGAAAAGAGCTGGCACTGGAAGGGAGAAGGATTTGGGAAATCTGGAATAAGAAACACAGCCACAGGCTTCCTGCCAAGGTGAACTATGTTAGCTTTCTTTGCCAGAATTCTTCTTCTGTAAAATCAGTACATTTCCTTTCTTTCCTCACTGTCTGGTTTTCAAAAATCTTCAGGATATAGACTGCTCTTATCTCTCTTTATGGTGCTAGATGTATAAGGGGATGTGATGTGGTCTGTGTATCTGAGTTCTATTAAATGACACAGGCACTACAGCAACATAAATAGATGATAACAGTAATAATGATGAACATTTGCTCTTTTAAGATAAATGAGCCAACACAGTTTTCCTACACCAGTTATTTCTAACCCATGGTATCTTGGGTACTCAGAAGTGGATAATGTATCATTCCTTTACTCTTGCTCCAGCCTCTGCAGACTGAGTAAAAACAACCTGGAATAACACAAAGGTTTTTTAAAAGCCCGTAAAAATTCCCCACGATTACAGACATTGCATTCCATTATTTAAAAACTAGAGCAATACATTAGATGAATTAAAGCAGGCAGATCTCAAAATGTAATTGTTCCTAGGAATGATCTCAGAGTAGGCATATTCTGAATGGTGCTCCCACAGGTCTGATTCTTGGCCCTATGTTATTTAACATGTTTCTCAGTAACCCTGACAAAAAGCCTTTTTGATAAAATTTTAAAAAGATAGAAAAGTCTTACAAATGTGGCAAATAACAAAAGGTCCAGATCCCTGATTCAGAGTGATTTGAATCATTGGTAAGATGGGAAACACACAAACACATAAACCATCTTGCCAAATATAAAGCCATGTTTATAGAAGGAGGAATTCTATCCTCACAAATATCAACTATATACATATACAGATGAGAAGAATCACTGTGCTTAACATGAGAATCCATTATGGTACACTTTGCCAATGTCACTTCAGCTTATCTGGGGCCTCCGTAATCTTGAAGTTATCCTAAGACAACACAAGTGGCACAGAATCTCTGCTTGGGTTTTTAAATAACTATTCTATGCTTTGTATACATATCCCCAGGAAATATGTAACACATTTGTAAATCCGATTTGAACTGCACAGGAATAAAATCGGGTCAAGTTACATTTATATACAGAACTGCTATTCACAAATGGAAATCTCTTAGCAACTTATCGTTTGTAAAAAAATATAACATAGATCATAGGTCAAATAGATACAGGTACCTGAAAAAAGTGGAAGGGTAAGTTCAGGATACATCCTTGCTAGTTCATATGAAAGAAGGGCAAGTGAGACACTATAAAGAGGTGGCAATGGACCATGTGTACCATACAAGATACTGCCTGGTCTTTGCTCAGCTACCTTTTTTGAATAAACAAAAAGCTTTGATTCAAGGATCTGTGAAAGAGAAGAAAAACATGCAATAAGATAATAAAAATTCATTAATTCAGAAAATGTCTGCATTTCAACCTTTATCATTTGAGAATGACCTATATGCTTCTGCATAAACTCTCCAAATTTAAAACACCATAACTAGTCTTTTCCCATTTTTTAAATAAAAATTCCCATAAGTATTTATAGCCAAGACAAAACTAATTATTCATTTTAAAAACAAAACCAAAAAGTAAATAAACAGTACTTTATAAGAAGTCCACAGACATACCAAAGAGAGGGGGGGCACATGCATTTAGTTGTTTTAAAAAAAAAAGGAGCGGATACGTGCCTGCATAAGTTGCATGGAAATTTCATAAATCTCTCTGTTGGTGTCAGATGCCTTGAACAGCACTAAGTTTAAAAGCGTCACTATATCAAAAGGATAGTTCCTAGAAGAATAAACAGTACAGTTTTGTGAATGTTGGTGAGCAATACAGATTATATTCACTCTGATTTACTGTGTATTATGGTCTAAAGAGATTGCCATCTTTCCTTTCTCTGTTCTACCACCAGAATATGCGAAAGGGAGCTCTTATGAATACATGTTGCTTGATTAAAGAGCCATCTGGTGAATGGGAAGAAAGAAGGGGTTATTTATAATTACCTTAGACCAGCGCTTAGGAATGCACTGAGTAGTGTGCAGTGAGAAATGCAATACTTGAGTCTATACCTGTCAATTCGCTTTAATCTATAACTAGACAGTTTATAGAATAGGCCAGCATCCATGAGAGAAGATGGGTAGCAAGAGAATTTCCAGGGATAGAGTACTTCTCAAACCAAGCTGCAGTCTAAAATGGTCTCTTTGGAGAAAAAATACTATCTCCAACATGTACAGTCCCAGATCGTAGACTGTTCTATCAAAATTGTTTTTAAAGAGTAAACACAGAAGGCTGATAAGAACGTCCACTATACTAAAAAGTCAAAGTTTTTTGTAAGGGTAAACCTATTAAAGCATTAACTTGATGAGATTGTTGCTAGAAAAGCAATTCCCTGTCACATCATTTGGATTTTCACTGAACAAGCTTCTATTTCTTTTTCATGATGATTTGTAAATGCATATGATTGAATTGTGAGCCCTCAATTTCCCACCCTAGATTTGACCTATTGTGCTCCTAGATGGATACAGAATGCCTATTTGGACACTTCAGCATTAAAAATATGGCCAACTCATGCATGGCAGGGGACATTTTTGGTAATTCCAAGTAGTAGCTGCAACCCATACTGCTCTATACCAGCTTCTTTGTCCTTCCACTGAGTTTAAAAAATTCACCCTCCCCCCTCCAAAAACTCCTGTTACGGGGATCCTCTTGAAACTGCAAATTTCACCAAGCAACTGCCTAAAATATATGGATAAAATAAACCAAAAGAAAATTTAAAGACTGGGTTTAAAAAGTTTTACTTAAAATATAATTTATAGTAGACATGGATTCAATTGAAAAAACTTGCCTACAGAAAAAATAAATTAGTAAAATAGCTGACAAGAAAAATTAACTAGAAAAAAATGCTTCTGTTGCAGGCCCCTTCCTATGAAAGATAAATTATTTGAAGAGATGTGATCAATATTTGTAAGTCTGTGTACCTACTTTGGGAGTACTAAATCCTCTCTTAGGCTTCAGCAGAGTAGTTATACAAGTTCTTTCATTTTTTTCAGAGATACAAATAAAGATCTTGATACATAATATTATGTATGCAGTGTTATTAATTATGCCCTGTCTTAAATAGTTAAGTGGAGAGTTTACACTTTTGTCTTCAGATAAAAGTTTTAATTAACTGAGATATTTATTACTGTTCCCATCTACCTCACATTGCTCGTGGCACAGGCCAAATTGTTGCCAGCAGGCAGTATACGCTCCCAAGGAGTTTGAAATCATATAAAGTATTTGCAGACATCTCTTGAAAAAAATTTAAAAAATAGATAATATATTTTTATGATGATTCCATTGTCTACAGCTACAAGAGTAATGTACTCTAGAACACGTTACTTATAGCATCACAATAGAAACACTGCTTGGGAAGACCATAAACTGCAAGCCACTGAGTATTTATTCTCTGTAAAAAGAAAGACATCAACAGTGAAATACACTACGGCTGATTTTACAGCTTGTTTAAGCTGTGATCTCTCTATACGTATTGATAGAAGATCAAAAGGGAAATGCTGCCAGCTGGTTTCAAATATTAATTAAAATCCCCAACTTGATAGAAATCAGACTTTCCCCTCAAAGAACATCAGGCAGATCATACTTTCAATCTTTGCTGTGTGGGAAAGATTGTTTCTTAGGACACACTGGCATAGGTAACACAATCTGAGGAAAAAAGACTAGCTGAAGATCTGTTATGCTTGAATATTCATTAAACATTAAAAAAAAACTTAAAATAACTGAATTTGCAAATACAACATTCCACTCACATTTTAAAAATCTCAGTAAAATGTATCTTGATATCTTGCCAAATTATGTTTTTGTCAAGAAGACTTAAATTTTCGGGCTTATTTTAATTAGATGTAAATTATATTCTGTTTTTAGACTACTACTGAATTTCTCTACAACTTTTTTCTTGAAAAGATACCAAAGAGAAATGAGATTTTTGTGACGGCTTGACACAAAAGCAGCAATTTTTGTTTGTATCTGTCTTCCTGTAGCTTGTGCTTGCCAGTAGCAGCGACGGTATCAGTCCACAGAAGAGGAACAGATAACCAAATTGAAGCCAGTTAGAAAAAGAACAAAATAATTACTTTCAAACTAAGAACAATTAAAATATTTTACTTGTTACAGAATAAATGAAAAAGCATGCCGAATCTTTTGAAACTAGATTTATGAGCTATGCTGCAAATTAAAATCTTGCATTTATTTAGTATCTTTCTGCAAAAAGCAGCATAAAAAGGCCACAGATTTCAAATACGCATAGTTAAAGCACCTTCTAACAGACACGTTACTCTGTGTCCAGAATCATGGAAATAAAGCGATACAGTCCCCAGGAGCTGTTTGAGAGGACAACATAAGAATGTGCCTAGCATTTCTCTGTAACACAAGCTGCACAACCAATTTCCTTTGCGTTTGAAAGTGCATAAGCAGCTGAGATGGTCGTCAGCATGTCTGATCACTGGCGTTCTGGACCTGATTCTTTCAGTTATCTTGCTGCCACTGTTGGGACTATAAAGTGAGCACATCTGCAGAGACAGCATGCGGCATACTGTACCAATACTCATCCTTAGACCCTTTCTCCTGTGGTCTGCCAATCTGCAGAGATGACTTTTTCAGTGGATGTTCCAGGACAATATACTGACTGGCCGTGCATGCTCCTCCCCCCTCATCCCTTCACTCACAGGTATTTTTTTCCTTTTTCCTCTTTCACACCAGAAACACCACTCCAAACCAGAACAGCAACCAACAACAAGGAGGTTCACCAGTGGAAACATTATCTGTCAATTCCAAAATCATTTAAATCTATTTAAATCAGAATATGGTGGGAATACACAATCTAATGATCACTTAGAACTGTTTTAGAAATAACAGACTTGATTTTGTTTCGCATTGAGTAACATATAATATATATCTAATTATAGATTAATTAATACCTGCTTCCACACACAGTTGCAATGGCTTTGAAACATCCAGAGGCAAGCTGGTATGATCCAGTATAACACCGATCTATAGCCCAGTTGAAGAGATTGATTTGGTCAGGATTCAATTCCAGTAAGAGGACTACAACTTCACATCCAAGCTGATGAACCTGAGAATACATACACATGTGGAAACGTGACTAGTGAAATCAGGAAGGTTCACTCCCTGTGATTCTTAGAAATGATATAGGCAGAAAAACGTAAATTTTTTTTATTCAGAATAAGTGAAAAGAAATTGGAAAACTTACCAATTTATTTTAGGGATAGCACAGTTGAAATGTAACTCAGTTTTCAGTATTCCTCACTTCAAAGAAAACTATCTGTACAATGACTACATAAATGAAAAATGTTTTCAAGGTAGATTTCCAACATTAAGCATGTAAAACAGAATCATTAGAAAATCTAGTTCTAAGACACATCTGATATATGTTCTTGGGCAATATCCACGTGTATTAGTTAACTAACTGATTTCTTAAATGTTTACTTCCTACTTCACTTGAGTTCCACGAAGTCACGTGGAACTCATGTTTATCATTCTTTTGACCAACACACAAGCAAGGCAGGCAAAGAGAAACAACATCTTTTGCAGGCCGTGGGTCTGACAACTTGAATTCAACTACATCATATGATCTAACAGAGATATTACCTCTTTCTCCAGAACCTTATCTCACTTAATCCTGAGATCACCACTGCTACAAAAACCCTGCTGCTAAGGCTTGGACTATGTCTTTGCGATCCTTCAGCTGAGGATAGTACTGACACCAAACGCTAATGCTTAACAAGATTCTGTCACCAAGCGTAACTAACTTCTTGAGAAGACTGCAAACGATATTTAATGCTACTGGACTGATAGGGTCCCTCTCACCTAAGGGAGGTATACATCTGAACCAGCTGTACAGGCAATGCAATTTAGTCACAGTCCTTAATTACAGTGATTAATCACGAATTTCAGAGACTAGCTTATGGGAAACAAATTTCATCTTTCATCACCAGATTTCGTATTTCAAGGAGAGGGGTTAAAAAAAAGATATGTTTTGTTCTCAGCTATTTTATGCATGACATATATTAATGATCAACTAGGAAAGGTAATATAATATTTGATTACAATAATGAAAACATATCAGGAGGAAGAGTATACCTTTCTCCTCACTGTTGTTCTGGGCATTTCATTCCCACATCTGCAAGAGCTTCACTTGAACATATCACTTTTACACATCTCTATAGCTCTGCCCCTACCAGCATGCCTAAATCTTACCTAAATCCCGACAGATTCGCTCTGTGGTGATCCTTTCTTGTAACTTTTTTTGGTAAACAAATACAATTTCTACAGCATGTATCTTCTAGCTGCTCCACCAGCCTTCAAGCTTTGCTATCTGCATTTTTCTAGCAATCACAGTGACCTGTGCTGTGATGGTGCTCATAGAGACTATAGCAGGTCTAAGTGCAAGGTGCCACAAAGGGAAATATCATTGATTAATGACGAGACTAGGTGATGTATGGTTAAGCAGGGAAAAAGAACAAAGAGGTACTCCAACCAGCTATAAAACAGAAATGTTATTGGGTAGTTAGAAGGCCAATAGAGAAACCCATCTTTGCACAAATGGAAGAGAAAATTGTAAGAAAAATCAATTATGTGATTAAAAAAATCTTTCTTTCCTCTTCTAAATCATTTATCCTCTTGACTTCTTTGGAAAGAAGATCTACGTACTCACTTTCAGTCAGTCAGATTTGTTTCATGAGCATCTATGACACTGAGCAGGAAATGATTTTATATTCTCATTCCACAGAAACTTGAAGTAGGTGGGTGGAAGTACTCGAAATAGAAATACAAATATTTTTGAGCTCATGCTGTCTTTAATCTTTCATTTAGTAGCAAATGCAAAGCCTAAATTACTGCTGCAAAAAAAATCTGCTATAAGGCAATTTTTTGGTCTTACTGTTTACGGGAATTATACGTCCAGAAATAATAAAGAATCTTTTAATATTTAAATACTTCTTTAATTCATTACACCGCTGTATTAGAACCTTGCATAAAGCTGTTGTTTCCTGCTCAAGACAGAGTGTATACAAACAAAGTTCTTACAGTACAAACTCACTCAGCACAGAGTTTAAAATGACCAGTGCTGCACTTTTGATGAGTACTTACACGTAAATCTTGACAAGCCAGAATGTTATCAAGCCATTTGTAAAGATAACCATCAGGGGAAAGACCAACATTGTCAAATACTGGTCCACAGCAGAGCACAGCTGACATGGCCTAGAAACATGAGGAACTTTAGTTAAATAAAAACTTAACATGAGTGAAACTTTCAGAATGATTTAGGCCCAGATGTACAGGGCTAAAAAGATTGCTGCTTGTTTTTATTTTTGAGGAAACTATGGTGAAAATGGCCCTAGTTGTTTTTTCCAGATTTCAATAATTATAGGGCTATACATGTTACCTGATTTTAAGATAATGCTGAGTTTAAGCATTTTGGTAGGAATACTATAGCACAGTTTCCCCATGCTTCAAAATTAATTTTGTCATTTACAGAGTCTTTCCAAATGAAGCTACAAATGCAATTAAACAGATGTTTTAATAGCATATCTCTGCAAAAATTAAAATTGTTTTATATCAAGTGACAATGGTTATATAAGCAGGTAGGCTATTATTTTCCCAGCTTACTTACATGGGGGAGATGCAACTGTTATTGCTATAAAAGCATTTTAATATTACTGAGCATGTCCCCAGGCAAGTGTGGGAGACAGTCCTGAGATGTGCATACGATACTAAATTGACACTGTTTTTAATTTCAGGGCCTAATATCCTCTCACTCCATCTGATAACCTGTTAATGAACAGTTAAATAAATTTTAAAAGGCATTCTGCTTTTCAAAGTAATTAGCCTTGAAAAATGACTGCAGAGAAAAATATATATAACTTCAGTGGTTGATACCGTTGCATCTTATGATATACACATACACAAGGGAGTGTACGAATTTGCATCAATTAGGCCAATTCAAATTACTGTGAAATAAAAAGAAATAAAAACTGTGATTACTTGTATTTTTGTTGGAGAATTGGTATTACTGATTTTGCATAGAAATTTTAATACCTTTAATGCACAATACTGGTATCTTGTAATCTGATGATTTCTATCACTGTAACGGTCCAGTGGTGTGAACATAATACTGAAAGGTCCTGCCCACTGGCTGAACAAGATGAATAAGTGATGTCTCAAGCTCTGCTGAGGGAAGAGAAATCTCCTGTGGTGAACTATGTGAATAGAAATAGAAATAGTTATGTTTTGTTAATGTCAAATAAACAATCATGTGGCAGAGATGACAGCATATGAATCTACAAATATGGAGTTTTTCTTAAATGTTCAGGATACAGTTACTCCAAAATATCTAAGTAAGTTCCTGTTTTTAAATCGATCATGGTGAATAATATGTGTCTTGCTTCTAGGAACCTTAAATCCTGAAATAATGTGTGTTTAAATGAACACCATACGTCTGACTTTAGAAATAGCACGCAAGAAACCACTTACAGAATCAGGCTTACAGAATCACTGCCTCGTGTATTCTGCTAGTGGCAAACATTTACTTGTTTTTTTCAATCCTTTAAACGCAAGCCAAAACAATACATATGTGTTATTCTACAGCAGCAGGTGGGGACAAGAATTAAGTGAAACTTGACATTAGTTTATTTATGACAAAGATGTACTATACTTACTGAACAGCTAAATTATCTGAGCAAATGGAAAATATCTATGAAGTTTTAATACTATTTGAGAAAAAAGAATCAGAAATGTTTTAAACAATAGTTTTAATTCCCCCTGAACAAAACATGACGGAGGTATCTGAGAGGAAAGAAAGGCGCTAGGAAGAACAAACTCAACAAAGAAATTATCGCTATCCAGTATAGTTCTGAACCTCACAGACAGCAAGAGTTTCAGGCAGTAATATGCTATATTACATAAGATATAGAGAAAAAATATCATGCAACTGTCTGATGCAAACACAGAAAAAAATTTTCCCGATGAAGTAAAAATGACAACATCTATCTGTGAAAGGAGTAAAGGACAAATTAAACATCGCCTTCTCTGCAAAAGAAAAATTTCAACACATGGGCCAATTACTGCCTCAGTTCCTCCTGTCAGGCCAGTGGATTGACCAGCTATTGCATTCCTCCTGCCCTTTGGCTGTCAGGCCAGAAAGCAGATCACACCAGCTCAACGGGAGACAATGCCTCTGTAGAGTTTTCAGGCCTCTCCTAGATGCCAGGAACGAGTTACTACATTGTCGGTCATTTAAAAGAAACTATACAAGTACTGTTCATCAGGCGCTTATTAAGAGAATGGCAAATTGTTACTGGTCAATTATTTTTCCCCTGGAAACTATGCTGGAAGCCAACAAACTCTTAACTAGACAATACGAACGCAAGTCAGTATGAACAAGGGCACGAAGATGGTAGATGCGGACACAATAAACATTTGTTTGCTGGGAATTGTAGGTTAAGGGTTGGGTAGATATAGGCATATTTTAAAGTTGGCTTGCTAGCAGAAAATACCTCTCTTTATAATTACATGCTGAATTATTAAATGCATCAGTTATCACTACATCCTCTCAAAACATACAGCATAGCTGTTTCATTGTATTAAATTCATAAAACTTGCCGTCCTTTGTTTTGCCATGTGTCTTGTCTAAAGTAACAATAAATTGAAGGAGGAGAACCTGTGCAAATACTGCAAAGTGACTACTAGAGAAATTCTTATTTTTCATGAGCATCATCCAGGAAACAAACAAAATAAATAAATTCAGTATTTCGTTCATCAATAACAGCTAAGAACTTGACACCATTTAATTCAAAGCAGATTTTTTTTACTGACTTAACTGAGAACAGCAGGGATGCTGTTTTTCAACTTATCTTGTTTAACTATTATGGTATATTTTTTATGTGTCTTGCAACTGAAAGCAGCTGTACAACTTTGATAACAATTTGCATACTGGGAACTTATGTTAAAGCATCTGGCATTTGTTCATTCTTTATTCCCTTACTGTACTCTTTTGAATACTTTCTTATTTCTTGTTACAACTGCTGTTATGTCCTGTCATAAATGATCTGGAGATAGCAAATGCACATGCATTGAGTAAGCTCCAGACTTTATCTTCCACTGTTTACACAGAGGCCCTTAAAGCAGGCTTTTTTTGTATTTTTTGTTAATGGAATTACTTTACATTTCTGAAATGATCTTGCAATACACAAAGTATGAAATTAATCAGATTGATCTTTGCTCTGCAAAAGACAACTGGAGATTTGAATGAAATGGGATAAATTGCTCAGCAAGTTTTTCCACTATTTTCAATATTGTACATTTTATGCACCTACCTATATTTTTCAAGGCCTGACTATATTTATGAAGAGTCCAGCAATGAAGTCAAGGGGGAACAAATAAGGCCTTGTGTCAAAAAAATATGGAGTCCCAAAAAGTCACAGATAATTTCTTTGCTGAGCTTGTAAATAAAAGACCTACGTCAGAACATGACAACTATCAGCAAGATTTACTGGTATTTGATTCAACTCTTGATAGACTTCTTCACTATTTTGTCCTTACATTCACTAGACAACAATTCTCAAACATTAACAAACCAACAAGAAGAAATAATAAATCACTTTTCCTAGACACATCCTAATCACATATAATAAAAGTGATTTCATAATATGTTGAGATAATTTAGCACCTTACCTGGAACACACTGAATCAAGTTGGCAATCATTGCACTGAAATGTGCTCTCATATCCTTAAGAATTTCAACTTCTTTATCATTTTCAGCCTCCAGAAGCATGCGAGTCAGATCAACGTACTCTAAGAACAAGGCTCCAAGGGCTAGTGTATCTCTTTCTAAGGCTCCATTTGTACTACCATAAAGGAAAATTGAACATTAAAACAGAGTAGCACTGTACTTAAACTACAGTTTTCTGAAGGAGTATAAGCATCACTCCTTATCTGGTATATTTTAGAATTCTTCAAAAAACATACTGACATAAACTCAGTGTTGCAAACATTGAAAACTGTTTCACTTAAAGATCAATATTTATGATGAGTGATAGTCCTACCTGTCACTTATAACACCAGCATCAGCAAGTAGTTCAAAAATTCGCAGTAACTGTAGCCTCAGCAGATCTCGGCGCTCTCGACGTTTCTTGTTCTTGGAATTCAAAAAAAACCAACCATTTTTATATGCATGGGTGCATACACTAAAAACTACTAACTTCATAAATGTGCTAAGGCAGCCAGTTTTCAGAAGTCTAGTCTAAGCATTTTCTTCATGGATGTTCAATAAAAATTGACTGAATTTTGGGTACTTCACAATAACTGTGCGCTTAAAGAGCAACACAGATATAAGTATGTGCAGATTTTTGCCTTTATAACTATTCTGAACAAACTGTTAACAACATTAGTCCTCAGTGAAAATGTAGATATAACACCTTGAAATAGTACCCGAAAATTAATTAATCATTCAAGGTTTCTGTGCCAAAAATTTGCTTTCTTCAGGTAGCATGGATATTCATGTTAGCTTTACACTATCTAATCTGGGCACTGTAAGCACTGTAAAATGCAGAATGGCTAGTCAGACTCCAGGTAAATATTTTAATGTTTAGCCATTCTTGAACTCACTAATGCTACAGCTACATTATCCTTTACACTCAAGTCAGCTTGCTTGCAAACATCTTTCCAGTGGAGTGCTGTTGGATGCACTGATTGCAATGGCTGTATGCGCAGTTATCACACTCTTCCTATAGAATAGGTCTGCACTGTTAACTGGCTCATTGTATTTCCAGATCTTCCAGAAAGCTCTCCTTCCTGTCTTCTGTTTTGCCCTTGAAAGATGTGGTTGCAGCAAGGCCTGCTCTTTGATGAAGAGCTAAAATGACTTGTTTCTTTGTATTCTGCATCTCCACTAAGCAGAAAAATACGAGGTCGAAAAGGTGCTATTATGCTCCACAAAGAAATTTGCTGTCTGAATGAGAAAAGCTCAGAGAAAGCTCAAATTTTCCTTTTAGAAGGGCAATACTGAGTCAGATCAAAGGCTTATCTCACCTAGCATTCTGGCTCTGCCAATGGCCAGCAGCAGATGCTTGGGAAAAGAAAAACGATACTTTCCCTGGTATTCTGTCCCAGCAGTGACAGTGTGAAGCATCCTAGCCAAACGTTTCATTCAAATCTTTATGCCATATGATTTGCCCTATTTAAAGCCCTGGCTTGTTCTCTTTACTCCTTAAAGATTCCAGGAAGCACACGTAAAGAAAAAGCAGTTTTATTGCTGGCATGGAGTTTTTTTGCAACCTAGTACTTAACAAGCACAATGTCTCCTCCAACAGAGAGGTGATGCTGCAACACCATGCTGAGGCAAGTTCTGCGTGAGCACCCTTGGGGGGATCTTGTGCAATGTTCTTATTGGTTTCCTCCTGAAGTTCTTGGCTGTCCTAATAATTCTCTCTCTAGTCATGGTGTGTGTCAGTTCAAGTAAGTCATTTCTGGAGTGTTGGACACCTGCCTGCTAACATGGTATGTGTGTCGTGTTCGCTATAGCTACTCGACCCCTACAATCACTCCCATGTTTATTGGTGTCACTGGTTGGAGGAAGGTGGCCCTTCACAGGATGGCTACCAGCAGGAGCAATATGGAAAGTAATGGTATTGCCCCTTGTTCTCAGGTCTCTCTGCTGCAACTTCCATTGGCTTCGCTTGCTCTTGCAGCACTCTGTAAACATCTGTCCTCTGGAGGTTCCTTTCCAGGGGGCAGGTTGGAAAAAAACATTCAAGTCCAAGTCCTCTTTGAGGGTGCACAGTCAGAAATGCAGAGGCAAGCGGTTGCTGTAACAGGTATACTAATTAACTTCTGCCCAGTACAAAAATAAAAAACCTTCAAATTGAAGACTTCATAGGGATGGAAGGCACACAGGTGGAATGAGCTGTGAAGCCACACAAGATGGGAACAATAGTGGATGCTTGTCAGATACAGAGTTATTAAGAATTGTTCACATAATAATTAGCATGAATGAACTGCCTGCAGAGTGAATTAATTTTTGTTTCTATATAGGGCACAGCTGAGAGTCTCTTTCTACCTATTCATGATTTAATTTCCTCCCGTCCACCGTTCTCCGCGAGACTTCTGCCTCGAAGACTAAGCCTGAGTAGACAGGAATAACACACCAGGTAACCATGAGGGCAGCTTACTGAAACTGCTGTGGAGGACAGTGTAATGAATACACAATTTGAAATGGCTCAAGAACCAGGTAAATTGGCCTGGACAGAGCACAGTACTAATGCAGTGTACTAATGCAATTGCTTTCAGCACGTAGCTGTGCAGACTTACTGGCAGAACAGCACGGACACAACGGCTGTGTCCGCACTGGCACGTAGTCGGGGACTGTTCCTGGCCCCAAAGCCAAGTGACACAGATCACCTCATATTCCCAGTGCTCTACTGCATGCCCCACTCCAAGAAGACTGGCTACGTCCATGTTGCCCAGCAAGGCTCCTGTGCGAGGCTCCTGTGGCCATAAGGCAGTAACACCATATATTTTCTTATCACAAACTGTCTGATATAAAATGAGAGCTGTGTTGCAGCCAGAGTGGTGCGTTTGTAACTTGCCCGTAGGCTGTTGCACACTCAGAGGTGGAGGATGATGTAGTAGAGCAAAGGCAGTTGGGGTCGTTTGTAGGATGAGGCTCAGTGGGTTGGTGCTTTTCAAAGTTGTTCCTGGGAGTGAGCTATCACCAGAACCAACTCAGAGTTTTGCCTCGGAGCCAGCTCCAAAGTAGAGCCAGAGAGTGAAAAAAAAATTGAGCAAAGTGGCAGCTGAGGTCCAATATTCAAGCTCTCCCCATGACTTTCTTGTTTAGCAGCACAGACACATCCCATGACTCAACTGCCTAGTGGGGCTACTGAATCTATCACCAGAGATTTAAAAAAAAACAGTTTAGACAACATCTGTCAAGGACAAGATAGGACTAGCTGACCCTCTCTTGGATGAACTGGAGGATCTGATGAGAAACCTTCCAGCACTGCTTTCTGTTACAACAAAGGTTAGTACTATAACGAAGGTGAAAACTCTAATGAATTTGTCACTGCTGACCTGCCGTATTTAGAATGAACAAATACAATCAGTAGAAATTGAAATAGATGAGCTTGCTTATACAACAAATAGAAAGAGCATTTGAACACTACCATGAAACAAGCTTCTAGCCCAGCTGTGTTACAAGATATTTTTTCCTGATTTTGCAAGTGGATTTTCAATATTTCTAAGTTCATTATGAAACGGTTGCATATTTGACTGGATTTTTTTTCCCTTGGAAAGGATTTCTGCATTGTACATTTTGCACTAGCGATCAAATTAAATTAAACTAAATTTTAATGGAATTATTTAAAGTTCTTATACACAATTATCAAAAACATTGTTCCACATAGAGCTTAACTTGTCACTTCTACAGTTCAAAAGAACATTTTTGTTTTTCAAGGAGACAAAATCACTACTTTTAAATTCGTTTTGCAGTTTAAACAAACAAGTACATTTAATTTCCTCAACTAACCTCTGGTCTTCTTTCTAGGGCTTCTTTCATTAGTGGGTGAAGTTCTTCTACTAATTCCCTAAATTTAAAAAAACAAATCTTTTAAACAAAATCTAGCCTCCTCTGACAAACATCAATATTTTATTTGTTACATAAAAATAAAGTTTTAAAGGGCAAATAAAAATTTGAGTATATTTAAATTACAACAAAAGTAATGCATTTGAATTAGAAGCAAATCATTGAGACTGCAATAAACAGGGAACTACCTGAAAACAAGGGAATTTGTTCTTCCAAATCCTAATACCAGTGATTCTGTTATTTCTATGCTCTCAAGTCTCATCAAAGGCACTAGCTGCTTTAGCAAGACGCCAACTGATGGAGTTCCAATAGCCTAAAACAAATAAAAATGTTATTGACATTTAATTGTGAGGATTGTCAGGATTATCAATATTAAGTAAACACAAATTTTTACAAAAAAGCATTGCCTAAGAATCAACATGCAGTTTAAAAAACATGATGAAATGATTTACAATTATGGAGATTAACACACCAGGCTAGCTGGATGTCTGATACATCATAATTGTATCAGGCCTAGCCAGTAAGTAGAGCTGAGAAATCTCTGTACTTTCATTCAGCATATTGTAATTTCCTGAGTTTGTAATTTCATTAAGACATACCAGTAATTGCATTTGTGGAGCTACTGTTCCTCTCAGGCTGCTACTACTTGCGACTGTATTTCATACAATATATTTCATATAATACTCTTTCATGTCCTATAGGTATACAATAATTATTCAAAAATCCACCATTTCTTGTTATAATAATAACATAATAATGTTAAAATGCATAATAATGTTATAGATTTATACATTGGAGTGTTCTACAAGGAAAGTGAGGGAATGACAAGCTAAAGTCAACTTTCACACATTATATACAGCATTTTTATACTTTGAAAACACATCATCCAGAATGAAAAAAATACTATTTTGAAAATGTCACTGCTTTTGCCAAATATTTACTGAAAAATCATGTTACACCTTAAGCAGTTTGCACATATCAAAACATTAATCTAACTGAAATACTTTAATCACGATGTGATTTCACAGGCAGATACAGTTTAAAACTTTTCTAGATAAATACAGAATAATTTGTTGGAAACAGGATGCATCACCTTATTATCATAGTTCACTGTACCATCAGGAGTGGTAGCCATGATCTCTGGTGTTGAAGCACGCAGGTGTCCTGGGCTCATAATACTGGGTTTTGCTACTCCAAAACAGAGAATAAGATAGTTTCTCCACAAAGTAACATAATTGTCTCCACTGCTCGCTGTACTTGTTTTCTTTGCATTAACAGGAATACTGGAATTTAAAAATAAATTAATTAAAATTCTTAAATCAGTTCCAAACCTTAATTACACAGTATCTTAAAATATTTTTAAAAGGGCATGCATATTTTTAAATATGGGCACATATGTTTTTAAAAGCATGTCTTAAAACATATTGTATAGCCACAAGTGTTGCTAATCAACATGACATGATACACGGAAAAAATCAGTGAAGGGGAAAAACTAGAGTGTCAGTTGCTAGCTGCAATTATCAAACTCAGAACTCAATGTTTGGGTAGCAGTTTTGCAGGACTTATGAATTAATATTGAAATATGACAGTAATACAACTTGTGTTAAAATCATACAAACCAGGTAGAAATGAAAGTTACCTGCAGATTGCCACTTACTTTGGATCCACAAGAGGCATTATCAGCTGCAGCCTAGTGAAAGCATATGGCCAGGCATAGCTGAGAGCTGTAGGGCAATGTTTTGGCAAATTTTCTTGTCGAAGAAAACTGAAGAGACAAAGAACCCATGGGTCTTTGACAGACTGTGCAAATATCCAGACATGGGAAGGACTTTTTACATCGTAATGGCTATTTACTAGGACCGCATTCCATTCCACCAGCCACTGCAGGTCCACATTGTGTGTTAACGGGATTGCTGTCTACAAGAGAGAAAAAAATAAAAAATCACAGTGTGAGTAATTTACTCCCTGCCACGTTCCCTCTCAGTATTCGTCTTTCTTTTCAAGGTCTGTGGCCATCTTCTGTGGGGTTTTCAAACCAACACCGTCAGGCCTCCCAGCACATTGCCTTTCTACTCAGAAGGAGCTTTTCACAAATGCTGATAAGAGCTGCCTCATTATTTCCCCTCAGGTTCCTCCTTAAAAGTCCTGTTTACTGTGACAGGCATAATGAAGACAACTTGCCCTTAAGCACTATAATGACTATCTACCATGCTGACCAATATAGTCTTATTGTTTCTCCCTCTTCTCTCCGCCTGTACCCCTCTACTGCTTTCTGTATTAGGATGCAGTCTATAGTATATATAGACTGTCCTTATGTTCAGTGTCTGATCAAAGCAGCAGGGCCTTATGTCATGATTAAGGCTCCTACACGCTATGACAATACAATAAATATCAATGCTATTAATACATATTCTTCAGAATTCAACAGGGTATTTGGATATGAGTCTAGGGAATTAAAAGGCTAAAGCATATGCATAAGCAGTTTACTGAACCAAGGTTTTAATCCACTTTAAGCTCTGCTACCCTCATGAGCAAGTAGGGTTCTCATCATATAAAGAAATCATTTCTCTACTACAATCTAAAATATCTTCTTAAGAAAACAATCTTGTAGAGTGAAAGCTTAAACACGCATATTTTGGCATCGTTGTTATTCACTTAACTACCCTCAAACAAGATGTAACAATTGTCTGCATCCTGCATCCACTGTCACAAAAATAACTGCTAAGTCACCAGCCCCTGCTCTACTGGTCAGAAACCAGGTACACAGGCAAGACTGTGTGCTCTGCTATATAACCAATGCATAGAATTAAAGGGCAAAATCCAGACCTTCCCCTATAGAAACTGCAACACTCAAATCCAGATCCTGTTATGGTCCTGTTATTTCAGCTGAATTTTCTAATTCCTGGGTTGCAGAGTCAGAATGTCTCCTGCTTGCTCAGTTTCTGGCCTTGCAACATTTCTTTTCTGGGCTGCACAATGGCCCAACTTCAGCAGTAGTTGGTTGTCCCTTTCCTCCCACACAAAAGCCTTGCTGTTAGGGCACTAACCTGGCAAGGAAAGATCGCTTCAAACTTCATCAGGCTGAAAAGTGCCCACAACCCAGTTTCTGTTTTCTGGATGAATGTACCAACCACTAAGATAGTATGGAAAACAAGTGGCTCTATGTATCATTTCTTCTGCTGATACTGTTTCATCTAAAAGACCTGTGGCATCTGTGCTTCCTCTAGTGACATGTTAGACACAGCATATGCATACCTACAGAGCAAGCCCATCAGGCCCATGAAAGGAGAAAAACAGAATCATTCCACATGTGAATTACTCTAGAGCTTAGGTTTGCAGACCAGAGCACCTCTAAACATGCATGAGAACGAAAGCTCATGCCCTTCTGAAACTTCAAGACTGATCATAGAAGCAAGTGAGTCCTAGGTGGCTTGGGCATTAGGAGGTGCTGAAAATTAAGACTTTCTCAATGGTTCTTTTGGATGCAGGTCCAGAATTTAGGTAGTTTTGATTTTGCTATATATTTTTTATAAATATACAGTATCTTTTCTATTTATAGTATGATTGTTTCCATGGAACTGATTGTCTGGGAGGTTGTGGAGTCTTGGAGGTCTTGGGTAGTTGGCTGGAGCCCTAAAACTGTAGGATTTCTTTGATTTCCTGTACCCTTATTTTTGTATTTTAGGTAAGGTATTTCTTATGCCCATGTGCTTTGTAAACACTAGCAGTAACAGTAAAGTAGTACTTACTGAATCCGAAACAGCCACATGAATGAAACTTTCAAGAATAGAAGAACTTAATTGATCCATGACATCAATCATAGGCCTGTCATCATCCTGCATAACACAGAGAACAAAAGTCGACTGCTTTCCTTAACAAATTACTTTTTCTCTTATTTTTCCAGTACATGAAATAGAACCACCTACGAAATTATAAAATGAATCTAAAAAAGTTAAAAAAAAAAAGATTGGTCATGATGGATGCATGTTGTCTTTTTTGTGTTAGAACCAAATCTAGGCTGTGGTTTGAAATAGAAGCTAATTAGTGGCTATAGCTCACTGGTTACTGAACAAAAATGCGTATCAGAAAATCCCATAAGACTTTAGATATCTCGCATCAAAAGACTAAAAAGCTAGCTTACTGTTTATTAAAGCATTCCTTTACTATGAACACACATATTTGTGTTCTTAGGCATTCAGATGGCTTACTGAGCTGGGATCACCAACACACAACATGACTCTCCATATTTCTATATCCATAAAAAAGACTTAGGCATCTTTACTATACAAGGAAAATGTATGTGAATAACGTTAGATGTGTCTTGTGCTGTGTTTTGTTACAGAGTGGTATGCTACAGGAACGAGTTTCATTTCCAATACAAATTTATAATGATGACAATACAAAAACGATCCACCTACTAAAAAATTATTTTACAGTGTCTCCCACACTTACATCATACCAAGAGAAAATATTAAGTAGCTATGTATGTTACAAATCAAATTGAGGAAATTTTTGGACAGGGGTCTTATTACTAGTGTTACACTGTCCAGTAAATGGAAAGGTTTGCAATGTTCAGGCAAATAACAATGGCAAGTTCAGATCAAGTGTCTTTTATACGCTAAGTGACCTGCTGCACTGTAATCATTATGGTAAAAGCAACTGCAATATCTGTTCAGAGCTTTATTTTTGGAAAATTTTAATTCCAAAAAATCATACCTCTGCCTGGCCAAGGGCCAGGAATAAAGCACGGATCTCTCTGAGGATTAAAACAGCTAGTTTACGTGTAGCAACTTGGAAACTACACAGCAGTACCAGCGCAAATCCTTCAACTGCATGTAGTACATTAGAATAGGGACTTCTTTCAGACTGCATCCTGTGGCTGGATCCATTTGGTATCAACTATAAAACAATACAAGTGTAAAAATGGAATGGTGGTGCTTAGAAATCAGGTCTCTGAGAAATATTCTATCATCTAAATCGGACAAATACTGAATCAAAATGGAGAAAATCAAAAATACTGAAGTAGGAGACTGACAACACTCCGCCAAGATTTATTGGTTAAGTTACCCTATTCCACAAAACAGATACATGAGGGTCGGTTCCTTTAGACAAATACTCCTTCTAATTTGAAATTCAAATACCTGCTTTGTTCCACCCTCTAGTAAATATTGTTTGGCTTAGCCTGTGAAGATTGTACACTTCTTCCTGCTCCAGATAACAGGGTCCTCAGGCCCTCCTTCATTCCTGCAGCAGGTAACCCTTTAGCCAGGCAGGTGGTCTCTAAAACCTCTTATTACATAGAATACCACCAGGAATATTTACTGAAAATTATGTAGGTTTTTCTTTTTTTCCATTTTTGTAAAACTTTTACAGGTTAATGGTCCTCCTTGATATAAAGCAGATATCATGCTTGCCCAAAGGAAAAAAAATTCCTGCCTGGCTCCAAAAGGCAATAAGGGTAAGAGGCAGTGAGCCTGAAAATTCTCTCTCCTTATATAACTCTCTGTGGGACAGGGGCAGATGGGAGAAATTTGAGCAGGAGCAAAGCTGTTCAGTTCCCAGCAATGTCTGCAGCACATGGAGACAGCAGGCTGGTAGAAACAACCAGCTTCTTTGATGTTTCTGAATCAGCCAAATGAAATGGCTAAGGGAGGGGAAGATCCACTTCACTCTCCCCAGCATTCCCACTAGCATTATCAATCAGTTTCAGCCCTGGGAAAATGTCCTTCTGCCACATCTACAAACACATATTTCACTTTATGTGCTTTTGTTGACATGCTCATTTTGGTTTGACATGCATTCTCTTATGTTGCTCAACAACAGTAACATCTGCTGTATTACACAAGGAAATAGCTGTCCTCAAAAGACAGCTGAACTAATTACCTTAAAAATATATTACGTAGTGAATTCTTCTCAGGTGAATAAACACGAAACACTTTAAACACAGCAAACCGGGGAACATGATTTCAGCCTTCAATTAGTATAAATGTTAGGACACAAAGCTCTCTCAATTTCATACCTCTGCGGATCTGGTTTTTGCCTGTTCAGAAGCTTTTCCTGGAGTGTGTATTACAAGCTTCCACTGTGTAAGCAACTGCAGCAGCAACTTCAGTGAAGTATCAAGAAGGGTATGATGCATATCATTCACTTCCCGTAGCAGAAAATTAGTAAAACCAAAGAGTACATCCTCCCGCCAGTCAACAAAATCAACAAGTAGACCCTGCAGAGAGTTCTGTGCAATGTGTCGAAGTTCATCATCCATATGGATAGACAGCCTGTAAGCAAAAGTAAATGTCAGGTAATAAAAATCTAAGGGGTATTTCTTGTCATTATGAACATCTGTTTCTCAGTAAATTAACATTGACAGAAAATCCCCAATGACAATGTAAATTTCAATGATACCATCACAGTTTTATTACTGACCACATTTAACACCTTTAACCTGTTTTTACCATAACTTTGGATACAACAGTGCCTGAACACATTCACGGATCGAAAAGAAGTGTTTACTCCACTCCAAAAAGATGGTATCTGTAAAGAATGGAATTTGGCAACTTTGCTGTCTCACAGAATAAATAACACTTTTTTGATTTACTCACTTACAAAATTGTGAATGATTGCTGCTTAGCTATACTAACAAGAGTCTTATAGAACAATACATAATGTCATCATTTATATATTTATTTTCTTTCAGTATAAAAATAAAAGAATCACAATACCTCAGCTGCCTAACAGTCAAAATGAACCTTTAGCCAAGAAGTAAAACATAATTATTGAGAGTAAATTTTCCCAAGCAGTTAAAAATAGGCATTTGAATTTAAGAAACTCTTTATGTTTTAATCAACTTAGGATAGGAAAATAGAAACAACAGCCTCAGGATACTCCATACTTTTAAAACAGCCCCAAAATCATTCTGAAACACGGTACAGTTTTAGAACCTATTTTTAAATTTTATTTTATTTCCTTCTGTATTTGCGTCCTGCTGATGTTCTTTTCCAACACAAAAATTTTATATGCTTTCTTTTGATACAAAAATTAACACATCATTTCTGGTTTGGTAGCTTGACAGAATAAAGCAAAATCAGACCAGCGTGTTCTACAATTTTTGGTTCATTGTCTATGACGTATTTTGTTTTTATTAACCAAGAGACTAAGTTTGTGTACTGTGTTAGCACTCACCTTTAAAGTATTTTATTTACATGTAACAGAGTAGAAAATGAGGATGCATTGCAAAGAAATGGGTAGAAATCTAGCAGAAAAACCCAGTAAAGGCAGTGGACCTAATTTCACTCAGTTAGAATGGTATGACGAGATGCAGCTCAGAACAAAATTGGCCCATTACAGCTGCCTGGTTCAGAGGCAAGGGAAATTTCATAGTCAAGTCAAAGGAAAGTGACTGCCATGAAACTTCACCTCTAGTGACTAGGACTAACTGTTACACTTTAATAACCATATGACTTTCCAGACAAATTGGGAAATATGCTATTTTGTTGTGCTAGGGAAGGACCATTTTTATCTCCTCTTTAGAATATCAGAAACAGAAAAGCAAGCAAAATCCCTCAGAGTATGATTAAGTCATCCATGAAATAACTTCCATCATGACACAAAGTAATAATAGAAAAGGAGATATAAAACACATATGTCTGCAAGCCCAAGTTGCTGTGGCACTGGACATTATCAAATGAGATGAAAAGTTAAATTGAGCTTGAGAATGCATCTATGTATTACTGTAATACTGGAGAATAGACATGAATCCAAAAGCCGAGAATTTCTTCTTTTACTCAAGAAGACTTAATCAAAATAATAATTATTAGTAAATTTACCTTCGCAAAGTACCCCTTACAAATGCAAAAATGATAAGACAGTCTGTGATCATGCGATACTTTGACAGTAATCTGTACTCCGTCTCTGGCAGTTCTAACTCAGTAAGATATAAGAGGCAGCTTGAATAAGCAAGTAAATGCTCTTTTTCTTGCACTTGAGCCTGTTAAATTTAAAACCTAGCTTGGGGATTTTTAATGAATGGATTCAGTGGGCAGTAAAAGGGCGAAAGGCACAGTATATACTTGACATCTGCTTTACTGCTTATAATTTGAATACAGCTGTCTTGGAGGAAAGTCTAGGTGCTGAGTTACAGATTCCTTCTGGAAACTGCCAAAGGACACATCTGTTGTGAGGATGAAAAATTCAAACCAAACTGTGAGTAAAAGAACGATTAACCAAAAGATGTTATTTTATCTTTAGTGAGAAGAAAATATTTAGCAGCTTTATGTCCAAACAACACAGCCTGCACAGACCCCTTCCAGAACAGCCTCTCAGATTCCTTTCAAGAAGAGAGTTACAAGTGAGAGCTTGAAATCCCACTGCTTTGGAAATTCCTACCCTCCTATCGATTTTAGTCACAAAATGCATAATCACCTCTGACCCTGAAAAGACACAATACTGTAATAAGATTTATGCAGCATGTCTAGAATAGCAAAGTTTTATCTCCTGGGATGTAGCATAAATGAAAAATGTACAGGATAGGAAAGTGAATGCAGAAGCTGCTCTGTTGCTGGAGTAGTTTGGAGACTTACATTAAGATTAGGCCAGGTATTACTTTCTTAAACTTTCTTGCTATTCCCTTCTTCTCTGAAGCTATATATTTGTAGACTGTTTTCAGTCCACCCTGCCCTAGATTAAACAAACAGACCTAATTCTTTCAGTCTTTCCTTCTGGGTCATATTTTCCAAATCACTGATTGCTCTTTTTGCTGTGCTCTGCTCAGTCTCTTTAACAGCAGTTCCTGCAATTTGACAGTGAACTGATTGCTTGATAATTATTTTCTGAAGAAAGTTTTCCAACCTATTATGCATCCACTTATTTTGATCTACATTGTGTTTCCCTTGCTTATGCTTGAGAATCTAAGATAAAACAGCATTGATCGCTCAAAGATACTTTAGCATGTGCTATCTGCTGCTTCTGTCCTATTCTCAAAACCTGCTGTTCAGCTACAGAAGGAAATAATGTTAGCCTGACATGAAGGACTCTTGAGCAGACTCTTACTATGGAGGAGAGAGAGTCCTTCTGGCCCCAAGACCCAACCCAGGTGGTCTAAACCTGCTTTCACTACAAAAACTGCAAGTCAAAGATCTTGAGGAAAGAAAGTAAAGGAAGTAATATCTTTTAGTTTTTTAATTTCTGTTTTCACTTGAAAATATCTTCTTTTATGAAACTATAAATGTACATACATGAATTTATGAGAAAATAATTCCAAAATCACTAAAAGGAACCTGTTCATTCCCCTAACTGCCATTGAATTAAGAAAGCTAGTTCAGCCAAGGTTAGGACAGAATTCTTCCTAAGTTTTTGATAACGAATTTTCATCTTACTAAATTCTATCCCTGCCTGACTCTAAAAGTGAACTCTTCACACGATCAAGGCCACAGTTTGCATAAGACATGTGAGAGGAAAGGGACTCCAGGAGTAGATGGGTTTCCCAAAGGTCGCCCTGTTGGGCAATGTCTGGGCATGCAATCGCATCCAAAGTTGATCCGTCTTTAGCTCCTCTTGATGACACACTTCATCTCACAGACAAGGATTCAGACTACCCAGCAGCCCTCAGCTATCACAGCCCTACTGCTCGCATAGTCCCAGCACGCTAATCACCCAAGGAACGCTCACAAGCTCCTTGTGGCTAAAGAATCCCAGTCAGCCTTTCCTGCATAAACTGCAATGATAGAGTAAGAACAAAACAGTAGTTATTTTGACAGTTTTGAGACTTTTAAGGAGGGAAGCACTAATTTATGAGGAAATTCACATTGGTCTCTGTACTTCCTTACGATCAGTGAAGCTATTTTCAAGGTCTGACTGCGGAAATCCTCTGAGACCAAAGACCTATGACCAGAATGGATGTGTCTTCTACAAGCTAAGTTAGGACCATTGCTGAGGGGAGAACGCTAGCTGAAACCTTGGATTAAAGGAAGATGTGTCTCTCTTCATTCATTGAACTAAGTATCTAATGTGTGATTTGTATAATTTGATAATGCAATGATGTAAAACATCCCAAAACTGATTTATAGCCATAGATGTAAACACAAGGAAATTAAGCCTGCAATACGCATGTCACACACCACACTTACCCTTGGCTACAATTTTGACTTGTTTGTCTGTCTGTACTCTTTACCACTCCAGAATCAATTGTTTTACTATTTTAGCACACCACTGGGGCTGGTTGCACACAGAGCAGAACAAACTGCTTTTGAACATAACCCTCTGACCCCCACATCCACCATTTCTCACAGGCATTTTGACAGCAAGAATGCATGGGCCAAGACTGCTTTGTTGTAACCTGACAACAATAAATTTTAAGGGCCTTATGGCTTGATTTACTATCATAATGTTGCAATTTTTGGCACTTGTATATTAGAACAGAGACATAACAGAGTTCTCTGCCCTGACCATTATCTGTCATCACAATAATTTGCAGTAAGTCACTGATCTCATACCATAAGCCTAACTGTTTTAACTGTCATGTGCTGTAGACCAATTTCCTCATTAAAGTGATGTAAACCTAGATAAATTCAATGGGTCCCAAATAGGAGGGATAAGAAATTCAAACTTAGCCTTCCCTTTACTTTCTGTCTGATAATAAAAAACATTAAAAAGTTGTTTGCTTTCTTCTGTTAATTAATCTGCTATGGTAATAAAAAATGGCAATAAGTGAATATTACAAGGAAACTGTGTTTTTTCTTCAAATGAAACAGAAGAATGTCTACTATTAATGTCAATTAATAGTAGATTATTTTGTATACACATATGGCTTTTTCTGAGAAACAGTTACACGCACAGTGGCTCAGTTTTTTATTCTGTTCCCCTTGAGCAGCCATGCAATGTTTAAGCCACTTACCTTGCCAGCAAGTCAATCAACTCAAGTTTTGACATTCCATCAGGAAGTAATCGAGGAATAGCAGCAACACATGTTCTGAACAGATCAATTTTTGGTTTTCTTTCACCGCTGAAAATTTAAAACAGAATTTATGGATCATGACATTTTCACAAAGCTTAACACCTAAGTTAAAGGACCAACCAACAGTTTTATAGAAAAGGGCTGGACAATATATTAGAATTCTACAAAGCGGAGTGCCAGATGCCTGGTAAGAACCTTAGGACGAAAAGCTAAATACTAATGATGTAATAAGAAGGAAACAGCTTTTGAATAAATTATTTTGCTTTGGACATTTCTTATGCATAATATTTATATACTATTCAAAAAAGTCCATTACTACTGTCTCATTTGTTTATCTCTGAGACAAACTGGAAGATATAGCAGGGCAGATTTAAAATGGAGAAAGATCCTTCCATCAAGATCAGTGAGCTTCAGATCAGGCAATGAGGAAAAGGCTCAGGGGTTCCTCATCACAACGCAGCTATAGTTGATCATTTGCATTACCAAGTAGCAGACTTATGAGATGCCCAAATAACAGCCTTAAGAGCCATACAGCTGCCTTCAAAAGGGCATGGACGTGTAGGAACTCCACACCAATACATTATTACACTGAGAAAGAAGATAGTTTAGAGGTAGATATGGCCAGAGAGCGTCTGTTGATCCCTGGCTGAGATAGCAGCTCTTGGGCAACCATCATCAGCTAGGACATGTTTCAGTAGCCCCAAGGCTGCTCTCGTCTGGAGAAGGGCTCAACGACTCCAGGCACAACCAAGGACTAAGCTTGGCGTCCTTAACTCTTCAAAAAGCAGCTCAAGTTTCAGCTGGTGATTATCTTCATACTAGATGTCATTGTTTCCTGACTTGTTTCCATAATTTTTTGTAAGGATGCAGATTAAAGAAGTCCTACAGAGAGACCCCAAAATACCATTATTAATTTGATCTAAATTTTATCCTTTTTGATCTAAATAATCTATTATTTGGCTACTGAGTATAGAGGAAGTAAGCAAAACATAACAGCATTTCAAACTGTTTAGTCTTTCCCACAGTATTATTATTAGCCTGTAACAGGCTTTAGAGGAATTGAAAGACCAGAGTCTCATTTGGACACCCTACTATAAATATGCAGAAGACGACTGTTTCTGCCTTAATAGGCTTATAATCTAAGTAGGCAAGGATAGGTGGAAAGGGGAGACACAGAGAAGAAGGGAAAATTACACACCACACTGAAATTCGGTGACTAAGCAGAGAATGAACCTACTTTTCCTGCACCCCAATCCAATGTCCTGCTCACTACATTACTGTGCCTCTCCACCCAAAAAAGGAAATTGCATTTGCATAGCTTACTTTTGCATTCAGTCACAGAGAAAGTCTGAATATAATATCATCTCACAAGTCTAAAATAAGATTATAGAGTACCTCATAATTCCAATCTATACATTCAAGTAACAGAAAAGGCATAAACTGACACTAGGTTTACTTAATTCAAAGATCAACAGCAGTTTGGTAGCTTTACTTGAATACTATTCTTTCTCAGAACATCCTTATATACTTATCAGCTTGAATATGTATTTTATTAATAATATGTGACTACATCATTTTAATCTATTGACTTAAATTGTACAAGAAGGAAACTATTTTCATAATGAGTTATCTCTATCCAATTGTACAGTTATCCTGTATCCTAAAATACAGGATTTCTGAAAGAATGAGTTAGCAATTGACCTGGAAAAGAGTAAAACATGACATCTCAGCTGAGAATTTGGTTCTACAAGAATCCCTTTGAACTATCATCACTAATGCAAACATTAGTTGCATTAACAACTACTGCAAAATATATTTTTACAGTTGTAAAAGCAAAGTGCTATCAATAATTTATTATCTGAAGGAAAACAGATGAGCCTTTCTTGCTGCTTTGAAGTGGAAAGTGAACTCTGCAGAGTTTCTAAGCAGAAGACGGAAATCCAATACTAGAAACTGCACTGGCACTCAATTCCTTATCACCAGTCCCTGGGAAGGGTAAACAGTGCATTTAATGTGAAGGCATGTAAAATAATAGTCTGAGAGGAAACTACTACGAAGGCAAATGAGTTATCATTTATAAATACAAAATCCGTGGGTGTTTTGTGCCTTATCAGCTGCTCAGAACACTAGCATAGGAAGATCCAAATCTGAGGCTCAAGTTCACTTCTTATCTGAGCCCCCAATCCCAGCACGCGAAGCATCTGCTAAGGGATGCCTCGCAGGGCTGCGCAGCGATCTCTGGCTGCCTCAGGATCCGGCACGATGTCTGGATGCAAGTGCTGGCAGCTGCCCTCAGCTGGAAGCTTGTGTTTCCATACCGACAGTATGTGATTTCGGATAGATATCATCAGCAAAAATCTTTGAAGTACTTTTAAGAACAGCCTGAATGTTAGGAAATATTCTAGCTATATCTTGAATCTAATTATACCCAGCATTGACATTCACAGCCCACTGGATGATGCAAAGGATGCTCATTAGTCAGGATTTCAGTACGACTCTTCAGAGGAACATTTACCACATCAACCATAAACATTTACAGGATCAGTCATTAAAAATGGAAGTACATCTAACACCTGAAAGAAAATTCCAGAATCTGCATACTTTAAAAGTTTATGACTATGCATTGCCCAGCTACTTCCTTCTGATCTATATTTTTTTTGTTAGTAAAAGTATCATTAAATATTTGGTTTATAGGATAACATTAAATACATAAAAACATTATTAAAGTCATAACTTTAAAGCACAGGTAAAAGTCGTGTTGTATTTATGACTTAAAACCAGTAAAAACTCAAAATAAAATATGTAACTCCAGGGAAGCACAAAGTGATGTGAATAAAATGAACAATTACATAAAACTTATACATTTGCTTTTCCAGTTATCATACATTATGCAGTTTTAAAAAGATTATTTTAAAAGCAGATAGGTAACAGCTAATGATGCTATTCATGAGTTGGCATGATTTTGGATTAAGACTGACAATTAAGCATCTCGGTTTTATTTTTCTCTTTGGAAGAATAAGTAAAAATATATTCTAATGTGTTTTCCCTTTCAAGTGTACAAGTTACAGCTCACTGGATATAACACTTAACACAAAAATACAGTAACTTATGTGCCTAGACCCTTCACTCTTATAACCTTTATGTCTCTGACAAACACTATTACCAAAGCATAAGACTTCCTGAAACTTAAAATTTACAACCCTACTTTTTCACTGTCTCTAAAAATAAACAGCACTTAGGCTGATGATGAGAAATCATGGAAAGGACATTTATAGCTAAGATCAAGTACACTTCTTATCTAAGTGCTCAGGGTTTCACTATGCAAATATCTCTGGAAATAAAATATCAATTTCAAAACATTTTTTTTTTCCTAGAAAACCTGAGTGCCCAAAAACACTCATGAAAAATGGGTGTGAGTATTGAGTGGTAGGCTGGATAGTTTTATAGGAAAAAAATATGAAATATTTCTAGGTAGTAATATTGGCATTTAATATAAATTATGCAAGACAAAGCTAACGATGTGAGCTTACAATCGCTTCTAGACAGTGACAGCAACAAGCAAGGGAGACAAAAGACATTACAACACAAAGATTACATCAGCTGTAGCTGAATTTAGCCAGTGGACTCTGTCTACCATTCACTCAGTTTCCAGCAAGTTGCCCATTTTTTCTGACTGTATATGAAAAAAAGGTCTCATACATTCCATATCCCTTTTCTTTGTACTTCTAGCTCTTTTCACAGAATGGCAAAGATTGGAAGGGACCTCTGGAGATTATCTAGTCCAATCCCCCTGCTCAAGCAGGGTCCTCTAGAGCACATTGCACAGGATCACATCCAGACAGGTTTTGAATATCTCCAGCAAAGGAGACTCCACTACCTCTCTGGGCAACCTGTTCCAATGCTCTGTCACCCTCACAGGACAATTTTTCCTCAGATTCAGATGGAACTTCCTGTGGTTCACTTTGTCCTCGTTGCCTCTTGTCCTGTTGCTGGGCACCACAGAGAAGAGGCTGGCCTCATCCTCTTGACACTCCCCCTTCAGATACTTGTACACGTTGATGAGATCCCCTCTCAGTCTTCTCTTCTCCAGGCTGAACAGGCCCAGCTCTCGCAGTCTTTCTTCAGAGGAGAGGTGCTCCAGCCCTCTAATCATCTTGGTAGCCCTCCGCTGGACTCTCTCCAGTAGGGCCATGTCTCTCTTGTACTGGGGAGCCGAGGGCTGGACACAGGACTCCAGGTGAGGCCTCCCCAGGGCTGAGCAGAGGGGCAGGATCACCTCCCTCCACCTGCTGGCAACACTCTGCCTAATGCACCCCCAGCATACCATTGGCCTTCTTGGCCACAAGGGCACACTGCTGCCTCATGTTTAACTTGTTGTCCACCACAACTCCCAGGTCCTTCTCTGCAGAGCTGCTTTCCCGCAGGTCAACCCCCAGCCTGTCCTGCTGGCATGGGGATTATTCCTCCCTCCACTTGCCTTTGTTGAACTTCATGAGGTTCCTCTCCATCCAACTCTCCAGCCTGTCCAGGTCCCTCTGAATGGCAGCACAGCCTTCTGGTGGGTCAGCCACTCCCCCCAGTTTCATATCATCAGCAAACTTGCTGAGGGTGCACTCTGTCCCTTCCTCCAGGTCAACAATGAATACATTGAACAAGACTGGACCCAGGACTGAGTGCTAGGGGACACTGCTAGATATAGCCCTCCAACTAGACTCTGCAATGCTGATCACAACCCTCTGAGCTCTGCCATCCAGCCAGTTCTCAAGCCACCTCACCGTCCACTCGTCTAGCCCACACTTCCTGAGCTTGCCTATGAAGATGTGATGGGAGACAGTGTCAAAAGCCTTGCAGAAGTCCAGGGAGACAGCACCCACTGCTCTCCCCTCATCTACCATGCCAGTCATTCCATCACAGAAGGCTATCAGGTTGGTCAGGCATGATTTCCCTTTGGTGAATCCATGCTGACTACTCCTGATCACCTTCTTGCCCTCCACGTGCTTAGTGAGGACCTCCAGGAGGAGCTGTTCCATCACCTTTCCAGGGATGGAGGGGAGGCTGACAGGCCTGTAGTTCCCTGGCTCCTCCTTCTTGCCCTTTTGGAAGACTGGCGTGACATTGGCTTTCTTCCAGTCCTCAAGCACCTCTCCTGTTCTCCAGGACCTTTCCAAGATGATGGAGAGTGGCCTAGCAATAACATCTGCCACCTCCCTCAGCACTCCTGGGTGCATCCCATCAGGGCCCATGGATTTATGGATGTCACGTTTGGACAAATGATCTCTAACCCGGTCCTCCTCCACCAAAGGACAGTCTTCCTTTCTCCAGACTTCCTCTTGTCCCCAGGGTCAGGCATTCCTGAGGGCTGCCCTTCGCAGTGAAGACTGAACCAAAGAAGGCATTCAGCAACTCTGCCTTCTCTAGAGCCTTTGTCACCAGGGCACCCACCCCATTCAGCAGCGGGTCCACGTTTTCCCTAGTCTCCCTTTTGCTATTGATATACTTGAAGAACCCCTTCTTGCTGTCCTTGACATCCCTTGCCAGATTTAATTCCAACTGGGCCTTAGCCTTCCTCGTCGCATCCCTGCATACTCTGACAATATCCCTAGATTCCTCCCAAGTGGCCTGTCCCCTTTTCCACATTCTGTGTACTTCCTTCTTCTGTTGGAGTTTTGCCAGGAGTTCCTTGCTCATCCACGCAGGTCTCTTGTCCACTTTGCTGGACTTCTGGACTTCTTACTCACAGCGATGCACCCGTCTTGAGCCCGGAGGAAGTGATGCTTGAATATTAACCAACTCTCCTGGAGTTCCCTTCCTTCTAGGGCCCTACCCCACAAGATTCCTCCAAGTTGGTCCCCGAAGAGGCCAAACTTAGCTCTCCCATAGTCCAGGGTTGCGATCCCACTTATTGCCCTCCTTCCTCCTCGCAGGTTCCTGAACTCCACCATCTCATGCTCCCTGCAGCTAAGGCTGCCCCCAACCTTCACATCTCCATCCAGACCTCCTTTGTTGTTTAGTACAAGGTCTAGTAGCACACCTTTCCTCGTTAGCGTCTCCACCACCTCTGTCAAGAAGTTATCATCAATGCTCTGCAGGAGCCTCCTCGACTCTTTGTGCCTAGCTGTGCTGACTTCCCAACAGATGTCAGGATGGTTGAAGTCGCCCATGAGAACCAGGGCCTGTGACTGTGAGGCTACTTCCAGCTGTCTGTAGAAGGCCTCATCAACTTCCTCTTCTTGATCAGGTGGCCTGTAGTAAACCCCCACAACCGTGTCACCCATGTTAGCCTGCCCTTTAATCCTTACCCATAAGCTCTCAACTTGCTCTTCATCCACCCCTAGGCAGAGCTCCATACATTCCAGTTGCTCCCTCACATAAAGGGCAACTCCACCACCTCACCTTCCTGGCCTGTCTTTCCTAAAAAGCACATAGGGCTGCTTCTCCTGAAACATAACTACCACGTCTACCCCTTTAACAGGAAAGATATGCTACATTGGGTGCTCTGCACGTCTCAGTGAACAATGTCTTTGAGTCTCTCAGGTCTGCCAGAGTCCACCTCACCAGAAGTTTCTCTCCAGGAAACTTCCTTCATTAATCATTTTGGATGAGAGTAGGAAAACACTGCTGCTGAACACTGCTTGAAAAGCATTCTAGTTCGATTATGTTTCGGTGGGGCACTTCTGAAATGTGAGCCTGTTATCACAAATGACTTGGGTTTTTAATGAAGATTTGACTGTGATTATAAGCATGAATATTAATAGAAATTCTGAAAGATCATTTAACTGGTATTTACAGATTTTGTTGCATTCATTTTGAAGTTCAGTGATGCAAAGGTACCCTGAAGCAGTGTTCCCAGCATAAGCTGATGATAGGCTTTCCATCCTAGGCTTTCAATTTCCTCTGCCATCTACACATTCCAAAGATTCACATATAATCTTGGCTACATCGACATAGTTGGTGCAATCCCAAATATTGTAACATGCAGACAAGCATACCCAACTTGTCACACACAATTTGAGAGGTCCTCAACGTCGGCATAAACTAAGCGTTCCTGTTACTTGCTGTTTCTTGGATGACTTGAGATAAACAGAAATAAAGCAAAAGTTCTAAAATTACCTTCAATAACACATGAGATTTCTGTTCTTTAGCACTCACGTGATCATGTCCTCAGGTTCTTTGTTAAGCATCTGTATGTTGGTTAGCATCATGCACCGCCCCACTTCCTTGTCAAGATGTCTGAGTATGTTGTCCACAGCTTTTCTTACTTGAGAATAATATAACGACATACCTGCAATAATATGCATTTTTGTATAATTTGGGATATTTACAGATACATATGTTTTGAAGAAGAAAGCTACTTAATCAAGTTGTGCTGCATGAATTAAAAAAAAGAAAAGCTTTACACATGGTATAACCTATTTCCCTAGTAATGATAACTTGATTCAGAGATGGATTATATTGCCCTCTAAAAACTAATTCTGTTCTACTCTAACAGTAGCCCAATGTATATGTATATATTTTCCACTGGAGAAAAGTTCTAAAATGCTGCACATTTTATGTGAAATACAGTAATGGGCTTATACAGCTTTACATTGGCAAACTGAAATCAAATATTTAAAAATAAAACTTGAATTAACTCTTTTTCCTTACTTAAAGGATAAAATTTTCAGAGAATTCTAAGTGAAATTTTAGATACTAACACTGAACAATATACTTTTAATCAGCTGTTCTCTAATCACTTCTCTTCCTATTTGATAAAGACAACGTAAGCTTAAACTTCAAACTGACCTCAATTTTCAGGTCTAACTATGATAAAAAGTTCAGTTGCAAAGGAGAAAGTAAAAAAATACAAGATCTACTTAGCTTAATCTTATATATTATACATGGAAACCAGTAATATCCAGTAAGACAAAACTAGGAAAAAATAATTGGCAATGTGAAGTGCAGATTTCATTAGAACATGCAGTAAAGTACATTCTTACAATAAGAAAATCAATTAAATACTTAGTGATATTAAATTATTCTGATCAGGTACTGAAGAATCTTTCACATTCATTCTTGTCTGAGAAATAGATGACTCTCTTACCGACCTATCATTTTGGCTTCCTCCTCTGTAAGAGTTTTGCTCAAATAAGTTTTCTTCACTCTGAGAGTGTTTCCAGAGGGGAGGACAGCTCCAGTCACTGGCATTGGAGGTTCACCATCTTTTTGCTGCAAGCTATCAGCAATTACCAAGAAAGCTCTCAGACCAATATTCATTCTCTGTAAAGGTCAGAAGACGAGTGAGTATCATTATCAAATAATCATGCTCTACTCATATGCCTAAAACACATTGAAATTTTGAGTGCACGCTTGCCTGCATTTTTCTGTATTTTGGTGACACAGATCTAGTCTAAAATATTGTATTAAAAATGTCCCCAAATGACTTGTGAATTTATATCTGCACTATGAACAGTGCCCTTCCCCCTCAAAATTCTATTTCTAAGTATTTTCATGAGAACGTTATCTTTTTATCTACAGCATAAAACATGTGGATCTACCTCTCCAGGCTTGTTTGAACTGGATTTTAATAATATGTCTTAACTGGGCCTGAGCTAAGCATGAATTTCTTAAATGGTCATTAAGAAGAAAGATCAAGAACGGTCTCAAATCACAAGTTTGACCGTATTATGCAAAAAATCTGGAATGGTGCTTATCGCCAAAACTGCAACCTGAAAACATCAGGAAGATGAGGCCAAGTGAACTGAATGTCTTCAGAGAATTCACCAGAGGAAAAAGCCCAATCTTTGTACTAAAATTAAGTAACAGTAATGTTTCCTATATCCTAGTAATGTAAATAGAGTAAAATTTCAAATTCATCAAGAAGCAAAGAATTACTGTCTCCATTCCCTCCAAGTTCTGCTTCATATAATGCTAATACACAAGGTGCTTCACAGGACAACAGGGCCTTCCTCAATCAATACTGCAGGTGAACCTGCTCTAGTACTTGGTGAGGGCTGCCTGCTCAAAAATTGCATTTCTTTTTTCATTGTGCTGTTAAATAGAGATGAAAGCTGTGCTTTCACACAGGCTAAGCCTGCCTTTTATTTTTACTCATTTTGACAATAAAAAACTTAATTCACTTTTCCAAATGTTTTCTTGTTTTTTAGTATGGCATAGAATTTTTATGAATAAGGCAATTTGTTCTATTTTTAAGATCCTAGTGAATGGATATGACTGTGTAATACTACAAGATTAATGTGGACATATTTTATGAGACAATATTAAATGTTTTTTATTGTTTTCTTGTTTTTTTACAGTTTCTCAAATTCTGATAATAGTTTTCTCTGGGGAAAGCACTAGAAAGCTGACTCATTAAACACTAAAACTAGTGGCAATTTACATGGTCAAAGTGATAAAACTCAGTTTACCAGAATTTGTTCTTTTTTGTCGTCTTCAGTTCTTTTTCATCGTGTGTTCTTTTTCAGTAAAAGTATATTTTGAAAAAGTTGAGATTGCTAAAGAAATGTATTTTTATATTTAAAATAGTTTAAGGCATTACACATATCAACAGCAGAATGATAAGGAGATAGTGTGGTCCATAGTTTTATTTCTTTCTCTCTTTTCCTTTTTGCTTTATGCATTTGCACTACTTCACATTTGGCAATCTTCACGGAGGAAATGTGAACCAAGCATCTACAATGTGACATTTCACAGATCAAAGTCCACAGATATATTCTGCCAATAAATCAAGCTCACGATTTTGCTTTAAACTGGATAAAGGTAAAAGCATGCTTAGAATGTAACCAGAAAGCAAACATCGCACAACATAATATATACAAACTCAAAGGAAAAAAAAAACCCACAGATGCACGTCATACCTCAGGGTTGAGACTGAAAGCCTTTGCTGGTTTTCCAACACAAAGAAAGTCAAAGATAATTTCTTTCATTGCAAAATCCAAACGTTCCTAAAATAGAAAAAATATTGCAAATCATTGTACTGCTCATTTTTGCCACTTATTTTCTTTAGGGCAATATAATGTTGAAAAACGGTTTAATCAGGATTTATTTAAACGTATGGAAAACCAGATTTTCAGAAGTATGCAGAACACATTATCACATCTAAGCTTTCAGCACTGCTGTATGTTGACAAATTCTGAAATTCTCACTACTTAATTCATAGTATTTAAATAGAAAATGAGCCATTTTGGAAATAAGGCTTTTAATTATTGCATTTAAACTATGGTAATTACGTTACTAACATGTTATTTCATATAAAAGAAGCTTATTCACAGATGGTGCTGTTCGGGGAAAAATTTAAGCATCTGTTGAATTCATTCCTATTCAGAGACTTTATTTTTAAGTATGTGCCTAAAAGCTTCTGCTCAGTGGGAATGTTTTCTGAATTGAAGTAATAAGAGAGATGAAATTTCTGGCACTGAAGGAGAGTTTATTTTAGCAATTCCCATTTGCACTGGTCAAAACTAAGTGTGTCGATTACATGCTGAACTTGGTTTTCCTCTGAGTTACTGTTTTAAAAGCAGTGTAACTTCATTGTCATATAGAGTATGACTGATTCCAGTACCATGACAAAATACGGCTCATTATTTTTAGCTTTGTTCACAGTCAGAGCTGGGCAACAAATGCATTTTCTGAATTGCTGGTAATTCCAAAAACTGACAAAAAAGCGCACTTGAGTTGAATTGGAAACATTTGTATTTATTTTCAGTAGAATGAAAGTAATCAAAAACTGTTAGTAAAAAGAAGATTTCAACAACTTAGTGCTTAATTTTGTCCTTGCCTAGATACTGACAATGGGGTAGCAAAATGTAACATAAAAGAAGTTTATTCATTCATTAATTCGTTATTAGGAAAACAAATTATTCATTATTTGGAAATGCATACACATGGATCTCCCATACCTGTGCAATAAACTGTATTATCTTCACAAAGATGTTAAGAGGCATATCTCTTGGCACAACACCACGGGACCCTTTCGGGAAAAGTGTTGTGACAATAGTAATAAGTCGACTGTAAGAGAAGGAAAAAAGCTTCAGGCACATTTCTGGTCATTGCAGTGATACTGGCAGGTCGACCTTATTCAATTATCACGAAACATATGTTAGAAATCCTTCCCATTTAGAAAGTCTAGAATATATTTTCTTTGCAATGAAAAGATAACATGGCATTTTGTCCTGTTAGTTTGTTACAAATTTGACTGAATTATTTAATTTCATTACTACATTACCATGTCTTCACTGGCAACCCCCAGTCTACAAGGCGTGATTATCATTACAAATATAGCAGCTTACCTTTGGGTAGCTGTGTTGCTTTCACATTTAATTCTGATCATGTAAACCCATAGTAGTCTATACAGAGATTCCAGTGCAACTCGAGCCATTTTGGGGTCTTTATTCTAGAAGAAATATATAATGTAAGAATAAACTTCAAGCACAAGTTAGAGAGGAAGTTCTGCACATTCACTCTTAATGAATGCAAAGGTTTCTGTAAAGAAATCACAAAAGGCTATCACCTCACAACTCCTCAATACCCCATTACTGTAGCTGCAGGATGCTTATATTGGCCTACCTTTCCTAGTAATACTTAAGTTAGCAAAAAACAAAACTATCAATTTGGTATAAATTAAATATGCGTTATGATTTAAAATCTCTATTTGTAAACTAACTCAATTTGACTCTGAAAAGAAAACCTCATCTTCAGTTAATTCTGTCAAGGCAAAGGCTGTTGCTCTATGGTGGAGACTTGGTATGAAAAACATAAACGAAAAATAAATTATTATGCATTGCACACATTAAAAAATGAAAGGATAAAAATCTACGCGTGCATGCTTAGATCGCTTGCTTAATGTGGCATCTGGGATCCACTGGACTGAACTGGGTTATCTGTCTGAATTGCTGTTTATTTTTGGAAACTTTTGAATTAGTACAAGACTCTGGCTTTTCGATCTTAGGCAGCTTTCTGTTTCAAACTTTGGATAACAGATCCCCTCCACAGTTTGCCTCTGAGCTGAGACAGTGGTTGCAAATTCTACCTGTGCCTCTTGCAGAGGCCTCTGAGCCCTAGGACCATTGAGTGGCAGTCCAGAGACTCTTGCTTTGAGCCATTCGCCTCAGTGCTCTGCATATAATGGCCTTTTCAGGCAGGCCTGGGCCATCCTTTTGTATGGATCCACCTTAAGTGTGGGTGCAGAATGGGACATTAGTTACGGCATGAGTAAAAGAAATATGGGGAAATAGTAGCCATAACTAGCATACAAGTATTGAACATTATGTATTAGTCAGGAAACACAGATTGTAGGGGAAAGAGAGTCTTGAACTTCAAAGATCTGGCAAATGGTAAAGGAACAAGGACGGATAAGAAAAAGAACTTCAAGTACTCAGTTTAGTTTTAGAGGGTTTTTTTAATGAAACTTAGACTGAAACAGGCACTGGAATCAGTGTGCTGCAACTCGCTACATTTTGAAAGAGGAGTAGGAGGTGCTCTCCTTGAGAATGCCTTTGTAGAAAAAAGACAAGCTAATATTGGTTCGGTTTTGCTCTGTCACTCAAGCTATCAACTTTCATCAATAATCTTGTCTGTTGTGCAGCTGTTTGACTCAGGCTTGGTTCAATTAATAAAAACAGGAGAAATTCAACTTAGGGTAGAAGAATACATTTTTTGTTATTGACAAAACCTGTACAGCTAAAACATTTGTAGTGTCAGGGGATAAAATTATGGAGGGAATCAGATAATATCAATAATCCAGCACAGTCACCTAAAATGGATTTACAATAGTTCAATAGTGCACACTGTGTACTTAATACTAACAAAGTTTTACTACAGTATTAAAAACAGAAGACACTAACCTTGAGATTGGAGAGGCAGTTGTTGAGGAAAATATGCCATCTGTTTAAAAAGAATTGCTTCTGACTGACACAAAGCAGGCATGTTACCAAAGGATACAAAGCCTAAACAGGAAATGGATGATGATACCATGTTATTTGCATGCCAACATAACATTAAACTAATTTTGGAGAACTACTGTGAAGATTTAACTCCTCCATTTTCTGCAATACATATTAGCCTACATAAACATATCATTAAGTAGTACAATTCAAAATGAATATTTCTCTGAAGCTGTTATAGATTATTTTATGGATGAACCAAAAGTCTGTGTACAGCAGTTTAACAAACACAAGGATGGGTCACAACTTCACAGTCTCACAGGCCTAATTTCTGTCAGTTAACTCAGAAATCAGAGCACGGAAATAACTACCCTGTAATATTATCAGAACAGGACCCACACAGATTACTGGGAGTTGTGTATACTCAAATATTATAATAGCCCTCAAAAGCTACAGTCACAACATTTATTTGGAGATGTATCAAACACCCGACTGAAGTGTGTTTAATTACAGGCAATGTTTAGGTCTGCTGGTGGGACATCTTGTGAACTGGAAAATAAAAAGAGGCAAAGGAGAAAGCAGAAGCTCAAATATTGGAAGTTGGTCTCCTTGTTGACACTTAACTTTGTTTAACATTCATCTTGCAAATGTTGGACTAAATAAATTAAGCTAAAAAGTACCTATTAATTTTGAAACTGATTTTGCTGTTTCAGCCCCTTTTCTGTTTCAGTTCTCATGTTCATATACCCAATCAGGACTTAAAAACTATTAATCAAAAAAATAAGGTAACTTTCTGTATGTTAAAAAAACAATCATTCTCAAAATTAATCCTATAGTTCTAACTTAAGTCACAGCTCAAAGGATAAATACAGCATAAAAACCAACTTCCAACCGTATAATATACAACACAGATTGCCTATAGCCAGATTAAACTCAATTTCTTGAATAACTAGCAAATGTACATCTAATTTTTACTTTTAAAACCTTAATGCAAAAGAATACATAAGCCAAAGGAGAATAAAATCTTCTTACAGAAGGATTTCTTAACAGATTAACATTATGACTATCATAGTTGAATACTTGATAGACCAGTTACAGAGTCTGGCAACAGCCTGAGAGTGATGCATCCCATCCGAAGACAGAGTCCTAGGACAGAAGATACCTCCTGGAGGTTCCTAATTCTCTATGTTCACTAGGAAGAACAGCTTCAATGACCAGCTCAGACTTTTAACAGGCTTTTAGATAGAAAAATGAGGTGAGATGAATCCCCTCCATCCTGCTTGCAACAGTGAACTAGTGATTCACAAAACACTGATCCTGGAACAGAAGGTCCTCCTCAGACTCTAAAGAGCGTGCTTTCTTCCTGGAAGCCTGAAAATACGCACTGCAGCTATTCCTGCCAGTTGTTTGCCTTTCCCCTCCTCCTCCTTGCAATGTTTGCATTTCTAATCACACCCTCACAAGAATCTATTCTATTTTGTCACTATTAACTATGTAGCCTCCTGTGTGGTATGTGTAGACAAGCAATCAAACACGGAGCCCCCGCTGTGCAATCCTTTCTCAAGCACGTAGCACTGACTTTGGCAAGCAGAGCCACTAGGTCGGGAAAGTTCTATTTAGTGTAAAAACTGTACAGCAAAGCTCTTACCCCGCTGTAGTTTCAACAATGTTTTAGCAGGACAGCAGAGTGGAATAGAGCCACATAAATACAAGAGTGAAATTGGAAATCCATCTGAAGTCTCCCATTAATTTAAACCGGATCAAGACTTCACCCCAGGGGAATGCTCTGCCTCTCCTCTGGAACTGCGCGAGGGCTGACGCAACGGTGGCAGCAAGGACAAGCACACTTGTGCAATCCCTAAAAAAGGTTTGCTTGTACTAGTGACTGGCATTTGCTGGGAACAGGGAAGTCTTTTCGACTTTCCCATAGAACAAGGAAGGATGAACACTAACTTTCTTTACTGAAAAGGTCCAAGACTTCAAAACAGATTAGCTAACGCCACAGTGCTGACGTGCGCTGACCCAGTTGGAGAGACAGAATGCTGAAGGCGGCCAGCGTCAAACTGACTCAGATCTTCAGTTAATTCAGATCAACTCATGCTTCCAAAAATACACTGCTGTGCCACTGTTCGTCTTACAAGAAAAAAATGAAATAGAGTAGCAGCACGGTAGCCAAGTTACTGATTTAAAAGGGCATGTGTTATACATATTTTAGTTCCTATAACATACTATTTCAGCCCTGTGAAAGAGTTGTTCCCACATGCCTCATTTGTTCTCGCTTGACAAGCAGCAAACTCTATTCTTTCTCCTCTCCTATTAATGGTTGTGCATAGTAAGTATGAGAAAACCTAACCATTTAATAATCATAAACCCAGATGCTGAAAACAGATCTTTGATTCAGATTGATTTAGATCATGTTTTGAATAAAATAAATAAAGTTAATTTCTGTAAACACAATAACCTTTTCCGGAAATAAAAATGTACTGGTTATAAAGTCAAACACAGAAACAAGTTTTGCAATTAATTCTGGGAATTTTCCAAGAGTCTTGCTCAGAGATAGTTCTGATGAAGAATTTTAGTCTCTGCTTCTTAGGGTTACTAACCAGTGAATGCTTCTTTCGTGAGGAAAGTTCAAGTGTTGTATCATACAAGCTTTCCACAAAGTTCCTCAGACAGGGGACATTCACTTCATTTTTTACAGCCTAAAAGAAAACATCATGTTAATAACTCATTATTTCACAAGCTGTTTTATCTAATTTAACAAAATTATGCAAACAACACAAAAAAATAAACTCACAGCAGCTACAGGGACAAGAATTTCAACAAACAGTCCTGCCAATGCATGCTTGATATCTTTGTCTTTAACTTCAAGGAAATAATGTGCACATTCCTAAAGCAAAACAAAACAAGAGAGAAACATAAATTGAATATCAGCTGGAACAAAGACAACCAAATGTTTGCTGAATGCGTATCATGTGTTATTGCTTATTTCTATCTTGAGAATCCCACAGAAAGCATTTGATTTGTGTCTTAAGTGCTAAATCTGCATTCTGCAGTAAGCACAAAGCAGGACATAACCCCTGAAACAGAGCAAGGATCTGTTGCTCTAACCATGATAACTCAGAAACTCTCCACTTACTCCAGCTGTGCAAGTTGTTGCTTTGGGGAGGGAAAGGGACCTGGACTCAGGGGCTGAACTCAAGGCTTGCCTGCTTATATGTTCAGGAGCAGGAATAACAGCCCAAAAGGCTGCTTCACATAATGCTCTGGAGCCACACAGGACAGAAAAGGAATGTAATTTTCTGGTAAGACACTCAAGGTAAGGAACTCTAAATATTTTGGGAAAAAAAATCACTGCTGGATACATTTCAAATTAAGAGTCAATACAGAACTGTGCTATGTAAGGGAAGAAACCTGTGATTCAAACCACCACAATTTCTAGCCTACAACCGAGAGTAGAGAAAGTAGAAACATGCTTTTGTCCTAAACACGAAGGAGCTACTATGCACATAGCTGTGCTGCTTAGGAGTGGGGACGAGCAGATAAGCATCTGCCCACTCCTGCGTGTCTGTACAACTTCTCTGAGAAGGACGACAGAATCATGCTGTTCTAGTTGCTTTTTCCATTCTGGTCCAAGGTGCAAACAGGCACTCTCATTACAAGGAAGGTCGCTTGTCCTTGCACATGCATGCAAAACAGTTTACAATTTAGCCCATGCATAACTTTTCCTGACTACTTTCAGGATTCTATACGTTCATACATAACTTCAGTCACTTCAGCCATGTATACTCTGTAGCTGACACCCTTATGCAAAGATAGTAGTCTTCCTGGGTTTCTTCTGCAGTCAGTGGTGAAAGACAGGCTCTTCTGGAGCCTCTGGAGCTCGCTCCTGAGATTAGCTCCCCCTTCAGAAGTGTCTCTCTATTAGAGAAGAGCTGGTGTGACAGAGCTTCTGGCTCTGGTACTGCACTTAGGTACTTAAACTAACAGGTAGATCACCCACATAATCAAACAGCAAGTGTATTTCATCAAACCAAGCAAAAACTGATTTTCCTACATAGACAGCGAATCTTAAGACACATTGTAGTACATGTAGGAATTAATTTTGTGTTCAGATACTCTAGTGATGAAGAAGGTGGAGACCATTTCCATCCAAATTTTGAGCCTACTATATGAGAGCTTTGCCTCTGATTTCAACAACAGTGAACACTGGACCCCAACAGTGCCTTACCATCAGAATACAATGACATTCATATTACTCATGTGCACTGAACACACACTACTTTGATATTGCCAGCTCTGAATAACTTATATGAAGTTAACACAGAAGAAAATGTATATTCATTTACTGAAACGGTACTAATGTGGACTTGCTGCTTCAAGGTAAGAAGAATAACGAGCTGTTCCTATGTTGTTAAATATGTTTTAAAGCATATTGGAAAATTAAAATATTACCTGATTCCTACTTAGGCTTTACAGACATGGCTGTGTGTATCTGTATGCATGTGCATTTGTATTCCAGTGTCAAATCTTTACTTGTGGGCATCTAACATTGAATATGGTTATTTTTCACTAAGTAAAAGGCATCAATAAGCTGAACTTAACACAGAGGTTTATCTAAAACATTCATTTTAGCAGTGGATGACTGTGTACATACCCAGCAGCCATGACAGAGAACCCAAGAAGACAGAAGGGAAAACAAGTTGGGCTAAATAAGCATGCTAATGGGAATGGGGCCCATCATATAACTAACTAGAAATGTGGAATTGTAAAAACGTTTAAATATAGAGGATTTTCTTTCCTTTTACAAAACAATGTAATTTGTTAGTTTAAAGCATTCATGACAGACTAAGCTCTGTATTACTGGTTCTCAAACTGGGTGGGTGCAGAACGCACCCCTTGCGGGGGGGGGGGGTGAAGGGATGGTGGAAGGAGACAACAAATCCAAAGGAAATTCCAGCCAGCTTTTGTTTCTTCCCTCCTCATTTCTTTGTTTCTTCCTCTGTGTCTTTCTCCAGAAGAAGTTTCTTTCCTCTCTGGCAACTATGTCAAGAGTGGAACAAGTGGAACATTTACTTTGGAGGCTGTGTGCAGCTGAGGGGGGACTGCTAGGCCACGTCACAGGGCTGCAGGTTGCCAGGGGGTTTACAGAACCAAATCTCTTTCTGTTGGAGGGCAGGGTATGTGGACTTGGGGTGTAAGACTGATGAGAAGTTAGTAGGCAGTGATATACTCAGGAGAATGGAGACTGTCATGCTGAGGTTCAGAGCAAGAGGAAAGTAGTTGTACGTATATTTATGTGGGAATGATATCTGGGAAGTTTTCCAAAGTATTACAGAAAAGATGAAGAGGAGCTCAGTCTAAGAGGTCTGAAAATCACAGTTCTGTACTTAACAATTTTACCTGCATAAACTGAAGAGAAGCTTCAAAGTCCTCCACAGGATACATTTTAATGCGAAAGAATTTCATTCCCATTATGAGACTGATAATACTTTGAACCACATATGGGCTTTGTTCTTTATGTCGTAGCTCTTTTAACTCAGCCATGAATTTCTTCTTTACAGCAGGAAATCTATGAAATCGTATTTGTTAGTTACAAAGCAGTATAATTGATTTGAAACATATTGTAAGGTACATAAATGGGGAAAAATGTAAAAAAGATTCAACTTTGGTTGTGAAATATCATATAGTCAATGTGAATAGATTTACTCTTATGTGACGTTTACATATTAGCACAGTCCTCAGTAATTCCCTCTCATATTTCCAGTATTTTTTCACTCGTTCCTCATTTGGAACACTGTTGTTAACTTCCGGCTTTGTTACAGTCAAATATGAATAAAGATGATTTTGCTGGTGCACATAAACATTAGGTCAGGTTGACAGCATGGGTTGTTGGAAAAGTGCTTCTCTTTCTCCTCATGGTATGAGTGAGCTACTTCCCAAATACAATAAACTCAGGAAAATAAAAAGGTGTACAGCCTGATCTTAGTCCCTGTGAATAACTGTATCTTTCCGCTTATTTTCTTACCATGCTCCTTTTTTATGCATGAGCTAACAGCATCACTAAAATAACCCATCACATGTTTTTTGAAAATTCAGGATGAAAGACTTGTTTAAAGTACCTACAATATTTTCAAAAGCAAATGCTTAAATGCTAACCATAAACATATTCACATAGGCAGTCCAGCCTTCAGTTTTTCCTAGTAGCCACTGCAGTGTCACTTAAGCATTAGGTACAACTGCAGGGGAAGGGTTTGTGCCCTTGTTTTGATGTCTTTTGAGGCACTATCCATCAAAAAAACCATCTAAAAAAGTCAGCCAACAGGACCTCCTGTCTCTGCTGAGACAAAATGAAAAGACTGTCATTTTCAGGGGCAGGTGTAGCAGATAATGCATTGTTACCACCTCTGATAGGGAACACACCAGAGTTGGAAGAAGTAGGTTGGCAGGAGGAAAAACTTATACAGGTAGGAACATCTCAGCCAGGCCCTTCAGAATTGGAGGAGAAAAAAAAATTATCTCCTACTTCCATAGAGAGAGCAAGCGTAACTGTTCATATGTACTGGACTGAGCTCCATCAGAGGACACCCAGTTTCAGCTCTGGAAAACAACCTAGCGTTTCAAATATTAATGCTTCATCTGGTTCTAGGGATTTTTTGCTGTATCAAGAAAAGAATCTCATCTGTTTCACCAGGTAACCCAGTTTCCTAGCATCCTTTCCCTTAATGATTATGACATCCTGGAGTAGAGAACAGGCACCGTCTGTATTTTGCAGTCAGCTTGAAGCTCCAGATCCAGAGGTTAACTCACGAGTTCACTTTGACGAAGCAAATTTAGAAGCCCAGGTAAGGCCTTAGCTGAAGTATGTGAAAGTTGTGTGATTTCCATGAACTCCATGGCTACTGGCTAAAAAACCTAGCTTGGCTAAGTTGCTTGGTTTGATACAGCAGACTCACTGTCACCAACACCACACAGTCAGGAGAGTGAGATTCTTGACACAGGCAGTGGATTTCACCCGTCCGATTGCTTTGTGTTGTAAGTACATGATGAGATGTTATATTGGATATATGAGTTTCGTCATCTATCTGCTTCCTGATTCAAAATTTAAGATTCAACTCTATAATGTGTTATATGTCATTATTGTACCATCTACAGCAAAAAAAAAGGAAGAGGGATTCAGAAGCAGTTGTATTAAGGTCTAAAATGAACTAACTGCTAAGAGTTTTTAAAATGTCGCTGCAATGGAGTATGTCCATTTTTAGATTTGATATATTAAGAGAAAAAATAGCATACAGAAAAAAGATTAATTGAAATAGGTCTCTTCAACCCTTGGGGCTTTCCACAGATGCCATCAATGAGACAAGAAGAACAATGCTGTTGCGGTCTGGTTGAATTTATTCAGAATCACTTGACTAGATGGAGAAAGCCTGCGATTTTCCCTCGGTTTCTCTGCTCTAGAACGTCTGAGTGAACAAAGGGCCAATGAATTGAAATTTACTGGCACACTTCTTTTAAGAAAGTGAGAAAATCAGAATATCCACATGCTGACCAAGTATAAATTCTCAGATTTTCTTTAGGTAAGGTATTAAATTATACTTACTTTGCTTGAGCTAGAACACCTATCACTTCTGCATACAAATCTGCAACAATATGCATATTTCCAGTGTTAGGACCAAGGTACCTGGCATGAAATAAGAAAATTGTGTTTGTCAGATGGCTGGGAAAGCAGGCTGCTTAAACCACTACAAGTAAACAATTCAGCAACTATTTCTTGCATAGCATTTTGGTATGAAAAAGAGCCTTACCCTTCTTTATATTTAAAGTGCTTGAAAGCCAGGTTAATAACATCATGTACCAAACTGTCTATTACAGGATGGAGAGGAATCTGAAAATACAAAATAAAACATAACTGGTATACATATATTAAACTTTAAGCTGCATATACTAGTGCTAGTATTACTCCTGGCTATCTTCCCTACACAAATATTTTACCAGCTGAAGTAGGTAGCAGCTAGCTAATGAAATACCTGAAATGAGCTAGCCATTTAAAGTTTACTTAGTTGAGGATAAATAGTTCAGCTCCAAAAACTTGGCAAAGTGAAATCTGTATGAACACAGAATTCTATGTATCCTACCTACCTATATGTGCAAGAAAGAACAACAATAAACAAACAGGCAGGCCAGGGCTCATGTTTTTATTACGCTCTTTAAGGTGGCAGCAGAAACAAGTAAGAGTCTTGAAATTAAGTTGTAAGACAAAATACTCAGTAATTTCCATTATTTATGACTTACTCCATACCTGTTTCAAAACTTCTATTAATACTAAGGAAAAAATAAAATCAATAGCCAGATCTCTTCTTTCCATTAAATAGTCCCTCTGCTGTTCATCACTGCAAAATCAAAACAAGAAACACAATGTCTATGAGATGTGCCATAATTCATATTATATGCCTTCTTCAGTTAACATACATAGATGGCAGTGGATTGTATTTTACTTTTCAAACTGTAGTCCAGCATTTAAAAGAGTAATGTATTGATATGCTCATAAAATATGAGAAAATAGAACAAATCCAACTTGTTACATTCATCAATTTTCAGATGTTGAAATGCCACTCTTCATTTCTCCCCTTGATTTTTTCCAGCTTAAGATCTACACAGTACTCTTTCAGGAAAAAAAAACGCCAAAACAAGAAAATTCTGATTCTGTATTCTAACAAATTGATATTATATTTCAATTTCACTGCTGATGGCACTGTTTAGACAGTCCTCAATTACATTTTGGAGGCAAACAGAGTAAAATATTTTGTGCTATCAAATTCAAATTTAGACACGTTGGATTTGAAAACTGCTATAAAAAGTAGTGGTTGAGGATTCATAAACTAACTACATAGTCTTTTAAAAACTGTTCTAGTGTTATTTTTTAACTTTGGCATCATTTGTAAGATGTTAAAATGCATTCCTGGTGCCTAGCAATACAGAGGAATAAGTAGCTTACAATACAAGTAATATCTATTTGGATCACCTGCTCAGAGTTTCAAAGTACATTGCAAACATGACATGAAATGAATACTTCTTTTTGTAAAATAAAAGCTTAAAGGGCCAGTCCTGCAGCCTCACCGAGGCAAAGCTACCACTGATTTAAGCAAGACTTCTGAGTAAACAATAGATCCAGCACAATTCTTACACACATGAGTACTTCATTGATTTCAGCTGTACTCATGTGCTTATAATTAAGCATATACTTAAGAGCTCTGCTTGATCAATGATAGAATAAAGTATTTTCATTTTGGGTTTTCGTTTCACATAACCTGAGAAACAGCTGGTTATAGGCTCTTTTTGTAACACTAATTAACAGAGTGGCCCCATTACACTGCTAAGCTGACTTTCAACTAGATTCTGGCTGGTGTTCCTGAAGATATCTGTATCTGAGCTGGTCTCTCTATAACAGGCTCCTGTAATGGTCAATGGAGAGAAAGAGGCACTTTAAGGCAAGGATTCATCCCATTCAAAAGCAATCATCTAATTGACTTCCAATGACCATAAAGAGAGCCTGAAGAGTCTGATTCAGGTAGACACCTACCTTGTAGATACCTAAAAATAGTTCCTAGCCTTTCATTCCAGTGGCTATTGCCTTGCTGGATTGGGATCCTAATGTAAGGAATTGCCAATGTGTTTCCAAACACCAGGTCTGCCACTGTTGATTCTCATGCTGTTTTGTTAGAAGTGTGAAAAGGTAATACCAAAGCATTCAGAGAAAATGGAGGTTAAAAAAATATACTTGTAGTAAACACTCAGACCTCAGTATAAGCCAAGCTCAATTTGCTGCCTCAGCACTGAAGAATCACTGATGTGGGAAGAGATCAAGACATTTGCTTTTGGCTTTTTATTTTTGTTTGCTTGTTTGTTTTAAGAGCTAAGTAAAGCTTTGTAAAGCTCTTGAACTGATCTAGAGTTTTCTGGACGGAGAACAGGTGTGTATGAAATTCTGTGACTAAGCAGAACGCTGCATCTAATAAAATAAATCCTTCCAAGTGTCAGAGAATTACTGCCTGCTCACAAGAGTAAAGCAGATAGATAGACACAGTTTATAGAAGTCACTATTCAAATTACATTACAGCATCCAAAATGGCAGTCAGAACCAATATTTGAACTAATAGGAGCATAATTTTAAATAGTGCTTGCTGCACTCCATCTATGTAAAGCTGAGAGCAGAGTTCCTGAAACATGCAGAAAAAGGTGAGAATAACATTCAAACAACTAGAATGCTACAAAAGATGACTGGTGAAATGTAATACATTTTACCTTCGAATCTATCAATAATGCATGTATACATATTAAAAATTATACCTTTTGGATTTAGTGCTCGTTCTTGGTCTGTACTCATGAGATTCATCTTCTATGCCATTTTGTCTTTTATACCAATCAAACAAAGTGCGCAGAATAGAGGGTAGGCAATATTCTGAAAGGGAGCTCATTGAGCTTATTACCTAGGGGGAAAATACAACAAATCAAATGGTGTTCAGACTTCCTCTTCTAACGCATTCAACAGTTAGATATGTTCTTTCTTAGTTTCATCTCTTCTCCAAAGTCCTAAATGTGTGCCACGAGCAGTGAATTAATATTCTGATTTTCCTGTTAAAACATAAGCAGAAATGTAATGTGCTGCATTTCAATAGCATGTCTTTCCAGTGATGATACTAAAATGCATTAAAACTATGTATTATACCTATTTCTATCTATTATAACATACCAGGGAACTTTTATTTGTTTGTTACATACTGTTGACAGCCATGGAGTTTGAACATGATATAAGGAAAGGAAATGTATGGACCAGATATACTCTCTTATGGGTTGTATCTGACAGATGGATGCCCCTCTTCAAGCTCGTGATATACTGAGAAAACTCACCAACTCTGAAATATCTTAACCAAGTGAACATACAGATGCTTTTCACTATTATTGTATGTATCTTTATGTGTATGAATAAATAAAATATTTATTATTTAGTTAAAACTCATTCTTTAAAAGTTCCTGATCAAACAGCTCTAGTAGCATACCGGTAAAGAGCATTACTGCTCACTCGGTATTAACAAGCCACCAATATTAACATTTCACCAAATACAGACATGTCATTAAACTGAACTATGACTTAAACTTTCTATTGCAGGAAACCATACAGTTGCAGTACATGAAAAGATCAAAAGCTAGGCTAAAAAAAACCCATTATTATCCAAGAGGATTATATGTGTGTTGTAACTGAATGTTCACGGCCATAGCATTTGAGTACTTTCTAGGAAAAGAGAATAACATCTATTTAAAACAGGAGTGAATTACTGACCTAGAGATTTGTGACCGCTTCAAGATCCTGCAAGGCCTGATCCTGCAAAGTGCTGAGTAACAGCAGCAAAGGGCTGAAAAATGTACTTCATGTCAAGTACATTGATTATGTCATTAACTCTTGCCAGGTTTACCCACCTGCTTGAACTTAAAATGCCATGCATGTTTAAAGGCTTGTGGAAGAATAACAGGAGAGTCTAATGTCTCATACAAGATCAAGCTCACGTGAAGTCTGTGACTAAGATAAGAGTAAAGCTAGAAGACCAAGCACCTTAAATACTATTTTCAGACGCTACCAAGGCCTTAAATGACAAGTTTTCTGGAATGACAGCTAGTTCATATACATAATTGATCTCTTTTGCTGTTTTCAGTTTTTCAGCCTCAGAACTTAACTAATTCAGTGATGCATGGTCTAAAGTTTATGAAATGTTTTTAGGATAAAGTATTATCATTTTGACTGTAGTTAGGTATTACAGCTTAAAATTAAACAGGGAGCATTAAAGTAGAAAACTGTATCAATTGCATCTGTAAAAAAAAAAAAAATCTGTTTCTATAAAAGAACTACTTTAGGAAAGTATACAGGTTTTCAATGCAGTGTTTTAAATATATTGTATTACCTGAAATGTAGAATAAGTTGCTGTGGAAGATAGCACGAAGGCACTGCCTGCAGCAGTGACAGGAGGCCTTTCCTGAAGAATTACAGCAGCCCAGGCCAAATTATATCAAAGCCTTCAAGCATAAGACACTTAAACACTTAGAAGACATAAATCATCTAGTGTCAGTGCAAACTCCTACCCCCTACCAACTGAGGACACTTAGACGTTTCAACTTAGACGTTTCTCTATTATTTTCAAAAACTTTTTTCGAAGTTGGCACAGTTAACTTGTTAATTATTTGGTGTAAAGAAACATGATTTGCTAGGGAAGAATATAAAACCCAGGAAGGACAACAAGAGTTTTCTGAGAAATGAATGTATTTTTAAGATCATGAAAAGCTCGTAAGTAAAAAATTTATAGCTGAAACCTAAGTATCTTTTAAAAGATCACAATATTTAACTGTAAGTGGCAAGCCATTTCAATCAGATCTTTCTGCATATTCTCTGAAGCATGTATCAATGCTGTTCTCTAAATCTCAACTACACTATTTCACTCGCCATAAAAAGTCTAAGTGACTCCTGTTAAATCTCCTCCCACACTTTCTCAGCTGAATTTACAGTGTGCGCCTTTAGTAGGGATAAAAGGTCAATATAACTTCTTTTTTAATCTTTCTGTCATTGCACTTTTAAGACAGGAAGGAAGGGTGGAATGGGCAAAGACCTGGCTCTTAGAGAACAGGAAGGGAGGGAAGTCTAGCCAGCGTGTTGGTTACTCAACCCTTTCATTTATTGCAAGCAAATCCAGGAGTGAGATGAATTCTAGCTCTGTGCTGCTCCTGAAAGGGAGTGCACAGATGTACAAATATGTCCTTGTTGTACAAATGATCATGTTCTTCCATCACAAATGAACTACCTACTGTATAGCTTCAGGATAAGGAATCTGCACAAGTACAGGGCTGTTCAAAACTTGTGTTCACAGAGCACTAACTATACTTTATGTAAATGCTTAATATTTATTTTGGACTAATATGCAAAGGTAAATTAAATGAAATTCTGCCCAGATAGTTTGCTACCATTTATGCACCCTCATAAAAGTCTTGTTATATTGTCAAAACATAAATATAAGAAATGTTTACACTAACAGTAGATCAATAGTGCTGATTTTTTATATTTCAAATATGAATTTCTATATTCTTTAACAGTAAATAAATTCAAAACTGCACTCAACTTCCAGCAATATCATTAATTTTTTGTCTCTGGCTTTTATTTATTTTTCATACGCTATCCATTTTATAAAGCATGTTAAATTTCCATTTTATTGCCTTTTTAATAAGGCAGATTGGCTGAATTTCATTTTTACATAGTGTTAGTTAATTTTTTGCAAGTCTATCATTTGCACAGTTAAATCAGATTCAAAATAATTGAATTGCATAGATTCAAAATAATTTACATTAGGAGAGATATTTTACATTTTCTATCAATGCAAAAGCAGAGTTGGATAGATGTTGTGATACCCACATCCATGGAATAATGTTTTCCCTTCATTCAACATTTCTTCCCCTTCGTGCATGTCTATAACAAAAACCATAACTATAAGCAACATAGGTACAAGAAAAATAAAAGCTGCAGTGAAATCCTTGCTCCTTGAAATCAACAGCAAAACTCTCATGGACTCCAGTAAGACATCAGGTTTTCATCTCCAATATATAAAATTAAGGGGATAAAGTTAATAAAATTCCTATTTCCAATACTCTAGAATGCGGTAGGGTGCAGGTGGAGAGATGTACTCCCCTAAACTCTAATCAAAGTAGCTAAATGCTATATTGGCTGTTGGGCCCTTTGAGACACACCTCATTTTTTTCTGCAAAGGACATGATTTATAAATTAGTCTACTTTAATGAAAAAAACTGTAAAATATAACATTAGGAGCAAACAGGGCATTTGTGTTTATGAAAATGTCATTTCATTTGCACCTCTGTTCTAAGCAATTTTTTTGACAAGTCTAGGAAGTTAAATGTCTCTGCAAATTGTTAAAGCTGATAACTCTTAAGTTGGACTCACTAGTTTTCATTTATGACCTTGGCTGTGTGAGTTAAAACACAAGTCATCATCATAATTTTTGTAGATGGGTAATTTCACCTTACTTGCCTATAAATTTGCAATGCTTATAGCTATTTTACTACCAGGATAATATTTTACATGAAAGCACATTTATTTCTAGTGCATTGCAAGTTCATTTCTGAATGTGCTACCTTTAATTTTGCCTTCTGATTTAGTTCTTTACATCTTGTTTCAACCCGAATCTCTGGGCAGAGGCCAACGGCTGTTGCTGTAGCCCCATCAGTACCATTTTTCATACTTTCTCTATTATGTGCCCCTTTGTTAGTGAAGAAGGACAATGCACAACGGGCAACGAAAGGAAAAACATGAAGAGGGCCAACTACAGTTATACACCTGTTAGGGAAAAGAAACAGACTAATGATGCTGATGGGATTATTCACATACTGTATCTAAAAAGTATAATATAGGATGGGAATACTGACTGAGCAGATTATTATCAGCGTATTATCCACCACCTTTAGGCTGTTATGGAAAAGGGACATTTGACCATTAGTATTTTGCCTAGTGTCTTATTTTATCTACATATATTTGTAGTTTCCACATTTTATTAGGATTACATTTTTATTTTCCTCTTCTTAGCTTGACCTATTTTTGACTTCTGTCTCCTAAAAGTATGTAAAACATAAAATGTTTCTGCTTTCCAGTTTGCATTCTCTAATCTACTGCACTTCTAAGAAGAGAGTATTATAACTAAAACGAGCACACTTACGCAGTTTATACTGCAGCTATCACAACAGGCACTTCATTCGGACAGTTTCACATGAAAACTAACAGTCCTGCTGTTAAGTATTCACATCCATGGAAGTGTGTAAGTATGGCCAAAACATAACATTCATGTTGTATTTTTATATGGAAGAATATAAAGCTGGTCCAGGCTTAAACAGTGCCCTTTTTCTGCTTCCAGTAGGGTCAATTCATAGAACATTGATATACTATGGCAAGAACAGAATATACATTATTAGTAGGGGCTGAGAGAAGACTAATAAAAATGTTTCCTTGGGAGAGGATAAGTCTCTTTTCTGGGGTAATCATGGTTTTTTACCCTAGCTTTTGATCTTTTCATATATTGCAACTTTATGATTTCCTGCAGTAGGAAGCTTAAGTCATAGTTCAGTAGTACTACGTTTAATAACATTTCTGTAACTGGTGACAGAGAGCATATTAATGATGGAACTGTAGTGCTCTTTCCCAGTAGGCACCTAGAGTTGTCTAATCAGGAATTTTAAAAACAGGACTTTAAATATATTATAAATATATAAAGCCATATATAAAAACTGTATATATTTCCCTGTATATATTTTCTTTACATATATGCACACATAGAAAGGAAAATATAGTCAGTGTAATTAATCCAGTTTGCAAGGAGAATAGTGGGATGTTTTGCATGTCAGGGTAAGTAAGATTACTTTGGAGTTCACGTGTTGCTCAAGATACTCTTCTGAGTTTGTGGAGGGCGATGCAATTGGCAGCCAGACAGAGCCCACCAGACGATATCACCGAGAACATGACATCTGCCTAACGAGGGTCACTGATATGGATGCTCAATACCCCGTTCCTGTAGCTGCAGGATGCTTATGCATTAAAAAAAGTGTGTTGATGAGAACCACCCCTTGAACTATGCCTCTGCACCATCGGGTCCCTAGACCCTGGAGCTATGACCACCATTGCAACTTGCATTGCTAAAAATGGTGTTTCAGAATGGGCAAAAAAATGCTTGTTCTCTGTGAGCCAGCGAGAAAACTGTTTAGGGGAACTAAAGAATATTTTTCCATCATTTCTAGAGATTTGGGGGCTTCAGTGTTAATTTTAAACTGGAATACTCAGAGTACCTAAAGTTCCATTCTGTCAATCTTAAGATATTGCAAAGCTTTGCATTGGCTGTTTTTTTCCACATCTGAAGCTGACCTGCAAAAGACATACAGTTTTTAAACTAGGTCATACCTTACTTTTGCTACCTGTTAATTTATCGACAAAAGATGTGGCTTGGATTCTTTTTAAATGTCTAGTGACTTAGTTACTTTAATTTCACCTATCAATTTAATTCAAATTAAAAAGAGAGAATTTTGATGAAGTCTTAAGAATTGGCTCTATGAAAATTACATTCCTTTGATAGTGTATCATTTTGGAAGCCTTAAAATTGCAACAGTCAAAATTATTAAATGCCTCTCCAAAATGCTTGTTCATAGGGATTTTCCCTCTTTTCCTCCCTCACTTCTGTATTAAAAATGTCTGGAATGTCATGCATGGCCTTTCCTGTTTTTGCTAAATGACTTTTTGAGTGTTCCAGGAATAAATGCCAAAGCATTTCACACCTTAACTGGAAGACAGAAGCAAAGGATTATCAACTTGGTTTTCCTTCCTCCCAAATGCTCTTTAAACATTTGAGTTTATTTATAAAATACATTCTTTGATCTGTTTTACTGTCTCTACTCTAGCTGAGTTCTAACAAATCTCTAGTGTGAACTACATTTTTTCCAATTAAAATCTGACTTGAATTTAGCCAAATTAAGATGATTTTGAGAGGTATGACCCACATTCTTGAGAGTAAGCTCATCAGTCTGGCACATTTCAAGTCCCACCTTCCAATCATGAAGCACTAGAAGACCTCAAAACGGTTGTACTGTTCAAGAGTAAAGCAATGTGACTCCTGAAAAGTGAAATGTTGCCAACAACTCAGGCTGAGGCAGACAGCTAGCTTGAAAATTTGAACCTGGAGAGTTTGTTTGGAAAATTTCAAGCAAATGACAACAAAGTCTTCTGACAGGAAGTCTAAAGCAAGCTCGGCTATATACTTTTCTACCAACTCCCCAGAAAGAGGTAGACAGGTAGGACTACATGTAGATACATAGTTAGAATTGTATATAACTGTCGTGTACAGCAAAAATTTGCTTTTGTCTGTTTTCTGTCTGTATCTGTTTCCCCCCACCCCAACAGTCATGGTCAGTTGCTACAGTTAGAAATACACAATTGCTTCACTCTAGAAAGCATTCACCATTCTCTCTCTCTCTCTGATCTCACTGATGTCGTTTAGTCTTCTAACTGCTCAGCAATAACTAGAAGAGGCATAAATCTTCTAATTCATCCTTGTAAGGGGCCACAGTTTGCCAAAGCATGAATATTTAATCAAATCACGGCCACCCATTATGCATAAAGTTATGTATTTGCTTAACACGCTGCAGAAACACTATCACAGGGTTTGCATATGGGCAGCTTAATTTGTTATTCTTTCCTATTTATGTCTGACTCTTTTCCCATAGGAAGGGAAAAAAAGTAAAAATCTGAAATTAAGGTAAAAAATACCACAAAAATTTTCATTAGGCAGCCAGGGGTACTCACAAAGCAGCCTGCTTAGCATACAGGAGCTGGCTTCCCTGCTGACTCTCTCTGTTGTTAGCAAGAGATGGGCAGGGAGCTCCCAAGGGCAAAGCATAAGTCCTACCATTGCTCCTGATTTGAACTGCCCTTGGAGAACACTCCTTCTGCCCAGAAAGAAGCTAGAGAAGAACCCAGGGAGCTTCATTTTGTCAGGCTAAAATTAGCAAATAAGGCTTTGTGAATGCCACCAGGGTCTCACAGGCACCTTTGCTTCTGGTGCAACACATCCCATGCACCAGAAAATACAATAAAACAAGTTAAATTCATTACAGGTTCTGAAGACCTACCCATACTTATCCTCTCCCCCAAAGTTAAGTTGATCAATACGGTACCCACAATTTGAGGTATTTGCCCAGCTGCTTCCAAAGTTGTCTCTGTTGCTGCTGCTTCTCCTATTTCTGTCCCTGTATTTCAGGCACCACCAGCAGCACAGTGGTGCTGGCAGTCCCAGCTAATGGTGACAATGACAACAGGAAGGTCAGTTGGTAGGAGCTGAGGCAGGAATGGTGGAGCAGCAAAGAGGTTAGATATTTAAGATACACCTTGAGTTTAGTCCTCCTCTTTATTAGGAGGGAGTTTTGGCATCTTTTCTGCAACTTAAATTCTTTAACAACTGTATTTCTGTTCCTAATCTTGCTTTGTATCAACAGGTTATTCACTTAAGAATTTTTTCTAGATACTTCATTTTTTCTAAGAAACAGGCTGCTGACAACAATTAATTCTCTGACAAAATCAGTAAAAAGTGTATATATTACCATTGTGCTTTTTCTAATACTTGGTGCATCTTCCCTCACATAATCCATTTATGGATTACCAGGTATAAATTTCATTTTATTAAATAAAATTTCATGAAATGTTTATTAAATTAATTCATAATATACATTCTATTTTAGTTTTCAATTCTTTTTCTCTGCTTGCCATTTTTCTGTAATTGCTATTTACCTTGTCACATATAGGCATTAATCCTGACAACTGAATTTATGCTTACGCTTAAAAACAGTGAGATGGCTCAGCCTATGTGAAGCGCCACATACACGTAAGTTGTGCTGGGTCACAGCTACAGATACAAAAAACACTGATAAGACAGAAGGCAATGACAACGATTCTGTAGGCCCTTTTATTTACCAAAAAATAAACTTCCATAAAAGAAATACCTGGGGCCACGAGCCTGTTTCAAAAATGAGATATTCTGAAAAGTTGAAAAGTTTGCTTCAGAACCTCCATCAGGTGAAACAGACAGGAAAGAATACACGTGTCCAATATGCTGAAAAAATCAGTAAGTCCTATGGCAAAAACATTAAGTTCGGAAACCATGGAAAATAAGGCTTTTAGACCGAGCACTCATAATTCTACTAAAATACATTGAAAGATTTTGCTTTTGTAGTATGCCATGTCAGCATTATAAGGACGTTAGACTCCTTTCCAAGTATTCAGTTTATAGCCTGAGAAATGGAAATCACAGAAATTAAGCAGTATTTGAAGTTTCTTACTTGATCAAACTGGGAGTCTTCTCCTCTTTGCAGAGATTTGGTCAGTGGCTTTTCCTAAAAGAAAATATATTAAATATACATTACTTAAGATTAATATTATCATATATTCTAGGAATTTTACTACTATTTTTCTGACACATTTTCACTCATATAATTTCCCTCTTGATCAACTTTAATGCTGGAGATACTATTATATGAAGAAGCCATCTGCACGCCTGTGAACTAATACGGAAATACTGTCTTTAGTGTCTTTCAAAGAGAGAAAACGATTATCATTTATTATGCCTGAGTTACTTGGTGTTCAGTCTGACAACTACAAATTCTTTCCAAATTGCAAAAAGCACCTAATATTTCCTCTAAGATGAAGCAGCTGTATTTAGCTACAGAATGCCTTCTTGTTACAGTACTGCTAGGCGATACAAAAATGTTCAAACATATCACATTACAGAGCACACTGAAAGAAAGGTGATTACAGAATAAGTAATCAAATCTTGTAAGCTGCATTTTTAATGAAGATAATTGTGGAAAAATGTATGTTATTATTCAAAAGAAATAATGTATTTTTGCTCCAAAGGTGCTAACTTAAATCTCCTCAGACATGTAAAACAGCCACAGAATCAGCAATGGAAGCAAATTTTCAGTGTCTGCTCTGTCTCAGGACGTCCTCTCCAAGAACTCGGGGGGCCCAAGAGCACAGCACAGCTCAGGAGTTCCCACGGGTGAAGACTGACTCATCTTTACGTTTTCTTGCCAATCAGGCTCAGTTCCTGAGGCATATGGAAGTACATAGCTCAGTATTCTAGATATAGCCAACAGAATACAAAACACGAATTTTCTGAACTGCAGGGAAAATAAACAATACATGAAGGCAGATACATGAGAGTCTGAAAAAAATGTCACCCCCCAATTCTGCACTGAATTCTACTACTGCTTCTCATGTCTGAAATGTGTCAGCTCCTTTTTCTTCTTCTCTTTCTTCCATAAATCATATATCTTTCTTCTGCGACCACAAGATCTGGGCACTCCCACCAGCTCAGCATGAGATTTGCTGTTCAGCTTTCAGCAAACCATTACACTTACCAGCATCTGTTAATGCAACAGGCAAAATACAATCACTGCCAAGGGATGTGAGGTACAAAACAAAGAAATCTGTAAAGCTGCTGAGATAACAGAATGGAAAGACTTACAGTGGTGCAAACTTTTCTATTATTTAATGTTTTTCTCTGAAGAAAATATCATTCAGTATAATCTGCTGACTGATTTTGAAATTAATTATGCTGATACTCTCTTAATGCCAGATGGTAAGGAGGCTGGCTGCAGGATGACTGCAGTATCCCCTGACTACCTACCAAATAGAAAAATCAACAATTTTTTTTCTACTGACTCCCTGATTTACTGAGCACAACCATCAATATTTTTCATTGTTATCTCTAACATATAAAAAGACTTCTCCAAGTTATGCCAGTGATACAACAACTATTAATTAGAGCCTTATGATGGATTATTGGTAATGAAGACGCACAATAAAATCTTGTAGCCTAGTAACAGACATATGAAACTCCCCCACAGTTCTCCTCTTCAATCAGAAACTCTGTCCTTCTCTACCTAGTTCTAGTTTATGGGTGGATAATCATTCTTCTGTCTACTGCTGCGCACTGAAAAATAAAGCAGATAACCTTTCAAAACTAGTATTCCGTTTACTTAAAGGAAAAAGGTTCTTAAGTTTTCATGGGCTATGGACAAACCAATATCCTGAGAAACAAAGGCAGTTTAGAAAAGAAATACCCCATACATCTTTTTTTGTTTTAAATTGGTGACTCTGTTGCAGAAGTCCTGTTTTACCACAGAGAAGCTTCTTAGGGTCCGTTTCAATAATGAGGACTTTGTGAGCCAAAAGTTTTAGGTCCCAGAGCCTAACAGCTCAATGCTTGGTTTCCAGAGCAGAACCTAAAATGCTGCAGAAGATGCCTTCGGTGGCTGCAGAAGATGCCTTTGGTGTCTTACGCACAAATGAGCGGTGAGATTCCTCACTACATGTTTATCTTTAAGACAGGCAAAGTTAGATGAGAATAAACCTGCCCTGTGAACCTAAGTCTGAAACTGCAATCCGGAAAAGGTCCCAGTTGCCTGTTGCCTATCTCTAGAAGTATTCCATACAAATGCTTCAGGTTTTGATTGTGCCCTTCCCCAGGAGCGCCACTTCTGAGTCAGTGAAAAGATATGTCCATCCTGAGAGGCAATGCAACTCAGCTCTTGCTATGAGAACTGTTTAAATATCTATTAATAGGTAAAATGAAAAACAGAATCACAGACTCCCTCTAATAGTCTAATTTTCTCTCAATCTCTGCCTAAGCTGCCAGTTAACTAGTAGCCTGCTAGGTAACAGTTTTTCCTGCAAGGTTGGCTGCATGATTTTCACGCTCTCTGATTGGGAGAACAAACCATACTGAAATCTTGCCCTAGCTATGTTCTGTGCTCTCTTACATCAGAGTATTACATAAAAAAATTCACAGAATATTTAGATAAAAAGAGTAATGCTACCCACATGTGCCTGTTATCTAAAAGTAGAAGGGAATGCATAATCAATTAACCCATACTCTTTGATAAAGCGAACATACTTTAATGTCTTCCTGATAACCAGGTTCACTGTGAATAATGGATTCATTTTGAAATAATGGCAAGGGTGTTATTACAGTCTGACCAGTTACATTATGCACACATTCGTAAAACCAATTCTGCAGGTAAAAACTCCATAAGTAGAGATTTTGGTTATCATGACAAGAGTTCCACCTGTATTTTAGGCAGTGCTGAAGTGTATACAGTTTCCTGTTCACTGTGATAGCTGTTTTTGATTTCACCATGAAATGCCTAAGTCACCTTTTCAACTATGAGCCACAAATTCCACTCTTGTGCCAGCTTTAAAATAAAGTTAGGTATTGTAACACCTACCCTATAGATGTTTGAGTTCTTTATTGACTTGGCCATTAAATATTCCTTCCTACTTAAGTAATGTTGTGAATACAATTACTTAATTACTACTATTTTTAAGAAGTTTATTTCAAGGTAAGTGAAAAGCTTCCTTCTACACCTCCGCATATAAGGCCACCAATATGGAACTGGGAAGGCTTCATGACAATTAATTAGCTTCTCCTGATGCTGTCCCCATGTTGTGCAACTTTTTTATAGTAAAATTAACGCATTACTAATTTTGTTACCATATTTACTTGCATTCTCCTATAATTGTATTTGATATTTACAGTAAGTCTTGAAATATTTCATACTCCTTCTTTTCTTGATCATGAGAGTTTACTACTTCTTTCAGAGATAGGTTAAGCAAGCAAAAATTGTGACTCAAACTTACTTTGGAGTATTGCCCTGAAGTACATTGTGAAAATCCTCCTTTGCTTGCAATCAAAAAGCACTCAGGTGATGACAATGTTCGATTTTTTTTTAAGTACAGCTATTCTCATAATCACTTTTTGAGAGCTTTAGATACAACTCACCAGTTACAAAGATATAACAAGCATGCAACTGAAATCTGAAACGTAGACCATCTTGAGGAAAGGATCACTCAATAAGGTTAACTTGCTCAGAAAGCAATGGATTGCTAGATGTAAACTGAAGTACTTCTTTAGTGCTCCAGTGTCCACAACTGAGCCACTCACACAGTTTAAGAGCAATCTGATAATAGAGCTCATTTTAATAAAAATAAATTGCCCAGTACACTAGACTACTCTTCAAGAGGTCTTGTTTGCATAGTTTGTCTCATAATTTCAATATTCAGTAACTGAATTTGCCCTTCAATAAACATACAGCATAGCTTCTGCTTCTTGAACTTGATTATTGTTGCATTCTTGATGAATTTACCAGCCAAAAGGAAATTCATTTCATGACATCTGAATCAGAATATGTTTTCCAAATGCAAGATCAGAATTGCCCCTAAAATCATACGTGTTGCTATCCTCATGTTGCTTTCATTTTGACTGGAAATGCTTCTTATCTTGGAAGTCTCTCTCACTGTAGTCAACATTTTATTAATATTATGGCTATTATTATCTATTTCTATACAGAATAATGATAACATACATCCAACTAAAAGTGCAATCAAAATGTGCTACACACCATAAGCTGTGAGCAGTCACTGCCCATAGGACCTTACAGGGGAACAGACCAGGGCTTCCCAATCTGTGGGACATTTACTACAGAAATGGGTCACAGGCTGTGCAGCAGGCTGGGTGGCAGCAGTAGCAGCAGGCAGCTTGAGGATGGACACCTGAGGACACCCAGGAAATGCCAGGAATGGTTTTATTGTCCTAACTTCCCAAGATCTCTAGTCTATGGCTTTCACTGTGGCCTTTTTCATCCCTTCATCCCATCCTGAACCTACTGCTCCCTCTGCTTCTTTCCTCTCTCTTCATCCTCTTGGCAGGAGCAGCTGCTGCTGCAGCTGCCTCTGTCTCTTCTTTGGTCCCTGTTTGCATTGCTGCTCTCACCACTCTCTCCTTGGCTCTTCCTGAGCATGATACTGCCCCGACTCCGCCTGCAGCGAATTCAGCTCAGGCCCAGCCCAGCTGGACCCAGCCTGACTGTGGGAAGTCAAGTGCCTATGCACACGTTCCCCAGCGAACCCAGTTTGGAAGTGGGGTGCCCACAGTGGAGCTCCTCACTGTGCTGCTGCTCCTCTCTGCTTATGGCCATAAGCAGAGATAGCCAAATTTGGGGATTAGAGAGTTGAGAAAACTCAAAACAAAAGTTATTATTATTTACTATATTATTAATGATTAGTACTAAACAGATAACGAACTGAGTAAAGACGAAGGGGCAGATACAAGTATGTTTTTGGTGCCTAAGGGTTCCTAGAAGCATAAACGGATGATTCCCTGCATGATGCATAGAACAAATGATAGTGTGAGAACGACGACGCTGAGTAAATTCCAAGACAGCTCTGGATATCACAGTGAGAAGTTTAAGATAATAAATGTCTTTCATTTTCCTCTTTTTTTTTTTTCCTTTCTGATTCTTGCATGTATCTAGCACTGAACACAGTGGTGTTCAGGTCTTAGCACAGAATATCAAAATTCAGGAAAGCTTTTTCTGTTATCAGAAAGAGCCTTCCTGTTCCATCTTATCTCAGCTATGTGCTAGTGCTTCAAGTGTCTTCTGAAAACATAATTTTTTCTTTAGGCAATTGATCATCTCATCTAGTGTTAACTCCTTGCTTATTCTTCACCACTCAGTTCTAATATCCTTACAGATTTTTTTTTTTTCATTCTATGCAGTATTTTGGATATTGTTGCTACGGTAACTACTATATAAAATATTTTTATACTCCTGACAGACATTTTCATCACGTACCACAGGTTCAGCACTAGCAAAGACAAGGTTAAAAACCATAATAAAATGAAATTGCCTTTGAGTAATAGATTCCATGGCAGTCTATTTGCCCTGGAGATACATTTATTTAAAGTTTTTTTGAAAAGTTAAAATGTTTTCCAGCCTTAAGGCACTATTTTATTTTTATTTATTTTCTTGCCCACCCAATTCAGAAATGGCAAAGAGGCCCTTTTATACTATGAGCTGACTCTGTTTGAGTCTCTGTAGCTATAACACATTCTACAGAAATGTCTTCCAAATCTTGTATGAATAGGTAAGCTGAACTTGGAGCCAAAAGCTACAACCACAAAATATGAATAAAGAAAGTTTTGATTAATTTGAAACAGCCCACAGCTTTCTGGATTGTAAAAATCTTCAGGCAATTTCAGAATAATAGGCTCTCAATAATAACATTTAATTTTTTAAGCACTAAGCTTGTCTGAAACTGAGCCTTCAGTTGTATACTCCCTATTTGTTCACACTGGAAACTCCCATGAATATGTATTAGAGATGAGCTGTAAAGATCAGCAGAGACAATTTTGCATTTTATACTTGAAGCTATCATTCTTCAAAAAATATTATATCCTATGTAAGCTTTTTGAACTGTCAATGCTTACAAAACAAAATGCTCACCTAAAAATTATTTTCCTTCCTGAGTGCTATTGCTGTTGTGGAAAACATTAATAGAATCTGTTAAAACATAATATGATGAATATGCAATGGCAGATTTGTATTTTATTGCATTTATACATGTATACTAAATACAATATTTACAATTTATGTGAAAAATAACATATCCATCAAAAGCCCTGTTCATACACTCACACTAAAATACTCCTCCAGTGGCAGTTAGCTAGTTTTACCAGTTAATAAATTCATGCCTTTTCAGAGTTGCTACACAAATATAATTGGGTAATTTTACACAGGGATACTTTTCTCAACTGCCTGTCACAAAACTGAATGTTCAGGGAAACACGAAAACTAAAGGATGCTGTAGTGCATATCAGACTTAATTGTGTCACCAAATCATAATGATATATAATGCCACTAACATGACAGTTAGTTCCATTCTCAGCAACCATTAGGCACATTATTCCTACTGAATTACTGATGTTACTGACTTGGAGAGAACCTATCTATCTATATGGACATAGAGGATACTGATATTTTGATACAAAATGTCATTTTTGCATTCCATGCTAAAACTCAGCCAAATATACTCTACTGAGCAGTCCCGTGGCACAGAATGGCTACCAAAAGGAAACAGCAGAAGAATGAACCATTAAAAAATTTTAAGAAACATTTATTATGTCAAATGGAATAGACATAGACCATATGCAAACATCACAGCTTAAAAGACAAAGTACTTCTAAAAATGATCTTCTTAAGAACCCAAACAAACATGGTTCTTTCCTGACTACTATGAATGATCACCTAAGCCCTGAAAGAACTTGAATATCCCTGTCTTAATAATCTTTTCAGTAGGGAAGGAAGGTGGCCAGTGTTTTGCAGGAAACGGTCTGCTGCAAACAGAGCTGGATCAAAAATCCTAGATTTAAAATTCTGACATTAATTATTTTGTGCATATAAGGATCAGTAAACTTATCACTGTCAATCTTGCAGTATCTGTATCATCTAGGAGAAAATACCACAATGTTGATTTGCTTCTGAGCACTGGGCATGCAAATCATTATTCTGCAGAGGAGCACTTATTCTTCAGATGCAGCTTTACGATAGGGCTGAGCTGGTCTATCTGCCAGCTGCCTCTAAAAAAGGACAATTTTGGCTGTCTGATCCCTGCCTCCATTTTTGGCTGTGTGCTCCTGCCTCCTCCCTTGACCAGAACTGATACAGGCTGACCCTGAGCTGAGCAAGTTCCTGCAACTGAACTGGCAAAAGGATTCACTCTCCTTTCACCCTGTTTAAAAAGCACAGAATTAAAGAACAGACTACAGACCCACAGGAAAGTGGTTGCACTGAAATGGTTCTGAACTTTTTTGGAAGCAATTTTCAACTCCTATTTGCCTTTTTACTATTTGGGAATTGTTTTTTCTCCCCACATGCAGCAAAGAAGCCTAGTTACAGTATTTATGTCTAAGCAATTAAAAGACCCATATTCTTTGACTTAAAAACACAATCTGTTTACTCTGATAATCTCCCAAATGTCTTTCACCTGAAGCTTGCATGAAACAAGCAATTAGTGCCTTATGTTTTCATAGCAGTTCCTTCCAAGTCAGGAGGTCATCTTCTTTAAAAGTCTAGAAACTGCCAATTCAGTGCAAGACAACAGAATCCTTGATTTCCCCTGTTGCTCTGCTCAGCATCAATTGGCTATTAGATACTTCTTCTAAAGCACAGTGTCAACAATCATGGTACACAGATAGTAAATTAAACAGAAAAAAGTACTTCCTTTATTAACCTTTGAAGTTCTAAACATACACCAAAAGAAAACTCCAAACACAGTTAAAAAGATATGATAATATATTCTTCCAAGAAAATATCACAACAAAAGAACAAAATCACAGAGTCTGAAAATTTTAAAGAAAGTTCTGACGTAACTACGTAACTTTTGAAAAGTAAGTAGAAAAGCAATGCTAACTGCACATACTATTTCATATGGAGAAAATCAGCTTTTTCCAAGTGGCTTTGAAATAAAAGTAAATACAAGTAAAAATATTCTACATCCCCCACAATATTTTTGTTTTAGTAAAGTCAGGTCAAAAATACACTTGTCATTACACTTACTGCACAAAAACAAGGCAAGTTGCACGTTTAGAAGGCAGACTCAGCATCCATCAGTCACAAAAATCAGTCATGAATCCAATCTGTTCTTTCTGCATGCAATTGCTCTTTTCTTTGTAACAGCTCTCTGCTCTTTCATGCACATGGAAAAGGATGTGCTCAGCGCTACTCGACTGCTGAATACAAAACTATGTGAGAAAACAGGAGTGCAGTTTCAAGTACAGGTTTTCACTCAGTGACTCTGAATCTTGCCTTGCTAGCGTCCACTTCATATGCAGATCTAACTCAGTGACAGCTTATGTCAACACATCAGGTACTGCAAGCTAATTTTTGTCTAATTATCTCATTCTTTGTGAGAGGCATCTTTAACTTATGCTGCCTACTAACGACTTTCGAATGTGGACACTCAGAAACTCTAGTCATGGGAATAATTAATCTGCAGCAAGTGATGCATCAGAAAAATTGTCCAAATAAACCAAAGAAATGTCAAATTAATTTTCAGTACTCGTACTAGGCAGAAGTGGAGTAAATTCCAAGCGAGCTGAAGAGAGAAGCAAACCACTGACTGAGAGGTTGCTTTCCACCCTCTCATGGTGCAGTGCAGTGGAGATGTGCAGTGCAGAAATTAGCATTGCAATAAATTGACTAATAGCACCTTACTCACAAATCAAGTGTAAATGGGGAAACTTTCCCAAAATAAAATGGAACTTTAAGAAACCTAAATACTAAAATTGAGATTTTTCTTTCTTTCATTTATTATTTACAAATATCTTTGCAAACAGCCCAAAATGTCTGAAATTATTCCCTGATCAGTAAAATATTCCCAAACTTGCCTTCAACTTGATGTTCAGAATAAACTGTCATGATCTTTAAATAAAGGTTAAGTGCTGTTACACATATATGGGTAATGCCAAAAAAGCAAAAAAAAAAAGAAAAACAGCAACATGCTGTCAGCTTTTGTACCTACTCTAATATTTTCCTGTCGCTAAGTAAAGTGGATCTATGAAATAAAAATTTTCTTTTATTAATGCATTTTAAGCCCAAATAAGCTGAGAGCTGCCAGTGGACCAGTTCTGAAAGAAATATCTTAAATACATTCTTTTTTAAAATCTGGAAAGTTTAAAAGAGTAAACTGAAATATGAACTAAATTCTGAAATTTTAACTAAATTCTAGAGCAAGCAAGAATGAAAATAAACAGTCAATAAAATTCCCTAAAGTTTTGCATAACAGGAATGCCTTTTAAAAATTAGATCTCCATGACCCAAGACCATATCCAAATCCTCTGTCTGAACACGTGAAACTTGTAAGGTCTGTGCTAGTACCATAATACTTCCCTTTGTTTTTTCCTCTGATTTTAATTACTCCAGCTACCTCATTGTACACAGAGAAGGAGATGAACTTTATAGCTCATAAGTTCAGTAATTTTAAAAGAGGATCTAGAAACTAAGTGTGGACAGTTGATATAGACACCCTAATTCCCATTTATATCTATGCTAGTAGACTGACTGTCTCTGACTTAAGAAATTCCAATGTAAGATAAAATTTTGTTAACTAGAATCTAATTTGGTGAGGCAGAGAAAATATTAACTTTTATTGGCATCCATAATTTACGATGAAAATTCATAAAGGGCCGTTATGGGGAATGGCCCACCACGGCTTGGTTTAACACGAAGTTAATACAATAGAGAACTAAGTACTAACTGAATACACAGTATAGGATTGAGTTTGTTAGCGGTATGAAGTCTTACTAATGATTTGCCTGGACTAAGTTTAACAGCATTGATATGCTCAAATTTCTATAGCTATAATCAGTTATTACAGATTCATTGATTTACACTCCTAGGACAGTTACCAATCAATTGATGTTAGACTGTATATTTAAGTATGCAAAAAACCTAGGCCATTTTAACTCGGTTGTTGCTAGACTAGCTAAATTAGTATTCACGAACTGAGAAAGGCCTGGTACAGCAATAAACTGTTGTGAGGATGAAAAACAATATGGCTACTACATGGCAAAGCCTGACTGCAGCAGGAAACAGAAAAATACATTTCTAAAGAACTGTTCAAATAAGTACAGATTTCTTCTTCTATTCCTCTTTGTGCCGAGACCCATTACAATGGATTTTCATAGCAGTGTTTCTCTGTAACAGGAATAACAATGTGCTCAAAATACAGACATCCAGTGCAAGCTATACTCTATAACAACACTATTTCCATCTTGTTCTCAACCTGAAGCCATAAAGAAGGCTTTCTGGGGTCCTACTCCAATGAATGATGATACTTTCTGCATGACTTCAATCAAGAGTAGCGCCATCAGATGCAGAATGAGAGTCCAAAGCCATGAGCATATGGGATTGGAATAAACATAATGCTCTGAAAAAGCATCTGATACAGGGATTTGTATGTAACATTTTCAATATATTAGGAACAATATACTATGGAGATCTGGACTTCCAAAACCACATTAAGGCCTTCCCAGGAAACTGCTATTCAGAGCTCTAGTTCAGCTGTATACTCAGCTAGTTCATCTATGCATTGTTCATCAGTCTCTATATGTATATTTAAAAAATGTTCAGGGGCATGCAAATAATAATCACTTGCATGAAGAGAAGATTGGTCTTGTGGTAAAAGACTTCTGTGAAACAGAAACCGGAAGATCCAGTAGTAAATTAAACAGAACTGGGAGACAAAAGTCAGCACAGACCAAAATGTAAAACTTGATCAGTCCCGTCCTCTCACGGAATCACAGAATGGTTGAGGTTGGAAGGGACCTCTGGAGATCATCTAGTCCAACCTCCCTGCTCAAGCAGGGTCACCTAGAGCATACTTCCCAGGATCGCGTCCTGGTGGGTTTTGAATATCTCCAGGGAAGGAGACTCCACTACCTTCCTGGGCAACCTGTCCCAGTGCTCGGTCACCCTCAAAGGAAAGAAGTTTTTCCTCATGTCCAGACGGAACTTCCTCTCTGTTTCAGTTTGTGCTCGTTGCCTCTTGTCCTGTCACTGGGCACCACGGAGAAGAGTCTGGCCCCATCCTCTCGACACCCTCCCTTCAGATACTTGTACACATTAAGGAGATTGCCTCTCAGTCTTCTCTTCTCCAGGCTGAACAGGCCCAGCTCTCTCAGCCTTTCTTCAGAGGAGAGATGCTCCAGAGTCCCCTCAGCATCTTTCTAGCCCACAATTGCACACAGTACTCCAGATGTGGCCTCACCAGGGCTGAGGAGAGGGGGAGGAGCACTTCCCTCGACCTGCTGGCAACACTCTGCCTCATGCACCCCAGAATACCATTGGCCTTCCTAGCCACAAGGGCACACTGCTGCCTCATGCTTAACTTGTTGTCCACCAGGACTCCCAGGTCCTTCTCAGCAGAGCTACTTTCCAGCAGGTCAACCCCCAGCCTGTCCTGCTGGCATGGGGTTATTCCTCCCTAGGTGCACTTGCCTTTGTGGAACTTCAGGAGGTTCCTCTCTGCCCAGCTCTCCAGCCTGTCCAGGTCCCTCTGAACGGCAGCACAGCCTTCTGGTGCGTTAGCCACTCCCCCCAGTTTAGTATCATCAGCAAACTTGCTGAGGGTGCACTCTGTCCCTTCCTCCAGGTCATTGATGAATATATGGAACAAGACTGGACCCAGTACTGACCCCTGGGGGACATCGCTAGCTACAGGCCTCCAAGTAGACCCTGTGCCACTGACCACAACCCTCTGAGCTCGGCCATCCAGCCAGTTCTTAATCCACCTCACTCTCCTTTCTATCTTTGACATTACTTCTGAGAGCTGGAGAAAAAGGTGAGAGATCTTGCATCTGGTCATTTGATACTTCTTTGGTCCCTGAACAGGGAAGTTAACTGACAGTTTATTCCTATATGCAAAGAGTTTTACACCAACTGAATTATGATAAGCAAAGTTATTTCTGCTATATTAGAAGGACAAAACAGACGCAGGAAGCTTTTTTTTCTGTACAGAGAGGGGGGAAGTGCAGCTTTCCTGTTGAGCTCATCATGTTCTTCCTAGTTATTATGAAAGTGATGTCCTCACCTTCGAGCAGATCTACTGCTCACGGTGAGAGCAATGCTACGAGGATATAGTCGATCTCTGTGCTCCAACCAGTGCACAATGTCCCTTCTTTTAGTGCATTCATACTTAACTGGTAAAAATCCCACAAAAATGGGGAGGTGAGAAAGAGGGTACAAGTTTCCTACATTTGTGAGCCTTTGGAATGAAAATATGGAAATGGCATTAGACCTCTGCTAAAAGGTAGGACAGAATAAAATGCAGAGGGGACATCCAGGATTAGTTGACAGTTATCCTGCCAACGAGCGAGTACTGAGACACGGTTGCATGAGTTGTTTCTAATACAGAACTGCCTGTGATCCCACTCATTTCCCAGTATCTTCATCCTTTCTTCTGTTTACCCACTTCTGAGATTAAATGATCTGTTTCCTAGAACATGACCGACTTTCCTCAAACTATGCCTACATTTGTTTTGACTTCAAGATACTCCAGGAGTGGTATCACTTTGGTTTTCTCCCTCTATAAAACTCTGGTTAGAAAAGAAAGCAATTCAGCTCTTCCCTAGAATGAATAATACTGTGATCAGGATCCCACAAGCACATAGAGGCTCAAACAATCAGAAAAAGGCTGAAATCCATCTGGAAAACTTAAGAACAATTTGATGCAGGGAAAGTGAAAATGCTTTGTAGACAAGTCTCCACAAGAAGCAGTAACCAGGACACACGTCACTTGCAGCAAGACTAACTTCCAAAGCGCTTATGTGGCTTTGCTGGTGTCAGGGCACCGCGAAGCTGGTGGCTCCCTCGGTTCGGGCAGGTGCCTGCGGGTCAGGGTTGGGGTGGGGGTCGGGGGGGCCTGTGGTCACCCAAAGGCAAGGCTGTGGCAGGGCTGGAGCTGGCACTGTGGCGGTGGCATGGAGCAGGGACTGACGGTCCTGGGCTGGGCTGAAATAGGGGCCTGGAGCTGGGCAGAGTCAGGGAGGCCTGGGGGTGGGCAGGGACAAGGAGGGCTAGGGGTGCCCTCAGGACCCGGACAGATGGTTACCCATTCAGCTTAACATGACTTAATTTAATCTTTAATACTTGCCAGTTCGTTAGAATAAATTTTGACTCTAATTGTAGGGCTGCTCCAGATACACCTCAGAGCTCTGTAAATAATAACCACATTTCACTTTACCTTCAGATAGCCCAGGGGTAATAAATGACAGCTCCTGACCCTGAATAACAGTCTGTTGTCTAGCAGTGACTGCTTCTTTAATGTGAGGTAGCCACTTACTTTGATCAACTATGTGTTTATTTACATAGACTAAGAAAGTAGGTAAGGAGAGGTATACTTATAAGGTGAACTTGATTGATAGCGTCTCATGACTGACTGCAGTTAGTTCTCTTAAAACTTCCTTTCTTTCTTGTGGGCTCTCTTGGCTATGTGTTTTATCTCAAAGGCTGTAGCTGTGTCATAACAGACTTGCCCCCAGGTGACTTATCTGAAACCTTTTCCTCCCAGTTACTGGTATTGATCTGACAAACTTTAAAGGAGGATCTCAGGATGCTCCTGCTGAGCTAGTATTGGCCTTCAGTACTCTTTGGCTACAAGTAAGATGGTCATAAAAGCCAGAGCACCCATTCGTACCACAGACTCAGATAAGGACACAAGACTTTATCAGGTAGATTTCCATACTGGGAAGGTAACTAAGTAGTTAGGATTTTCCTATATTTGCCTTATTAACAGATATGCAGACTACAGTACTGGCAAAACTAATGGAATAAGTCAAGCTGTCTAATGTGTGAACCGTGAATGTATGCCAGATTCAGGCCCTGGAAAAGAGCACATAAATTTAAATTTTAAAACACGCAGCAATCCTGACTGAACAGCTCATTTACTTCAAATGTGACTCCAGAGGATGAAGCTGTTGCAAAAATACAGGTATCTCTTTACCAATTGCTACTGATCTTGCAAGAATGCTACCAAAATAGATACTTGATTTTCTTTCCATCTTCTGTGACGACAGACCAGTGATAAGGCTGGCCTGAGATGAGTGTAATAAGACTTCAATTTTCTGGATAGTGGTAACAACCAATATTCAGTATTCTTAAACGATACAAAAATGTGATTAGGGGCATGTGGCAGATTCTCTGCTATACTTGCAAAACCCAGCCAACAGGTGATACAGAGTGATAGCCTCCATGACATGGGATTGAATCTGTCTTACAATGTTAAATCCTCTTAGCAATTTGAACCACCACATGCACCACTGACTATTCTCCAGTTGTATTCGTGCAGGAGAGAGGCCCAGGGACAGGGAGCATCCCAGAAAGGTTTGCTGTCAGAATGAGAACTGCAGCCTCAAACAGTATTCTGCCCATACGCCCAGCTATGGAAACTGTGAGATCACCGAGAAAGCTCCTATTGACATTGCCTGGCTCTGAAATGAATGGGAGTTTTTATAGGCATGAATCCAGCTGCAAATGCCTATGCAAAAATGTATCCTTTTCCTTCCTGATTGCTAAAATGGGATGAACTTTTCCCTCAATCTCATATGGAAGCTGGAATCTGACCCATGTTGCATCCTGTATCCATCCTCCTCCTGCACTCCCCAGCTACTGCTGAAGCCCTAAATTTGTCTCCTACTGTACCTTTCTCCACTTGTGTCTTTCACACTCTTCCTCACAGTTCCTGTGTTCTAACTACATGACATGTTCCCCTGGACTATGTAGAAGACATCCCATCTGTGGCCACTGTTTCAATCACATGAACCTTTCTAGGTCTTTCAGGATGATAACTGCTCTGAGGTTCAAGATCAGCATCCCTAAAGAGGTACTGCTCTATACTGTGCAGTGCTGGGTTTCTTCTGGAGGTCTCAGCCTGAGATATGTATCAAGATAACTAGAGGGGGATATTATTCCTGGTGAGTGGAAGGGGAAGAAAAGGCTCTTTATGCTACTGGAATTGTCTTTGCTGTATTTGATGCTTTCCATGTGCAGTATAGGAGCTTGATTTTTTCTGCATTCTGCCTTTGCATCCTTTGGTTAAATGAGTAGATGTTGCTTATTCCATGAAGAATTTTTCCCAGGCTTAGCTGTCTCTTTTCCTTCTGGGGGAAAGGATAAGCTGATCTGGCTCAGCTTGAGCTACACTATCCCTAGCAGTGCCTGGGTATGTAACAGGGAATTTGTGAAGGCTGGACTCTACTTGAAGAGGCAGCGAAGTTCCAATAAAAGCTGATTAGTGGTGAAAATGAGACCACTGTTTTGCTTGGCTAATTTCTTGAAGTGCAGAGATGTTAGCTGCTGGAAAGTTTGAGAGAAAAGAAACAGTACGGGGGACAAGCCACATATGTAGAAACCAAACCTAGTCCTTAGGCACACCTGGGAATTGAATAAAATATTGAGATCAACTGTTAGTCTAAAAAATTGACCTAAGATACAGTTAACAACCTGCAGCAAAGAAACTCTGCTGAGCTGACAGCTGCTGGGAGCACTAGAAAATGAGGCTTTCCCCTGAGGACAGTGACTAACAGACCTAGATCTGCCCCATTCAACAAGTCACCTGGTGCAGCCACTGTAAAAGATCCTGTAGGCCTTCACATAATGAAGGATTGGATATAAAGGTTATGTATTCAGCTGTAAGAGTCAGATGATGTGTAGGTGCCTTGCCTTTCTTACCAACGGGAGATGCCAGTTCTCAGCACAGTATAATAAAGTGAGGCAGAATTTCTAAAGAAACATATCAAGTACTTCAGATGCAACTAATGAAGGAATAGATAATTTCTCTTAATGTCTTATACGTTATTTGTCACAATTGGGCCTAAAATAACCAACCCACTAATATTTATATATACCACTTAAAAACTAACTAAAAAATATAGTAGAAATACAGAATTATGATATTCCCCAGGGCTGAGATGAACTGCCCATATCTGTTCTACAGAATCTTGAGTACCTCAGACACTAGTAGGATAAAATAATTATGTTAATTACGAGTGACACAATGCTTGAATGATACCAAGTGACAAAGAGGTGCATAGGGGCAGATGAGAACGTGAATATGGTATTTTTGTGGCATATGCTGAAGAGGATATTTTTTTAAGGGAAAAAGAAAAGCATTTTCAATATTTACTTGAGTATAAGTTTATGCAAATAATGTTGTTCTGCTTCCAGTTCATCTGCGCTCACAAATACTGAGCGGATACTCAGAACAGAGTAAGACAGTTTATCTTGCTTCTTGTCCGTGAAATAACTTGTTCCTGACAGTAACCTCTATCTGTGCACTGTGAATAAATGGAGGATCCCAAGCTCCTATTTTTACTGAACTATTAATGAGGACTTCAGTGTAAAAAAATCTGTAATGCTAATATATCTCATTATAAATGAGCACAAAGAAGGAGTCATTCCTCATGTGATGCCGCTGGAATTTCAGTCCAGGTAAATGAGAAAATTCTACGTCACAGCTCTGTGATAAAACTGATTGGCATTATTGTAATCAACACACACCTTATTAGGTATCACAGCCTCAATCCTCAAAAACCTAAAATCTCCTTTTTTTCCAAGTCTGCCCCTTTCAATTTTTTTCCAAAGACCAGATAAAACTACCTAGCGGAAGGAGGAAGTTATTGGCAGGATATGTGATTATCCTGATAATCCTAATACTCTAAGGAGTAAGATTTGCTCTTGAGTTAAGTATTAAGATAGGGAGTTCCTGAATTGAGAGAAGCTTAGTTAAGCTTGCAGGAAAAAAGCATAATGGAAGTTTACCAACAGCTAAATTAACCATCAACCACTGTCAATGCTTGTAGTCACTATTCTGTATCAATGTCCACAGCTGTAAGTAACACAGAAAGCAGTATTTGAAGATTAGCCTGATCAGTATGCACAGGATGAATTATTACCCTAAGTGATAATCAAGAGTCCTAAAAAGGAAACGGTTTTCTATGGTCTTCTCACATTATGATATGATACTTAAGTAGATTTTATCATTTGCACTAGCAAAATCATTTCCCTGGCTTCCTTATTTAAATCTCATCATACGGCCACTACTGCTTGAAAAAGCAAAAAGAATGGTAATAAATTGTCAAATTGCATTTGTAAGTAAAGCAATGCAAAGAAGGAGATTTATAGCATAAATGGGTAAAAATGTAAATATGAATGGAATCAGCTGTGAAGAAAGATCTACAGGAAAAAATGCTTAATGTTCATCATAAAGGAGAATAATTATTTATGGAAAAGAAGCAGGAAATTATTAAAGATTATCAAAGGGAAATGATTTACATTTAATTTTATAAACTGGGCAATGCCTTTTAATTAATTTTAATATCCAATACCTTTAGCTTGGATTAATACAATTTCATAATCTAAATAAAGCAGTTTAATCATTAAAAATTAGTCACATAACTGTGAACTTAATATAATTATGGATATGTTTGTACATTTCAGAGATTCTAAACAGCTGAAAAGTTTGAACTGAAATTCCAAGTAAAATATTCTTCAGATAGAGTAAAAAAACCACATCTGAAAACTTTCAAAAGGTTTTCATTCTGACTTGTTAAAGACTTAACAGTGGATGGTCTATATTAGATTCATATCTAGAAAACTTATTAACTGGGGAGCAGGTTTTATGATGATCACAGCCGGACCCAGTAACCAAAATGTCAAATTATACTTGGTTGACAGCCAAGGCAGCAGGAGGAAAGGGTGACATTGCCCTGGGCTTTCTCTGCTGCTGGAATCTTGCTCTACCAGCTGAGATTTCATGGGGCTGCAGGAGGGAGTGGGTAGAGTGCCCTTCACTGCTACCCTAGAAAATAAATAGCAAAACATTTTTATGCCCTGCTAGCACCTCTACTCATGGCATGACACAGATTTAGTTTTCCACCATAGTTGTCAGAACCCTGTAACTTACAGTTGAACCTCGTATACTTCAAAAGAGAAAGAGACGGATATATCGAATGGGTGTATGGAACCCAAAAAAACTGAGAAAGAAAAATACATACCGACAACAGTAACAATAATCAGAAATAGATACATAGGTAAGATTTATGCACAGAAAGAAATACCTAGGTAAAGAAACTATCAATACATGTTTAATTTAACCCTACATTAACTTCAGAGTTTGAATCTGTGATAAATTTTGTGATAAAAGAGAGGTAAAAGCAATTACATTGAATACAGATCTTTTTAGCTTCTCTAAAAGGTATCTATCTTAAATATTTATCACTTATAAAATTAAGCTGTCATATCTTGCAATGACTTAGAGAACTCAGTGTTGGAGCACCGAATTTGCAAGTTTGATTTCCTCTGAAGTACAGTTGAGTTTAATTAGAACAGAATCCTCAAAGAGCTCAGCACTGGACTATCCATTGTGAAAAAAAAAAAAGGATGGCTCTACATCACCGCTTTATAAACTCTGTCTTGCAAATCCCTGACCACAATTTTAGTTAGCAGAGTAGAAATTCGGGAACACAGCAGCTAGACATCCAACAGCTTTCCCACAGAAATGGTGAACATAACTTCTTAATCACTGTTCTAGAATTTTTTTTTTCCATTTTCCCTTGTCACTTCTTTCATTACAAATTAATTATTTCAGGATCATCTTGACTGGATCTCCATAAAAACCTCCTTATGCATTTGTCACAGTCACCCTCAAAAAGAATAATGTTACACCTTATATACTCTATTCGTATTAAATTAGATGTGAATATATCATTGAATTATTGTTAGTTTTTCCACAATTAGACTTTTATAAGAAAAATGTTCTGAAAATATTGAAGAGAAGGCTCTAGTCATATTTGTAAATTCTACACTGAATTTACCAAATAAAATTTCACTGAAAAATTTCACTGATCTTATTCTAGATGAATAAGATCAACATTCAGACATTCATAGTTACACAAAGAGACAAAAAGAATACATCAACATACAGCAAGTGTAAATCATTTTAGCACCAGGTGAAATGGGAAGAAGTCAGGGTCACTGGTTTACATCTATTCCTGAAATGTTAAATGAAAACGCAGAGGCAAGTGTTTGGGAGCAACAGAAGTGCCCACAAAGAAATGGTAGGTACATAGTCTCTCTGTTCTTTCTCTTCTTGTCAAATAATTTCACAACTGATTTTGTTTTTAAATTTTAAAGGTGTTTCACTGTGGGTCACACGAAGAGAGGATGGTACTAAGTAGCTGCTGTCCCCCTTTTTTTTAAAGAAGGCTTGCATCATTATTGTTAGTTTCTTTATTTTTTGTGATTTGGAAGGGACTCTTCAAAGAAGACAAACTGAATTTTTCCTTTTAGCTTTTTTGTGTTATTTCTAAATTATGTATGATACTTCTCATCCTGCATCGACCTAATGTTTTAAGTGGAAAGCCTGGAAAAATTTTCTAAAACTATAACAAATTCTTCTGAATGTAAACCAAGGCAAAGAACTAAACAGATTTCATTAGAATCAAGACAATCTTAATTTTACTATTCAGAATCTCCAGACCTGAAAATGGGGAATTGGTCTAACTATTCTATACTGTGCTTTGCAACAAAAATGTTGCAAGATGTTTCCTTACAACTCAGAAATGCAGGTTCCTGGTTATTTTAATTTTTCAATTTTTACTTTGTCACAACTAAAATATAGGTTACAGAACTATTCTTGCCTATTCAAAATCACAGAAAGGTATATAAAATGTAGTCTTAAGTTACAAGAGCAGACTCCTAGAAGTTCAATTATATGAGACAGTTTGGAACAAAGGTATTTGTATATTAAATTTGTCCAAATTTGCATATAAACAATAATGTTTCTCTTACTGACTCTGCTAGACCTTGTAATGTAACTCCTTTTTTTCAAATGCTGTATTTTTTTGTATCTAGGAAATGAGGTGCTGTAACACTTTATTAGGCTGTGAAACCTACTACTATCGTTGAAGTAAAATAAGAGGCAGTAATGCTATTGATTTTAATTTTTTAGTGTTGGAAATCCAATAACATTCTGAAATATTGTCTTTACCATATTTCAGCATTTTCTATTTTGCCTCATGTGACATCCCTCCCAGCTGTGAAATCTACACTGACATCCCTTCTGCCTCTCAAACGTATTAGCATGTGCCCATATTGCAAACAAAAATAACATATTCATTCCTTTTCATGTCACCCCCCTTGGCATATCTTGCATACCTCTGTCCTCTCCCACGACCTTCCAACTGCCATAGTAGCATATCTTATCGTTTGGGAAACACTATCAAAATCTAATGAAGACTAGAAGCAAATATTCTGCATTGTAGAGTAAGCCTGAAAATGAATTCAAAGCAAAGTATGTATATACTTAGAATTTCCTTTTTACTCACAAGAGGCTCTGCCATGATGATGCGGATTTTGCGTTCAGCCTGAGTAGTAAAGTTAACAAATAAGCTCTTCAGGACATATTCGCCTGGTTTACTGTCTGGGTCAACACTGATAGGCAACATGGCTGGAGGTCCTTTTTCTCTCTGTGTGCCGGAAACAGGTGGGACGGGCGGCTTAATATATCCGTTACCAACTGGAGAAGCTGGAAGGTAAAAGATAAACATTTACTTTAAGGTAATTCAACGTATCTTGACTTTTCCAGAGCATCCCAATCTACTATACTGGCAGAGCAAAGCCAGACACTAGTTGATAATCAAAGAAGCACACAATATGTTAATACAATTTCCATATTATAGTAAATATATAGTTACATGTAAACTTTACATAATCTAGATTAGCAGAAGAAATCAAAGATGAAACCTTATATATTAAAACCAAGTAGCAGTTACTATGCAGAGACCACTCTATGCTCTTTTCTTACATTGTAAGACCTGCTGATACCTAGTTCTCTGAAAAACACTCTTATTTCTTATCATTTTATCTTCTAGGCCAGATCTCTAATTCAGTTGTCAAATAAATAATGTACTATTTATTGCTATTCAAACTGATCTATCCTTACATAAATCAGGAGTATACTTTTTTGAATAAGGTAAGTTGTAAAGGCCTGACTTTCTTCGTTTAGAATTTTGCTGTTTAAAACACGGAACTTCATCAGTATAAATCTTGTAGGAAAAGAGTCAGGCACAAAATATTTTTCCATGGCCAAAAAATGTCAATTATTTATTAGTTCTCCTGAAAGTATCAAACACTACAGTCATATCTGGCACTTGTGAGACCACTTCTGGAGTACTGTGTACAGTTTTGGGCTCCCCCGTAGAAAAAAGACGTTGATACGCTGGAGTGAGGCCAGTGGAGGGCCGTGAAGATAGTTAGGGGCTTAAGCACATGATATATGAGGACAGATGGGTTGGTTCAGCCTTAAAAGAAGGTTAAGGGAAGATCTTATTGCAGTCTTGAACTACCTAATGGGCAGGTATAATGAAGATGGACACTGACTCTTTCTGGAGTTGCACAATGACAGGACAAGAGGTAACAGACAGAAGTTGGAATAGGGTAAGTTCTGGTTAGACATATGAAAAAACTTTCGCTGTGAGAGTGGTCAAACACTAGCCCAAGTTGCCCAGAGAGACTGTGGAAACTCCCACTGTGGAGATATTCAAAACTCACCTGGACAAGCTCATGAGCACTGTAATCTAGATGGACTTCCTTTGAGCCAGGGACTGGACGAAATGACCTCCCAAAATCCCTTCCAATCTAAATTATTCTGTGATTCCCTACAACTCCTATCAAGATAGTGTATGTTATACATCGCTCTAGTTCCTCTACTTCTGGGAAACGGGAACAAAATTAAATTGAAATACTATGAAGATAAAATCAGTTCAAACACTATTGTTCCATGCATAAAATTCCTAAACTGAAATCTGCAGGTTTAGTTCTTATTTGTAATAAGAGTTATGTCTGGTCTTCAGGAAGATACTGGTAGCATCCTCTGTTAGCTTTGCCAGAGACGTCGTAAGTAGCAAACGAAGCAACACTGGAAGGACGATAATGTGCCATTCTGAATGCAATGTAAGTGCTGCAACATCCGTGACCACTGCTGGTGATTGGTATAGAGCTATTTTAATGCAATACAAAAAGTGGAAAATATTATAAGCTAATACCATTTCCCCATAGCATGGCATTCCTAAGTATTACATTGTATGTTGTTTCCAAGTTGTGAAGAAAGAAAGAAAGAAGAATGAACTACAATGGTGGATGCCTCACATCTAATGCCTTTAGCATTTCCTTTTGAGGAACAGAGTTGCAACTACTACTGAAAGTAATTGTCAGCTATTAACTACATTAGATTACTTTAAGAATAAATGAGATTTTAGATCTCTCCTAAATATTTTAACATTTTATTGCTGCAAAAACCTGAACCATCTCAATCCCAATTAGTACATTATCATTTGAAAGTGTTCAGGATGTCACAAAATTAGACCCCAAATTCATACAGTGAAAAATAAAAAACTGCATTGGATAAAGAGAACATATTTCTCTTTAGAAAATCAAAGTTTAGAAGTCCACTACATGACTAAACTGTAAGATAGAAATGCTTTTGTTTGTGTAACTATTATTCTGCAAGTATGACACATCCAATTCATATCACACTTCACCTTGAAAATAACTCCTCTGACAGATAAACTATGACTCTTTAGCACAGCAGCACCACTTCTTCCATTCACTTAGATTTTCCTCCTGCAAAGTTTCACTTGATTTCTGAGGCTAAAACACAATCACTGAGTTTTGCTTGCAATATGATCCTTTGCCTAAAACAAGTTGTATAGAACACTTTTACATTTATATTACACAAAACTGTTTCCAAAAATACACAGTTGTTCTGAATAATCATCTACTTCAGAGTAATGAGAAAAGAGCCACCAGAGAAGAGCATAATCACAGTTCCTCTCCTGTCATCACCTAGGCGCTCCTAAAGTTTAGGCGTGAGGGCAATGGAATGCAATGGATCAAAGGCAAATTTACATGGACTATCAAATCTATTAGGTCATGGAAATTTCTCCCCAAATAGCTTTAGAAAGGAGTCAGACAATATTTTTACAATTACTAATATATTTGTCAAATACATGGTTTTGATTGGCTCAGAACTATCCATGAAATTAGTTTGATTGCCAAGTGCTTAATTAGGATAAATGGCTTTCTGTGAGCAGTGAAAGCAGTTTTCTTGTGGATTTATATCCTTTGCGCTGTAAATGTCCTGCCCTCCCCCGTGTCGCTATCTCAGGCTGCCCCCAGCCATTGCTTAGCCTCCCTCCTGAGGCTCTGCAGCCAGGGCTGTGCACATGCACTGCCAGCCAGCCTCTGCCAAGCAAAACACCCAGCCCTCGGGTGCTGCTGCCTTTCTCTGACCACGGCCATAATCCGAGACTCCCTCCTGAAGGACTCTGCAGGAATCCAATCAAATGCAAGCTTGGCATCTGCTCCACAGGCAATTTTGGTTTAAATGAGCTACTAAGTTTAAAAGTTACTAAGGGACTGGCAGAGAGAGGGAGAGAGGAGGCATTGACGGAAGCAAGACAGTGTGTGAGAACATGCACACCTCACATCCTTATGAAATTAAGTTTGAAAACCCTTACTGCATTCCCTGCGAGCAGCCATTCTTGCCTTCTACCATTATGACACTTACCCGAAATTTTGGTGACATCTAAATTCAATTTCCTCCTCTATCCAAGAGGACACAAATCTAAATCATCATTCCTGCTAGGAAGCCTTCAAACAACCATGTTATTACGACACAGGCTAATGTTAGTCTCTCTTTTTGATGCTCGTCCTTGCTGTACACCACAATGCTTACATTTTGCTTGCAGGGAAGAGATAAACCAAGGCCTAGTACCCGTGAAGATCACCAGATTGTTGGTGTTGAAATCACCAGGTCGTATTAGTAACTCTCAGCATGCTTAGATCATGCCTCTCTTCAACCAAAGGAGGATGCACTGCACTTCACAACTCGGCTGGCATCTAGAGATGTATTTTGAGTTTGATCTCTATACATAGTTTTCCTGTTACGGTCATTCCCCTTTTCAGAAAATACCCAAATGTGAATAGAGCTAGAAATACCAAACAGCTAAAGACAAATGACTCCACACCTTATGATCTGGGCATTCTCTTAACCTGAGGCAAGTAATTTTCCATTTTTCATTTCACTGAGAAAAAATGAAGAAATTATTATAGATCAATCCAATCTATTTTTTTTCAGAGACCTAAAGTTTGCACACTATAGTAGAGAAACAGTGTTATTTGTGGGTTTTTTCAGTGTATCAAAAATTTTTATTTTAGCTCTTCTGTGAAATGTTGAACCATACAGTCTTTCCCTCACAAGAAGGTCAAATGATGTCCCGGGGGTTAATATTTATCATTGCTACAGCAATAACAGCAATTATAGAAATGACTGATATATGACATTTATTTAGTTCAAATTTGTAAAATAACATTTTGTAGTGTCAACTCCATATAAGCATCTGCAGTGTGAAAGTTAACATTGCCACCATTATGAGGATTCGAGTCGATCGTGAGTTGGTCACAAGCTATTATACATAAGTCTGGCTTTCTAATACATCTGTTCAATTCCATTATCTCAAGTATTTGTGTAGGCTTGATATTTGCATTGCAAAAATCTGACCCAGCAACTAGATCATCACTGACGTGATGATGCATGAGCTTATAGATCGTTTTGCTAGAGTGAAAGCTCTACAAAGCTCATTGCAAAAAAACCCTTTGCCTCAACATAAAACTGGAAATCCAAGAACTCAAAATTTAAGAAATACCAACATTAAAGATGTCCATGGTTGGCCCCTTTATACATTACAATGTAGGTCTTAAAAATTAGTAATAAAGTATGCCCATTTCCACCATCTCTCTGCCAGTGAAACACTTCTCCATTAAATAACAGATGTAATTATTTGTGAGAAATCACTACTTAAAGTTTGTATGGATTTATGCAGAAGATATGGGGGGAAGGGAGTGTACTCAATTCCAAATGTTGATTTCACTGACAAAAAAAGTTTTAACTATGTGATTTCAAAACAACAATGTTCTTCTACATTGAGAATATTACCTGAATGGATCACTGAAACATCTGCTCCAAACTCTTAATGTACTGTAGGTTATTGGTCACCAGGCAAGACTTACTCTTCTAAACTAGACACACAGACAAAAGTTGCTCATTCCCAAGGCGACTGAATGGTGAACCACATGCAGAGAACGGGAGACCATGGTAACCTTGATGCCTGAACGCCTGCAAGAGCAGGGAATCTGTAGGGCACTTTTAGAAAGTTCTGTACATACTAAAAGCTCCTATCCTAGAAAAATCTGTACAAGAGATTACCTATATATGATCAAGCAGCAGGTGTCTGTACCACTTTTGTGTGTAATTTCATCTGAGGGCTATGTCTCTTAATCAACCCATTTTCTTGTTACCAAGATATATTTCCTATTTTCTACTGTGTGTGCAATAAGCTGTACTTCACACGATAGTGATTTCCTATAGAATACTTTCATTTAGTTCAGATTACTTAAGATTTTCTTGACTTTCTGTACTTGAAAACATTTCAAAACAAAAAGGAAATATGGAAGCAGCAATGCAGTATCACAGGCTCATATAACCACAGCCATGTACTATTGCCGCAGAAAGGATACCTGAACTAAAATCATTAGTAACTTGTCTTCATGTACTACATCCTCTGTTTTCCTGATCTCTGCTTCCCGGATCATAGAAACTGCTGCAAAAAGGGACAGTAGTTTTAACACATACACAGTCACTAAGCTGGTGATGGGGACAAGTACAAAATTAAATTATCACACCAGAGTCTCTGCTATGGTCTGCACTACAGATATTTTCTTCAAAATCGAAGATACGCAAAACAACAGAAAGATCTAACCATTCTGCCCAAGCTAAGCCTCTGCACAACACTGGATACAACTTCAGCAAACCATCGTTAGTGAATTTCCAGTATCTTTAACCAGAAAAAACAGACATTGCATTCTTTTAGTTAACTGTGTCAAATTTACACTTTAGCAACAAAGAACAAACTAATAAGACAAACCGAAACATGTATTTCCAGTATTTTCATACCTACCGAGCCCTTTTATAAAGCTGATCATACTGGGTTTTCTCCAACATGCTACCGTCATATCCATGAGCCTATGAATACCTGAAATGTTCCACTTCTTAAGTTAGAAAAGTTAGAATCCTTTCCTAACTAAAACTGAAAAGGAAATTAGTTGTTTCATAATCCTGCTTCACACTCCATTATAAATTTTTCAGCTTGGAGGCAGACATTTCTTTTTTTTTTTTTTTTTTTAAATGAACAAGCGCTGAAGACCTACAATGTGTGAGCTAGAGCAGGCCTCCGGATCAGATCAGCCTTTCCATAACCAAAGGGGTAATTTTTAGCTTCAGCATATGATGATGACCACTCACGGAGTGGCTGCATGTCTATATTTATCCGCAAGTACATACTATGCTGACAGATTAGTGAAACTACTTCAGGCACTCCAAGAACATGAGACAGGATAATGGAGTTCGACATAAACAAACTGTGCATATCAAATATATGTATTATCACAGGATTCCAGCTGAAGGCAATTAGTACAGAAACGCAAAGCTCAGAGACAGCATAGGATGGGTGATAAAACTTTTGCTTTGTAACTAAGGTCTTTTGGCCACAAGCACATATAGTTTAAATTCCTTGAGATAAAACCCAACACAGTATCTATTCATTTCCCATGCCAAGAGCCAGGGAGAAACCACATATCCTTAAGGATAATTATACATCTGCTGAACTAACTCCTCAGGTAATGTGTTTTGCTTTAAAATTGCAATTATAGTATTAAAAAGAAAATACATTATAAACCAAATTGTTAAAAATTTAATTTACAAAGACACAACACACTGTACCAAGGTTAGAAAAGGGCTTTTTTGCTGTTTGAAGGAGACCTTTCCTGGATTAGTGTGAATTTGATAGATAAAGAGAACAAAATTAAGAGGGAAACTTCTGCTGAAAAACAAACTGAGAGTCTAGCAGATCTGTTTTATCTTAGTGAAAGCAATTGTAGGAGCCCTGAGAAAAATGTGTTATTCCAACATATAAGTAAGATTTGGTAGTACCATTTTAATGTAAGCATTAGTTTCATAAATTTTCTTGCATTTTTTTCCAAAAAAGGCATAAGGTTAACCAATAAATATAATATCAGTGATTTAAAATATATATAATAGGAAACAAATTTATTTAAAGCACAGCTCTCCACACTAAGCAAGAGATACTATTGATGTCTAACCTTTTGGTGTTTCTGATCCTCTTTCTGGAGGATTTACACTAAAGAAATAAAAGGCCAGCATAAATTCAATGCACAGCCAAGCTTCACTTCCAGATTATTTTGCAAATAAAAGTGAAAGTCACAGTGGCATAAATGCTGGGCTTACAATAGGGAAAATAATCTCATGCAATATGAATATTTGCCTATGTGTTAGGTCTGGTGTTTGTTCTACATATTTTTATTAAAATAGAGGAAGTCTTGCAGCAGTAGATTCAGCTAAATGTAGCATCAAAGTTCCACAGTTACACATACATCTGGAACATATGTATTCAAAAGGTAGTTACAGATCTCTTGATCCCTAGGAGAAGTGCCAGCTTCGCTACTGTTGGAAGTGTAAATGGTTTCCAACACTAGAGAAGGAAAGCTGTGTCTACAACACTAGTGCTGTTGACAGATTTATAGAGCAGCTTCTACATGGACCTCAGAAGTTGTTACCAGGCCGTACAATCAGTTTTTTAACATTCTTTTAAATAATTAGTTCAAATGATGCTTTGTTAAGTAGCAAAGCATCTCCGCCACTGGGAGGCGGGGAGGAGTATGTGGAAAAGGGTGTATTTACTCCCCAGTTTATCAGCTCCTGAAACGTCTTCGGGCTTTCTTGAGGACAACTACCTCTTTTGACAATGACAGATGGAGTTTATCACAAAGCCACTTCTGGATTAGCAATAGGAATTACTTTTGATTTTTCCTTACACTGCCCTTCTCTACTATTTCAGCTGCTATTTTGGATCCAGACTGATTCAAAATCTCTTTGAATCAGAATTAAAATCCCATCCCACGTTAAAGCCACAGTTAAAATCCAATCTATAATAATCGTTTTCATCTGTATCTCATACAGTGCACAGAACAAAAGGGCAGGACAGAAGCAGTTCCCAGTTCTCTTAAACCTACGTCCTTCTCATTACTCCACTTTCCCCACCTGTAAAATAGGAACTAAAAATTCAGCTCTGTTCCGTTCTCATTCTTCCCTTTGAAATAAAAGAACAAAATTAATCTTCTGATCTTGTCTCCCTGCTTTAGCAAAATATTATGGAACTGCAAGTTACGTTTTAAGAATTCTTACTGGTATTCTTCCACTGCCCAGCTTTGACCTGCTTTTCACTTCAACTTTGTGCTTTTACTTACCAGAGAGTAAGTAAGTACAGTGTCTTATCAAGGCATAGATATGGAGGGTTTATCTCATTTACAGGCGAGGGAATTGCTGTGTAGCCAGAAATTCGCTGATAGTATTATATAGACATAGGCAGTCGATACAGACATACAGATACAGACAATAAGAACATACAAGATACATTAGGAATTGCAAAAAGCTCAAAAAAGTTTTCCGTCTTGTAGAACAAAGCTGTCTCCAAAACTACAATTAGAAATCTCAGCGAACTTGCATTTTAAAACACTAGCCTGGGAAGTGTCTCAAACAGTTCTTCAAGGAACCACTGGGAGTAGCCACTAGGTCATTCTGTGCAGTTGTCTCAGACCAGGAAAGTTAATGTCCTAATGTCATACAACTATTACAACTCGTGCTGTCTTTCAAAAGCCCATTTAATCCAAATAAGGGACTCTTGAGGAAGAGTCACATTGGTTGACCAATCACATAGGTGGTCTGCAGTGTAACAAAGATAAAGACAGACAATTCCAAGCAAAACAAAAACACTGGACACAGCATGTGAATTACCATGCAGAGGAATTACTAGAAGATGAAATGGAAGAGGCAGTGAGGTCAGTGGGGAAAAGCAGAAAAGAACTTTCAGATTCTGGAGTAAAATGACTGATTCTGAAAGCATGCCTGGGAGGAATTCTCAAACTGCTTGAGTTTGCTGGAGGTGCAAGGAAGAAAAGGATAAGTCACAAATTTCAGTTCATTTACTTTTCAAATATTCCTCTGTTTCTTTAAACATAGAGAGAGGTGCCTCAGGAGAGCTAGCTCTGCAAAATGACATGGGGGAGGAGAAAGAAAGGAATGATAAATTTCAGTGATAAAAGCATTCCAGGACTTGGTCACAGATGTAACTGGGATAAGAGCAATACTTTAAACTGTCTGAAGACTTTGTGAAAAAATGCTGTGCCAGGTTTAGATATATGTATTCCACTCTTATCAGAACACCTGTTGAACTACAGAAAACAGTTCCAACAGTCTATAGTTTTGCTTAGGCAAACCTTTTCCAAACTCACTATTCCTACTACCACAACAGGAGAGCGTAAATTCTATGCAAGCCCAAGGAACACCAAAATCAGAAAACAGGAGACAATTTAACTAGTGTATCCACTAAGAACTGGCAGAGTTGCCGATAAAATGCAAGCTTTCACCAACTCAACTACCCCAGACACGAAAAAGCAGGCTTGATCTTTGTGTGTATGTATGCATGTGTATGTGCGCGTGCATGCCATTTTTCACTTTATTTTCAGTATCTTTCAGGGATGTTATAAAACAGAAGGCCTGAAAGAGACCATATGATATTCCCAGTGAGACTGAGCATTTCAGAACATGAGAAAAACTCCTTCTAGTACACCCATTCTGCCCTCCCCTGAATCCAGGGGGTACACGATTTGCAGAATGAAGCCTCAGAACAAGTCCCAGATGTAGTCATTTCTTAACAAGTGGATCCAACCCTCTGCAGGATTAAGAAGATCGTGGATAGATACAGAATGAAGCATCCGTAAAAACAAGTATCTGGACTCAGTAGGCCTGGGGGATGGTAAAATACCACTTGCAGAGGATACTCTTCTCTGAGGGTGCTTTTTACAAAGAGCTCAAACGCTCATTTCACCCGGAGATGCTTATGAAGAAGCCCTCTTCCGAGATGAACAAATACCACTGAGCAAATAACCAATTTAACATGGATATCTTTGCTCAAGCTCAGGAAAACCTAAGAACAGTCCCTGTACACACTGACAGATCCTGTCCAAGATGGATGTGTGCGGGTAAAGTGCCCGTTAGCTTTGGAGCAAAGGATGGAGTTCAGCCTGGGTGCTTTGGAAAGACTGTAACTATTGATTTGGATTTACCGGCCACTAGCAACCATCTGGGCTCTCATGTCGCAGCTACTGACAGGCAGGTGTCAAGCTTTGTAATTCTCAGACGTGCACTGCAATTCCATACGAGAGAGGGATTCATTGATATAAGAGACCCTCCAGATAAAAGTGTTGAGTGGTACGCATTGCCTCCTCTTGCGAGAGACTGTCTCCATATGCAAGGCTTCACAAATACAGACTGTAAAGCAAACAAACAAACAGGAAACGCTGTCACACCCATCTATCCTTCTCCTTTCTAACGTCCTTTTCAGTGACCTGGCAAAACTCCTTGTTACTCTGATCCTGCAATAAGTAGACTTTCCCTCTCTCTTTCTCCTAAGCTGTAGGCAAGGGATTGAGCACTTTAGCACTGTTCACTAGGGTCTCATCTCACATCCCTGGGAAACATCTGAAAGAGGCAGGAAAACTACCCATACACCCCCCCCCCCATTCTCTTCAGCTGACATTTCTGTTTCTGTGCCACCTCTCATCCTCTAGATTTTGACTTTTTTATTATATACAGCACAACCTCTGCTGAAAATACATGGGAATATAAGCATATATCCTAGATAAATATTTTTCTCTTCTTTTGTTTGTAAACAACACTTGCTGTCTGTGCTGCATTTAGAATTTGGTTTATTGTAAGATTAAAGAATGAAAAAGCTAAATGATTTGGGAAATCTTGTGTATAATCCCCAAATGATTTTCAGTTGCCATGTGAATGTTCCATTTGAATTAAGTTATGCTTATTTATAGTCACTGGTATAACATGGCATATATAAAACATGACAAAAACATGATATATGTTTGGGGATGACTTCTCACTAAAGGAAATATCTCTGCTGCCTCTGATGGGACCTGAATTAAACATAAATACTTCTCAGCTTTTTCTCACTTCTGTGTTTTATGGAGTAATGACATGCTGCCTCTTTGAAGGCTGATGTTAGATTAACAATATGCTTTCAATATCTTGGTATCTTCTCCATACCACGTCAAATGCTTTGTTATCTTTGCCAATTATTCCAAAAGTAAAAAGGTTTTTAAAGTAAGGAGCAACAGCTATGCATCTCATATTCAGATGAATAAATTAACTGACTTCTGAATAATTAAAGCAAAAGAAGATTGTTATATTTATGAAACTACTCCAAAACTTCTTTGTGTTCAAATACCACTTAAAAGCATTTTATTTTAAAACAAAGATGTTCATATTCTTTCATACTTCTTTATGTACTAAAGGAAAAAAACTAGTGTGAATTTTGGTTTTGTTGAATCAGAAATAGCTTCGTATAAGGTTTTTAGACATTGTGTTGGATGTGTTTTTTTTTTTTTCAGAGATGAGGAAATGAAGATATTCCTGGCATTCTGTGGTTGATGGGTGTTAGCAGAAGAATTATTTTAGGGAACTTGGAAAAGTGCTGAGGAAGCTCAAGGTTAAAAGCATCCAAAAGATCCAACAGAATAATTACTTAGAGAAGCTGAAGAGGCTAATTATATCTAAAAATAATAAAAGATTCCTTTTATGGAATATTCAAAATTAATTTAGATCATTCTTACTTCTTCTCAGAAAGTCCTCTGAAATTCCAGAGGACTGGGACAAAGCTAACGTTATATCAGTTTTTTTAAGTGTCACTAAGGACAATTCAGGCAACTGCAACACAGTCAGCCTGACATTCATTCAGGAATGGCTGGCTTTGATTAATAAAGAATTAAAGAATAATAAAATAAAGACACAAGCATTGTATTATTGTTTATGGAAAATAGATTTTATTACACTATGAGTTTTTTTATGAGATTACGAATTCGGTTAAAAAAGTTAAAAGTGTAGTGTTATACTTCTGTACGGCAATTGGCTTGATATCTTACTCAATTGTAAAATAAGAATCAATGTCAAAAATAAATACTTCTCAAACTGTGTTAATAGAGAATCATACCCAAATCAATGTGCTTCTAGTTGACTTAGAGATCAGCTCTTGGCCACGTGCTACTTACCCTTACTACTAATGACCTAAAAGAAAAACAAAGGCATTTCTACGAAGTTTACAGGCAAAACACAAATTAAGAATGGTAGATAGCAAAGCTAGTAAACAGGTCCCTGAAGGACTATATTTTGAATAGCTATTTGAAAACTGCATGTAAGCAATTTGTTAATGCTAACAAATATAAAATTATATATCCAGAAACAAAGAATGCATGCCACATGGATAGAAGAAGGCTTTCTATTCCTGGGAAACATCAATTCTGAAAAAAGCCTGAGATCAGGATAACTAACGTGCGGAATACAGGCTGCTATTCTTGTGCCCTGAAGAGCAACGTAGAGCCTTTTTAAGCAGGATAAACAAAGTAAAAGTAGAAACATCTACTGCCTCCATTCTAGTGCCTCTGTAGCCACTGCTGGATGAACTAGCTAGAAAAGATTCATAAAAGTCAGCTATAATTAATGACTGGAAAACTTCCTTTAAAGCTTAGTTTAGTTTGATCACGGGAAGGTTAAACGGTCATTTAATCATACTACGTAAGGGTTAGATCCATCTGCTTGCAAAACAGACATTTATGTTAAGCTACTCATCCTAAAAAGCCTTTTCAGTTAACATAAGCAATCAGGTACTTCCAAGGTGTGATTCATTACCTCCAAATAAAAATGTACAAAACAGCTTATCTGCGCTGCACCCTGAAAGTACATATGTCAGATGTAATATAAACACTGAGGATGTCTACAACTTAGGTGAAGTGACTTCTGTGCCTGCTAAGTGCTAATATGAGAAACAGAAATTTTCCAATAGACAGTTCTTCCTTCGGTAGCATTCAATGGCTGGAATTTTAAACTAGACAAACACATTAAAGAAATCAAACACAAAGGGAAAGATATTAACCACTGGGATGCTATTAAGAATTGTGCTGATTACTCCTTTAGTGGGAATTTTAAATTAAGTTATTTTTTGAAGATGTGCTTTAGCTCAAACAGAAATTAATTCAGAGATGCCATAAAGCGCACTCTATGAGGAGAACACATTGGATGAGACAATGGTTCTTCTGGTTGTATAATTTCTGACTTGTTGAATACATTAATAGAAAACATACTGCTGAGAACAATCTTTCATTGGTAAAAGGATGATACAGATGTTCTAAGAAGGATTTTTCTATCTCTCATCTTCATAATATCAAGAAGCAAAAGTCTGAATACCTGGCAGCATTTGATTTCTATTTATGTGTCTGGGTACAAATATAACCTATGTGATCACAGTATCTTTGTGATATATGTAATAATTTTATACCATGACAGTTTGTTTGTCAAATATGCTTTGCCAAAACAGAAGCTGATTTAAGGAAAATTTTGTAGAATATTCCTTGGGGGAATACAAAAACAGAGGCAATTTATTGGGATGATTCAATTTTCAGGGAGTATTTTCAAGAGAAAGTCAAAATAAAAATTCCATTGCCAGAATCATTTATATATATGCCTAGAATCATTTATAAGTATGCCTTGTAACTAAAAGTGATAACCAAACAAAATAGTGCTTTCCGTAAGAGAATGCTTGTACAGAAAAGTGAGACTCCCTGAAGGCTCTGCGATACGTTCCAAAAAAACATTTTCCACCAGCTGACTGGAGGTCTGAGAAACACAGATGAATTATGGCTGAAATGCTATTACTGAAAGTATGTTCACATGCCCTTGAAGATGGACTCTTCTGAGAATCTGGGAAAGGGTAAAACCACATCTTTGTCTATAAAGCATGCAACACATCACCTACAAATGCTTGGTCATCTGCTAGAGAACAAAGATGAATCAATATAAAGATTCAAGGGCTCTCTGTTCTTGTGTAGTAGCACAGTGTGAAATAAAGTTCAATTTCATACTCGAATGTTTAAGAAAAGTTGTGGGAATGCTGGAAGCATTACAGGATTATGTATTCCACCTATTGGATGTCATTTTCTTCATTCTTGTGGAGCCTTAAGAAGTTCACCATATCCAATAAACTGCCTGCCTCTGTCCTGAAAGCTACTTTATAACATAAAGTTGAGGCTCTAAGGGGGCAGGAGAGTTCAGAAGGCAAATATATGTTTTTAATACTAAGCAAATAAGCAAGATTTTTTCTGTAAAAGGTAACTGATTTTTCCTGTAGGAAGAAATTAAAACCAGAACAACTGATATACTGACTTAAAAATGCATAAATGGCTTTGTAAATAGGTATGGAATCAAAAATTATGTGTCAAAGAAAACAGGTTGGATGGTGTTTGGCAATGCTATTTCATAAACAGTGGTCCTACCATAAATTCTATTAGTTACAAACAGCAGATGTTGTTATGGGACATCACTTCGCATCAAACACAATGACAAACTATATTAGCATAATGGGTTATTATTCCCAGATCCATGTGATCAGTACTCCATGGCAACCCAATGATAATGAATAGCTTTGTTAGTGTTTCAGTAAGAAAGCATGTACAAAATTATATAAGCATGAACCTCAAGTACCTGAAATGGTGCTTAAGGCTGATAATAAATTAAGAATTTAAACACTGATTAAGATTTAAACAATGATATGCCATTTCTTTCCATATATACATAAAGAGGGGCTCTGAAATTTTCAGTACATTCTCAACCTTCTCAGCTAACCACCACAAGGGAGACATAGGTTTTCCAAGAGAGTTTGACTCAGTGCTCAAGTCAGTTGAAAACTTGGGTGCTTATATCCAGCACCTGGAACAGAAACCAAAAAAATTGACCTACATGATCAGGTTCCCTAGCGAGTCAGGAGGTTGCAGCTCAGAATGGGATCCAAAACAACCAGACTGCTGGGCCCAACATTGCCTGAAATCACATCCCTATGAAGATCTTCTATTCTTAGAGCACTTCAGATGTACAGGGTAGAGTAGAGGAGCAACTCTTTTCTTTTTCCATTTGCTTGTAGCTGTTGTTTATGTAATAGCTTAATGACCAGAGAATTTACCCATGAAGTGATAGCTTTGGGTTAAATGCTTCATCCAGCATCAGAACTCACATCTCCCAAGAGACCATTCTCATTTTATGGCTACCAGGCAGAAGGATTTCCTATGACCTACTTGTTGAAGGTGTCTCAAATTTGAAGAAAGAATTCAGTGTACTGGGATTACAGATGAAATGCAAAAGGAAGCATGGGTTTAGCTCAGTAGTTGCCCCTCATTTAAAATGATGACATACATTAAATACTAAAAAATGACATTAAAAATTTTTAGATTAAAAGAATTTTTAGATTAAATGAAAGTATTTGGACCAGGGATTTAAGTGAGGGCCTACATTATTAAATTACCTCTTGTTCTTGTTGTCAGTGTATTTTAGATATGCTCCAGGAATGCCTCCAAACGAGATCCTTCAGATTCTTCTCCCTGCTTTCTGTCTGGGTCTTAGCCATGTTTAAACATTTTGGCCCATCAAAACCAAAGCACTTCAGGGCATGTGTAGGATTTGTAACTTCATTTGCCTGCTGAATACTAAAATCAGAAAGTAGGGTGCCAGTAGAGTTTACACATCTCCAAAGATCTCTATGAACTGAGTGGGGCTTTTGGAGTCATAATTTTGGACTACAGAAATCACATTATGCCTGAAGTGTCTTTAGGTGCCTTGTAGACTTTATGGAGTCTACCTCTCAGTCTTACTCATCTTCCTCCTAGGCTTCTTTCTGAATGCCAGTTTATTGTCCTACAAAGCAGAGCAATGGGGTAGGGCAAGAATCAGCCTCCAAAGCTAGCAATTTTTCTAGATACCCCTATCTTCCTAGCAAGAGGTCTCCATTTGGGCACAGTGTACCCTTGCAATACTAAATTCCACTAAGTAACAGATGTGCAACATGTAAAAATACACAGGAATTTTTAAATGCTAATAAATGGATATTATGCTTTTTATTTGCAAATACCAAGCCAATCAGCATCAAGCTGCTCATCCAAAATATATCAGCCTTTCACATGAGATAAAAAGCTGTCAGAATGATGACCAATAAAATGAATGTTCACTTATACTGATTTGTTTTATTCTACTTCATTCCAACTAACAGTGAATGCTCGATTTGTAACAGTAGTCACATTTCATTTTCTTGATTAACATTTTTAAAGAAAATAAGAGAAGAGGTGAAAGGATTACATTTAACCAGATTATTATAAAAGCACTAGATGTGTTAAACATGACCTTCACATATAGTAGGCACTCAACCACAACCACAGAGAAGATGGATCATTCTTCCTGCAGCTGGACCCAACCTAACTGGCCCCTGCTCTCTGCTTAGCTGGAGATACAGTGAAAACCCTGGGGCTTGGTGCTTATACATGTGTCCACTTCAGTAAATTTTACCTGCTGGTCAGACCGGTACTTGAACAACAGATTTGACAGGTGACAGAAAATTAAACAAACACGAGGAAGTGAAAGAACACAGGACCAAAGCCACTATTTCAAGAAACATGTTTTCCTGGTTCATCTGCTTAGACAGATCTCAAGGATTTATCTCGTGTACATACATTTGCCTAATGTTTTTAATATATTTTATATATTTATATATTATTTATATTTTTAATATATTTACTAAAATCAAAGTGTGGATTTTTTAGTTCACTGAGGATTTCAAATTCAGTGGCCACCTTAAGCACTCATCTGACATAAGTTATTCTGAATTACTTTGCCTTTACCAACAGGAAAAACATGGACAGAAGCAACCAAATGAGCTGTCCAACCAATCAAATGTTAACTCCAAAGAAACTGCAAGGTAATTCATGAAACAATTTAAAATATATCTTTAAAGATAAAGCTGGATAAACATATTCTTCCTCAACTCATGCTGAAAATCTACAGGGTCATCTTGTATACGGTATTTCAGAAAAGATAATGTTCTGGTAGTGAGCGATGGAGGGAACTGCAAACATTAGGCATAGGGCTTCATAAAAATATACAATTTCATTGCATGTTTTTTTAGAAAACTTTACATTATATTTTGATTTCATTTTTCTGGAAGAAGAAATCAAAGATAATTTCCTTTTTATGAAAAAGCACGGTCTGATGTGGAATCCCCTAATGCAGTAATTTGGTTAAAATACAGCAATATGAGTTTTTGAAAAGCACACATAAAATCAGCCTAACTCTAATTCCACTAATGTCAATAATTAAACTCTCATTTGACTTCAATAAGAAGATCCTTGGGTCAATGCTCAGCTTTCTGAAAATGCTGCTATATTATCTACACAGATTTTTAACAGAATTTCATGAAACTGTGGCAGTTTTTACCCAGTTTATAGAAAATTGAAGCTATAATTTGAATTCACAATGCACAGACTGTTCAATACTAGGTGTTTAAAAAAGCAAGATTTTGGATTTAAAAAAACAAGAAAGAGACCAAAAAAGCTGAATTCGCATTCATCACACTGATCATCTGTGTCATAAAAACTTTAATGACTGAAGGTCATTTTTCATATTAGTTAGCAACATATAATTTGTTATATATATATTTACATCTATACATATAATATATAGATTTAAATCTTTCAGCCAAACATTTCAAATGCTGCTTTTATAAAGTAGGTAAAGAAGTTCAACATAATAAATTTAGACTATACTCACTTGAAATGTCATTTTTAAATTTCATATCATAAAAATAAAAAATTTATAATAAAAAAGTTTGGCCCCAAGGATATCACTAAAATGTGCATGTCAACCTTAAAATGCATGATATCTAAGGCAGATTGTAGAAGAATTTATAAACAGTTGAAGTTCAGTATGTAAATGTTTAGGATATGTACTAGCTAAGCAAGAGGATCTGACTAATATTATACACCCCTTTGTCCTTAATTCAGAAAAACGCTTGATTCAAATCAGTGGCAGTAACTTTGTGGAAACTACCGCATTACTTTGCAGCAATAAATTCCTTTTTTGTATATAAGAAAATGACTGCATAATATACTAATAGACTGTACGGTGATCTAGAAATAATGACATTAAAATTAAGCAGAAAGTCATTCTAAGTATCTATTAATATCATCAGCATAAATTTAAACAAATCTCTAACTTGCCAGTAGTGCAATACTTCCATTTTACTTCTTAAAGGACTACTGTTCATCCTCAAAAAAGTGAAAAAATCTTTTTTTGTAACTGCCATTCTCAGCAGCTCTACAACCGTAACTGACAGACATACGGATATCCCACTTTGGGCAAAATACAGCTGGAAATTTGCATAGGTGCAAGTTATAAATGTGCATATGTGTTTTTTCCCTCCTGAGTCACAGAAGACAGACAAATCTCCAGGGTCAATCTTATGCCTCTCCTTCCAGTGAAGAGCTGACCCTTTCAGTTCAGTTTAAAAATGTAGCTATTCTTGTTTCTCATGTTTCAAAAATAAAGTCTATCTCAAGAGACATTTATATAGACTACCAGATTCCCATGTCAAGTACCTTTTTCAGATATTCACCATATACAACCCCCCCATTTCATTTGATTACTCTCTTTCCTGACCTTCTTCCTTGCTGAAACTCACGTACTTTAATTTAGGAATTATCACAAATGTCATTAACATGCCGTTTACCTTTTCCCAAACCCCCAATGAGGAAATTAAATAAAATAAAGCCTAGTGTCAATGCCTGCATTACCCAACTGCTTAACTCATTCTACTCTAACAACCAACCATTGGTAATGATATTTTACTCACAATGCCTTATGCCAGTTTTTAACACATTCCTCATTAAACCAATTATGCTTGAAAGTATACTGAGAGGCACTCAAATATTCACTAATATCCAAATTCATGGTCAGCTTTCTCCATTCACTACCCTGAGAATTCTCGTACATCTGTCTTTTTGTCTGTCCTTGATCCTAGGCCAGAGACTAGCTTTTATTGTTAGCTTATATCCTCTCTCTCATAGTGGAGACCAAATGTGTGCGTTAGAAAGTTATCTGCTCCTGCATTAGAGTCAATAAATAGAAAAACAACCTGGTCAGAGTATTGCTTTGCATATCTGTGTGCTTTCCTACTGTTGCATTATCTCACTGGAATTAGGCTTTTAGAAATGAAAATGATAAGCAAGGTAATATAATGTGCATATGATGAATCTGATGCCAAACTGACCAATTGCTGACCTAGTTACTTTAAGGGTACTCCAAACTACTTGCTGCTCTCCCCACCTCATACAATTTAACACTTTCCTTCACCTAACCTAAGTGCTAAAGCAATCATTCTCCTCACCTAATAAAATTTAACACTTTCTCTCACCTAACCTAAGTGTTAAGGGCAGGTGAGACATGCACTTGGATAGATGAATTTGCTGCAAGAAGCAGTAGGATGAAAATCGGGGTTCCTGCACTGCTGGCTGCTCTGGGGAGGGGGTTTTCTGTTTCTCACCTCCCCATCTCCCAAGCTGTACTTTTCTCATGCCCCCTCCTGCAATCTGTTTTTTTCTCAGAGCTGCGTCTCCCCGGCTCGAGGATCTCCATTCCAGCCCAGGCCTCCTTGCCCAGCCAAACTGCGCCACCCTTGCCGTTCTGATCCATCTTGTCCCTGTCCCATCGATCCGCCAGCCTCAGCCACTCTTATTGCACCCACCCTTTCCAGGCTTCCCTTCGCCGCGTCTCCTCCTACCCACTCCTGCCTTCCACTCCCTGATGCAGCAAGTACCAATTTCCCTGTTCCCATTCCTCCCCTATCATAACTCCCCTGCCTTTCTCCCATCATTCCCCTGCTCGCTTCTCTGGGCTTCTAACCCAACCTCAGCCTCTCCTCCACCCTCGGTTTCTTCTTGCGGTCACCTCACCTGCCGAGCTGTTAGGCTTCTGCCCCTGGTCCCCAGCTGCCCCCAAGATCCTCTTCAACAGAATTTTTCATATGAACAAATGCTGGGTTTGTTTGCTCTGTCCCACTCTCAGAGACAGTAGAACCATTTCTGCTGAAAATACCAAAATACACCTTTGTGGATGTTTAATTTAGAAGTGTTTTTGCCCAAACTGCTACAGTCTGAAAAAATTACTGTCAGTGAAAACAGGATTTTACATAGAAAGCAGGTATAGTCACACAAACACACACACACACACACACGCGCGCGCGAACAAATATTCTCTATTTTTTAATGTCTCATAAAATTCCAATCTATCTGTGTTAACATTTTTGTTTTAAAAGTTCATTCAAAAAATAATTCTAACCATTCCAGTAATTTCACTTCTCATAGAAGTCTGCAACTTATGGTAACACCCTGCCTTATCAGCACTGTCTCTTACTACCTGAATACATGACAGACAAATGAGGAGTAAAAACAATAAAAATCTTAAATTTAATTTTCCCTTCGAAAATATTTCCATCTTCTATTTTAGGATATACATGTTAAATATTTAGTATGGTCAAGCTGACTACAGACCCTAATGACTTTCGTATTTCAAAAGCAATACTTTCAAACTTTTGATCCCTGCAGACTTACTGGGGATCCCTGGAGAGCTCGTCAAGCACTCATCCCAATAAGGAATATGTATGTTGCTTTGCCACATTGTCCTTCCTATCAGTAATAACACAAAAATCAAAATAATCAACTATCTTTGGTTCTGAGGGCACATTAGATAAAGGGTGTGGTAAAGTTATTTGTCTGAAAGAAAAAAGACAAAGCATTCAAAGGAAAAGAATTATAGCTAAGTAATTTTCATCTAAGGCACTGGTAGCAACAAATACGTACCCTGTGGAATTTAAAATAATCCAAGGAAATCTACATTTTAAAATTACTACTTACCGCCAATTAAAAATCTCATTACAAATCATAACTAGTTGAACCATGATTCACAATGTGTCATTTGGCTGCCATCAGCCTGAAGGAAGAATGGTTCGTGTAGTAAAGCAATAGAAGACAGGGTTTTATTTCCAGTTCTAACACAGGTTTCATGTGTAATCTTGTGCTTCTCAGTTTACTCTCTGTCTCAATTTGCCCAGCCATAAGAATAAAGAAATAATACTTCCACCTTTCATATGCATGTAATAACGCCAAAAGAATTTAAGTATGTAAAGCTTCCATACAGGAAGAACTACATGGAAATTATTAAAATATACACCATTGCAAGCAAGGTGTTTGCAGCAGTTTCCCTTCATTTGCACTAATGAATGTCTGTTTGCATCTTGTGAACGTCTTTTAAAATATGCAATAGTATGATTTTTGTGTGCATTCCCTACAAAGACGTGACTTGCAACTGAAGCTTGTCTCGCAGTTGGGGCATTTATAAAGGCTTTCTCCAGCACGGATTTTCTTATGTCTAAGAAGATGTGAAGCTTATGCTGTTATTTTTCCTCAGCTGGACTTCCCTCTTCACTATCTAATAGCCTAATTTCACAAAATCTATAGAAACTTCAATATCTATAAGATCCTTAGCCTTCTCTAAATTTATCTGAATTTGGTCAACAGGTTCAAAAAAGGAAAGGAAACTGAATAAGCTTTGCTTCCAAAGGAAAGTAGACTAAAAATAATTTCATTTACAAAGGGACGAGTTGCAAAACGTTAGCAAGACTTCAGGTGATGTCAGCTAGCTTAGGCTACTTTCAGCAGAGGTGGTATTTCTGTAATCCTCACAGAACAAACCTGAGTTGGAAAATATACAGCCACGTATCATTGTGAATGTATGCAGACACCTACTCTACAAACTTCTCAGGGAAGAACTTTGGCTAGAAATCTATACAAATACGCTTTTAACTAAAAAAGCAAATTGATCCTGACATTTTAGGACGCTCAGAAATGGCAATCAGAAATGCAGTAAGAAAGATAATTGTACATGGTTCTGTTCAACAAAGCTTGCTCAGCGGAATCTGTATCAAAACAAACAAATAAATAGATGGACATCCTTTCCAGCTTAATTTACTCCACATACAAGTTGAAACTCTTTCAAAGTTACAGAGACAAAGGAGAGGTACATGGCTAGAGGTTAGGAAAAAACTGTTAATATAATGATCATCTAATTATAGTAGAATTCCTGCAAAACAATACCTTTGGCAGTCTTTCATGCTTACCTAGGTACTACCGGTTGCTTAAGAATTAAAGGGATATATATGAGTTCTCAAGTCTTTCAAAATAAAATTAGAACCATCAGCAATTTCATAATAATAAAGTCAAGAACAATAACAATCAAGATCTGTTACACTACTTTATCAATTTTTGTCTAAGAGTAACCCATCTAAATCTCCACAATCTGACAGTACAGAAATCCTGATTTCTGACCTCCCTGTTGCCTACTGAAAACCACAGTAGCTGCTCCACTTGCATGTGTTAGTGCTACATTTGATGACAGCAAATTTCAGCAAGCCTACAATGTAATCAGGAAAAAGACCTTGTAGCAGCACATCTCTCAAAAGGGTCCAATTTTTCATGTGTGAAAATCTTCTGCAAAGGCTCCAACCACCTAATTAAGCTGTTTATCAGTGACACATTATGTTGATGTGTAACAATATGTCGTGATCCCACAATATCTACAAAACGACATTCAGATTTCTCTTCAAACTAATGGCTTGAAATGCACACCAAAATCTCCATTCTGCCATATGAAAGCTGAATATCTCAGTTGGCTCTGTAATATTAATTGCATCAGCAACTCTGATATTTGTCCACAAATACCAATATTGTTGATGCTCTCTGTATGTTGGTGATCTTTGTATTTCATTGCAGAGGCAGAAACCAGAAACCACTTGACAGTTCAGTGAAGTCACTGCTACTTGGCTGAGAACAAGCTACGAAACCAGTGCTTCTCAGATGTATTGTCATTCAGCCCCTTGCTTTAGCAAGCTCTGCTGCCTGGTATAAATAGAAAACCTTTGCCACCCCTCAGATTCAAATGTGACTCTTATATGAAATGCACAGAAGACCATAAGTATATATGGAATTACCAAACTTCCCAGTAGTTCCTGCTACAAAGAGAGACTGTTCTTCCAAATGCCAGACTTGCACAAGTTCTACCTCTTCCCTTATCAGAAGTGCTGTATTAAGGGTCTCTGGGGCCTGGGAGGCAGAGGCCTGGGGACCTTGCTGGTGAAAACTGAGGCAAAGAAGGCATTAAGTACCTCAGTCTCATCTGTGCCCACTTTCATTAAGTCCCCTGTCCCATTCAGCAACAGGCCTGTATTTTCTTTTTTCAGTCTTTTACTACTAATGTAGCAACAGAAGCTCCTTGACGTCTCTTGCAATTCTCACCTCTAGTTGAGCTTTGGCTTTCCTAACACCATGCCCACACACCTGGGTAATGTTCCTAAATTCCTCCTTTGTAGGCAAACTCTGCTTCCACCTCCTATACGCTGCCTTTTTGCGTTGGAGATCAGCCATAAGGTCCCTAATCAGCAAAGCCAGTCTCCCGATACATCTACTTTTTTTTTCTGCGTAGTAGGATGATCTGTTCTTGCACCTGTAGGGTGTTGTCCTCAAAGACCTGCCAGCTTCCCTGAACTCCTTTGCCCTTCAGAGCTGTCTGCCACGGGATCTCAGTTAACAGTTTCCTGAATAATCTAAAATCTGCTCTCCTAAAGGTCTGTACTCTGTCACGCTCCTTCCTCACTCTCCTCAGGATCTTGAACTCCAGTCACTTCTTCCTTGTTTGTGAAGAGCAGATCCAGCCGTGCATCACCCCTGGCTGGTCCATCCGGTATCAAGAAGTTATTCCTGTTGCCCTCCAGAAATCTTCTTGACTGCTTGCATCCCACCTTGCTGTACCTTCACTAGATAGCAGGAGGATGAAGTTCCCTATGTGAATCAGCATCTGCAAATCAGAAGCTTCCTCAACTTGTTTGAAGAAGGCTTTGTCCACCTGCTCACCCTGCTTGGGCAGCCTGTAATGAATTCCCACCATGATGTCACCCTTCAAGTCTTCTCCTCTGATCCTGACCTATAAACTCTCAAGCATACCGTCATCCACCTGTCCCACAGAGGAGCTCCATATATCTGAGCTGCAAAGGGAGCAACCCCCACCCCTCAACTTCCCTGCCTGTCTTTCCTGAAGAGCTTGTATCCATCCAGTGCAGCACCCCAGAGGTGTGAGCTGTAACACCATACCTGTTATTCCAGTGATCTTGCAGTCTTGTGCTGCATTCAGAGCTCTCATTCCTCCTGCTTGTTTTCCAGTCTGCATGCATTTCTGTACGTATACTTGAGGAGGGTGTTTCTTCATTCCATTTTACAGTTCCGGAGGTGTCTCTTGTTTCTGTTGCCCTGCACCCCTTGCCATCCACCCCTGTCCCCTGATATCTAACTTGAGTCGTAATCTCCCTCCGCTGTCATTCCTAGTTAAAGCTCTCTTCATTGGGTTGGCAAGCCTTTTGGCAGATGTCTTGCCCCACTGTGCCATATTATTTAACATCTTAATATTTCAAATCTTTAAAAATATAAATACTATGTAAGCTTACAATATCTGGGTGATGGAGCTGTTGCGAAGTTTGAACACCCTATTTAGTATTCCTTTTAGCTGAAGCAATTGGTATGGGATGGGACGATGGGCTGATTCAGAAGAAAGTGTAGTAAAGGAGAAAGGATTTTCTTTCTATGGACAGTTGATTCAAGCATAGTTTAGGTAACTGCAGCATATGAAAAATCATCAACTCACAGATAATCCAGCTACCTCTGTGAAATTGTTCTGCCGTCCTAATTTATCACAGAAAGAACAATAGCAACAACAACTTCACTGCTGATACTTTGAAGAAGAGGAGAGAGGGATGCGAATGCTGCATTGGCCCAAAGAAGGAACCACCTCTGACATCCAGAAGCAGGAACAGGTACAGGCACTGCCATTCCCAGGCGCAGCAAAGTGTTAGATCAGTGTAACTGCCTATATTGTAAAGCCATGTCCTCACTCTGCCCATCCTGGGTTCAGCTCCCGTAGGAATTCAGTCTCTAGGGCTACCAATTTCAACATGTCAGGACATTTACTAATCGCTTACAAAGGTTTAGGAGGAATAAATAAAGTTGGACAAACAAAAGCAATGAGAATTCTAGACCTTTTCCTACTATCCACAACATAAATACATGAAACAATGTTTAGAATTTAGAATATTAATGTAATGAGTGCATCAAATGTGACTGAAATACAAAAGAAATGTTGAATTGCATTTCAGCTTGTACTAATGAAAATATCCTTCATTACTCAACAATGGACATTTTTGTACACTTTACACACTTAAAGTAATTTGTATATTATAAATTTCATTCAGATACTACAGCTTATTCAATGGTATTTTATATGCATAGAGGAAACACTAGAAATGTTAGGTTTTTCTTTGGTGCTTCTGTAAAAAACTATATTGCAAAAAACCATATTGTTGGTATTCTGATAAATCAACAATACTCCAACATCAGACAACACAAATTAATAAATCAAAGTGGATACTGACAGTATAACAGAGTAATATTGTTTTTACTACTAATAAAACTATCAGATCTTCTGTGGAATACATACCAGTGATTTCCTACAATTTTTAATATTCCCATATTGTTTTATACTTTGAGAGTAGGAATGAAGTTTAGCCACAAAAATCAATGAACTAAGATTTCACTTAAAATATGTTTATGCCCAGAATTTAAACTTCTTAATGCCAAGCAAACTCACTCTGTAAATTAGAACATCTAAATTTTGCCACAGAACATTTCTGATACTGCCATCCTTTTCTACTCCTAATATGGAGGAAACAATTTTGGAAGGTCCTCAGTAAAACGGCTAACATTAAAATAAACAAAAGTCCTGCAAGGTCTTTTAAGAGTTCTGAGGTCACCAAAGTCAGAAAACTTCCTTTTTCCCTCACTTCTTGTGAGAGGCTTGTCAAAATGCAAGTTCTAAAATGGGGAAAGCCCAGAACACAAACAGCCCAAATAGTCTGTTTTAATACCTTTTCCTATAGCTCTATGGACAAGAGGTTCATATCTGAGGACAAATACAAAGCAAGATGTACTGCAAGACAGCACTAACCACTATGACGCAAGTCACTTTTCTGCAGTCAATCACTGACTACTTAAAGCTGACAAATATACTCAGCGCTCTAATTGCAGGCTCAATGGATAGAGCAGCCAGCTCCCTTTTCGGAGCAAGATAGCTTCCTCATGGGGCTGGTGTGTGGCTCCACTAGCTCCTTTCCTCGCCAGGCTGGCGTGCAGCCACACCAGTTTCTCAAATCAGCTCACTTCAGGCCAGTAAGAGTAGCAGTACCACAGCATAAGGAGTGGCAGGGAAGAAGGACATATTCTTCTTGTTTACTGAATGTGGAGACTTACGTTTGCTTAAGAAGGCATATAAGAAATGTGACACAGCTTCTTTCCTTCACAGGTATCTTGCTTCATCCACTAAGCCTGAGAGTGAGGTGCACGTAGCATATACAGCTTCAGACAGGTGTACGTTACAGATACATGACCCCCACCTAAAGCCTATTACCATCCACCTGCACAATAAAATCTTACTAAAACATCAAAATAGCGCACCATAGATCTTATACATGGGGCAGACTTGTACCTAAGGAAACTGTCCACTGTGCTCTTTTTCTCTCGCTCATGGGTAAAGAACATTCTCCACTGAAAGAGTGAATTTTATTGCAGAGGGTACTTGATTCTTTCATTCATTTCTGCTCCTGCCTGGGTAGAAAAAATTCTCCAAGACGATGGCCACGCAGTGGCCCCCACCAGGGACTGCCTGTAAACCTTCCAGAAGTTTCTCTGACCTGTGACGCTCTGCTGGCAAAGTCACTTGTTTGGACACTCAGCACTGAGAAACAAGTGCTGAAAGACAGGGCCCTGAGAAGAAGCAAATGAAAATGTTCACCATGCAACATGTGCCCTCTCATTTTATTAAACAGAAAAGCCACTTTAAAGTCTATTTCTAGTAACTGGGAGACAATGATGTGCAGTCTCTACCAGCCCATGCAATAGCTGACTTGCAAGAGCACAAATGAGCCATCTACCTGTACCATTTTGATTCTTCTACAGAATCTTTTCCTCCAAGGAAGAAACAATAAACTTCATTGCTGTTTTAATCTAGAAGCTGCAAAACACTGAATTTGCGACAGAATTTGTTACAGTTTATACTGATAGCACTCTAGCTTCTTGTACCTTAATTTTTTAACTTCTGTTTTTGAGATGATTTTTTCAAATGATGAATGCAAAAAATGTTACTTCAGAATTAAATTAAGAATAAAATGAAACATCCAAATCATTCAAAAAGTAAAAACAGTTTAGGGAAAGAGCAGATTAAAATTCTCAGTGAAATTGAATTATGTGTTATTCTTTTAATTGCAAATATTTCTTTAAAAATGTGTTTTATGATACTTTAGTAACAGAAATAAGGAGAAGGCTGTTAATAGCCCTACTTGTGGTTGAGTCCTATTTTATTCTTGTTCTCTCACTGATCTCAGTGAGACTGAGTACTACTCATCTTGAGTAAGCATAGCCCATAGGCATTTTAGCAGTATTTTCAAAAAAAAAAAAGTATGTGTTTATATTGAAATATGTATCTTCAGTCTAGTACTTTTCTTTTTATACTTGAACCATGTTCAGCCAAGCTGGCAGTGCATGATTAATATAATTTATACTGTTGGCTAATGCAGAGTTGGTCAAAACTACTTGCATTTAAAAAAAATCATCAGAATACAATTAAGTTCAGTTAAAAAAAAAAATTCTTATTTTCCAACTAGAAAATTCCAAGTCTTACCCTATCTCCCAACACATTAGAGGAATATTTTCCAGAACTGCAAAAGGTACACAGTATCTTACTGGCATGTGCAGTGCACAAGTCTGTTTTACAGAGAGCTGCACACAGGAGTATATCAAGGTCTCTCAGTTTGGTGGGATGGTTCAAGGGCCAGACTATGAGCATACCCTTTTTTTCTCCTAAGAGCAACAGGAGTGCATGCTTACTTAGAATACACCGTGGAGTGTATGACCCTGATTATAATGGTAACAGGTACCTAAAATGAACCAATTCCTGTGCACATAAATTACCCAGCTTCTTAGCTGGCTGATGAACATGGTAAAGCAGTAAGCACACTAGGTGAACACCTTTGAAAGTGCTCTGTGATACTGCACTGAAATCCTGCCCAGTATGTCAAGAATGCAAGTAGCATTTGGAGCAAAACTGGTCCAAAGTGCTATCGATGGAATACCTGAGGATATTTGACGGTACAGAATGGGCAAAGGGTGCACTAGGCAACCTATCAGAAAATGTTAATGCTCTGTATAAACTAAAATGCAAGTCAACAGAAAGGATTGGTTCAATCGAACTATAAAGCCCAGAAAGAACAAACAGAGAGCTTGAAGCTACTGCTTTAAAGTGCCAATTTACAGAAAAATTTATGAATAGAACCTTTATGAATATTACCATTGCAGCAAAATATATACTCTAGCACCTATACTTGTATTTCTTTTAAAACAGTATGTTAAAACTCCTTCTACTAGGTGAATGCCCCAGCATAATTTACAGCTTACTTCTGCTCTTGGGTATGCAGAAACAGCACCTATTCTCTGAAAAGCATGCTCCTGCGCATGCATGTGCAGGCTTCACAGCAGTTTTTCAAGCAAGGGAAGTGTTTTCCTCTGCTCCACCCATCATATAACAGAGCTGAAGAAAGCCCTAGGTCTTTTGAACTCCCTACTGTCTTCTTATCAAATTGTTTGTTTTTCAGCTAGAAAGGCTATGTACAGATTTCCAAACACAGCCCTCCAGACTGCAAGGAAAAAAAAACTGGCAACAAGTTTAAATCAATCTGGATTAATTTATCGTATTTCATCTTACTGTTTAAGCTAAATGCAGTGGAAAGCATGTTTATCTGCTAAAAGAATGTCAGAAATAATGATTTTTCATATATCAGTTCTATTTTTCTAAAACAATTCAGATTTTCATTTAAGGACTTTTAATTTCAGGCTAGAAATGCCCTTGCTGTTTAAAAATACTTTCTACACACTTTAATGTTACATTTATTTTCAAAATAAAGTAATTATTGTATTCTTATGTGCTAGTTTTACTCAGCATTAAAGTTACAGTAATATTTTGTAAAAATAATGCCAGAACTGATTTGATTTCTGCACCACAGAAGTGACTTGTTTTTCTTCTGTCATAAACTGTGACTAACTAGTTATAAAAATATCTGCTGTCACAATACACACTTATGTTTTCATTATTTGATTAACATTAGTCCAAAAGGTAAATAAGTCATGAAATTATCTTGCAATCCTTGCAATACCACTGATTTGAAATGTAATGGATCTACACAAATTATTTTATAATTAGGGCAAATCAAGCTATGCTGTTTAGGTAATAGTATTATTCCCTAGAGACTTCACACTTGTGGTCGAAAAACAGATTCAAATAAGCACTACAGTGTTACTGAGGATACAAATGACCTGGAAAAATACAGTTTCCATGGATATCATTTAATGAAGACAAGCCTAGCATGTAATATATTTAACAGAATTATTTTTACTTCTTTGCAGGTATTCAGATATATGCCTAGCACTAGGTAGATTTTGCAAAGGTACAAATTTTTATACCATAGCATCTCTAAATACTAGTCTTTCATGCAGAAGCTATTAAATTATAGATACTGGGATGATCAGAACATTACTGCATACGTAACCAAGTTGGATTTTTCCAGAGACATTGTGTTCTATATTTTTAAGACAATTTGTTATGGAGAGCCAATCCTGTTAATATAAGCTAGTATGGAAAAGGAATATCATATTCATGTTTTTTAAATGAAAAAAGCAAAATTGTACCAGCATTATCCAATGGCCTTACCTAATCTGAATCTATTTGCAAATACTATTTTAATACAGAAACTCATATTACATAATATTGCTAAAAATCAGAAGTGTGATTGATTTAGACAGCAATGGAAATCAGGGAACAGCAGTTCTGAAAAGACCAAGGGAGACTGAAATGTCATTTGTTTACATTCTGTAAAACCCAGCTTGGATTAGATAAACAGATGGATTCTTTCTAGATGGAAATATTGCACAAGATTCTGAAATTAAGCACAGAGGGTGGGAAGTACAGCTATAAGTAACTGATGTTTTGCTTTTCATCACATTAAAATAATGACTTTCAGACCTGAAGTATAACCATTATTTTTGTCCTCAATGCACAATTAATAAAAATCACCTTCTGAGCAATGCCACACCCTTGCGATTAAGCAGCATTTCAAACATATTTAGATAAAGCCTGATCAAATAAACATGTAGGCAGGAAATGCTGTTTGGAATGCACTCACTGCAATGTACTGTTACAGAGAGCCAGAAAGCAGCCTAACTTGAGAATTCAGTCAAGCAAAATCTAGTATAATCTCATCACAGTCTTTGCAGTTAATGAAACCCATTTAAATCTCTGACATTCTGATTTTTAGAGCAGACGGAAGCAAAAATTACTCGGTTTATATAACACAAGCATACAGAAATACAAGGTTTTATTCTCTAGGTTATCCTAGCTCTTTACCAAGCAATGCGTAATACGAAAAGATTACTCTTCTGCTACTCACTATTGCTCCAGGATTTCAGTAAATATTTGATACTGATTTCAAAGAAGCCTGAATCCTGCTGGCTAGCCATGTCTGCTGCATACAAAGAGGCTTCTATAATTCTGAGCAGCTGAAGTGGCAGGTACTATGTATGGAGATGTAACTGTCACCAGTTAGTGATGTAAACGAGGGGTCAGAGGAGGAAATGAAGTCTCTGCAGATCCACTTCTTCCGTTCATGGTAGGTAAGCGTGACAAAAAAAAAAAAAAAGCTCCACAACAACAACAAAACCACACCGTGAGATTTTGTCCTTTGCTCTTCCTTCAGGGCTCGTACTTAATTTTATTCGCCGTGTATTTTATTCCCTCAGCCCCTCGATATGTCTTTTCATTGATTCCGTTCCACAACTGGGCACATTTCTCCCGGTTGGTTAAGGCATACGCAGCACCACAGCACTTGTTCCATAAACACAGTTAGAATATCTTCCTGAAGGGTGTCTGAGCTGGCCTTTTAATAACGTGCCGTCTGCCTGTCTGAAGCTTTTTTCCATTAGAAGCTGACAGACTGAGTGTGTGCACCTCCTCCTGCGAGCAGAGTGTATCAACTTGAAGCCCCACTGCAAACGCCTCTTCTGCAGCTGAAGGAATTTCACACGTACCAGTCTCTTTAGAAAAAAACCCCTCTAATGAATATCCTCTGCATACTCTGGTCAGCTGCTCTCCTTCTGTCCGTTCCCAAGAACAGCACGCTGAACTATACACAACTGCATCATGCTGCGGTAAAGCAAAGCTGCACCCATATATCTGATTGCAGTGACGTTTAAAAAAAAGACTATCTGTCATCCCCGTTGCAGAAGAGAAGCACTTCCAGAACAGTAAAAAACAAGGCATTTAGACTGACTGCTTCTGCTTTCCGTTCACAGCTACAGAGAAGCATGTTGTCATTTTTTTCTTGATTTACTTTTTTTTTAAACAGAGATGAGAGACGAGACAGCAAGCTGAATTCAGAATGGCAAACAAAACAGACAGCTCACTGCTTATGATTCATCTCTCCAAAAGAGCCACAGAAAATTCTCAGTTTGATGTCATTTTTATCTTGAACGATGTTTCTTATAAAAAGGAAAGAGAGCAAAGTGAATTCATATTAGAAAATGAGGCAGAAGCAATTCATTGCTTGTTAGCCTGTGTGTATTTGCTACAAAATATTTAATTGCTAGCAACAATTTCCATATTTCTAAGGTTTTATTTCAAATAATCACAGTACTTCACTAGGCACATTTTGATGATAATGAAGAAAAGTAAGACGCATTCATTTCTGAAATATTTTTTGTCTAACATAGTCTTGCTTTCATGCTACTAGATATTATTTTCTGGGAATTACACTACTTCTTTTCTTCCTTAGTGGAACAAATTTCCTGCAGCATCTCATAATTACAGTATCTGAGCCAAAATACAGTTTGTCTGCTGTTGAATCTTCTGATAAATTTGTCAACAGTGACATTTACACATTATTTTTGGTTTCAGTACGCAGCATATTTGATCTTTGCATTTAGAAAAGAGAAACACAGGGATCATTGAGTTCAAACACCTGTGGCTCTCAATGAAGACATCTAAATGTCTTCTGTAAACACAGCTCATCCTGAGGCAAGGTTTTGTGTCCTCATTAATGGAAGGCTGATGTAGAAACTCACTTTATAAGCCTTCTTCCAATTCATAAACTAAGTTTACTCAAAACCAGTTTACGTTCTTTCTTGAACATGGACTATCCAAACGGTTTTTAATATTTCTGGTGTGATTTTAGCAGATATCAAAAAGACTATATCAGATGTTCCTCCCTTTACTCTTCAATATCACCTTATTTCAGTCACTCTGGACCTTGAGATCATCCAATTTCTCTGTTTGAGAGCCTGATTGCCCCCACCCCCATTGACAATGTCTCCTCACTGTATGCCAGCGCAATTTAACCAGCACACTCAAACTTTTTACCATTAATGTTAAATGTAATACCAAATATGACAAGACCCAAGACCTAGGACTGATGACTTCCCACCTAATTCCTACTGATTGATTTTTCAGCAAAGCACTCCAGTATTCATTCTTAAAATTGCTGCATTAATTCCTGTCTTCAAGGATTTAAGTAGTAATTGCCCCTGTGATGCTGCATCAAATGCTTTTCTGAATACCACATATATATAAATTCTAGCACAATCCTACTGTTGAAAATAAAGATACAAGGTTAATTTGCAACTAGCTGTCTTTGCTAAATCCATATCACGTTTTATCCCTATTTTCATTTAAATCCACAACCTTAATTATAGTTTCCCACCAAATTTTGTTTCAAAGCCTTGGGTATGACTGAGGTCAAGTGGCTTCTCTGGGAGGTATGGATCATTTTTCCCCCTTACGAAATGCAAATCCTGTGTTTTACATTTACAGGGCAGAATCTTTGTTTTAATAGACTCATCAAAAAAGTTATCACCCGACCAGCAACTTCATATGCCAGTTCTTTCATTGTCATGAAAGGGAAATCATCTGGTTTTTGCAATGTGAACTCGAAGACCTTTGCGTTTTGTTTCCACACCATACTTGGTAATTTTTTTCTAATATCTATCCTGCCCTTGTTCCTGTAGTCAATGCTACATCTTTATGGAAAATAAAGGCAAGACATTCACTCAGTTGATGGCTGTATCTTATTCTTCTTTCTCTCATCCTTTGAACCTTATTAAATCTATGCTCTCTTCTAAAAAAATGTAAATGACCAAGGACATTTAACTATTTCCTTTCAATTCCTTCACACATTTTTACTCGGCTGAACTTTTGATAGTGCTCACTTTAATTCTTCAGTCTCCAGCCTCCAAGATATAACTCTCTTCGCTAACAATGCAATCATTACTTATCCAGTAAAGCCTGTAGTCCAACATAATTTTCTATATGATGTTTCCTGATCTCAAAATTGTGTTAACCAAGAAAGAACTGTTTTCAGTCTGCAGAGCAACGTTTACAACTCATCAGTCCAATTAAAAATCCAGTACAAGAGAAACCACAGTTCCACTCACTACTTTAATACAATCCTTCACATCACAGTATTCAACCCTTTTGTTAAAATCAGATTTACTTTAGAGTTGATACTCCTCCATCATCAATGCTGCTTTAGAAAGCACCACTCAGAGGACAATCACCTCAGAATTTAACTTTTCCTCTAACAGCTTCTTTAAAATCAAAAGTATAACAAATTAAACCCATATTAATTTCTATCATTAAATACTCTTAAAATATTTTCAAAAAACTTTGAAATGCTAAATTTCATTTAAATATCTGCCAGTCTAAATTTAGCTCAAATAGTAGGCCATCCTCCAAATAATATCATGTTTTTGATCGCGTTTTTGATCGCATTTTTGAAACTCTGCTAAAAAAGGTGTAACACACTGAAATGGCAGAAACAGCAGCATTCTAATTTAGTGCTCTAAACCTACTTTATGGAAGCTGACATGACTAAAAAGTTTCAAAGTTATACAGCTTCCAATTTAATTCTTGTTGACTTTCTGATATTTCAGAATTTAATTATGTATTTCAGCTTGTGAAAGATAAGCTGGCATAACTATACAAAATCTGTCAACTGCAAATAAACTTTCCGATGATGGATGTTAGTCTGATGTATTTACAAACACAGCGAGTGTTTTTTACGCTCCTACTGCATGGGAGCTATGGTAAGCTAATGGTAATAAAATATTTTTGCATTTTAACGTAAGAAAGAAATCAAAGATCCGAAATGTAAGCTCTTCATAGACCTACCATGATGAATCAATCACCTGTTGATTACCATGGTAGTAAAAGCATTGTTTCCATTATAAAAATTTGTATGTGAAGCAAACTGCATTCCTGATGTGCAGTTCACCTTCTGTTCTCTCATCTGCTCTCTGAGATCAGTAGTAGCACCTATCCAGGTGCCTAGGGTTACTGGATTATACTCTACTCTGGCAGAACAAAGACTGTGGAATTTCCACACCCCAACTTTGGAAAAATGAGGTTAGGAGAACTTGTTCATCAGCATAGTCAGAAGGGTTCTCATGATGACAGCAGTTATTTTCATTGCAAAACATCTGAAAAATAGACTTCCAAAACTTTGACTCAATAAAAGAAAAACAAAATACATAGTGTTTGAGGTATTCACAGTATCTATCTTGAGGCATCCAATTTAGATGCCTAAGCTGGGAGATGAATCCCTTTAGCATGACTCAAGAGTGGGAGTCCAGCACAGACTGCAATTACCCTCTGAAGCAGCATGTATCTCTTCCCTGTCTACACAGGATGCTTAGGATAACTAACTCTGTTAAGTCAGGCGCTTTATTTAGGTTCTTAATATTTGGCAGTATAGGTACCCATTTTGTTTATACTTCTGGTGCCTATTTATAACAATCATGTGGGCAATTCAGTCTTGTAGATTTTGAGCAATACTTGCAGGAATCCTTAAAGAAGCACACAGAAATATGAATATAGTACAACCCTTGTATAATTTCCAGGGCTCCTTTTAGTTCGTTTAGGTTGAAAGGAGCCATTTGGTGCTAGGGTTTTTGCAATCTGAACTCTTTGGAATTTGAGGTTAAAGGCAAAGAGTAGCTGAAGCCTCTGAGGGGTGACAACAGTAGCAAAGTCAATACATATTCAGATTTTTTATATATGCTCTCTTTCCTAGTGCACAGAAACTAGCTGCAGAATTCAATGAGTAGAACAGTGTGTTCCTTTTTTGCCGCTAACAGAATGAGTCTTTTCACTTATGTAGCAGGTGATTACACGTTCGACCTCTACGGATTTTGGTTCAAACTTCATTAATAAGCCACAGTGATTGTATTTATGAGTGCACAAGTATTTGCTCTTAGTACAAAGCCTCTCTTTAGGCCGCAATGATATATCATTACAACCCAGTCTGTTCTAGAGTATGGTCCTGCAAGATATGGAGCGCTTCAGCCCTAATTCAGCAAAGCACTTAACTTTTTGTCTGCTTAGTTTGTGCTTAATACCCTGTTCTATCTTTGCTAGGCACCAATCTGCTTGTGCTCAGCTCCCTCCAGCTTCAAGGTAGTGATGTGAATCAAGATCCCCAAACTAAAAGTATCTGCATTCAAATCCTGAAAGTTCTAACAGTGACTCTGATTTGCTATGGCTTCACCCAGTCACATAGGTTGTCCTCCTTATTTTGTGCCAAATGCTGTGCCCTTTTCGCCAGAGAGTGTTGTTAGCTGAGTTACACCCATACTACTGATTCCCATGCAATAAGCCTGGATTTATATTGGTGTAGTTCACATCAAAGTTTGGCCGTCTGGAGCTTTTTTCAAAAGGAATTAGTATGGGTCGCTTAATATGATCGCTGGGTTTTGACATGATCTAGTTCTAGGCAAAATAAAGAAGCCTACAGGAATGATTCCCAGATTGATTTGATCGCAGTGCAGAACGCACATAACAGAAAGATCCAAACAGAAAGGATCTATTATTGTTCACATCCTGGTATATATGGCATTGTGTTTACGATTCCACATGCTCTTCTTTCATGAACTACTTGGATCCTCTTTATTCTGTACTCTTTAAAGGCCACACTGACTTTCAGAAGGATACTGGTCCTAGTGGATGCTATCCAGGTGCCTAAATATAGGTGTCTAGTGACATTTTAGATATCCTAAGGTATGTGAGCTATCCACTGAGACTGGCAGATATGACACAAGACCTACAGAAGATTCACATCCCTCTGAAGTAGCAGTTGGAGGCTTGTTTCTACACATCTATGCCTAGGTACCTGAATTGCTCCTGCTGGTTTTTAGGGGTGAAAAAAAACCCTGTCTTTAAATTACTTGTGAAGTGATAAGTCCACATGTCAGACAGCAATAGAACAAGGAATAATATTTTCACATTCAATCAGAAAAAAACTCATAGAATGTATGATGTAGTGACTTTATTCACTTCAACATAGCATTTCTTGACTTAATGCATGGCAGTCTTTTTCTTTCCTTACATTAAAAAATTTACAACAGTATATTTTTGTTTTTCCTATTAGAGCTTGCGTAATGCTAAACAATTCAAGCTAACATTAACAATGCAGGTTGTACACATCCTGTACTAACATCATCTGTAAAAATGAAAATCAAAATTGTTATCTAAATCAACTGAAATCTATATACATATCAGGGATTTATAATGTTACATGATTTAAATAATAAAAAATAAACATTTTTTGAGAGTTCAAATTAAAAGTATGGATTGACGTGAAACCGCTGCACAAAATAAGATTTCATTAAGCCAACCTAACACAATGTGATAAGCTATAAATAGAACAACAGAAAACCTTCTTAGTTTTATTTCTCAATACTTTTGCTGCACCATTTTGTTTTTCCTTCTGTTTGGAACTGAATGTTAAGATATTGCCATCTAGTGATGAAAAGCAAAACCAGAACCAGTAGAATACAGTAAGTAACAAAGTATAGGGAATACATTTACATTATAAATTGTGTCAGAACGGTGGGAGAACACTGAAATAAAACAGATGCCTGTATTTTTGGAGAAAGCATATCAGACAATTAGGGAATTTGGATACAATCATCTGAAATATTTTAATAAAAACCTCATTTGGTATTATTCATGTGCCACCCCGCTTCCACCCTCAGCTTGTTCATTGAATTCATGACAGTAGATATGTATATCGTAACAGGTTTGTGATTTAGGTTCTTATCTGTAAATAACAAATGACAACTACCTATTAGGGATTTTGTGGAGGATTAATTAGTTACTGTTGGAATTATGCCTTTAGGATGCAACGCACTATTATTATCCTTTCCTTGACTTTGTTTTTGGAACTGTCAATCTGAGACATCCTCTTAGGACTCTGTGATTTGCCTCTAAGCTTCTCCCCAACTGAACAGTCCTTGGAAGCACCAGCCAGCCAGGAATGAGCCTTTGCTTTCCCAGACCTACCATACAAATGCTCACAATATACAGTTCTGTGAGCCAATTTGACATCTGCATTACTACCACTGGGGCACGGACTCAGACAACACAGCAACACCATTGCACAAGTCAAAATGTAGCCTGTGTCCTCAGAGCATGGCCTACGTGGATCAGCAGGCATGAAAAATAATTTGAGTAGTATTTTCTTGCTGATCTGCATTTTACAGTTTCCTGGCAGCACCCCTAAACAAGCTGTTTTCTTTTATTAGAATCCTATAAACCCCTTTCCTTCTCAATTTTGTCACAAACCTGTATCTATATTTTAGATAAAATGATGTAACCTATTCTCCAAATATCCCTGCCTGACATTACTTTTTCAGAATTTCCTTAGAGCTGGAAATTTCCAAACAATCATTGACGGCATCTCTAATTTGGGTGCCTGTTTCAGACACAAGATTAGCAACAGAACCCCACCCACCCACTCAAAATATAATTTACATTAGGTAATTTATGCCTAAATTACTTGTTCCAGGTTACACAGAGCCTAGGACAGAGAAAACCCAGGAGTTCTGGCTGTCATTCTTTTACTCTAGCTATAAAATTTCATTACAGAATACATAGACTAAACCCCCACATACTCAAAAATTTAGGGTCACAATCTTCCGCTTCCTTTCTGTGATGTGAGGTTATCTCTCTTATACCACCCTCACAGCAAGCCCTGGTAGAGGAACAGATAAGAGGAAGCCAGGAAGGGGAAGGGTTGGAGCACGCCGATCACTAGATATTGCTAGTTTCTGCAAGGTCTCTAGGGATGCCTAAAAATTATGGCATGTTATTACAGCTGAGATCATAAGACTTGTGCACTTCTCTCCATTTCTCCGGGTTGCTGCGTGCCCTGTTAGCAGGCACAGACTCTGCCATCCTCTCCCAGGGTCCCCAGAGCAGGGGCTGAACCCTGCTCCCATCCCTTCCTGCCATTCCAGAGGCTGGGGATCCTCTGGAGGCCAAGCTGAGCATCCAGGCAGTGTGCTGCTGCCTCTCTTCAGAGACGGGCCTGGGATGTGACGGGGGCCAGAGGGAGGCAGGCAGGTAGGCAGTTCTACCTACCTGGGGTGACACAGCTGATTCAAAAATCTCATGCTCAAGGATAATCTTCCTTCTCAACATTCTTGCTTTCAGGGGTCCAAGGTATCCCTGACCCAAATGCTACCTATGACACATTATTATTGTTCTGATCCTGTCTCCCATGTAGAATGAAATGTTCAAAAGACTTATGTTCTGCGAGATACCTCCATATAACACTCCATGTATACGATGTTTTCATTATATCACAATTACATTACAACTAGGAGAAGGAATGTTCAGTGCAATAGCTCCAACTTGCTCTCAAATTCCAGCCCATCACTCAGATAGTCCCAATTTATGCACTTCTCACAATGTGGTTTTTAATATAAATATTTTCCTGAATTTCAAATTTATTTACTGATATATATCTTCTTCTTTCTCTTTTTCTTAATTCTGTTATAGTAGATCTTCAAACTTTCCCTGACTTTACCCAAGATGTTCTTGTGATAAGCTACTTGCTTACTTGTTCTTTTTTTAAACTTTCCATCCTCTAGTTTTGTCTTTAATTATTAACACTTCTTCCTTTCTGACTGACCTATTTGGACACTCATGCCTCAACATGTTCATTACCCTGTAGAAAGATAGCCCTCTTTTTATGTCCCTTGGCTCTGCTAGTGATATTAACTGTAGAAGTCCATTTTTGATTTCTCTCATGCAGAAAATGAGAACAAACATTTCAGAAGGGTTTCAGCCAACTTCCTTCTCTTAGAGATCAAGATAACATGTAGTATTGCACATGGGATCAGACAGTACTGCATTTGCTTCCTCTTACACCTTCCTATCAGATGTCAGGTTGTGCCTCCTGTCAGAGAGGCAGTTAGACTAGTCAGGCCTTGGCTTTCAGGTGGCACAACAGTTCCCATGTTACACAAATGTCTCTACAGTTCCCTCCATATGATCTTACGCATAAAGCACTCACCATAAATTATTTCAAAAAATACTATCCCTTGCAAAACTTGCATAGGAATTAGCCAGCTAAAACAGGCAAATTGAGCTACAGTCAGGTTTAGCTGACCTTAGAGATAACTATCACCTGTTTTTACCACTCTTTCAAATGATCCAGAAGTATTGAGTTAGATGTATCACTGCATCATCTTTCCCCACTGCTCTCACACATATTGCCACATACTGCTTCAAACAAAACTTCATTCAAAATACATTCTTCAGGGCAGGAATCATGCCTTTGCTCTGAGGGAAGTGCTTGGCACACCGAAGCCGTGGCTCATTACTGAGTAAGTAGTTTTTTCCTCATTTTACTCAGGAGCGCTACTGGAAAAATTCAGAGTTCAGATTCCGGTGGTTCAAACTAGCACCACATCCAGCTACCACTGTGACATAATTACTTAGCTAGATGATATCTACAACTTTTGGGTTTTTTTTGTTTCTTTCAAGGTAGGAAGAAGGAATTATTCAAAAATCAGGATTACCTAAGAAGTCATGCCAGGGGGTAGACCAAGAAATTATTCTTCTTTCCCTGAATACAGTTTATAAGCATGGCATGGCTCACACACACAGATATAGTTCTTAGCTCACCTGTTATCTTTAATAGCTAGGATGTCAGTCACCACAGCCTTCATCCTTCTGAAAACATGTGAAGTATATCCGAAGTAAACATAAATAGCTATCAGTAAAAATCTCAAGATTTCTATCATTGTTTGTTTTACAGCAATTTTATATAAATTAATACAGTGAGGAAGCATCAGAAACAATTAGGCCATGTGAATACAGTGAATTTTCTGTGTCCAATGCTCATTATTACCTGAAGTTCCTGCTATTATGTGCCAGTGTCCCTTAGGGTACCACTTCTGCCTTACCTCTGTCCTGTTACTATTCAAAACAATTTTCTCAGTTCTTAGAAAAGCTAATGCCTATCAAACATCTCACACCTAAACACTTTTTTTAAGGGAGAGTATCTTGTTTCATGCAGTTTTGAAATCCACTTCTGGATAAACCTCCCAGACAAACTCTAATAAAACATAACGTAAGGGTTTTTTATGTAATACTCTTACTTACACAATTGCATGTTTAGATGCTTGCTAGATAGGAAGTAAAACTTTGGCTAAAAAAACCTCACTGTTATTACATAAGAATACCTGTCATGACTTGCAAAATCCTGTCTGCATTTTTTAAAGTATTGAAGGGCAAATCTTTTTTTTTTTTTAGCATCATCTGTAAGCATGCATTGCTTCACTTTTCACAGTAACCTGTGGAGGAAAAAAAGCTCAGTTACAAAGAATTTTTTCTCTGCTGTATTTTTTTCCAATGCAGTAAGTTTTAACTGATGAGCAGCACTGCATGTGGTCTTCCTAGCTGTAGTGAAGGTTTTGCAAGAGTGACCGTTCCGTCCGGATACGGGAAATAGAGCTCCAAGCTCCTTCATCTTGCTGCTTCTCTAAGCACTGAGTGAAGAGAAGCACTACTGGCCTCACACAGGCAAATTAAACATGCATACATGCAGTCTTTGTAACAGGGTCTTCAATATCTTCTAGAGTCTCTCTCTTACTAACCTAGAAAATAACCTCCTTGTCTTCTGAGAGCTACAAGTTCTAAGACAGCTCCCTGCTTACGCTAGAAAAGGCAAACAATGCTCTTCCTATTTAAGAGGAGAAGGTTATTCAGAATGTGTGTCACGCTAGATTTGAATGCAAATTGCAATTCAGTGAAAAAATACACAAAACTTAAAATCTGCTTTTTATTGGCTAAAGGAGAAAACATTATTTTAAATGGGTTTAGGTACTAAGGAAAAAAGTATGTAACAGTAAGTCACATTTAAAACTGAATGATAAGCAAAGGCAGTAGTAATTGCAGTTACCTAACTACCCTTCAAACAAAGAATTATTTTGGGTCACCACAGACTAAATTTTCAAAGGTATTCAGCTCCTGAAATTTCAAACAGCTGCTCTGTAGGTTTTTTAAAGGATATAACCTGGTTAAGTGCCTAATTCCATCTAATACTTGTTTGGCCACTGCATCATTAACGGCTTTGAAAATCTGAACTCATGTATTTTACATTATTAAAATTAGTGGATGTCAGCCTCTCCCATGTTTTTTTATTTACAGATTGGAAGAGGAAAATAGGTTCTTTTCTACCTCCAGATTGCTTTCTCAGCTGTGAACTGAAAAATTCAAAATCAAGGACATATAACTGAAAACAATTCACTGACACAGCATATTTTTATGTAAATGCTTGAATACAATGCTCAGATCTGGAGATAACCCAGTTAAATTTTATAACAGCCTAATTTAAAAGAGAATGGTGATCATAAAAAAATATCATTGGGATTCATCTGCTTCGACTGGTGCACGGAGCCATAGAGGCAGCCTAGGAGCTGGGCAGCCCACAGAGCAGTGCCGAGGCAAGCTGTACTTCTGGGTGTGGAATTTGAGCTCATATTGTAGCCCTGGTGCTCAGCGATACTATATCCTTCAGGCTCGTACAGGTCACGGACACATGAACTCTCCCTGAACTTCTCTTTCACAGATCAAGGCAGGTCATCACTAGCTACTGACTAATTGAACAAACTAAAAATGTAGCATCAGCACAGACAGAATCCTTTATGAAACTAGAACTTCTCCAAGAATATTTTTCTCTTCCAGTAATACTACTGATCCGCCGCAGGATGTGTTTTCATGTTGGACTGAATCTAATCTAAGACAGCGCTACTGCGGGAAAAGCTGGGCTAGTCCTCCCACCCTCTCCCTTCCCGCTGTTTCCATGGGCTGCATAGATTTTTAGGTGGGGTAAAAAAGGGAAGGACAATTTTTTAATTGAAAAAAAATCAAAGATACACTTTTCATAGGCATTACATAGTCAAATAATTTTTCCAGCAGTGCTGATTTGTATTTACAAACCCCTGTAACATGCGCTGTCTTTTATAGAAAGAACATTCTTCCGAGCTACCGCAGTTGCTGAGCTATTCGTAACCTCTGCCAGTTCCAGGAACAGATACTTTCAGGTACTAATTACAAGAAGCACTTCCCAACAATCAACTTAAGAGATTTTAAAAGCCAGAATGGAACATTATAATCACAATCCAATCTCCTGCACAGCTTAGGCCAGAGAATTTATTTAGCTTCTGGTTCATGTACAGTAATTCAGAGTAGCTAGACAAAATTGAAACACCCTTCCAACAGTTGAGAGTAATACTAACAGGCATGCTGGATCCCAATTAAACCATTCTGCAAATGCTAAAATTGGTATTTACAGACTTAGCTCTAATCTACAGGACACAACTGAAACATCTCATATGTACACACATACCTAACACTTTCTCTAATGTCATCTTTAATAATTCTCAATAACATACAGGCATATCAAAATATTTATGCTAAGATATACATCTATGCGAAGAGCATGTAAACTATTTCTTTTTGTGAGGTCATATTTGTTTTTGCAGGGTTTTCTCAGCAGATTACAATGTTAAACTGATAGAGGATCAAACATTGCCTACTGTATGTAACATACAAACAAAAATAGACTGAATATAGCATGAAGAAAAAGAAGAGTTTTACTGACAAAATACATACAGACTCCTAAACAAAGTCGATTCGTTTCACTTTTGGGGTGTGAAATGCAAATGCAAATTTCCAGGCTTTTGGTGCAGCCTTCTGCCCTGGGATCAACACTGGTGGTAGAATAGCCCACACAGACCTGCTCTGCCAGCAGGCAGAACCACACTAACGAAATTTAGAAGTGAGGAAGGTCAGCTCCAGAGAAAAAAGGAGCATACCTAGCCAAAAGATACTCTGTACTCAGTTCTTCAGCGTTGCTGTTCCCACGATGCACAGCTGGCAATTTGTACCTAAAGTGAATCTGGACTGCTGAAAAGAAGGTATGGCAAGCTTTGGAAAAAAAAATGTAACCAAGAATTAAGTATCTCAGATTTGTTTTACTTAATAGGATACATATACATACTTATTTATACATACTTATAACTACAGGCCTGTTGGCCTCACCTCCATCCCTGGAAAGGTGATGGAACAGCTCATCCTGGAGGTCCTCACTAAGCATGTGGAGGACAAGAACGTGATCAGGAGTAGTCAGCACAGCTTCACCAAAGGGAAATCAGGCTTGACCAACCTGATAGCCTTCTCTGATGGAATGACTGGCTGGGTAGATGAGGGGAGAGCAGTGGGTGTTGTCTACGTGGACTTCTGCAAGGCTTTTGACACTGTCTCCCATCACATCCTCCTAGGTACCAAACTCAGGAAGCATGGGTTGGATGAGTGGACAGTGAGGTGGCTTGAGAACTGGCTGGATGGCCAAGCTCAGAGGGTTGTGGTCAGTGGCTCAGAGTCTAGTTGGAGGCCTTTAGCTAGCGGTGTCCCCCAGGGGTCTGTCCTGAGTCCAGTCTTGTTCCATGTATTCATCAATGACCTGGAGGAAGGGACAGAGTGCACCCTCAGCAAGTTTGCTCATGATACTAGACTGGGGGGAGTGGCTAATGCACCAGAAGGCTGTGCTGCCATTCAGAGGGACCTGGACAGGCTGGAGAGGTGGGTGGAGAGAAACCTCCTGAAGTTCAACAAAGGCAAGTGCAGGGTCCTGCACCTAGGGAGGAATAATCCCATGCCAGCAGGACAGGTTGGGGGTTGACCTGCTGGAAAGCAGCTCTGCCGAGAAGGACCTGGGAGTGCTGGTGGACAACAAGTAAAGCATGAGGCAGCAATGTGCCCTTGTGGCCAGGAAGGCCAATGGTCTCCTGGGGTGCATGAGGCAAGAGTGTTGCCAGCAGGTGGAGGGAGGTGATCCTGCCCCTCTCCTCAGCCCTGGGGAGGCCTCACCTGGAATCCTGTGTCCAGCCCTGGGCTCCCCAGTGCAAGAGAGACATGGCCCTACTGGAGAGAGTCCAGTAGAGGGCTACAAAGAGGCTGAGGGGACTGGAGCGTCTCTCCTCTGAAGAAAGGCTGAGAGAGCTGGGCCTGTTCAGCCTGGAGAAGAGAAGGCTGAGAGGGGATCTCATAAACGAGTAGAAGTATCTGAAGGGGGAGTGTCAAGAGGATGAGGCCAGCCTCTTCTCTGTGGTGCCCAGAGACAGGACAAGAGGCAATGGCCACAAACTGAACCACAGGAAGTTCTACCTAAACCTGAGAAAAAACTTCTTGACTGTGAGGGTGACAGAGCATTGGAACAGGTTGCCCAGAGAGGTAGTGGAGTCTCCTTCCCTGGAGATATTCAAAACCCGTCTGGATGTGATCCTGGGAAATATGCTCTAGAGGACCCTGCTTGAGCAGGGAGGTTGGACTAGATGATCTCCAGAGGTCCCTTCCAACCTAAACCATTCTGTGATTCTGTGATTCTCTGATTATCCCATTTTAATGTGTTTCTTTGGAGATACGGAAAGGATTCTATTTCAAATTCATCTTAAAACAAATTTTAAACAAATCAATGGTCTTCGCAAAGTGTATTTATAATACACAAAATGAAAATAATGTCCATCCAGCACCTGACAGATGTATAGAAATAGCACTGAACATTCTAAAAAAATATTACATCTAAACTCAGGATATTTAAATGAACATGATAAATATCATTCATACTGTCAGTACACATAACTAATTCTTTTTGCCCATTCACAATGGTACGTTTATAATCGTACAAAAAAATTCTGAGAGAAATTTTATTTTGCCCTTTACAAAACAATGAAAACTTCAGACAAAATCCCCAACTCTTTGTAAGTTTATTCCAGAGTGTGAAGTCTTGGTGTTTCCAGAAAGATATCTTTGCAACAGGTATGTATTGTACTTTTTATTTGTATCCTTAGTGGTATGAATCCAAGTTACATAGATGCACCAGAATCAAATGCAGAACATCTACTGTGTTATGAATTTCTTCTAAACAGGAAAAACAAATGAAAGATGACAGTACCATTCCTTCCATTCTGGAGGAAAGTTGCCTAGAAACCAACTGATGATACAAGATTGCACCGGCATAATGGTGGATGTCCTATATGTAGTTAACACTGCTTTTAAGCATGTATAAATTTTAAGCTCTTATATCTGTCATCTAAGCATCTAAGCATTGAGTAAATACTATATAGAAATATAACATTTTATATTTTGATATTTTCCAGCACTGTTATGCAAGTTATATTGCATATACTCACTTACAGAAGATTCTGTTCAAAGAACAAGAGTACACTGTGACACAGCTTCTAGAAACAAACAGGGCTACTGGCGTGCATGGATGTGCATAAAAGAGGGTTTTTTTCTTTTTTTTTAAACAATAAAGGGAAGTACAGACACCTCAGTGTGAACTTTACACAACAGAATACCCATAAGAGGTTATTTAAAGCAGCTGAGAGTTCACTGAGAGCAGAAAACAGGACTGTGGCAACCTCTGATAGTCTCTGATAGTCAGCACCAGTGATAGTCTTATTGTAAGACTTTATAGTGTGTAACTTCTGTATGTAACACCTCTACCCACTAACCCAGTCAAGTTGACAACGAAGCATAGAATAAGTCTCACAGAATTGATGGAATTCGAAAAAACAATGTGTATAAAGAGGTTGTTTAGGTTCAAGATATTTGAATTTTGTATTGATAGACATAATCTTGTAATATTTAAAGGAATCAATAATGCTTTATTAAAAATCAAGTAAAATAAGTGTTCATGAATATGAACAAACATTATTACTAATAATGATTAAAAAAACCCCAACAACTTACAAATGACAAGCACAACCCATGCTTTATGTTTTTAAAATCTGAGGTTTCAAAAATAATCCTGTTGTGATTTTGAGAACTTGGTTTATAACTCGCAAATATGGAGACCAGCAACATTGTTTGCACAGAAGAAAAACTTGCTGACATAACCAATGAAAGGATGGAAACAGCACAGAATTTACTTCTTCATCCTCTTCCTGTATCTCTTTCTTCCCATGTAAAAGATCTCTTTTTTCGCTAAAAGGGAAATGGTGACGATAGACTGCAGAGGTAGGATTTATCTGACTAAACATGTATGTTTAGAATGCAACCACCTTCATCTGAACTAGTTGGGTTAGATCCCTTGTAGCCAATATAAGGAAACAAGGGCTTCTAGGGAATCATTCATCTCATTTTAATGCTGACATCTAAAATAGATAACATGGATTGCACCTGTATACCACCTGCATCAGTTCAGTGACTAGCTCAGGCATGGACATTTATTCAGCAAATATCTGAGTTTGGAAAGATGAATCCCACCCCAGTTGTCTGAAAAAGGGAACACGCCTAACTATCTCCCCAAAAACAGTGGTGCCAGCTTTCTCATCAACGGACTGCTCCTCTGTTGGGACTAGCAAGCCTTTTAACATGCAAAACCAAGCCACTGGGAGAGCACTAAGCCATTTTTCACTGTTCTCAGCTTGAAGCCAAGTCTAACATAATCTATCCTGGAATATTTATGTGCCCAAATACAGATTTAGATACTTAAATTTAGCCACCTATGTCTAAAATTGAGGTCAATGTGAAAATATGAAACTGCCTAATAAAAAAAAAACAACTCTATTTAGGATGTTAGATCTGTTGAAGGAACTGTACCTGTTCCTTCTAGAATTCTGTGAGAAGGGAGCAATGCTACTGCACATGGAAGCTACTTCTCCTATTTCCCCCTCAAGTATCTGGAACAGAGAAAAACAAAGGAGATGTGAAAAGAAAGGTGTCTGCCACCCTTGCAACAACAGGCGCTGCCAATAGGCGACAAAATGAAATTCAACGTGAGGAATTAAAACTGTATTATTACAGTGGCAAGGACATTTTTTCACCACAAATTTTGCAAAATGAGACATGCAGAAAAAAATATGAGCCAACCAGAGAACTCTGACCTTGCATAAGGTAAAAAAAAAAAAAAAAAGTTATTTTTCTGGCACTTCAAAATCTTGCACCTATTTGAAAGCAATACTAAAAAGTCCAGTTTGGAAATATAGCTGTGACTCATGTAAGGTTAAAGAGCAACTCAGAATATAAACAGTGTTCTCTGAAAGCCACAATATAAATAAATAAATAAACAAATAAAAAGAGAGCATCAAACCTTTAGCTGTGCAATATTCAGTGAATTGCGTATGAAAAACAACATGCTTTTAGACACAACAGTACATAATGGATGCTCAACGTCACTTTGATATCAAAGCAACATTCACATACATTAATTCACATAGGTACATGTATCCTTTTCAAAGATATTATCTCATCAAGTTGGTGTATACAGACAATAGGCCTATGGCAATAAATTCAAAGAGTATACTTAGTCCATCTCTAATTAGTCTACCCACAGAAGTACAGGTATCTGCCTAGTAAATTTTAAGAGGATTTTTCAGAGACACTACAAAGCTCTTTATCAGGGGAAAGAAAAGGAGATTTGGGTACAGAATCTCAGAATTATAGAACAGCTGAGGTTGGAAGGAACCTCTGGAGATGGTCTAGCTCAACCCCCCTGCTCAAAGCAGGATCTAAAACAGCAGGCTGCTCAAGACCTTATCCAGTCAAGTTATGAATAACTCCAAGAATGGAGATTCCACACCCTCTCCAGGCAAACTCTCCCAGTGTACAATCACCCTTACAATAAAAAGAGTTTCCCTGTGTTCAAATGGAATTCCCTGTATTTCAGCTTGTGCCTCTTGCCTCCTGTCCTTTCACTGGGCACCACTGAGAAGAGTCTGGCCCCATCCTCTTGACACCTCCCATCAGATGTTTACAAACACTGAGAAGAACCCCTCCCCACCCCGTGCCTTTTCTTCTTGAGGCTAAAAAAATCCCAGCTCTCTCAGCCTCTCCTCATAATGAGAGATGCTCCAAGCTGTTCATCATCTTTGTGGCCCTTTGCTGGACTTGTTCCAGTATGCCTATGTCTCTCGTGTACTGGGGAGCCCAGCCCTGGACCCAGCACTCCAGGTGCGGCCTCGCCAGGGCCGAGTAGAGGGGAAGGATCACCTCCCTCGACCTGCTGGTGACACACTTCCCAATACAGCCCAGCATGCTGTTGGCCGCCTTTGCCCCAGGGATGCATTGCTGGCCCATAGTCAACTTGCTGTCCACCAGGACTCCCAGGTCCTTCTCTGCGGAGCTGCTTTCCGGCTGGTTGGTCCCTAGCATGTACTGGTGCAGGGGGTTATTCCTCCCCAGGTGCAGGACTGCGCTTCTCTTGGCTGAACCTCACGATGTTTCTGTCTGTCCATTTCTCCAGCCTGTCAAAGTCCCTCTGAATGGCAGCACAACCATCTGGTGCATCAACCACTCTTCCCCATTTTGTGTCATCTGCAAACTTGCTGAGGTTGCCGTCTGTCCCATCGTCCATGTCATTAAGAAGTATTGGACCCTGTTTTGATACCTGGGATACTCCACTAGCGACTGGCCTCCAGCTGGACTTTGTGCCACTAAACACAACCCTCTGAGCCCAGCAATTCAGCCTGTTTTCTGCCCACCTCACTGTCCCTTCATCTAGTGCATACTTCATCAGTTTGTCTATGAGAACATTATGGGAGCAAAAGCCTTACTAACGTCAAGATAAACAACACCTGCTGCTTTCCCCTCATCCACCAAGCCAGTCTTCTCATCATAGAAAGCTATTGGATTGGTCAGGAATTATTTCCTCTTCATAAATCCATGCTAATTACTTCCAATCATCATCTTTTCCTTCAAACATTAGGAAAGGGTTTCCAGAAGCATTTGCTCCATTGTCTTCCTAGGACTTGAGGTGAACCTGACCAGCCTGTAGTTCACTGGATCCTACTTCTTGAAAATAGGAGTGACATTTGCTTTCTTCCATTCCTCTCAGGAATCTCCCCTGATCACCATAACCTTTCACAGACTATTTGGAATGGTCTTTTGTAGCTCCAGAATTAATTTACAGTTGGACATACACTGACTTTTTCCACATATTATTTATTTATCAACAATCTCTTAGGTAGAAAATGAAATACTTTTCATATGCTAAAAACTCCATCCTGTGAATTCCATCTGGTTTCTGGTATCCTGCTTTTCTTATCTTCCTTCTTTTGCACTGGCATCTCTGTGAGAGAATGAAACCTCTTCTGCAGATTAGACTTTTTATTTTGTAGTGGACCCTCAGCATCTAGTAGAAAGGTAACACTTGAATGATTCTCTATATAGCAAATAACTGTCTGTGCTATACTTAAACAAATCCTCTTAGAGGTATTTTAAGGTGACTCGCCTTGAACAAACTGGCACTGAGTTTTAACACCCCACTGTTATTTCCTGTTGGACAGAGCAGTGATTCAACTGTGCTACCATGGAATATATATATGCCATGCCTATATGGAGCTTTTCTTTGGCCATGAAGCCAGATGGTGAGAACAGTCTGTAGTATAAAATATCCTCTAAAAGGTGGTGGCAACATCCAACTCTCTTGATTCCCTGGCTCTTGCTAACTTCTGAATTGTGCTGGGTAACTGTTATAGGAGACTGCACGTTGGTCCAGACAAAATGGTGGTGAAGTGGGACAGCTCTGCACAGGAGGGGTTTCTCTGACCTTCATACAAGAAACAAGGCAGAAGGGCCAGGCCAGATGGACTAGTTTAAAGATCCTAAGCAAAGTAGGAGGTACAGGACAACTGAGGTTACAGTCAAAAAGATGACACTTGTTCTACTCCCTCCCTTTAAATCACCCCTTTTCAAGATGCAGACTGACCATTAATGGTTAAAAAAGACTTTTTGCCTTTACTGTTTGCCTCACAAATCACCTAGAAATTTATTACAAAGATCAGAGAATTCACAACAAAATGAATGTAGGGATGTGCAGTACAGTGTTCTGCAACTAAAGCACCTTATAATATACAGACATAGTGACATTTCAGAAACTAATTCCAAAGACACAGAGCAAAACCCCACAGGATACCCTTAATTAGTTCTAAACAACAAACAAACAAAAAATCAGTCGGGTCCTTGGAAAAGGATCATTAGACTATATCACACACCACTGCCTATCTACAGAAACTTTTTACTGGAAACCGTAACATCTTCCAATAATGAATGGGGAAGATTTCTTAATTTAAGAATTTCTTAATTTAAGTGCAAGTAAATGATTTTTAAAAAGCATTACAGATGTTTGTTAGGTTTTAGAAATTGCAATTGATTGTAAAACTTCATTCTAACACTGCGTAGCAGCCAAAAGTTAGAATATCCAAGGCAAGAAGTAATTTAATTTAAGATTTCATCCTGTGAAGAACTGTAAAGCTTCAACTTCCCAAGAAACCTAAATACAACAAAAGAATGTCCTGAGCTCCTCAGGTTAAGTTTCTCATTTAAATTCAATCCTCAAATTCATAAAAGTCACTTTCCAAGTTAACTACTCCTGATTAGTACAAATGAAGTCATTATATGAGGGTTACAGTTCATGGCATTTGTTCTTTGTAAGAATCTGTACGCACGAAGCCAATACCTATCTACAGCTAGTTTACCAGAAGTGCTATAAGGACTTAATTTCACTGTAGCAAGGCATCTCTATCATGAGAAACAGCACACAAGGCCTTTCAGCTAACTCTAGCTACACTCAGATAATTTTGTCCAGGTAGTCTTTTGTAGTCAACAAGAATTTATTATCTGCATCAATCTTCTGCTGAGAATATCTTCCCAAGAATCTAATTTAGGGAAAAACAGTCTCTGAACCTAAATAGATAAATAAAATAGTGACTTTTTAATTCTTACTAAAAGCAAGCAAGTATTTTCAGAAATTCCTGCAACAGTATTTTTAATGGTTCCCTCTCCCTCACCTTAAAAATTAGCTAAGGTAACATAGCAAAGAAATGAAAATGAAGAAAACATTCAGAACTTTTATTTCATGGGTACTAAGATCATCAAATAATTTAACTTGGATACACATGCTTATATTAAATGTGTAAGGCTATGTAATGAAAAAACAGCCAAAGTGAAAATAGTTACCTATACAATGTACATAGCAAGTGTACCAAAGTATCTACAAGTAAACAAGCACTATACAAGTAGTATATACTGAGTGATTTCTATTCAGTAAATTTATATTCAGTCAGACATATCTAACTGTGAAGAGAGTGTACTCCCATCTTTTTAACTGCATTAACTTAGAAGAAGACTGTACTTTAAAAGACGGAGAAAAAAACATATGCTAGGATATCTAGGATAAAGGTTAAATCAAAGCCACAATATGATAACCTTGAAGTCTAATTCTTTTAAAAACATTTTCCTTGGCTGACTGACTTTCAATTACAGCAGAAGCATTTCTGTAAAACTTTAAAAGTTATGACCATCTTTCACTTAATGAAATGATATAAATTTCTCAATTCTAATACAGAGTTTATTGTAGACAATGTTTCTGATCCATTAGCACAAGAAAAATACTTCATGGGCCAAAGTTCAGCATATTTTTGTGTGAAGTCTGCCCTTTAAGGTGCCACTTGAACTAGTAAAAGAGAAGAAAAGATTTTATTGCCTCATTACAGCCAAAGAAAGATTTATTAAAAATAATATGCAAATATTGACGTCAGCAAACCGTTATGCATGTACTACATGTGCAGTCTAATTAAGGCTACCATCTAGTGTGATTTGCTGCTTCTTAAATGTTTTCAAACATATTTTTATATGTTTCCTATTTGGTTGACATTTCTTATTAACCTGTTGATGGAACTCTGATTTTCTATTTTGAATTCCAATACATGTTATATTAAAGTCCTTTTTTTGGTGGAGCAGTCAGTGGTAAATATTTAACGTTCCTCCTTCAAGATTAACAGGCTCTTTCTTATGTACACTTATATATGTTTCCCAAAAGAAATGCATTTGGCCTAAGTTTTAAGATTTCACTGTATCCTTTAATCATTATCTTCCACATAGCACACAGAAGATAGACAAAGGGTCAAACAGGCAAACTATGTTACTAAGCCAGATTCTTTTTACATTTTATCCCTACGGCAGCAGAGACAGAACTCCGTGTTGAAAAACAGGATGCTAATGCTGTAATTGCTCCACAAGGTCCTTCAGCACTGTGAAGTCTATAAACCCTTAGACATTACATAATTTCCAATATATTACTTACTAAAGAATATATCCCACTGTGTGCACAATGGGTTTTGTTCATAACACGAGTCTTTGCTCTCAGGGGAATCATAACATCTGTAATAGGTGGTGGCAATGTAGCAAAATATAAGTCTAGGACACAACCAAATACTTAAAAAATATCAGGAAAAAAAAATCCAAGCCATAATAGAAGAAGGAGCCTTCCCTATCTTCACCTCAACCTCCTCTTCACCTTCAGTCACTCTCCAGTGGAAATAGAGAGCTTCCAGTGGAAACAGAGAGCTTCCTTCATGTGCCAAATACAACTTAAAGGTGAGGCAGCATCTTCTTCATCACCTGCCTACCACATTAGGACATCACTCTCCACAGCCCATAAAATATGAGAAGAAAACAAGAAGAAAACTTCAAGTTTGACAACATGCATGTATTACATTAGATTTTTCAAAATACAGAATTCAAAGCTTTGCTTTGATTCACCAACTGATCCTTTCTGAAGAAATGACAGTTAAAAAATAATCCAAAAACTAAAATGCTGAACAGGAATATAATAGGAACATTTCAGTGAGCGCAAAAAAAAAAAAAAAAAAAAAAAAGATATAGTCAGCCCAGAGAAAAGGTTATTAAAGACAATTTATCTTAGTAAAACAGTGGTCACTCACATAGATCAATGGATTGACAAAACACTGCTTGGTAACATACCAATTTTATAGCATGGTGGCATAGCTTAACCTAAGGGTCAACAAATCAGAATATGTACAGAACTAATGCCAGTTTGCAATATAAATAATGACGAAAAAATGCAAGATGCATTTTAAATCAGCACAAAGTCCAGCTAAAAATGTTAAGGGGAAAACAAGTCTAGTTTTTAAATTCAGAAATGAAGTGAGGACAAGTAAGGCCTTCTGTTCTGCTCTTTGTGGCTGGTATTTGTAAAATGCAGCACCAATGTAAGCCATTCTACCAAATTTGAATGTGCAGGGTGACATGAGGGGTGCCGTAAATGAACAGCAATTAATCAATGTAGATAACAAGTATACATTATTTCTATCCAGGACAATTTATTCAGAGAGGAGGTAGTACGCTTAAATCTTCACACAATTAAAACACTGAACACAGATCGTTATAACTCATTTGAATCAAGATACATACTGTACCCATCATTTAAAGCATCCTTATTAAAAGTAATTAGATTGTGGCAAGTCTTTCCCAATTAACACAGTCAATCAAAACAAAACCAAAAATAAAACTCACCCCACATACTGACTGTTTTACCCCCATGTCTCATGATAAATTAAATAATTTATTCATATTACTGTTGAATAACTTATAAACTTTTTTCTTATACATAAAACCCTCCTTTCTTTTAACATAATTTAATTAGCATACAAATATGGTATCATGTCAACTTACTTATTTTAGAAAGTGACTTTGCTAGACTGTATGCTGGTCTGAACTCCAGAAATGCTTTGAGGGAGTGCCTCAAGACTTCTAACTGCGACAATATTTTCACTGAAAAAAAAAAAGCGATGAATTTATTACAGAATACTAGCTATTCTGTTGTAAAATCATAGACCAGCAACCTACATTCTTACTTTAAGTAGCTAGACAAGGTACTGCTAACCACTGACCTGCGTTACATTAACTCACAGTAAAACCACAATGCTTTTACAGAAGTAGAGATAACACGTCTGTTGCCCCACAGAATACACAAAGCTTATTTTGGCACTGAAGAGAAAGCCTGAGTCACAGGTGTAAAATAAATCGCATAAAATAAAATAGAAGTGTGCCTCGTCCTGAGAGAGGTAAACAATTCACTGTATTTTTCTCACCTTCTCACCTTCTGTCCTTCAAAACTGACACATCAGTCAACAAGCATTAGTCAACAATATTAAAGGCTACTTATACATGAAAATGAAGCAAGAAAAAAAAAAAGATACTATTAACAGTACCAGAAGCGGATTTTCAATGGCACTCACTTAAACAAACAAGCCCAGGTCACAATAAGAATGGCTTTCAAGAAGAATTCATTATTTTTTTCTTTCTTTTTTTTTTTTTGCTTTGTTCAAAACATGAAGAACTCTGGCCAAAATCTCATGCATCTCTGTCATGTATCAAGTATAAACAAAGGAAACCCCAACAAAAGTAAGAGCAGCAGCCTTCCCCTTTGCTCCCTCAAATTCCTTAATAAATACAAGCTAATTTTCTTCAGGCAATCTTACTTCTGATTATGAGTCAGCACAGATGTTTAATGAAGTTTAAGCAATTTTAAATTCATGCCCCTTTCTTTAGTTCAAATTACCTTTCCTAAGTAAGACTGTAAAGACATAGTTTCCTAAAGCACCTTGACTACCCACTCTGTGTTTTTATAACTCATTCATTTGTCATTAACAGGTCACACATTTATTTTCAGATCAAGACAAGGCAGTATTCATTTTTATGATCCTGCCAGAGTAAGGTTCAATAACAGGTATGCTAATCTGCTCAACGAGTGCCTGTCAGCAGAGCCATACAAACTCAACTAATACTATAAGGTCATGAACCTCTCTATTCACGTTAAATGCTTATGATCATTTGTGCCTGCGTACTCTACAAAAAATGCACAACCACAAGACTTTAGAAAATGTGTATGTTTGCAAGTTGATATTATCAAGCCATGAAGTCTGCAACAGTTCTAAACATCTAAAGAACAAAAAGAGACAAAGGGCTTTATTTAAAGAAGAAAAGAGCGCCTCTGTGCAGTGTATGCCTTTGGCAATGCCACGGTTTTTCCTCATAGTCATTGTTTTTCTCCTCCTCTCCCCTTGCCATTGAGAAGTGAACACAATAACCTAGTGATACTATTGTTTGCAGAGTCCTTCCTAGGCATACATCAGTGACTAACTTCATGATGCCAGGATAGACAGAGATGTCAATCTTCTCCAGAGTTTCAGCTCTCATTTTTAAAGAATAAATTTCTAGCTATTATAGTTGTGAAGAAAAACAAGCCCAATAGATGCAGATGCCTCTCTCAGTCTCCATCAAGTCTACAACAAGTCCCAGTGTATGAACTGACCTATGCCTAGCACCTAGGTGCCTTTAAGTGTCACTAATGACTATTTCATTACTTAAGCCTAATAAGAAAGAATGCAGGGAAGGAAAACAAGATATACTTGATTTAAAATCAAACTGCAAGCATGTCCTATGCACAAGAGAGATACAGAACTCCTGGAGAGAGTCCAGCGGAGGGCTACAAAGACAATTAGGGGACTGGAACATCTCTCCTCTGAAGAAAGGCTGAGAGAGCTGGGCCTGTTCAACCTGGAAAAGAGAAGACTGAGAGGCAATCTCCTTAATGTGTGCAAGTATCTGAAGGGAGGGTGTCGAGAGGATGGGGCGAGACTCTTCTCAGTGGTGCCCAGAGACAGGACAAGAGGCAACGAGCACAAAGTGAAACACAGGAAGTTCCGTCTGGACATGAGGAAAAACTTCTTTCCTGTGAGGGTGACTGAGCACTGGGACAGGTTGCCCAGGAAGGTTGTGGAGTCTCCTTCCCTGGAGATACTCAAAACCCACCTGGACGCGATCCTGGGCAATATGCTCTAGAGGACCCTGCTTGAGCAGGGAGGTTGGACTAGATGATCTCCAGAGGTCCCTTCCAACCTCAACCATTCTGTGATTCTGTGAATATATATAGCTCTATTTCCATTCTAATATAAATTGCCAGCATCAAAGACAATGGTCTAGAGAACTTTAAGCTTATTTTGTTAACCTATTTTTAAAAGAAAATCAAGTAAAGGTTTTCCTATGTATACTGCTGACCCACCAAATGAAAGACTACACCCATCTTTCCATCATGCTCCATCAATTGCTTATAGCAAGCAATTTGCATTACCTTTCAGTTAAGTGCCTTTGAGTGTACAGTAACACAGCTGCAGTGGATTTCCTAAGCGTCATGGCAGCATTCCAGACACACCAAGTACATTACAGTGCTCCTATCTGACACAGCATAAACTGTAGAGTATTACTGTTTGTGTGGAAATTTGGGAAGGTGTCAAGACAGCAGTGAGAATGAAGAATTGCATTTTTTAAATACCAAGTGACAGAATACAGAATGAGGAAGGAATATGAGCGGGTATAACAGAGTAAGGACATAGGAGAGCAAAACCAAGGCTGTTCAATATGATTTTGCTAGTAAGAATGCTGAAGGACAAGAGAAAAGGAGAAAAGAAATGAGAAAAAAAAATAGAAGAAAGTGAGGAGTAGAACAGATAGAAAGAAGACAAAACCCAGTAACTGAAGATAAGGAGGGTCTATCCTGCCAAAAATAATGTGTTTTGACAGTCACCAACAGATCACACCACCTCAGGAAGAGCCTGTTTAGGCACTGGAGAGCACAGAAGCCTTGGGCATGCCTGAGTCATCTGACTTAAGACATGGTAAGACTTTTCACTTTTTTTTTTTTAAACTGGGGAAGTAGCAAAAGAAAGAGGAAAACAGCAAAAGTAGCCTCATTTCCTAAGGTGCTGAAGTATTTCACAGGCTTTAGCAGAGGTATATTTGTGTTTTTTAATCCCTCATAAATTCTACTGCCTTGTCTCAGCTTTTCTTTTTTAACACTTGTATTCCCATTCCTTTATCGTTGTTCCAGTGCAGTAGAAGGTACCCATTTAAGTTTAACAGTCATTAAGGAACATTTTCCTACCTTTAGCAAATAAATATCACTTTAAAAAATATATATATATGCACTTCATAGTTCTCAGAATAGCTGTATGATTGTACTACTTCCCCCCTGGAAATTTAAAATTATTGACGTATTTCAATCTGGAAATGGAGATATCGAAATTTTAAAACAGTAAAGTTTTGTTTGTACATAGGATTTCATTTGCTCTGATTACCTCACAGAAACACATCTTCAGTTTCTGCAGGGATGGGCTGATATTGATTTTTTCCCCTAAAACCTTTTAAGTCCTCCTAGTAAAGATGACCTGATTGTTTTGCAACAAATCCTCTGTCTTCATGCTAGTAATCTCTTGCCTATTTTTAGGCATATTTCAGATAATACCTTCCACACACCGATTTCCCATTATCTTCACTGAAATGCACTCTTACACCTTGTTCCTACTTCTTAACAACTCGAGAGTTAAACTGAACTATTAACTACAAACATTGCATGCTCCACTGCAGGCCAGGAATTCAAAGCATGCATCGCAGTACTTAGTGGTGTTAATTTCTGGCTACATAGAAAAATCAACTGCACTGAAGAAATTCACACATCCCAAAACCCACCCTTCTCCCTAAAAAGCGAATGAGATACTAACATCATTAGAACAGCTAGAGAGACACTTCAATATTACAGCTTTGACTATGTTTTTTTTTTTTTATAAGTGGTGTTAAGCAATTTTAAGAACTTCAAGCACTATACATACAACTGATCATCTTTAAATGCTAAGTACTAAAAAAAACACCCCACAAGCAAAGAATATGAAAACAAAAATAGCAAGAAAGACTATCTTTTTGGTTCCATCACTTTAAATGTAATGGCTGGCATCAAGTAACATAAATGGTACTTAATATATTTTTAAAACTGAGGACTGCATTTACACATTTCATACTAACTGAAATTAGCCACTGAATCCCTGAAATATCACCAGAAAGTTTAAAAGATATCGCAGCAAGACACTGTTAATATAACATGTCCTACCTGAAAATACAGAAGGTCTTTTCTTAGGGCGCCTTGGATGTATAGGCTCTATATTCTTAATATTTCTTTGAAACCTTCCTTTACAGTCATTTTCTAGCAGGATGCTTGGTGATAGGCTACTCCGTCTTGATTTATAGTGATTCTGATAGGAATTCAGTTTACTCTTAGTCCTAGAGTATAAGCTGCCGTCATCAAGTGCCATTATAGAGTATGAACTTGTAAAGCCACCCCAGTGTTAAAAGCAATCTGAACATCCACAACTATTTTGACCAGCGGTTACAGAGCCAGCAATCTCGGCCGGTCTCATGCGCAGCTCGGCACTTGCTCGGGAAGTTTGGCGAGCTGCGAGGCGTGTGCGGGAGCAGGTGTAGGGTTACTGCAGGCCCCTCCTTGCACCAGCTGGGGAGCAGGGAGGAGACACTCTGCGCCAACAGCATCCCTTCAGAAGTTTTGGAATAATTAAGAGGTTCAACAACCCTGAAAGCAGCAGCACAAGCTGAGTAAAGGGGAAAATACGTAGTTAAGAGGCCATGTCTAGGGCGAATATAGTTTATGTTTACCAAGAGCATTACTGAGATCAATTCATCGTATCAGCAAGCTAAACCATTAAAAAAAGAGAGAGAGAAACCACCAACCAATCAACTGACTAGGGACCTGTCCGGGAGAAGGCATAACGTGAACAGCACGTTCAGTTCTTAGCCATGTCCTGGGCAATATTAACTTTTTGAGACAGACAAATTCAAAGCCCAACAAGTGCTATGTCCACAGTTACTTATTTTTTCAGTTTATTTCCTCAAGAAGCAATATTGTTATTTCTTAACTAGAGTCAGAATTAAAGAGCTGTCAGTGTGATTAACTTTTTGTATACTTAATTGCTGAAGAAAGTCTTTAAAGTCTCCATCTAACTAAAAGTCAAGGTACACACTAGAAGCTCATAATTTTTTTCTTGTTTTAGTCCGGCTCTTCCAATGAAATCTTCTGAGCCTCCCACGGAAGTGGTTTTCCAACTCCCACTATTTTCTATGAACCTGTTAATTTTATTACTTATAATCCTATCATAAACGAGACAAAATTCATTAGTAAAACTAACAAATCTTCTGATATCTACATGGATTGTACTTTTAAAATACCAATAGCTTTTAATATGACAAAGCAAATAATCAGAGAGGTAATTTAAAGCATCACTAACTAATGTTTCAACCATGGTACTTAATGCAAACTGATATCATTGAAAATACTTAAAATATAAAAGTTTTAAAATGCACCCTATCTTTAAGAAGGTAATAATGATTAGTGTATATAATTTTAAAATGACTACAATCAACTATAGCTTTTTTCTGAAATTCAGTATAACCTTTATTTTTGCTAACAAGAAATACATTGCTCACCTATATGCTTTTGGAAGGGAAGAGGGGAAATACTAAAATGTAATATTAGCTTTTCAACAATTCATCGTGTTAGAAATGCAGAGCAATGCAAAGAGTTTGCCAAACTTTTCTTCTTCCTCTGGGAATTAAGAAAATATTTAGCTGGAATTTGAAATTACGAACGTATAATGCCAACCCTACATAACATTGGATCCAAAAATACCTCAGAACAAACTGATTATTTAAATCAAACTGATTTAAACCAAGTAAACACTAACTGTAGATAGCAAACTGATTATTTCTGCTCATCGTTGAGTACAAAGGATTTTAAGCCCCATTTATATGCAGAAATAAGGATTTGAAAATCCCAATGGACTCCAAAATAGGTTAGGTGGGAATTAGGTTGTAACCAAGGGGAATTGTATACCTAAATTGCTCAGGTGCTTTATAAAATTCCTCTAGGCATCAGTCTTCATCGTTAGAGTTCAAAATACTTCTTTAACGTCCTTCAAATCTACAGCATCTGTGGATCTCATCCTCTTTTTTCTTTTTTCCAGTTAATAAAAAAAATCAGGTCAGAGAAGCTTTCCTTTTTGTTTCCTCCTCTTCCAACTTAAGTTGATTTTTCAGCTTTGACTGAACCAACATAAACTTATGATAGCCGAACAAAACCGAAGTAACTGAATCAAGAATTTTTCTGAAGAATAAAAGTGCTTAAATTTGAGCAAATATATAGTTGAACTGTATGTGAAGACTGAAAAAAAGTTGCCAAAATGCAGTATTTGACATTTTATCATAGTTATTTACTTCTAAGATTAACACAAACTTCAACTTCAACGGACTTCCTCTGATGCTGTATATAACTCAGTCGGCAATTCTTTAACTTCCTAAATTTGCTGAGAGGGAAATGAAATGATAAAGTGACTTAAAATTATTTTTAATATTTTTAACAGAATCATAGAACTTTGTGTAAGCACAAATTGCCATTATTTTAAATGAAATTTGAATAGATTTTAAAACAATTTAAAAAAATCAAGTTTAAATACAACTTTTAATTTTTTTTTTAAATAAAAAATCCACTGGATTCCACTTGTTCAGAATCATTCCTAGAATGATTTTTGTTTTTCTCCAGTGACAGCCTAGCCTAAATGCAAAACTAATCTTGGGTGCACAGACCAGTACCCTATGTAGCTTTGCCTAAAGTACCCTAACGTCTCGCCTGCAGACTCATATCCCTTCCTTCTTTCCTCCTCCTCATGATGTTATGAATTTTGTATTCCTGTTAAAACAGTGAACAAGCGTGTATATGAGAAATAGAGGGGGCTATTTTTATAGCCCTACAAGTCTCTGAGGTAGGAAATGCCATGGAAAAAAAGCAGGGGAAAACTCCCCCTCACTACAGCGACAACTAAGTAAACGAACCGGCACTGAGGAACAAGGGATCGGACCTCAGTCGGCCGACCACCAGACTGAGGTCCGTGCTTGCCAAGTGCGTTTTCAGCTCCCATACTGCTTATCTGAAGCTGGAGCTTAAATAAAATCTTCCACATCTTCAATAAGTGACCTCACCACCAGGCTACAGAATATTCTGGAAAGAGCTCCTGACTTTCCCTGTTGAAACTGCTCCAGTATGTATAAATAATGAAATATTCATTAGAAGCGTGACTTGAAGCAGACTGCCCCGAACGGTAGCCGAGTGCCGCAGCTGCAGCACTACGCAATCTCACCTTCTCCAGTCCCATGAATATTCATGCAAAGTGGAACATTTTCAAGGGAGGAAAAAAAAAATCACCTCTGCAATATTCAAAGCCGGGGCAGGTACAGCAGCAGGAGACCTGGCTTCAAGCCCTTGGTCGAGCACGGGCCTACAGGAACTTAAAATAACTTACCCAAGAGCGCTCTTACAGTGGGAATCCAGGCACAGACAGATGGAAAACCCAAATATCTCATTGCTAAATTGCCTTTTGTAGAATCACTTCTGAAAGATATACTTTGAAAATTCGTTTAGACCTAACAGGCCAGACAGGCAGGCAAACATGTGATCTGAAAAGTGAAAACGTGAAGCAGGTAAAGGAACAGGCAGCAGAAGAAGCGGAGGAGCCTGGTGGTGACTAAACGTTGTTGCTGCCACTTTAGTAGCCTAGTTTCCTTTCACAGATTTAGCTTATGTATCTCGTGGAGGTCACTTCCTCATTTCCAAGTGGCATTTGTAAAAACTTGTCCACGTACTCACCAATGAGACCACTGCAGAATGCCCTCAATTACAGTGCAGTACCAAGGACAAAACTGGGAATGGGGGAGGAAGAGGGACGGTGAAGAGCTGATTATTAATTATAAGACCAAATGAATAAAGCAGAAAGAAGAAGCACTCAAAAAAGACTTTGAGATTTTGCACAGGAAGGAAAAAAAATACTGTTGGCAAGATTTAAGATTCTTTCTCCACTAAGGCTGTGGTGACAGTATCCTTTCTCAGCCCTGCTACTGTCTACGTATAAAGAGGGAAGCTTCACACCTTTATAAATGGAAATATAACCAGAAAAAAAAGAATGTAAGCATGATGTCTGGAAACAAACTCATAACTTATAAGCAACTAAGTCACAAGGTTGCTATCATACATATCCAGCAATGCAGAATGAAATCAAGAATGCAGTGACTGAACTATTATCAAAAACAGGTTAATCATTTAAAATTATTACCAGGAACTACAGAACAAAATAGGGCTAGTTTAAGGAATTACTTCACTAAGCTTTATCTATAGTTTACAGAATGACACTTCACTAAGCCTTTTATCTGAAAGAGCGATTAAAATGATAATTAACAACAGAATAAACACCAAGAAGATTACAACACAATAGGTCCAATCAACATCATTTCTACAATAAAAAGGGTCATTAATCTGTTACAATCGTTTGAACACAGAAGATAAGAGACGACTAATTATTTATTTATACTATCAAAGGTTTAAACAATGTCCTTCACAAGAGATTACTAACAGAAAGTAAGTAGTCATTGCGTAAAGTTTCTGTGCTGAATCATGAATGTGCTCAAATGATCAAAAAGAGAGCCCAGAAATTTTGCTTTGACTATACTTTCATACTGGCAAACATTTGTAACAGGGCCATGCTTCCATGAACCTTTTCTGCTGGCTCAGAAAATTTAGGAATTATGTATTATGGCAAAAAATGCCCAGTAATTTCCCATCTGGTATGGTAAAGTAATCTCCACGTCAGTGTGCCTTAATTCATGGACTTTCACACCATGCTATACATACCAAACTAAAATGGTATGCAAACACTGCCAAGGGGGGGCTGAGACCTCTTAGCATGTATGTAGAAGGGGCTGCTATGGCAGGAAAGGAAAGTTTGAGTTTTATTAATACTTCAAACGTGCACCAAAGAGGGATCCCATCCTTCCTCTTGCCTCAGCCTCTCCCTCCCGTGGCCCAGAGAGTCTCCCTCCATGCTGTGCTAGCACCACTTTGGGAAGTTGCTCAGCAAACCATGGCACAAGCCTAGGTTAACACTAATCGTTCATTTATTTATTCATAGCTATGCTGCCACAAGGGACAAAAAGACAGGAATAAGTGACCAGGACAGGGGTATGTGGAACAGTTTATTTTAGCAACTGTGCTGGGTTATGCCCAGTTAAAATGATCGTAAAATGAAGGTTACAAAAACAATGTACAAGTTGCTGTATTTCCAATGAGTTTTACAGGTGCCAGAAAGATTTAAAGGAACCAAGTTGATATTGTCAGACATCATAAAGACTTCTTGGTCACCTGCTTGCTTGAAGGAGACTGACTGTTTAACACTGTAAACACCTGTTCAGAAAATCTTTTTCTTCTTCGTTTTTTTTTTTTTTTAAAACACTTATTATCTAGGTCTCAACCCCTACACATGACAGAAGAGTCAGAGATCTGCAAACGTGTCTGCGCTACGCAGTCTCTAACCTCTTTTGTTTTGCATTTTAAATAGAAAAGTTAAACAGCTTAACCAGAGAAAATGGAGAATCAAAAGTTAAAAGTGAAGAATACATGCAGCTGTTCAAATCCTCCAACTGTTATTCAAAAATGATTTATTTAATTTTTTAAAGAACCTGGTTGACGTAATCCATAGGACGTGAACATCAGAGAGACTCTGCTTGAACTAACCCTTCTTCCACAACCTAATGTTACAAACAAAGAGGCTAGATTTGACACAGTCTCAGCTTCCAAAAATCTCTCTCTCAGGTCAAGCATCACTTTTCACAAGCAGGTATAAAAGGATGAGAGCAAGAAAATAACCAGTCATGGTCATGCTTTCTGAGAAAGCAAAGAGATCATTTTATGTTCACATGAATCTCTACCCTTGTAGTAAAGGCTTGACTCATAAAGCAGTATAATTAATACTTAGTCACCAGGCAACATATGACTTTACTGCATGCTAAATCAGAGAACTAGCTGCTCTCATACAGTACATTGCAGCACTACATTCACAGTTTAAATTTAGGATAGATAACTTAATACTGAATTATAGTTACAGAAAACAAAAATAACTTTTATGCCCAGAAAATTCTTTGCATTCCTCAAACATAAACAGAAAAAATATGAAGAGAAAACAGTTTTTTGGAGTCACTTTCTATGCTGGCATACTGATTTTAATGGATTAATATTGACAGGAGATTTGGCCTCCTGTTGCAATTGCATTTTCTTTCAGCTGAAAGAAGATAAACACCTTTAATTTGTAGTCATATTGTTTGCTTACAAAAAGGAAAATATACCATTAGACTGTAATCTGATTATATGATAATATTAGTCCCTTGATACATGAATACGCACTTTCCATATTACCCGGGGAAACTGACTCATATCTGTTTCATAAGCAAAATAATTCACATGCTGCTAATATGCATTTGTAATAATTTTGCTTCACAGTGATGTTCCCAATACACAATGGCTATTACAGCTTTATCTTCACGAAGACGTGAAACCCAATCCTTCTCCAACAGGACAACAGTGCGAACCTTGGAAACAGGAATTTTCTAGCAGATAATGGCATAAACAGACACAGACAGGGAATGCTATTTCACAGACATATGCTAACAAATTTTAATTTATATAAAATACTGAATACTTTCAAGTAGATTACAAGAAGAAGTACTTTCAAGTAGAAAGTTGTCTCTTTCTGAAATCCATACCTTCGTATCTGTAGTCTGCTTCTAGTATTTGCTTTCTACACAGAATGCAATAAGAAAAACAGAGGCATCTGTTACGTTTTGTTGTCATCACATCCTCCCTGAATATCAATAACTTAGGTCTTAACAGGCTGTTACAATCTGATGCAAGGATGTGATTTTGAACCCCTGAGCCAGTATCTGGTGAGTTATATCATCACCCACTCGAACAAAAACAAGATAACTACCAGCAGTCTTTTGATCCAGTAACAATAACTAGCTCTTTAATAGCAGGTGATGGAACTTTTTCCTGTTTGAATCTAGACACTACTTCTACAGCAATATAATGAAACGCATTGTACATCATCTATTACTAACTAAGGGTAAGATTTAGACCGTTCATCTTCCACTTAAGTTTGGATCTGGGGGAAATCTACGTGCTTAAATCTTAGGAACTAAGATTGCCTTCTCTCTAGCACCATTTAAATTCTGAATCAAGGCTTTCATGATCTCACGTCAGCCAGGGCAGGAGCTCTAATTTGCTCTCCCAAAATATGTGTTTTAGGATTAAAAAAAAAAAAAGGTTAATACCTACATTGCATCTAGCGGCATTGGCTTCCAGAATATGAAAAAGCATTACTGCCCAGGCTCCTAATGGTCTCAACTTCATCTGTACCCCCACATTGGAAGAAAATGTTCCCTAGTCCCTTTACAATAAGCAACTAGTCGTTTTCAGAAGTGCAGTGGTCCAGGCAGCTAGGTGTAGCTTCCATCTTAGCTTATCTTTTAACATAAGTATATACAGTTCCTATATTTTGCCCAAGTCCCCAGATAGCTGGATCTGACATATTTACTCAGACCACACCTGAACTGAGATGCACAGATCATGCTGTTAGCTTCAGAAAGAAGTGTACTTGTAAGTACTATTAGGGGAATCAGATCACAGAATCACAGAATCGTTTAGGTTGGAAGAGACCTCTGGAGATCATCTAGTCCAACCTCCCTGCTCAAGCACGGACCTCTAGAGCATATTGCCCAGGATCACATCCAGACGGGTTTTGAATATCTCCAAAGAAGGAGACTCCACTACCCCTCTGGGCAACCTGTTCCAATGCTCTGTCACCCTCACAGTGAAGAAGTTTTTTCTCAGGTTCAGGTGGAACTTCCTGTGGTTCAGTTTATGGCCATTGCCTCTTGTCCTGTCTCTGGGCACCACGGAGAAGAGACTGGCCTCATCCTCTTGACACTCCCCCTTCAGATACTTATACATTTTTATGAGATCGCCTCTCAATCTTCTCTTCTCCAGGCTGAGGCCCAGCTCTCTCAGCCTTTCTTCAGAGGAGAGACGCTCCAGGCCCCTCAGCATCTTTGTAGCCCTCCATTGGACTCTCTCCAGTAGGGCCATGTCTCTCTTGTACTGGGGAGCCCAGAACTGGACACAGGACTCCAGGTGAGGCCTCCCCAGGGCTGAGCAGAGGGGCAGGATCACCTCCCTCCACCTGCTGGCAACATTCTGCCTCATGCACCCCAGGAGACCATTGGCCTTCCTGGCCACAAGGGCACACTGCTGCCTCATGCTTAACTTGTTGTCCACCAGCACTCCCAGGTCCTTCTCAGCAGAGCTACTTTCCAACAGGTCAACCCCCAACCTGTCCTGCTGGCATGGGGTTATTCCTGCCTAGGTGCAGGACCTTGCACTTGCCTTTGTTGAACTTCAGGAGGTTCCTCTCCACCCAGCTCTCCAGCCTGTCCAGGTCCCTCTGAATGGCAGCACAGGCTTCTGGTGTGTTAGCCTCTCCCCCCAGTCTAGTATCATCAGCAAACTTGCTGAGGGTGCACTCTGTCCCTTCCTCCAGGTCAACGATGAATACATGGAACAAGACTGGACCCAGGACTGACCCCTGGGGGACACCACTAGCCACAGGCCTCCAACTAGACTCTGCGCCATTCAGCACAACCCTCTGAGCTCGGCCATCCAGCCAGTTCTCAAGCCACCTCACCGTCCACTCATCTAGCCCACACTTCCTGAGCTTACCACCTATGAGGATGTGATGGGAGACAGTGTCAAAAGCCTTGCTGGATCATAGAAATCTTCATTGTTCAGTATCAGCTCAAACTTTGCTAGATTATTTGACTATTTGACCATTAACTAGGATTAATTCTAGAGGTTTAATGACAGTACAATAAATGTAGATCCAATAATTATGGATAAGTAACAGTGGCTGAAATATAACCTTGCTTTTATTCAGCTGATTCTCTAAATTAGTGCCCTCCTGTTTCATCTACTGATCAAGAAGGCACCTATCAAAGCAATAGTACTGGACAAAGGATCATACAGAGTGCAAGATATCAGCCTATTCTTCAGTTTTTCCCAAAGACAAAAGCAGTCTTTAAACCACATCTTAAATTCTTAAGCTGATGTCTAACATAACAAGGGCGTTACATGTTAATTGGCCCACAAACTGTATGCATCCTTTCTTGCAACTCTCACACTCGCTGGGGAGTCAAAACCTGATATGAGAAAGATTCTTGGCATTTGGCACACCCAAATAAGTTTAAAGCTACTTGTGTGGCATGTCTTTACCGTATCCCCATTATGGGTAGTATCACGTAAAGATGTATATACACTTTGACTTCATTCTCTCTCTAGGTCTGAAGTGTCATTTGGTAGGGAAGGACCCCATTTGCTCCCTGTATACATGGCTGTATTTCAGATTCCTCAGAACTACTTATATAACTGTCCCAAGTGTGAGACCAATGAACAGGAAAACCAAGTTATTCACCTGTGACCAGAGCTCCTAGAAACAGAGGAACACATCCTTACCATCTACTCTGAACGCCTAGCTGAGACACAAAACAGAGAACATGGGCTCCTAAGTATAAAAGTCAGTGGTACACAAGAACGAACATGACATTGCTAGTGCATCATAAAGCATAGATGCATAAATTATCTTTAAAAATTCCACATATAGGCACAGAAGTTCCACATATATTAAAGGAAGTTTTTAAGAGATGGATATGAATGCTAGAATGACCTGTAGGAGATTTTGAGATCAATTCACTTTCACATCGGATTCAGTTCTAATTCATTCCAGTTAAGACCAAGGAGAATTAAAATAAGTATAACAATTGTAAACAGTTAAACTATCTAAGCGTACTGTCCTGCTTTGCAAGTCAGAGCCCACAAAGTCCACAGAAGAAAACTGTTAACACTGATGAAGAAATGTATTTTTGGGGGGAGGGTGAAGAATGGTGTTCAGCTGCTATTCTGAAGATATAATCAGCAACTTAAGCAATAACAGTAATTTGGTAAAAGTGAAAGTCATACATATAATAATACCTAGGAAAGCTTTAATATAAAATTTTTAAAAATACAAATTAAAACCAGCTTTTTGAGCACCACATATCTTGATGTAACCTGCCCCCTCTACGTTTGTGAACCTCGACCGCCATTTTAAATAGTTTTTTCTTTCTATGCACCTTTACATAATGACATCAAACAAGCGCAGCACTGCAGATGTCACAGAAATTGATTAGGAGGCTTCAGAACCCAGGATTATTGATTTCAAGCATTTAAAAAATCATGACCTAAGTCTAAAAAATAATAATAATAATAATAATTGCATTTACAAATAGTGATTAAAGAGAAAACTTGGATGCCTACTTGAGTCTCTTTATTTTCCCTATAGTTTCTAAAAAGTTAGGTTCAATAACATGGCACAAAGGCCAACTTCTTTTCTACAATGAGAGAGGTCTTCCCCCCCCCCCACCCCCCCCCCCCGAAAAGGCTGATAGTCTCATATGACTAGCGGGTAAACAGACTTTCAGAGGCTTGGCAAGCTTACAAGACCCGTGCTAAAAACCACCAATGCTTAAAAGGCTCCTCCAGGCAGAAGTAAATTAAACGTGGATCCCACTCATCTGTGACTCCAAATCTAACCTTGTCCCACGTTCTTGAGAGCTCCAAATTCTTTTGCCAAATTTTCAGACAAAACTAAAAACTATTCTCTCAAAGCTCAGCTTTGCAACTGGGTAGCAGCTGCCTGCAAAGCAGGCAGAAAGTGAGGCTTCTGTGCAAGAGTGCAGGGGTCTGTGTGGGAATTTAGTGCAATCTTCTATAGCAGACATCATATACCACACACCACCAACCATCTGGGAACTGATAGCTCTCTTCCGTGCTGCACTCCCGCACACACGTGCAAGAAGTCATGGCTTGCCACTTCTTGTCCACTTGCTTCACTGTGGGCAAGTTATCAGAAAGAGAGCTCCAGCTAACTCCTGCTTGCAAAACTTACTACACCACACTGCGCTAGCAGGCAGCAAGCTAAAAGTCTAAGGCATTGCTTGCAGAATTTAAATATTCAGGGCTGTATTCTGCTGTTACTGGCATCAAACAGCAACTGGATTTTCTTTAAAAAGTTCTTCCCTTTACAGCAAGTCACGAAAGTCAAACCTGTCGCACCAGCCTGGGAGTACTTCTCGTTTACTTACCCCTATCATAGACACACACGACCTGATTTTTATAATTGTACAATATTAAAATTCTGTAATTTTATTTCTAGCACTTATTTTGCATTTGAACACTGTTAATAAGCTCTGCTTATTGCATCTAACACTACAATGTTGTAGGACACTTCTTAAAAAAATAAAATAAATGATTTTTCTGTGTACACTTGTACACAATACAGTTCTGTCACGTCTCTTCTCATCTGCACTTTAATTAGGAGAACTGGTTACTCATGTTTTGCCAGTGGTCCAGAATTTGAATTCCACATTGCCAAAAACTAGGTTTCTAAAATTCTTATGCAGGAACCCAAATAAGACATTTTCCTCAGAAGTCCTATCTATCTTTAGCTGCAGCTGACCATCTCTGTGAGATTTGCAGTAAGCAAAGCATTGCCTGGGTAAAATGAGAGGGGCTGAGGGAAAGTTCTTCTACACAGGTTCTTAAACAGGGATTTACAAGCCGTCTGGAGCTCCTTTTACATCGTCAGTGAAAGAGTGACAGGTAGAAAGCAATGGGTGGAAGATCTGCCTCAATTTTAAATGTGCATTTTTTTTCCTTTTTTCATACTCAGAGATAAAAGATGACAGTCAGTACATGGGAGAAGTGTAAAAAATAGGAAAATGGAAAGGATGTGAGGAAACTCAGTCTCCAAACCACAGGAAATAGCAGCCAACAGCAAGTAACAGAGTGCTGCCTCAGGCAGGCCTAACTGTTTTAAGGGTAAATGAAAAACTCTAAATGTGTAAAGAATACAAAAGGGAAAAAGTAAAACAAAATATGAAAGGGAGAATAAAATTCCATGCCCAAACTTATTTGAATTCAGAACAATTTCTGTTTTCTTTTTCCTAAGATGTATGAGGACCTAACTAATTATAAAGTACAACCTTTTTAAATAGTGCCATTAAAAGCTTATGAGTTTACCTATTATTTTCCCTCTAATGTTTTAAACCTGTTAGATGACAGGATGACGCTCAAATCATGACTGAAAGCTTGTGCCTGGACACCACTGTAATAACTAAGCTACATTACTTTGCTACAAATCTAATACAGTTTATTTTGATAGCCTGCATGCTCTTGTTTCATTTAAGGGAGGGCGCCTGTGTATTTTTATAGATGTTACTAATAAACTGTACAAACGGTCTATTCAATTTTCCTATGATTATTCAAATAAGGACACTAAGTGGTCACACCTATTATTAACACAAGCAGAACAAAAATGAATTAGAAAAATGTTTTAATATTTTGGACGAGGTTATATGTGGCTACGTAGTGGCCCGAGTTTCTAAAATTAAGAGCAACTCAGCAATAGTTAATTCGTGAATATGACAGCAGATGCATTTCAAAACAATATTCAAGTAGCACACATTATTAGCAGAAGAGAAGAGAGCAGCTGCATCCCCATGGCAAGCTCTGTGATACAGGCAAAAATGGCAAAATAGTTCATATATTTAACAGATGCTCCCTTTTGGGATTGTGTTCCCGAAAGTTTCTCACTGGCACAAAGCTGAAGTGGCCCAAGGCTCATCAGAGAAACAGCATTCTGTTTTTTAAAATCAGTATATACTATTGTACACAGAGAAAATAAGAGAAAAAAATCACTTGCAACAAAAGAATAAAAGGGGAGGGTTACTTTCTGGAGCATCAACTGTGCAACTGATGAATTTTAAGCTAAAATTATGTGCTCTAACTAGTGACAAGTACAAAAACAACTGAGAAAAGTACAGTGCATGCTAAGTGAACGTGTTAAGCCTCTGGAGAATGTACGGGGAAAAAAAAAGAATGCATTAACCTAGTAAAAAGAATGCAATAACCTAGTTTAAGTTCGGCACTCAGTGCAATAAGTACATTTTAAGACACCTGTTTGCACAGTGACTATGAACATTAATCAACACATATATCAGCTTTCAAGAAAAGGAAACACCCTTTCACTCCTACAGTCTTTTACAGTTATTTCTATGCAAGGTTTCAAAACTTTATTTTACATAAGTACAATTAAGAGCTTAGAAAAAAGCTTGCCAAGGTAGATAAATCCTGCAACACTCCAAAACATAACAAGACGCTGCCTGAATTCTTCCCATAATTAATTCCTCAGTTCAGGAAGCTACGTGAACGTTTTCTTCCTCCTGCCTCCTGCAAATTCACATCCAGGTTTTCTAGCCCCCAAATTAAACAGAGTGAAAAAATACTGAGCAAGAATAGGTTTTTCAGCTAAACTGTAGGCCATTTAAGGCTTTTAAGACTGAGGATCATAATTCTGAGGTTAATCTAGTTTCAAAGGATTCAAATAATACTCACAGACCTCAGATAAGCCGTAATTTTCTGGCATTTCAAAGAGGTATTTAAAGAATTAATGCCTGTGATAGTATAGAATACCAAAAGTCATCTCATTTCTGGGAAGTCAAGTTGTTACCAGTCCCTAAGACAGACAAAGATGAAAAATACATTCCTAAACACTTCTGTAATTATGCAAACATCCAAGAAAAAGAGGTAATACTATAGAAACTATTTTCATCAATATAGGTAACAATGAGATAGGTGCTTCAGTTAATCTGCATTAGGAACCATTTCCCTTACCTTTTTTGTAGTGAAGCGCTACTGTCATGTTAGTACTATAAATTTAGCTAATAAAGAGATTCCTGCATTTAAGAGCAACCTTCAGCTATGGAAGTGAAAAGTATGATAGTGAGGATTGGACCTATGCATGGAGCTTCACACTGTTTGTCACATCATTTCTTTCTTAGGTAGTGATAGTTATTGGGGTTTTTCCTTCCACATCCTTGCTCAAAGAGCAGTACAGTTGGGAAATAGCTCTTACAACATAGAGTATAAATGATACTGTACCTGAATAAGTAACCAGAGATTCCTTTGGTTCCTACACAGAATGGAAGCACATAAGAGAGATGGGGTAATTTCAGATCACGTTTGAGAAAAGATGAGATTCCCAGACAAATTATGTTTCTCAAATGTAAAGAGGAAGATGCATCTGCTTGCATAGAACAGAATACAGCACAAGAACAAAAGATAAGTGTAAGTGAGGGCCATTTGGACCAACTGGAAACTCAGTGAATGGAGATCTTACATCATTCAAATGCTTTAAAAAAATACTAACAAGTTTTGGATCCATAAGATTCTTAACATAATTGTCACACATAACTAATACCCACCTCAGTTATCAATTACAACTGAAGATGTGAGCCAGACTTTTTTTTATAATAGTGTACATATTCTTTATATTCTACAATGCACATTTAAAAATAATGAAGTACCCATCAAATGTCTTAGAAAAAAAAAAATCATATGCACAGGTTAAGTGGGTCGTAATATTTTCTAAAAAAGTAACAGGTTTGCCTATCAAACATAGGAAGGCCCACCATGCATGATATTTTGAGGCTTCATTTACATTGTCCAGCCTTTCCCAGTAAAACTACATTAATACAGATAAATGAACAGAACTCCCTACTCTAGGTGTGGTATATACAAACAAAAGAGAGGGTTTCTCTCACTTCACTGCAGACTTTCAAAGATTCAGTTGCCTAAGTCTAAATCCCATCTATAGTTAAAAGAGAAAAGGAAGGCAGAATTCATCTCACCTAACACAGGATAAAGAGAATTGCTCTCTGGAATTGCATTTCTTTATCCATTAACTGCAGACTTTTACTTAGACTTACACACTTGCTTAAGCTTTGGATATCTTAAATGTCAGACGAGAGGAATGTTACATCAAGACTTTCTGCAGTACAGTCATCATGAGAGAAGTAAGATCAGCCAACAAAAATTCTCTTCCGTTGGCATAGTTGCTATGCTGGCACAAGCACAGATGCGAGCTCAATATTGCCAGGACTTGTGAATTTTTTCTTCCCTAAGCAGAGGGCAGGAGTAGGTCTTCCTCTCTCATTATTTGTTCATACACATCCCAAGCCGCACGTCTCATTATTTTAATTGGGAACAGCAAACGAATGGGTGAACGTTCTTTGATGGCCAGACCACTGAATGTATGCATGCAGTCTAAGGGAATGATTCAAATGGATTTTATTTTCCAGTATCTACGACAACGCTGAAGAAACTGGAAAGTTTATAATAACAAGATTTTTAAAGTAATTCTGGATGCTCCTACCTAAGCATCAAATTTATTCAAAGCTGGAAACTGAACCACTTTGAATAAGTACCCCACTAGAATGGAAATATTTTCCTATCAAACCTTCAAAATGCAGGTGTCAAGCTCTCTGCTGCTATTATTACTGTTGAGATTATACCAAAATTTGCCATCTTCATTTGCTAGTGAACACCAAAAACCACATTAGTCAACACATATGCATGTGTGTGTCTGCGCACACACATGCACGTTTTTGTAAATTTACATATAGAAATCCACTGAAAAACTGATCCAAATCCTTCAGCAACCTTAGCTAAAGTTTTTTAGCTCCGTTTCTGGAAATATAGAAAGTAAGTCAGCACACATCCTAAAATAGCACATCACCACTTAGAAAGAATCTAGTGTATCTGTATCTTTAGACTTTTTACCTCATTTCTCCATAGGGGAGAAATGGAGAATGAAAGCATTTTCCCTCATTCTACTATATAGAGGACCACATACAAGAAAAATTGCTTATATGTAAAAAAGCCTGCCAGTCAGCCATCTACATGGAGGAAATGTTATCTGCTTTAATCCAAGCAAAATAGCATTGAGTGGAGTCATTTAAACTTTATCTAGAAGCAAGGGGATAGCCAGTACGTTTAAAATATGTTTAAAAAGTTGTACTGGATATGTGTCACATCCTGTTTCTTGTACATCTTATTCCTTGTATCAAAAATCTATTTAGTAAAATATTTATTTTGGAAATAAGTGCATACTTGCTATTATTTCATTGTTCATCTTGACTTTATGAGAAAATAATTTTATTTTTTTTTAAGTATTTGCTGTAAGGTATTTCAATAAGAACTGCTGGCTATTTTGTGATATCTTACATGCTATGCATAATACAATACAAAGTAATTTCTTTAATATCAGATGCAGATCTCCCACCTTTTCCTTCTTTTTAAGAAAGTAAAAAGGTGTAAGCAAAGAAGAACTAACTTAAACACTCAGCTTTCATACATTTTACAGTTATATAAACTACAAAGAAGTCTTCTGGGTTGAATATGGACAAACTCCTCCTTTCATGAACTGTTACAGTACCTTAACATTAAAAGGAAAAAACAACACTATTAACAAAATAATTAGGCAATATTAAATGATACATATCAGCTGCAATGTTATTGACTTTATTCAAGTTGATATCAATACTCTTGACTATGACCTGATGAATGATGCTGATCTGTTTCCCAGAACAGAGATTTCAAGCTAGAACACATATACATGTAATTAGGAAAAAATGATATTGCCTCTCCCAAATTCCAAGTGTCATTCTTTATTTGGATCTCTGCACTAGATTAAAATGACTCTTCAAAAGGTACTGAGCGTTACATAAAAACCACTGAGTTTAAAAGGTCATACTACCAAACAGTAGGAATCTCTAAAAATAAATCTCTAAAAAATTCTTTTTTTTCAGCAAAGGACCTGAGGAGGATTGAACAGATCTTGCAGGTCAACAACTGGCTGCACAGCTAATGTCGACAACAGGGTTTCCATTTCTAGAACCATGGGACACTCTTCAAGGACCAACAGCTGCTTGGTAGAGATGGATCCACCTGACAAGGTGGGATGAAAGTATCTTTGACAACAGGTGGGCCAACCTGAAAAGGAGGGCTTTAAACTAGCAATGATGAGGAAGGGAGAGAATGACAAACAGTAAAGTAAGGAATGGCTTGGTGGATGAGGTAGTGGATTATCTTTACCATGTCTTTAAGGCTTTTTGATGCTGTCTCCCATAACATGCTCATAGACAAGATGATGAAGTACAGGCGAGATAAGTGGTCAGTGAGGTGGGTTGAAAATTGGCTGAACTGCAAGGCTTATATAGTGTGATCAGCAGCACAAAGTCCAGCTGGAGGCCAGTCGCTAGTGGAGTATCCCAGGTATCAAAACAGGGTCCAATACTGTTTAACATCGTCATTAATGACGTGGACGATGGGACAGACAGCAACCTCAGCAAGTTTGCAGATGACACAAAATGGGGAAGAGTGGTTGATGCACCAGATGGTTGTGCTGCCATTCAGAGGGACTTTGACAGGCTGGAGAAATGGACAGACAGAAACATCGTGAGGTTCAGCCAAGAGAAGCGCAGTCCTGCACCTGGGGAGGAATAACCCCCTGCACCAGTACATGCTAGGGACCAACCAGCCGGAAAGCAGCTCCGCAGAGAAGGACCTGGGAGTCCTGGTGGACAGCAAGTTGACTATGGGCCAGCAATGCATCCCTGGGGCAAAGGCGGCCAACAGCATGCTGGGCTGTATTGGGAAGTGTGTCACCAGCAGGTCGAGGGAGGTGATCCTTCCCCTCTACTCGGCCCTGGCGAGGCCGCACCTGGAGTGCTGGGTCCAGGGCTGGGCTCCCCAGTACACGAGAGACATAGGCATACTGGAACAAGTCCAGCAAAGGGCCACAAAGATGATGAACAGCTTGGAGCATCTCTCATTATGAGGAGAGGCTGAGAGAGCTGGGATTTTTTTAGCCTCAAGAAGAAAAGGCACGGGGCGGGGAGGGGTTCTTCTCAGTGTTTGTAAACATCTGATGGGAGGGTGTCAAGAGGATGGGGCCAGACTCTTCTCAGTGGTGCCCAGTGAAAGGACAGGAGGCAAGAGGCACAAGCTGAAATACAGGGAATTCCATTTGAACACAGGGAAACTCTTTTTATTGTAAGGGTGATTGTACACTGGGAGAGTTTGCCCGGAGAGGGTGTGGAATCTCCATTCTTGGAGTTATTCATAACTTGACTGGATAAGGTCTTGAGCAGCCTGCTGTTTTAGATCCTGCTTTGAGCAGGGGGGTTGAGCTAGACCATCTCCAGAGGTTCCTTCCAACCCCAGCTGTTCTGTAATTCTACAGTACCATTCCAACCCTGTTTAAATATCTCATCCACCAGCTTGTGATACACACATTGAAAATACTATAATCAATTCTTCCTTTCTAGTGCTTGTATAGATGTATGCAGTTTAGACAATTACAAAACTGGACTCTTTCAAGTAGCCAGGTTGTAACACACTAAAAGTCTCTCCAAAAAAAGGACAGCAAAGAACAATCTCCTAAACCTATAGCTGCTAGGATATGCAGTTGTGTTTGACACTCAGTAAACCAATGCTTGCTAACAGAACTTCAGTAAAAAAATAGGAGCTTCATACATAATACAGGATTCACAATTAACTAAGTGAGGAAGTGGAGTTGCTCAGACTTTTAAAAATTAAGTCAAATCACTAAAAGAAAACAAAACGGTTGAGTTTAAATTTCCTGTGTGGCCTCCACCTTGCAAGATTTTAAAATTCTAATTTAGCAAATACAGCACATAACTAAGCATAAGTTTAACTGCATTCCTAGATTCCTGCCACACAGCTTGTCACATGGCTTGGTGTGTTTTAAGTGAAAGTTTTCATTCTTTACTTTCAAAAACCAAGGGCACGGAACTGGTTGAATTCAGTTCAGAGTTGGCCCAATATACTCCTAAAAATATAATCAGATCATATAAATCATAGAGAAGAATTTTATAATTCAGTATAAAAATAAATGAGAAAAAAATAAAGCAATTATGTTTATGAGGAGCAATAGATATATTTTTAACACTCTCTTGCTGATGCCAGCAATATGGTATTTACCAAGACCTCAGACAACAACAGGCTATTCACCCTATGGAAAGCAAAAAGAATCACATTCTTCAAGCTTCAATGCTACGAATTTTTCTGATACATCTCCTGTGTGATAATAATAAAGACCTGTTCTAGTTACATGGAACTAAATAACTGGGGAACTTCATGCCCTAGGATTTTTTTTTAAGACGTGACTAATCTTACAGGAGCATATCATGTCACTTAGTCCCATCTCCCTTTTAAAAATAAAGAATCATCAATATGCTTGCATAGTCATGTAATTCCAACCATAAATCCAAGGACATTTACAGAACAGCTGCTAACATGTGAAATTTGTATTCACTGGTATAGTAAGCCTGCTGTGATGAGATAACACTTTCACTCAGAGGCCAGTAGATTAACTGCTGAGAGGTTTTATCTTCTTAAACTGCTTCTTTGTGAAGTGTGATCACAAAGCATGCGCTATATTCACAGTTGTTTCAGGGCATAGTCAAACGGGTAAGTTACTCCAGAAATAGTCAAGTCTAATCTTTTTTGAGTTTGCCTGATAGGAATATAGGAAGTACTAGAATTACAGTCAATAAGCAGCCTAGGAAATGGTGCTTTCATTTCCCAGCTGAGAGCCCATAACTACATATGGGTATATGTGTCCAGATCAGAGTCATCACGCATCCCTGGCAGTTCACATGGCACAGCAATAAATGCTCAGTCTTGTGACTATAGCATTGGTCTACTCCTGTGACTACATTACTTCATATGGATTAGATGTCTCCCTCACATCCTTCAGTGACTGACACATGAATTTCAGGATGTTACAATGCTATAGCAGGTAAAAATCGTACATACTGCTGTAGAGATGTGTCCTACAGCCCTGCCACAAGTGAAACTGAACTTGCAGACTCAGCCTTATGGAGACCTCCCCATGACAGCCCGCATGTACACAGGCCTGTTTCACAGAACAGCTTATCTTTAAACAACAAAAATCACCATCTTCATAATGGTCATACAGTTTTTGCATACATATCACACAGCATAAATATATCCATCTACTTACTTTGATCTGCACTGTCTTGGATAAAAATAATGACTATATCGGAATAAAATAAGCATTAGGAATAGTAATTGATATTATAGTAGTTGTCCCTACCTACTGAAACACTCACCTAAAAGTCTAAAAAAAAAAGCCAAAATAGAAAATTTAAACAATTGACCAAGAAAATAAAAATAACTACTCAGTCTAAACAGTCTGTGTGGCCTCACCAACAAGCTTTATAGTACTGCTGTTTAAAAGCAAGATAAAAATATTTCACTCTTCAGTGGAATAGAATTTGGAGCACTAGGGAAGCAAGTGCTCCAAGAGGAATATTGCTAACAATATAATTTACTGGACTGATGGCTAATTACAGGGAAAAATTAACCGACTCAAAAAAAAAAAAAAACCCACCCTTTTTTCTATGACAGAAGGACCAACTAGATAATAACGATAGCTTATAATCTATCCAACCTTTTTCCAGTAGGGAAAAAAATATTTTGCTTAGCTCAAGGGAAGGGTACTTAGAAATTACTCATGCTCCTTTCTATTTTTTCTCTCATATCCTTTAGCTATAAATACACATTAGCTATTGCAGTTATTTCAGATACTTAGTAAGTAGACATACAAAATGCTTATTCATCTATTTTCAAAACATGTACCAACATTTACAAAACCAAACATAGTCAACTGTATTCTGTAAGGCATTTTAGTCCCAGGAAGGCTTTAACTGAAAAGTTGCACTGTATCAGATTAGTTAAAAAACACAAGTTTCTTCAGCTCATGGTAATGATTTGCCAACAGTCATGAACCTTACAATAACAAGTCCATAAATACTTGTACTAAAAATATGTACACAATCTCATGTTGCATGTGACTGTCTAACACAGCTTTGTAACTCATATTTAAAGTGAGGACATAAGAATAATTAACAAAGGCAGTCATTGTCAAATGTTTAAATTCATGCACATAATACTTTTAGTAAGAACTACATATAAGCTTTAAAATCTAATATATGGAATGGTTATATTTTCATCTATGCAAAATATTTTTAAATATTTACTTAAAAATAGTTTACAGTTGCCAAATTTATTCAATAAACACACGCATCCATTAAAGAATAAAATTCCCTATGATTCTTGCTAATGGAAAATTCAGAATAACTAGATATTTAAAGCAAAGTCTTACCTTTCCCTGAAGCAACAGTTTCCAACAGAGATCTCTGTTAATGCTTTAATTTTGCAATGTAATTTTCATCGTTTTCTAGTTCAGGCAAAGATGAGTTAACTGCAAGCAGTATGGATGCTATCTTGCTTGCTTCCTGGAGACCAGTGTTTTGCATTGTGAGCCCTTACAACTACCTAGGGAAAATAACAGTTGTCTTAAACTTCAGTCACCTGGCCAACAGCATGATATATCACTACTCACAGATTAGATTAAACAGAATCCAAATCTTAAAACATGACCTTAAAAATTATTATATTTATCTACCAAACATTTCATAATTTATGCTGTTAGAATTATTGCATACTTTCTTACAAGGAATTCATGTTCTCATATACAGATATAAAACAAGTAGAAAAGTTTTATATATACAGATATTGCAATTTTTTAAAATTGCATCCTGCTTTCACACCAACATGAATAAGACTTTTTTCCCTTGTAGATTTCTAGTCAAAACCAAAAGCAACAGCAAAACTGGAGCTGTGCTGTAATTCCTCAAGCAGAAGTAAACAGAGTAGCACCTTTGGAAAATAAGTGTTGAGGGTACGAATCTACTTTTACTCTTCAGGTCTACCTGCATGGTCCCTACTAGAACAGGAAGCAGATCATGTTTCTATTTGGTGCAAATAACAGGCATCTGGCAGCCAATTTTTCAGCTCAGTCTAATACCAGCTTCAGCCTTAGAAACAGAAGTTATTCACCCATCACCATTCTTTGGGATAGGCTATGTTCATTTTCTCTTAGGCTATACCGAAGCGGCACACAGTTAACATTGTAGCTTTTTCTCCACTGTACTCACTAAAATCTTTCTCACCACCCAAAGATCCCTACACAGGGATTGCCTTTGGACCACGGGCCTACTCATATTGCACATCTGGTTCATATCCCAGATTCCACGTTCACAGTACCAGAGGAGCACAAAAGTTGTCACCAGTGCTCTTACTAACTGAGCAACACATCCATTGTATTATGACATACTATTATCACTGTGCATTTCTAAGATTTAATTCAGTCTCAAAATAAATGTGTGCTATTTATCAAATATTATCAAATCCAGCTTGAATTCTGTTATTATGAAGGCAATTTGAATGTTCTCTAAGTTCTGAGAATGAAGATGCTATATAGATGTGTGACATGCATAAGAGACCTTTTTTGCCAAAAGCTTCGCAGGATGAAAAGAAAGTATCTTATATTTAAAGAAAATACGCCTGAACCCGCAGAGCATATTTGTCTTCTTAACCAGTGAGCCAGCAATCTGCTTAGATCAGTCCTTCCATCGACTCATAAAATAATTTAGGTTGGAAGGGACCTCAGAAGGTTTTCTGATCCAACCTCCTGCTCAAAGCTGGGCTAATCTGAATATTAGCTAAGGTGGCTCTAAGCCTTGTCCAAAGCGTTGGATACCTCCAACGACCGATTTCACAACCTGTCTGGACAACCATAGTAGTGACAGAATAGCCTCTTAAAAACAAACAAAAACCCCAAACTGAATACTCTAGATTCACGACAGCAAACAGGACGGTTTAACTCTAAAAACACTACTTGACGTTGATAGGTGTAGCCTAGTAAAACGTTTGACTGGGCACTTCATTAAAAGACCTAGTGATTCTAGTATTAGCAAATGGTACTTTCTGCTGTCTCATAAGGCGAGGTTTTACAACGCCGTCTTTCTCCCCACTCCTCCCTTAACAACACAACCCACCCTTACTACTTTACCACGTATTATTAAAGGACCTATATGTTTTTATCTTTTTGGTGTCCTGGTCCATCTTCCACAAACACACAACTGTAGCTCTCCCCACACTTCAAGATGCATTACCAAGAATTTGGATAATTATCTTCCTCCATGTTTATGCTTAAGAATGTATGTTTTCCTAAATGTTAAGAGAACAATCAAGTTGTAGTTCTGAGTTAAAAGTCACTGAGACAGATGTAACAGTTCATGGCTCAGATCTGCTCCTTCTAACTCTGCAAATTCAGGCACCTTTGTTACACTCCGGCTGTACTTTAAAGGTGGGGTTTGCTTTAGTTCTCCCACGGTTTAGACACTTTCCGGTTTTGGAAAATGAAAACTGACGCACAGTAGACTAGTTACAGAACACTTCAGTTCTAGTTCCTCATCTCCTTGCTGAAGAGTCCATTCAAATTTGCAAGATGCTGTCAAAGACACACAAGATTTTTGGACAAAAATGGTTTATCAGGTTTTAAACTAATCAAACAAAACCCCAATAAAATGGAATAGTTTGAGTACCATTAATACAACATAGTGGAATTAACCTGTCATACATCACATCTGTATAATAATAAGAGACTGTAACTTAAAAGAAATCTCCTGGTTTTGTATATCCATGTGCTAATTGCACATTTGGATCTCAGGTAGCCTGAAGTAGTAGTTTGCTCTGCAGATAAGGAAAAGGGTCAGGAGGAAAGGGAGGGAGTGCTTTTCACAGCAGACTTGCAGGCAGTATGGTAAATACTGCCTTCCATGGACATACTTTACTTCAAAGAACAGGAGCAAGCTGAATCAAGCAATCTCCAGCCAAATGTTACAACCATATGCAGGCACACCACCTTTTCAGTCCACTACCTAAAAGGAACGTTGTCCTCTACCACCAGTGCAAAAATCAAGACCCTGAGCAAGGATAAACAGAAGAATAAGTAAACCAAACTAGAGTACAGTATGGATGAAACTATCTAAAAGTAAAGACAGCGACAGCACACCAGTCTGCCGTATGCTATGTAACTTTTGATTCATTCTTCTTGAGGTTATTTCTTTGTAAGTATGTTACTTCTACATTATTCACACCAAACTACAAGTTTCACGATTCCCAGGGATCATTGCTTTGTTACATATCAGTCTCAAAAAATACGCAATACAAAATCTTTACGTCAAAGAGATCACTGGCACCTTCACTGTGCCCAGCTTTTTCTTTCAAATAATGAGGATTTTCACTTGTAACTCTTTTTAGAGGTAAACAAAATTAATAATGGTCTAGGTGGTACTTGTAAATACTATTGCTTAATGGGTGTTTCTGAAATAGTCTTTGTAATATAAAATAACGTTTAGAAGTTTACTGAAAATCATGGCATTAACTCACAAAAGTTAGTTTACAGCAGTTCAGTAAAACATCCCCAAATAAGCAGATCCATCAAAATACACATTGTTCTTAAGAAAATAAAGAAAAAACAGTGAAGGTACCAACTGTATCACTTTAGCACCCTCTCTTGGCCTTCTTGCAGCATGTTACTTTATCTATTTGCTAGGTGTCATTTGTTTTGTTCTTTAGCTATTATAAAGCAACTTTTATACAAAAATATGCATAAAAAGCAAAAAAAAAACCCTAATGACAAAAACTTGAAATATACAGCATAAAGTGGCTAAAGTAGCTTACTACTGTAATACTCAGTATCACCAGATATTTCATGCATTAAGCCCATCTTTGCAAGTGGTCACAACTGAGTCTTCTAGTTAAGAGGGCAAGATACTCTTTACTAGTCCTCCGTATTTGTCTGAAATTTCTAATATGCACTACTACTGAATGCCATCTCACAAGCAGCTTCCACTAATGCAAATGACAACATCTTTTGTTGGGGCAACTGAGAATTTACAATATATATCTTATGTAGAAGATCACTCACAGAAGATAGTGCTCAGAGCCCCATGTCATCTATCATGCAGATAAATAAAGTCCAGATGCCAGATACAAGGTGTTCTAAATATAAACCCCATAGAGTGCGTTTTGGTGAGCAGCCAGATGGTGCGATTTCCTGAAGCAGTGGTCCTTAGCTGAGAGCCCTGCAGCTGCTGTGTGCTGCTGGCTCAGAGCTGTGCAGCAGCAGCAGCAGATGCGAAGCCACTGCAGGGAGCGCAGAGGAAGAAGAGGCGATGTGGCAGCCTGGGGAACCAGGCTGGCTACTGTGGGATGGGGGGAGCCGGCTGTGGAAAGGGCTGCTTGAGAGGAGCCACCTCACCAGTTATAGCTGCTGCTGTACAGAGTCTAACCCCTCCCCAAGTGGGAACAGCAGAAACCAGCCCATGCCCAGCTGTGCAGGAGGCTGCAGCCTGAACAATTTTCCAGTCCCTAAACTCAAGAAAAGCCATAACCAAAGTAGAGGCAGGACCAAGACAGGTCTTACAAAGCAGGCTGGCTGCTTCTGCCAGCCTGTAGGCTTGAGCCTACTACATCTATGCCTAAATCCTAAGGCTACCAATTACCGTAATTCAAAGAATCAACGACAGAGCTTTTCTTAGCTGACCGTAGATTTAGCAACAGAGAAAAATTTAGCCTTAGAAATGCCATTGCATAGCACAAACCTGTCCCTAACATTGTCTCCACCTTTGCATCTTGAAAGCTCTCTCTGATTTTGCATCTGCTTAGTTTTGTTTGACAGCATCCTCTCTACCCACCTGAAACTCTACTCCTTATTTTACCACCCTTGTGGCCTCTCGTCTCTGCATCTTTTCTCTCCCACATGCAGCGTCACACGATTTATTTCTCTCCCAATATTTCTGCATTTCCCAACTTTAAAAGTGATGATAAAAACCAATGGCCAGATAACAACTTCCAAAAGATTGATTTTTAAGCTAACAAAACCCCCTAATTCCTCTTTTTCAACAATGTTATTCATGTCTCTAGTGCAGCAAAACTGCAATAACTTAGGGTGACTGTGAGAACCACATGCAGAAACGGACACAAGAAGAATGATTTTGTTAAAGTTCTAAAAAGCTCTCCAAGCCAAGGGTATTAAATACTAGCGTCCCCCCCAAAAAAACTTTAATCAACCAAATTTGTACTACAATTTGTTAAAAAGTATTACTACCCTAGTTCAAATATTTACCCACATACTTTTACCTCGAGTAATTTATATTTTACCACTTAAGAGGGATGGAGAAATCAGTTTGATTCTGGATGTCAAGATCTGAGTTATTAAGGGTCAAGGATTTATTGTATGGAACAAAACTGAAATTAGCCCTTGAAATCTGTGCAGTTCATCTGGGGTCATTAACTAATCTGGAAGCCAGAAGTGGAGCCAGACTGAATCCACATCCCTAAACCCTGAAACTGAATAGAGGCAATCGAGCATTTGCAATGCAGGGAGCTATCATCCTGGCTATACCTATAAAGAATAGCAAGACATAGTTCAGCTTCAGAAGAGCTCAAAAACATGTATTTGGGAATAAGGAAAACTTTCAGTAGTTTTTACTTTGTTAATATTTTCAAGCATTCATGACCTTTAAATTTTACTTCTTTATACCAACTTCTGCTGGCAAAGACTGCTTTTTATTTATCTTTTTTTTTGAACAATTTTTTCCATATTTGAAAGGTCTAGTTCCAAACAGTAAGTGTTAGAAGTTATTTCCTTCCAAATTTGGCTGTTCATTAGATGGCTGGTGAGTGCTGCCATGGCCTGTTCAGTAACAGGTTACTTACGCAATGAAGTTCATCTGCCTAGCAACCCTAAGGGTGGGGTTCAAAACAGCAACCACAGCAGTCACATTTTGCAACTAAAAAGGGGGAAAGAAAAAGCAAAAGAGCTGCAGGAACTAGGGAGTACAAGGGGGAATATTTCTTTCAGCTTTCCTTCATGAGAAATGCAACTTACTCAACAAAGAAAAAAAAAGCAACAGAAGATTGGATCAAAGGCAGCTAAAATATTTCCCACCTAAAGTTGTAATTAAATCTGAGATCCTGATATGAAAGGGATTATTAGGAGAAATAAGTCATGCAGAGAATGGGTTAATGCCTGCTGAGGATCATGTAAATATTTTGCTACTCTGGCACTAATCTTCTCTTTCCATTGAATACTAAAATGATTTCAGCTTATGCAGCTATTTTACCAGTAACTTCTTTAACATGAAATTTCAATGTTTTGACTACTTACAAAGAAAGTTTCAATATCAATATCTTTGTGTTGAGATGGTAAACTGCGGGGAAAAGGGTGAAGGTGAACATTAGAATTACAATTCAGTGGTTCTTTTGTTTTGGTTTTTTTAGGAAGACTAGAACCAAATTAACTTTATTTACTGAGTTTGTGCTGGTTAAAAGTAGACAGAATTACAAGATAAAATAGATTGTTCTGGAGATTTAGAGATAAATATTCTGTGAGATAATTAAGGAAAGGAGTATTTTAACATCAGTGAATGAAAAAAGCAATTTAGCCTTCCAACACTTAATTGTTCATAAAAATGATTACACGTAATGATTTTTCCCCATCATTTTTGAAGTCTACCCACACTTGTCCAGATGCTGATTAAGTACCACAGTCAGCTTAAATTTAGCTAGGGAAGATTCACATTAATAGAAAACTTCTATTTTTTGTTTCTGAAAGTATTGAACACAGAGAGGAGAAACTGTGTCATGGGCAGTAGGGATACATTCACACCACAGAATGCATTGCTGTATCCAGAATATCTGAGCTGGCTTCAAATCAGTTATTAACATGCAACATAAACTAAAGCTTTTAGCTTGGGAGCTGGCAGGAACAGAGCTCTATCAGTTGCCTGTATCTAAGCAACTAAAACTAAAGCATCTGGCTTTTCCTGACCAGTCCTGAGCAGTCTGCAGCTCTGAATTGGTGCAAGCAGCTCAAAAGGTAGTTTGAGCATTTGTGTATAATGATACACCTCACACTGCAGGTATAACTTCCATTCTCATACTTGATCCTCATGTTCTCCAAGAGAGCCGGTATTAGTGTTTGATACTTTATTATCCTAACACAATGGTTTATTTTGTACAGGAGCTTCTGCTTCCCACTCCCCTCTTTTTTTTTTTTTTTTGATAACTATGTGCCTTTGTGCAGTAGGGAACTCCTCCCTCCACGGTGTATACAAGATGTGTTTACTAAATGAAGAGTCTGACTTTCTAGGATGCATCTTTCATATTCCGAATTGATAAATGTACCAATACTTTGAAGACACAATTTTGTGCTCGTTTTGTATACAGTCACTAGAGATGAACTTCACTCTTTCTTACCAAACATACATAAGGTCAACTTCTTTTACATTTGTCTACCTTCTGACCAAAAGTTCAGTTTTTATCTTATCTTACCAAATGACTGTACATCCATAGGACATGATTATTATTAGCAAAGATAGTTTGCTAATAACATGCTGTGGTCCTAAAACTGTTTATTTAAAGCTACTAGTAGGAAGTAAGATAACAGTGACAAAACAAAAACCTCAAACTATTAAAAAAAAAAAAAAGGCTGGCCTTCACCTGATTCACCTTCACTGTATATAGCACTACCTGCATTATTGCCTCCCACAGCAGTCACTGACACCTCCCTCCTGGCTCTCCCGAGACTTCCACATTGCTGAAAACTTCAAAAGTGAGTATGAGCAAATGCCACCACAATAACAATAGCTATTTTCTATTTTTAAACTCTGACAGGGCTATTTTATAAGAGAACCTTTAGGGGGCAGGGGGAGAGGCACACAATTCTATGTAAATTGCAACTCAAAGCTGCCCGTAAGTCTTGCTTTTTTGTCAAGAATTTCAGGAATGAAAAGAAGAGAATCAGATGATATTTTAAAAGGATCTAACATCTGAAATATATGTTGGGGGGGGGGGGAAATCAAAACTCTCTCTACTTCACAGTATTTTTTATTGGGAAGACTGAGAACTATTGGCCAAGAGAACTATTATGGGCAATACAAGACAGCTAGCAGGATGAAGCAGGATGTAAAATGAAGATATTTCATTTTTCAGCATCAGCACAGACTTATTCCTGCTAAAATCAACCATGTAGCCACGGCCTCGTTGTTTTGTGAGTCAAAGTAATAATGGCGTAGCACCTCAGTGGTTAAAAGACAAGACAGTTTCTATACATGACTAAAAAGGGAGGTAAGCGGGGGCATAAAGAACCTGATGTTACTGTCAATTAATGGGAAAGCTGAGCACACTTCTGGCACTTGATGTACAGTGTTGCATTCTTAGCAGAATTCTGTGGCTTGCTATCCGACTACAAGCAGGTCTAACTCCATGCAAAGAGTTTGGGTTTGGCAAGTAAAGAAAAAGTAAAGGTCCACTTGCACTGGTCCATGGTCCATGGACTGGTCCAAGCGCCAATACATGCTGGGGACCAATCAGCCGGAAAGCAGCTCCGCAGAGAAGGACCTGGGAGTCACGGTGGACAAGCTGGCTATGAGTCAGCAACTCTGGGGGCAAAGAAGGAGAACAGTATCCTGGACTGCATTAGGCAAGACATTGCAAGCAGGTCAAGGGAGGTGATCCTTCCCCTCTACTCAGCCCTGGCGAGGCCGCACCTGGAGTGCTGGGTCCAGGGCTAGGCTCCCCAGTACACGAGAGACATAGGCATACTGGAACAAGTCCAGCAAAGGGCCACAAAGATGATGAACAGCTTGGAGCATCTCTCATTATGAGGAGAGGCTGAGAGAGCTGGGATTTTTTAGCCTCAGGAAAAGGCACAGGGAGTTCTTCTCAGTGTTTGTAAACATCTGATGGGAGGGTGTCAAGAGGATGGGACCAGACTCTTCTCAGCGGTGCCCGGTGACAAGACAACAGGCAACAGACAAATTGAAACACAGGAAGTTCCATCTGCTCACAAGTGAGAGTGCTTGAACACTACTGGCACAGGTTGCCCAGAGAGGTTATGGAGCCTCCATCCTTGCACATGTTCAAAATCTCACTGGACATGGTCCTGGCGACCTGCTGTAGCAGGACGTTGGACCATATGAGTTCCAGAGGTCCCTTCCGACCTCAACTATTCTGTAATTTGAACAAAAATGTGAAAAATAATCCTCTTACAAAGAAAAAAAATTCTGAGCTTTTAATGGGGCAAAAAAACTGATATATACTTCAGTAGCCTTCTGTGCTGTGGCTGGCTGCAGTAGATTTTGGGTAGGAAATACAACTTCTTTTGCTAGATTTAACTAAATTTGGTCTCTAAACTGATATATCTTTAAAATATTTGTTCCTTTTTCTGATCTCCCTGATCGCTCTGTTTTTCATTAATCAAATATGCAAACAATCAATAAATTGACTCTTACTCTTGCGCAATTTGCGCAAAGCATCCTGAACACCACATTTTTTTTCAGCCTTTCTTCCTGACATCAGTGGAAAAAACAAATTGAAGGACAGATATCAGAATCTTTGAACAGAAGTCTGTTTTCCAGACAGCCTTCTTCTATAATCATCCATGGAAAATATTTTTCTTTCAGCTATGCAGCTTGAGGGGAAAAAAAAAAAACACACACACACACACACACACACGACACACACTGCAGTCAGTACCTTCTCTTGATGTTATAAAAGTAGCCGTATTTCGTTTAACTTAGGGAGGCAGTCAGACTAATTCCATATTAGAACATTGCTTTTTTCTGTTGCCACCCTAAGTAGTTCTTTATTATTTGGGTCAGATTAATCAATTCCTATGTTTCTAAATAATGCCTGAATAATGCCTTTAATGATGACACTTTCTAGCTGTCATGTGTATGACATAACTGAGCCTCGAAAATGAAGTCGGAACAAGAATCATGAAGACAGCCAAAACAAAAGGGTAAATTAAAGAAGTCGGTTGCAAAAGTCTTTAAAAGATGACTTCACTTGACTAAACAATTCAAAAAGTATCTGTAAGGGTGCCTTTGTACTTGTAATCAGTATTGCTTTCTTCAGTAGTACAATAAACCGCTGTTAATCGTACTGCCAGTAAACTGCTTCAAAATTAAAGGCTGAGAACACTATTCAAAACTTACACTAACAAAAAAAAAATGAACATTTATCTCCACTAAACATCCTATTCTCAAAAATATTAATACTGAACAAGACTCTTGATACATTATTTTTATCCACTGCACTTGGAGGAAGATCTAGATCTGTTAATCTCTCATACTGAAGCCTCTCACAACCATCTAGCACTGTATAAACAAAAGCAGGAAAAACTTGCTGATATTATCTAAGTAATACAGAGCTTCAAGATTTGAGAGAGAAACTTGGGAATATTTGTGTTTTGCAAGACTCAGCAAATTTGCTTTTCTATGAGAAACCACTTGTAAAGAAATAGTGTAAATGTATATGAGCAAATGCACGTAACTTGAATGTTAATGTTTTCCTGCATATAAAATATAGATAATAACATGTAAGGAACAATTTATTGATACTCAGTAATCTATATAAAAAATAAGGCACAGGGAAAAAAAGAAATCTAAAACCCATGGAAATAGAATAGAGAAGTAGCAGGTAGCTTCTTTAATACAGATTTAACTTTTAGGTAATTAGCTTCTTTGGGTAGATTTCAGGTTTCTGAAATACAAGGTTAACCCTTCACTAATCTAGTAAAAAGAACATAAATACTCTTTGTCTGCTGGAAGTCTGTGCAAGTAGGCTTCAATACCACATTTTTTCCCCCGGATGTTACTTTAAAATTTCTGAAAAGCAAAATAAGGAAAATAACTACCTCTATAGCATTTATGTAATAATGAATCTTTCCTTCAGTGTGTATAATTTTTACAATGTGATTTTAACTGATCAGTAGATCTCAAAACAGCCCATGTCAATTGTCTCTACAAACCTTCTGACACCACCACCTTCCTCAGCCCAAACTGCATTGCCTCTTGGCAGCCCCTCAACGTTACGCTGCACCAGAGTTATAAAAAAAAGAATTGCTGAGCCTAACGCATTGGGGGGTGTGAAATCACTCCTATTTCACACAGGAAACTAGAAGGACGTAGGGTACTCCATGTTCATCTAGGATAATTTTATTTGCGGGTTGTGCTGGGGCTCCACTCAGTAGAACTGGTAGTGCGGTACCAGTCCCAATAGTGACACCGCTGCTGCCCAAGCTGAGCCCCAGTACTGCGTGGTGAGGCAAGAACTGCGAGTCCAACATCCAGAGCAGAGACCTTCATGGCCTTCTAACTTCAACTTAAAAGGGACGCATAGAAAGGCCAGGACTAAACAACAGATGGCATTTACTTATTTGTAGGAGTCTCCCATTAACTATGGTGCCATGTTAAGAGATTAGTGCTTTTCAATTTTTGAGATTAATGACAGCTGGTCTAAGCCATTTTTACTCAAGGAAGGAACTGGTTTTCACCTCTATTTTAATTGCTCACCTACAGCCACTCCTTCTCAAAAAGAAACTACAAAAGTTTCCTCAAAGGTACCTTTAAGTTCACGTGCCCCAATTAAACTTCTATGTTTGAGGCCTTCAAAGCACCAGAATTAATCCAAACACTTTTTTGCACTTAAGGCTGTTTTCTGATCATGTAAGGCAATGTTTCCATTCAACCAAACAATCATATCAAGATCTTTTTTCAAGGGGAAATCATTACAAAACATTAGTATTACATACATGTGGCTCTTTTTAACACAAGCCTCCCTTCTTAGACTTCCTATGTTAAGTCTCTGTCCGTTTTAAACCACTGTGCATATAGTAAAAATGTGAAAAGCATATAGGTTTTAATACAGTTTCTTGTATACAGACCACAATCTAACTTCAAAAACACCAATGGACATTTTACATTTAATTCAGTTCTTGGACAGACAAAAAATATCAGGTCTGAAAACCCAATCTCTAAACAAGTTCATCTGTGGGAAATAGGCTTTATTCAGGCACGTTACAAACCAACTGGCAAAAATCATAATCACCTTTATATCTCTCCAGCACGTCTATGATCCTCTATTCCTACAGTGTTTAGGAAGACAGTCCCTCTCTCTTTCCCTCCAACTTGCATGTCCCGATTAATTTATAATTACTGTCAAGGATAGCTTGTTTATTTTTAAGCAGAAGGATGTGCAGCTTTAGAAGTTACTGCAGGAAATCAGGTACCTCATTGTTTAGTATAAATTTGAACGTTTTGTTCCAAAACTGAACCTGATGCTGGTATTTGCCATCCCTCTTTAAGGCAGCTCTCAGTTCTATCCCTTGACATTTACCATTAATATTTCACAGCAACTATTGAATTAGCTTTGCATCCTTCTGATGACATCCCAGTTTAGAAGCAATTAATCTTGTTGAGAGGAAGATTTTGAGACACACACTATATAAACTCCTTTTCTAAGTTCTAAATATAGGGTCTGAACCTGATTATTACATACCCTAAGAAACATGAATAGATGTTTGCTTTGATGGGGCATTTACTATATGAGGATTTACAAACTTGATACACTAAAACAGTGGGGAAAAAGACACATTTTAAATTGAGCATAAATATAGTATGTTTACGGAAATTATATTTCACATCAGTAAAATTTTTTCTGAAAACAGAAAAAAGAGAAGGAACACTTCATTCAAAATACAATCAGAAAACAACACCCTCTCACCTCAATATTGTTGTATACAGGCCAAGTGCATGTTAATGGGACTAATTAACAATGAAAAATAGCTAGGGTTGCTAAAATATAATTTATTACAAGGAAAATTTGCTGCAACGCAGCTGGATTGTATTTAGAACCATCATGTTTGTTCACTGACTTTGATCATACATTCATAAAAATCAAACACATTTATTAAGCAAAACTGTTATAAAGGCATGGTGCCTACAGTTCTTTGCTCCAATAGATCTAGAATGTTTATCACAGAAAATAGCATTCTATTACTTTATATCAGAGATATCTTTGGCAAAAACAGACAGATTTTTCTTCTTTTTGGAAGAACATGTCTCTTAGCTTCCATCAGAACGTTTGTATCTACTGTTTCTTAATTCAAAATGGCACAGGACACCTTATTAAATTACCTATAAACTAAAGCTTTAAAAATTGAGTTAAGAGCTATTTTATACAAGATTAAAACGAGGAGTTTGGCACACAGATGCAAGTTTACAGCTAGTCTGAGTAAACACACATTCTCCTTTATTATATTTGTTAAAGATATAACAAAAATAAAATAATACACAGAGCCTGGCCAAATACATACTGTGTTAAAAGCCTTGCATTTTTTAATGTTTTGGCCTGAATTCCTAGTCATAATACTGCAGTAACTGTACATAATTTATTTTTTTTGTTCTTACACACATAATCCATTGGTACTCTGGTTAAGAGTTGATGCAAAAACCTATCACACCATGCTAATATATTTCTCCAAGTTTTTTTAGAGTAAAAAGCATGCATGAACATCAAAGAGCACACTGTAAATGATCGTTTCCAATCTTAGACATGTATCAATTATTCACTAGCTTGTTCTTCTTGTGCTTTATCATATAGACTTCACCATGGCAACACTATTCTTCACTTCCCAGCCTTAATCAGTGAATCTGTAAACTAATATTAGACCTAGCTGTTGGATTACTTGATATTCTATTTATTACACTGTGAATATTAGACAGTTTCCAGGATGTCAATAAACTTTCATTTGCTTAGCAATATTGAGGCTGTAACTTTTCTAAGTAGTAGCTAGTTCATTTTACTCATTGATTATAAATATGTAGCTTTGACTTACCAGCAGGCAAATTCAGAATGAAAAAGGAATAAATTTAATAGCCTGATGCAATACCAACCCTGTGCACCTTACACAAATTAGGAGGTGATCCATCTTTCGAAGTTATAAATCTTAAAAGCACTGTTAAGCTTTAGAATCAAATCACTTGTTTTTCAGCAAGTAACTTGATTCAAAACTGTCTTGACATCTGAGTTCTCTCAGTGCTATTCAATATACAGAAGATACAACTTATATTTCAATATTTTCTTTCCTCTTCATATTCTCCAGCACTGTTATATTTACCATCTTCCATCTTTTCAAAATAAATGCATCTTTCTCTAGCAACTTTTGGTAAAGGTATTTGTCCTTTTCCTATGAGGTTTTTCTACTTCCTTCTCCTCTATTTCCCTTCTTCTTCACCCTACTTCTTGTCTGTATTTCTCCAGTGCTCTTGATGCTCTTAATTCTCTCCTTTCTTGTTCCACCACACAATCACAATCACCCTTTTTTTTTGTGAGGATTGTTTCTGTTACCCTTTAATCCAAAAGGGACATCTTTAACACCTTATCGCTGCACCATTCCTTTCCCTCAACTAATAAAGCACAAGGGCAAGCATTTCCTAGTTCTCCAAATCTTACACTTGCTTTCTTGCCTTTTCAAAAAGATGTTCAACTTGTGATATCTCTTGAGTCTCTGGGGAGCACCCCAATAACGGTATTATGAGCACTGAAACAGTGACATACACAAGGGGTCCATGGCCCTTCCCAGAAAGTCCTGAGTGTCATTCTCTCAACACTCTCTGTTAAAGTTATGAACTATGAGATATATCCCTTGTACATAAATCATCTTCACCACAGTTTAAAAAAGGCAGAAGTGTTTTTTTTTTTTCTGAAGAAACTATCAGACCACAAAAACAATGAGAGATGTCAGTATGCTGCAGTAGGATGAATGCTATCTCGAGAGAAAAGGAACTAGTGGTTTACGCTTGGCTATGACCCTGCTGTTTCTTCATGGGCCTGCAAACCTTGGTGACTGTTCCCACAGGGTCTGGTATACTCATCAGAGGAATGCTATGGTCTCTAGGAGAAAGGATCATCAGAACTGTGCTGAGTGGGTACCAACCAGCCTTCTGCAATGGAACTGAGCAAGTCACAGTGGCTTCCTTGTGCTGCTCTTTCCTCCAGAGTCTTCATTTGTGGGGTACCACAGGGACCCATCTTCCTCCCACCCAGCTCAATATACATGAAGATAATAGGGAAAACTGTGAATCACATTAGATTAAAAGTTTATTAATTTAGTTAATTTTTCACAGCCTCAGAGCTGTCAACAAACATGGCCAAGAACACAGCAGAAGAAAGCACAGCTGACTGAAGCTATCTCTTGCAGGAAGTAAGACGAAACTTGAAGAGCGGTGCCAGGGCCCTGAGCACCACCTCTTCATCGCTTTCCTAGGGGTTTCGTTGCCTGTGCTCAGGGCCAGCTCTACTGCGGTGAGGCTGCGTAACCTTGAATCACACCGTTGTTAGAAAAGCTGTGCGTGAAAGAGTTATGAAAAGCCCTGGTGGGGGGTTCCCTTCTTTGTGTTGGGGGAGGGTTCCATTCTTTGCTCAGGAGCTACATGTACGCTCAGGCTCTTGCCCTGGCTCCCTGCGTGAGCTGAGCTGAGCTGGTACCCTACTGATTCTGAGCTGCTGGCTTGACCTTGGAGCGGCCTCATCACTATGGGCTTGTCTGTCAGTCTGGACTTTGGCTGACCCTGGATACGGTCACCAGACTGCTCTGCTCTTCTCATTTGCGTACTGTAGGACTGTGATCCTTGTTGTCACCCTTGGCTGCCAGCTCACCTTCCTTTGCACAGCATCCTGGTCCCACTGCTGCCAGACAATCAAGCTCAAATAAAAATAAGTATTTTCTTTAACTCATAGTAAAGGATGATGTTAATGTCCTGCCTAGGGAAATTGCAGCCTGAAATACCACTGAAAAATGTATGTAGTTACACTTTTTAAAATATCTTTTGCCACACATCAGTGAGAAGATCACCACACCTCTGTATCAAATTTGGAGTCAATTTTAGTGATCTTTGTACTCACTGTGTAGACAGCTAACCATAATCCTTTGTACTTAGATATAAAACTATTGGCCTTGATTATATTGCACTTCTTTCAGAGCACAGAAGCCGCTCAGTCAGCAACAGAGGGCACCAACACTTCACTTAACAATTCAGTTCAGCTGAATACATTTCAATTCCTTATGCTTTGCCTTCTTTGTTTCTGCCAGAACACTAAGTCAAAGTGTCAGTGATCTCCTCAAAGCTCTCTGAGGAACTACATGATCCTGACCACCATCATGACACAACGCAAAACCTAATTTTTTGATCCAATTGCTTCATAAATACACTAGAAAGCACACACAGTGAATGATTTTTAGGACGCAGTTCTGACCCCCTCATAAATAAATGACACAATTCACACTGTGCAAAAATGTAAATTAGAATTCTAAAATGAAGTGTAGCATTCTTGAATCAAAGGCTTATTCTCACTAAAGTTAATAGTAAAATTTGCAGTTATTACAAAAAAGGGGTAAAACCAACAACAGTCCTTTGCTGTTACTACTTTCAGAGAGAGCATCGCACAGCCAACCAAGCTCGTCTGACAAGAAAAATCCAAACAAAAAATCCGGCAACAAAAAATAAAAAACCCCAAAGCCACCAACCTCAAAAAGCTAATCACTGTAGCAAAGGGGTAATTGTAACCTGGCTGTAGAGGCTACTTCATTAACCCAAAGGCCTCAGATCCATTACAGTTCCAGTCAATGAGGCTTCGCAAATGAGATCACAGAGAAGAAAAAACATCATTTGGTCATCGTATGCTAATATGAAAATGTGTCCTGTAACGCTTCTGCACAAAGCACTACTAAAGGTTTATCAACAGAAATAAAAGGGCTGTTACTTTACCTTTAGCACTTCTATGCATGCTGTCCTGGTTGCACAAGATGTGCAGCCACCCCATTCACATCTCCTACTGATATTTGATGCCAATTATAGGATGGATATTACTTTCAGTACAAAGTTCCCCAAAATTCAGTTATTTTCTTAAATACAAGCTATGAACAGCTCCATAAATATGGTACTATTAAAATACATCTTGTACTAGCTGATTTTTTTATGGCATAGAACTAAAAATAAGGCTTCAGAGCTTGAACTTGCTACAGCAATTTCTTAGAATCCCCCTACCAACTTTGATCCAAGAAGAACAACAGTATAAGCTCACTTACTCAAATTATACTTCCCAATTAAATTATAGCGGTAAAGTAATTTTACTTAAGCAGATGTATGGGACTATTTTATAAAAGCCTAGCCACAAGAACAGATAGTACTGACAAATTTCTGTGTGGAGTACTGAAAACTAACAGTATCCTGAAATTAGACCTTGTTGTCAAGCCATATCATAAGGCTTAGCTTTATTAAAATACAAGGGAAATATTTCTTCAGAAAATGAAATGTTTCTTTAAAGTAACAGCAAATAAAACTGCCATTTGAAAAATCTTTTCTTAAAGAAAATATTTAATTTTGAACAAGATCAGGCATCTTGAAATGGTCATGTAAAAAGTGCTGTTTGTTATCTTTCACTGTGACTACCAGCGAGTCTCAGTAATCTTTTTAAGTGGTCACACTTCTGTAACAAATGTTAAACAATAAGGCTACTCTGGAAAAGGTTATGTTCCTGTCTTAACATTTTCCATCTGATCAGCAACAAAATCTATAAGGCTTTCTGAATCATATGTGGGATGATCAAGACTGATTACTGGGTAGAACAAATGTTCTATAGCTGATACTCAGAAGTTTGAGGTCAAATAAAGCAAGCCTAAAAAAAAACCTATTAAAAAAACAACTTTCTGTCCTGCCACAATCTGCAGCATACACATTAACGTACAGTTTTCAGATCTTTTAAATTGAATGCAAAAAAGAAAAGGCAAGGCAGTTGCTGGATGAAATACCTCCAGAATTTGACTGCTAAGATTAAATGCAAGTCAAATCAAAATAAAAGTTTAAACTTAATTAAAAATAGCAACATTGTCTATTCAAAGTTAGATATGACTATACTCCAAATTTTAAGATGTTTTTGATCTAGAAGACTGCTTGTTTTGAAAGGCTGGATCAGGCCCAAATTGCTATTAAAGCCTAATGCACTCAGACATTGAATGGAATTATTCCTTCCAGCAGCAGTTACAATACAGATAAACTTAAAAGAATTAAAGCATAGCAGCCTGTATCTTAAAAAAATCATTAAATGATGTTTCTAGTCTTATTAAAAGCATCCAGTGCTATAGGTTTTTTGACTTTAATATTTCCTTTAACTTATTTCTGAGATCTTCTTTCAGAAATTAATAGGGTTTTATGTTTTACAGTTTTACAGCCTATAATATGGCACGAGGGGCTTGATTCAGTTGCCCACATATGAGCATCCTGAGATGCCCCAGCACATCTTAGTCCCTATGTGTCAACCAAGACAAACACAGGTCTCATATAAGTCCTATGTCTCATCTACTGCTTTCACGCAGATTTCCTGGATCTGCAGGGGATTTCTAGTAGCAGTAGCTGCCTCTGTGTGAATCAAGCCATGGGGGTGGAATTCATCTCACCTAAATTTTGGCATTTATGTGTGAGCTACATATCTCCCTCCCACTTTTTTTTTTTCTCTCTCAAATATAGTCAACAGATATCAGAGCAGTGGAATAGTCTGATTAGTTCTGAGTACCTGAACAAGCACAACAGAAGGGGTAATGTTGAAGCAGGAACAAGTAGGCAAGGAAAGAGGTGAGACTTACTTTCAGCAGTAGTATTAACTTGTTTTAGCTTAAAGTGGTGGCAAAACTACAGTTACACTTTACGTGGATTTACATGGGACAGAAAACCTACCTAAAATCTTTAACCCCTCCCATCCAAAAAAACCTGAAGGAATTCAGACATATTTCAGAAAACTCAAAGATTTTTGAGGCATCTAAGCTGATAAATTGAGAGGCAAGGAGGGAAATAAAAATAGAGAAAAAAGAAAAAAAATGGAAATTTGAACAGATCAGTTTCAGATCCTCTGGCTATATTTTGCCTAGATTAAACAGACTCCCTGAAGAATTACATTATACAATTCTGCATACTAATTAGTCACCAAATGCCTATGGTTAGCACCTAACTACCAGATTTAACTTGCACCCGCACAAATAAAACAATAAAAATAAGGCTTGATGTAGAGATGTGCAGAAACACAGTAACACTAAGTATGAGACGCCCACCAAATCTACTCTACCTTCTATGGATTTACGCACAGCTATGGGAGATCAAGGACGACAAATGAGCTGCAACAGCTCTTGCCTCGTTAGAGAGTTTGCGTCCTATCCATATGCAACTTACCATATTAGGACAGTTCCTTTAATATATCAGATATAATAGGCTGAACATCAGATATAATAGGTTGAATATCAGATTATGCAAAAAACTAATTAACTCCACAGTTTGGTTTTTAGCACAAGACATATGTCTGTAACACACATTCTGTTCTGATATGACCAAGATAGTTTCTAGCTTTGCAGATCTTCCAGCAGTAGCATGTGGCAGGTCATATTTGACTTGGTAAAAATGTTAAGCCATCAGAATTTCCACTAGTAAAAGAAGCACATAACATATCTGCAGTTTAGAGGAACACCTTGGCATTCCCACTCTGCGACCGCTTACGAAAAAGGCTATAATCATACAAAGGAACATCAGAATTAAGCTCTGTGGAGCTCCAGACTGATAAGCAATTTTCTGTGCTCCAACACAAACAAAATGCTAATAACGATGAGCCAGGTATTATTGTCTAAAAGACAAAAAATGTAATTTGCTAGAAGATTCCAGCAAGAGTCCCGGTAGGCCAACACAGATGCAGTCCAGCTGCTTATAAGACTGATTTAGCTGGCAAACGCACAACTACCACATTGCAAGTAGAGCATCTTTGGGTCACAGCTGTTCTGCCCCCTGAGCAGGCAGGCAGGAGTTGGTGCCGTGCCCCTGCTTTGGTCACAGGTGGGTGGCAGGTCCCAGGGCCTGCAAAGCCACCAGCCGTACTGACAGCGTCGGCAGTAATGCATCACGATGCCAGTTGTTTCCACTCTACCATTGGGGCTAGTGGCCCTCCACCTCTTACAAGTGGTTCGTAGTTTAACAGTAACAACAGGAATCAATGGCATTATTAACCTTTTGTAATCCTGATAAATGGAAAATGTTTAAGCTAGAAAGTAAAATTGGATCTGCCACAAATACTCCTATGAAGCACATTTAGGAATACTTCAGAGAGACATGCATTTTTGGGGGGAAAAAAAAAAGTCCTTTGCTAATCCCTATACAGCTTCAAACACAACACTCATGTCAACCATCCCCCGAAAAGTTATTTGTGTGGTATCATGTTCAGATTTACAAGAGGAATAAACTGATTATTTGTATTAGATATATGCTAGACCTAGCCTACAGGCTCTGGCTCCAGGGCTGATATTTGCTGTTTGTACTACAGTGATGTGATTGGATTGACACTAATTCCCTTGCCCTAGCACGGGGCACTATTCTCCATCCCCCTTGATTCATCATTACTCCCCCCACCCAGGTGGATATGATTAGGGTTACTGAGATACTTTTGTTAGATGAAAGCTTGTGAGAAAACCTTGAAACATGCTTCAAAGCAGCGACGTGGGTTCTTCACCCCTCTCAGCAGTGCTCTGCAGCGCAGAAGCTTACGACAACACAGTGCCTCCCGCCCTCAAAAATTTAACTCTCTGCTTCATTAACCACAGAGCTCCCACTGAAAGCAACACAGGAACTATCATAATAGCTCATATTAGTGCTTCGTCTAATCCAGCATGCTGCCTTTTCATCAGCTTGTAGCAGATGGTTTGACAGAAGGTGCAACAAATTTGACAGTGGACAATTTTGGATTAGAAAAATGTCTTGTTTGCTTGTATTTTGAAGCACAAGGATTTACAGCAGAAAGGACTTAAAAAATCCTCAGATAATTTATATGTTACATATTACATTTAAGCATCCAATCTTTTCTTAGAGAAGCACCAGTATCTTCTCATCAGTCAAGTATTTTTGTCTGTGAATTACACAAACTAATTACACATCAAGAAAATGATATTTGGGGCTTTTCAAATTTATTACACATGCTTTATTCTTATTAAAAAGGGTAAACAGAACACAATTCACTTTCAGCATAAAGGCTTGTATTCTATATATATTCAAAGTGGAAAAAGTTGAGAAGTGCCAGTCTTCTCAATCTTGCTTTATATGGAAGGTTTTCCAAAGTCGATTTATCATTGTCACTAGCCTCCAACTTCTATTTCTGTTCTCTTTTTGGATGGCAAATGGCTGTACATAAACACAAATCTTCATATGTTTGCTGACAACTAATTCATATGGTTAGGTCAGGAAAAAAATGTATTTTTTTAGCCTATATTATCTAGTGAGCCACCAACAGAGAAGAATTTTTACCCTGTTATCTCAGCAACGTATATGTATTTTATTCCTTTTTTGAGGAAATTGTTCCTAATATCTGTCAACACTGAATTTCATACATTAACTTATTCAGAATATTTTGTATTTCCAATAAGCAAAGTAACATCTGCAAATGTACCTTTTCTCTCTCTTTTACAGTCTGATGTTAACTTTTCCTCTAGCACAGTATCACAGTACTCTATCAATAGATAACCATTTAATTATTGCTTTTTGAATCCTTTTCCTAACTCAGCTTTTATAATATAACAATAGATCAAATTTTAATCTATTTATAATTTAAAAGTAATCTATTATAACTGATACTGTAATACCTCCACAGTCCCACGAACTGATAAAGAACCACCTGCCACAGCAATGCTTGAATGTAGCTTATGTGGTATACTAAGGATATTTCTCTTCTTCCCCTCCTTCCAGGGAAGGGGTGGGGGAGGGACCCACAAAAAAGAATTACCACCTGTGTAATTTATTTAATTCTTTGAAAACAACAAAAAAACAACCCAGATATTTTGTTCTTTCCTTCACCCACTGGTAGCAGCAGAAATGAGAAGCAGATTCATAATGTTTACAGATTACTTCAGACATCCACTCAAATGCTGCTGCTTCTCAAAGGGATTCAGTGACCAAAGGGCCCCGCACTTTCACTACTCATAAAGTGCTCCCGAGTCCTGGAGACAGCACATGGGTCCTCCAGAGCACTGGGCTGTTCAAAGAGGGGAATCTCATTTGTGAGTAGCAAAACTTAGATACTGCTATCACAAACCTCAAAGGTAGGTATTAGCATATGAATTGCTAAACCAAGAATAAGAAGGGAAAAGACTGAAGCAATGCTTTCAAGACACAATGCCCTAAAAGAAAGTACAGACAGGAGAAAGACAACACTAGAAATGACTTCAGTGACAATGAAAGAGGTAGCCACAGCAATATTCCTTGCTACAGCATGTTTTCCTCCCCTAAAAAATGTGACAGTAGGAACTGAAGGAATCTTAATCTTTTCCATTTTTATACCTAGCAATGTATTAAAAAAATTGTATCTCTTGAAAAATGCTTATAAATTTTAATTGCAAATTCACTCAAAAAAAGAGAACAAAAATTAGTGGAAAGCTAGCAAAAACCAATCATGTCACGTTCTTGCCTATTCCTTTTGGCCTTATATTTGTGTAAATTACATTAGCACCTGCAGATCAAACCTGACACAAACTTCATCTGAACAGTCTTTTTCACCCTACCCTGTATAATTACATGACAGCACCCCCCCAGAAAACCCCCAAAAAACAACAAAAACACACACACACACACACAAAAAACCCCAAACCCTAACCACAGTCAAAAGCCTTCAGTCTCTGAAGTTATATTTTATTAGAAAACAGAATTAGCAAACTTGAAGAATATAACTGTGCATTTAAGAAGAATCCAAGCTGATTTGTTGCTTATTCGCTCTAAATAAAAAGCTCAAAACCAAATATAACCCATAAGCACTATGTCCTTGCAGAAACTTTCTTTCTGTAGGTCCGTATTTCCAACCCATAAAGTTTCTGTGCCCTCCTAGGGAGAAAAAGCTCTATCTAGCCTCCTCTGCGGACTAATAAATCACTTGGAACAGTACCTTCTGCCTGACAGCACCTTCTCAGTATCAGCACGGCCTCCCATCTGGGGCCAGGCCCTGACCCTCACACTTGGCAGCACAGAAGGAGCCTTTGTGGGTCGCCCGCGAGCCTGCTTGGCACAAACGCAGAGATGCACTTCTCCGGCTTCCGGTGCGTGCTGGGGCTGTGCCATGCAGGCTGGCTCTCCTCCCTGCTCCAGGCAGACATACCTTTCCTGAGGGCACCTGCTCTCTCCTCCTCCTTTCCAAAACAGTTAATCTGACCAAAAGGACAACAAGTAGCACTAAATCTATAGGCAACTGTCCTCTCTGTCCTTGACAATGCCACCGTCTTACACGTAACATACTGTAGGTACGCACAAAACTGGAAACAAATGATATATTTTTACCTTCTGAGATGACATCAGCAAGCACTTTATGTACTGCAGGAACAATATACAACTATTATTTTTGTTCTGAAGGGCACCTGCTTATGTTCTCATGAGACTGCTGAAAATTGCCCTAGTCCATTTACTTGCCGTACTTAAAACATGGAAGAAATACCACTGCAGCATGACTCTCCTAAAGCTACGCGCTGACAGAAAGGCCTTGTTACACCTTCAGGTGCTGTCTCTAGGCTATTAATATTAGCCCTATAAGATACTCAGGTAGTTGTGACACTGATTGCCCAGACTTACAGTGTTTTTCATTTTTCTTCTCAATAGACAAACTTTGGGAAGAGTGAAGAATCAATCCCAGGTGACTTAGTACTAGCAAATTAGTTACAGCTAACAAATCATAAAATGAAATACAAGAAGCTGGCAACTATTACAAAAAAAAAAAAGCCTAAGATGAACTAGAATAATGCAAACTCTTTTAAAGGAAGTAAAATTAGTAGACAAATAGTTACGTGCTGTACTTCAACTGGGACAGCAATAAGCACTGCTGATTTTCCAAAGGCTTTATCCATCCTCATTTCTCTCCACCCTCAAAACGCTAACTTCTCTCCCTTTGTCCTTCATTATGCTCTCATTCACTCCTTCTACATTTAAATCTCAGTTTTATTTTCCCACAGTCAAATCCTCTCACATCAATCTACCAGTTTACTTTAACTTACAAACTACATTAATTTTTACAGTCTTTGCCTTTCCTTTTCTAGTTTTCATTTGGATTTTGCTTTCACTTCTCTGTCCTGCTTATATGGTACGATTAAACTCTTCGGGATATATCACGTCAATACCAATAGCACACTTCTGAGTGCTGCAAGGTTTAATAATAATTAATCTTTATTGATAGGAAAGAGCTTTCTAGTCTCCTTTCTGTAATTAAAAGATATAGGATATTGATTTTCATTTGTTATGAGATTATTTCCTTTTTCCATGATATGGCTTAATTTCAAGACAATTACTGTAAGAGAAGCTCCAGACAAGATTGTTCAGTGACATTGCAACAAGCCAGAACTGAAATAACATTTCATAAAAATCCTCTCTACTTAGTCTGAGTCAAACATTGTGTGGAATATGTGACTCCACAAGTGTTTTTAATAAACTGCAAGAGTTTTATATTTGCATTAGAATTAAAAGCTATTTTTTCTGACAGATGCCCCAATCCCATGTATGACTCTGCACTGCTTATACAAACTCTTGCAAAGATTTTTCAGGATAAGGATATTAAGCTGTAAAGCACACACATCAAAATGTCTTGCCTGAATAATTTGTAGCTGTTACAGCTTTCAAAATACCCATTAAAAAAAACTAAGAATTTATGAGAAAGTCTTATTTTAAAATATGGGTCAGCTGTTTTATTAAAAATAAACCAATATTTTTAGCAGTCTGGTGGTAGCAAAAGGCATTCCAAGAAATGTTATCTGCTTTTGGCACATTTTAAACTTTTGTATACAAACAATTTCTTTTTTGAGCTGTATCTCCTTAAGAAGAGCATGAGAATCCAGAGTGTTGCAGAAGAATTCAAGTACAGACTTCTGGTCTGCTTTGCTAAGGATAAGAAGCTTATGTGATCACAAGGTCTGTGGATGCGTCTCTCTTCCCTTCCCAATAATTTCCAACTGCTTTGGCATATATTACCAGTTTTTGACAGGACAGTGACCTCAAAGGTAATTAAATTACTGTATGCTTTATGAAAACATTCAGCCAAGTAAAAAACAAGCTTCTTAAGACTAGTTCAAAAAAATGCCCTGAAGGAGAAAAAAGCTGAAGGATGGACTTGCATCCACATCTATTACACACTAGAAAAGCACACACTGAGAGAAGCTTTATCATGCCTTCCACACAGTAAAAAACATTGATCATGGCGATTAGATGAACCAGAAGATTTAAATTCTTAAGAAATTGAGCTTTGCTAGTTCCAGACCTCATGGCACTACAGGTTTGCTCTTAATATCAGCCACAGTTAAACAGGAGACAGAAGAAAACGTGAAAGATGCAGATGATTTATTTCATTTTTTAATTGTACATCTTCTATATTATCTAATGAAAACTTTTTTTTATGGCCAAAATGACCTCTCTTTCAGAACATGTCTTGCAATAAATATCTCAAATGAGCAATGTACACAATTTGTAATGTATTTAAAATGTAGAATATTACGGTACTGAAAAAGTTCATTAAATCAAATTGAAAGTGCAACTATGTACTAATCAGGATCAATAAGACAATTTAGGGACAAATTCTGATTGAGTTAATGCCTAAGCTTTCTTCCTAACTGATTTCAAAGCTCATCACCCTGGAAAAAAATGGAAAGACTGATTGATCAGTTCTATAAAGTCTGTTAAAACTATTTTATTAAATACTATTGTATGGAATTACTCATTTAATGGTAGCTTGTAGTGCTTTAGTAGAATTGAAAACAATTGTTACGTTACCTGTTGTCTGTCATTCCACCCCTCAGTACCAGCACCAACTACAGGACCATCTGTGGCACTTCATCACATATGATGAGGTCAAAGTCAAAGCCAAGGCATGCTCTTGGCTCTTGACCAGCAGCAGCAAGGTTATCACTCTCACCAACTTAGCCTGCTTCTACCAATAAGAAAAACAGCTTGCTTTCTGAAAGTATCACTTTGTGTTTTCTTTATACTAAGTACAAAAGCCTGTAGCAATTTATCCTAAGTACGATAGCATCTATTCAAATTATTTTTGCTTTTGTATGGAATTAGATTTTCAGTAAAGACATCTGAAAGAAAGATTTAAAAGGATGCGGTAGCTGATTTCATCGCTAAACAAATAAAAACCGGTTGTGTGTTGTTTTTATACAACTTGTACAGATATACATATGATGATTGCAGGGAGAGTTATGGAGTGAATAAAGGTGTTCTATTCCCAAAATAAAGCTTTCTACAAGTTGAGATAAAGACTCTTTTTCAAGAGTCTATTGTGCAAAGAGCGTATCTTTGAAAAACAATTACTAGGTAAATAAGTATATTTGGTATTCCATTCGGAAGAGGGCAATACAATTGCATAGTAGCTTCATTGCTAAGTATCTTCACTCCTTTACATAAGGGGTATACAGCAAAGTTCTAGTCTCACCCCAGAGGGATGCTGTGAAACAACTCCAATATCAAGTTTCCATGTCCTGCCCTGCCCTGGTCTGGAGGCCTTACAGTTTCTGCTCCAAGAGAAACCACCTACTCTGATAATGAGAATAAAATAAATCCACTTCCTCACAGTCACTAACTTAACAACCAAGACTGACAAATCTATTTAAACTCCTTTAAAAGTAGTCTAATTATCATGCTCCTATACTCTTACATAATTGAACTGCTCTAACTTGAAGTAGGGGATAATATTCTGTAGATGTTAGCAATGGTATCAGTATTACCATATAGCCATACTTTGTTCCAGCTCATTAAAAAATATAAATAGGACTTTCATAAGAAATTTTAAAATATATAAAAATTTTAAAAGAATTGAGTTTTAAGTATGAAAGTGAGCAAAGACTATGTTTTTACCTCTATACTTTTAGGCATCTGCTGAGGACATTTCTTGGATGATGCGTTTAAAAAAAAGAAAAAAGAAGAAGAAGAAAAAAAAACCTGCCAGTCACAGCTACAAGTTTTAATACAGCTATATTGAAGAAGTTTTCTTTCTTAATTGCCAGGGTCAGAAATCCAAGGTTTAAATTTAGTTCTTACTTCCTTTAGCTGTAAAGTCACCAAAAACTCTCTCATCATTTTCCAGACTAACACTGTCATCAATGCTAGCAGTAACGACACAGCTAGCAGAGAACACAATGAGCAGCTGTGTTGCAAACGAGCACGTGTTCTGTGGAAAACAGGTTTTAATAACGTATTGGTACAAATATTAGTGACCAATCACTTATGGCGATGGAGCTGCCATGGGATTAGTGTAACAGCCTACAAGGGACTGCCACTCAAACAGGAGCCATGCTGCTCCATTCATGGCCAGTTTGGTATATGTATGCACAAGTCATGATTTTTCATTTCTTTTTCCAGAAAGAAAAAGTGTAGAATTCACATGCAGTGCGGAATCTCTCAGGAGCTCATGGAAGGTACTGCAGAATTTCACCAGCAAACTATAAACCTTTCAAACCCCTCCACAGGGCAGCATGCAAAGACTATAAAGTTCAGAAAAGCCAGCAAAAATTCCTAAGCGATACCATAATGAAATCTAAGCTTAGGTTCACAAGTATTTACCAAACAACACTGATACGTGTTACAGTGGTACCAATTATGCTGACATGTTCATACATACTCACACAGCACACAACTTATTTTTACCAGAAGCTATCAGAACACTGGCAATCTTAACATTATTTGAAAAGAGACTATAAGATTAAATGTCAGATGCTAAGCATCTCACATTCAGGATGATACTGATAATGAGACTGAGCAACATTCAGAAGCGTATCGTACTGTAACAATGCTTTTTCTTTTTTTTTTTTTCTTCGCTCAGCTTCCAATACAGGAGGATCTCTCACAGCTCAAGGAGACTAATCAGTATTAGGCTACAACATCACTTTGGACACTTGTTTATTGAAGCCGTTTTATATATAAAATATTTGAATATTCCCTGGGAACACAAGTGCCACAAGTTTCTCATTTCCAATGTAGAAAAACCACCACCACCTTCAACTCAACAGAAGAAGCTGAACACCCATCCCAAAACACTGTAAAAACTGGTGATTACGGGAATCTCTGAGAAGAGCGTTCTGTTCCAGGCCCTGCTCTGACATAGACATAAAAGAAATTTGAAACTCGGCATATTACACTCAGATTAATATCGTAACAGTTGCATTTCCAGGCATAAGGAGGTGGGCAAAAGCACCTCCTTAGACTTCTTTCTTTCTGAATGCCATGCTAGCTCCTAATCACTGGATTTAATGGAAATTATTCAGTAAATCTGGCCTGAATCTGTAAAAAATTTGGCATTAACAAGAAAAATCTATATAAACTAGTTTCCTCCCCAAATTAGCCACAGATCTAGACTGGCTACCTGTGTCAGCAACAAGTGTATCCAAAATTATCACAATTATGCATAATATTATCTGAAAAGGCTATTAAACTTTGTTCTTTGGGTTTTAAGCCAACTCCAAACTATAAACCATCAGGTTCAATCTCGAATTTACATGTGGGATGTAAATTATCTCACATTTGTTCTTACAATTCCCTCTGAAGCATCTGGTATTAGTCATTGTCACAGACCCCAGGTCTAATTCAGCACAGCTGTTCTTCAGTCCTCCAGGCCATAAAATTGAAACTGTATGAGTTGCATTATGAAATTCTGTCTTACAGTGATAGTGTTAAAACTACCAACAATCTTTGTGTACACACTATGATAAGGAAACCATTCATGAGTCTTGTCAAGTGCATTCCCAGTTTTACGTTCTTGTCCAAATTCAGGCTGAAATTTATTTTTTGAATCACTGCTATCCCAGTCGGCTTACAGACATACCACCATCTTCCCGTCCAAGACTTTGCCAAATAGTCCAAGATATAAGATAAACCGTTTTAGCAATGATGCAAATCATTTTCAAATACTCTCCAATCAAATAAAGCCTTTATACTCTCCCCAAAAGTTTTATATTTATTTTACCATAATGACCTGTCAATGCGAGATTCATGAAGGCTGGGGAAACAATAAACTCACTAAGCAGCCCATTTCTGAAATGGAAAATATGATTTTAAAAGGCTTAAAATACTAACAGTGGTAAATTTTAAAATCCCAAGCAATCTAGGATCCAATGACCCTACAGAAGAAATTTATGCATTTCAAGAATATCTGAGACTCACACAGGCACTACAAGACTTAAAGAAAAGAATCCATTTGATTTCTTCCTGAAGTAGAAGCTCACTACAAATAATATAAGCCAATAAGCGTAACTGTCAGGTGTTCTAGTAATCATAAAACGGCAGATTGCTAGCTACCATTAAATTATTTATCAAACGATTCCAAATCTCATCATCAAATTCAGTGCAGCCGGCCATTCAAACTGCTTCTAATAAATTATTTGATATGGCTCTAAAGGGAAGCATGAGTTACTTGGAAGCATTCACTAATAAGCAGTATCATACTAATGTTATGAAATTCTAACCAGACATGTCCAGAAGTGACATATGATGAATGACATTACAAATATATTATCCTCCTTTTGAAGTATTATCAGCAAAGTCAAAGAATTTATGCAAATTAAGTCAAGTAATTGTGGCAGTTGTATTACAATGGAGAACATGTACATTTTTTTCAGCACAGCTGAAAAACATTTTTTCCACCGTACTAAAAAGGTGCCTGCATTACTTACCACATCAACAGCATCATAAATATCAGCCAAGGCTTCTCTAGAGCATTAAACGATACCCATATAGTACAAAGGCAAGTTCCTAGTGATAATAGGCTGTACTCCATTGTTCAAAGCATATCGCTTCCTGAGGAAACCCTGTTTCAAGATTAAAGTCTAAAAGGTTTCCTTTCATTAAAATATGAGTAGACTCTTTGTCATTCAGAGAGGCTATTTGACGCTTAAATCAGTCAAAGGACTTTAGCAAAAGTTGGGAGCAAACTGTCTCAAATTCAAGTTAATGAATGCTAAGTCAATGGAAGAATAAAAATAGGTAAGTTATTCAAGACATTTATTTGATTTAAAAAAAAAAAAATCTTCACTGATAACAGTGTTATTTTGTGAATATTAATTTAATACCCCAATCTGCTATTAACCACATTCCATAAAATGGGAAGTTTTAAGCAACTATTGGGAAGAATAAATTTCAAATTCATGATTATGTGCCCTGTAATTGTGACCCTAAATGAGAACCTCATCTCAGAAACAGAATACCACACGTTCTCCATATTCAATCCAAATTACTCAAATTCAGCATTTTTCTAATGTAATGTTTATTAACATTTTAGAAGCATACAGCTGAAAAACGTATGAGGAAGGTAATCTGGCTAAGGACAATTTTTGAACAGTAAATAAGAGCCATGTTAACATTCAACTTATTTGCTAGGAATTACTTGTTGCACCCAAAACTCTTTAGAAATTGTCACAGAAATCCGCAAACTTCAGCACTCTAAAATCTAGTAATAATGCTGAGATTGACATAGTGAACCCATCAACCCACAAGTCTAAAACATTGGCATGGTTTCCACTGGTTACTAGAACTGCAGATCCACGTGGCCAGGATCACCCATGGATGGATGTGAGGTGCAACCTGACAGGGCAAGAGGAAACGGAAACAGGCTGCAACTCAGGAAACTGCACTCAGATATAAGGAAAAGATTTTTCACCATGAGGGAGGTCAAACACTGGCACCACCACAGCGAGAGATGTTGTGGGATCTCCTCCTTTGGAGAAGCTCAAAACCTCATCTGGACAAGGCCTGAGCAACCTGATCTAAATGAATCTGCTTTGAAGGAGGTGGCTGGACTAGATGATATCCAGAGGTCCTTTCCAACCTGAAATACTCTACAATACTATGATTACTATCCTTTTTTTTTTTTTTGGAATACCTCTACTTTTCCACTTACACTTTGAGAAGTCTCCCGTCTATTTGGGCTGGATTTAACATACAAATCAGAATTCTCCTTTGTGAAACATCATGTCTATGTCACTAATATATACTATATAAACTGGGGGGAGAGGCTAACACACCAGAAGACTGTGCTGCCATTCAGAGGGACCTGGACAGGCTGGAGAGCTGGGCAGAGAGGAACCTCCTGAAGTTCAACAAAGGCAAGTGCAAGGTCCTGCACCTAGGCAGGAATAATCCCATGCCAGCAGGACAGGTTGGGGGTTGACCTGTTGGAAAGTAGCTCTGCCGAGAAGGACCTGGGAGTGCTGGTGGACAACAAGTTAAACATGAGGCAGCAGTGTGCCCTTGTGGCCAAGAAGGCCAATGGTCTCCTGGGGTGCATGAGGCAAGAGTGTTGCCAGCAGGTGGAGGGAGGTGATCCTGCCCCTCTCCTGAGCCCTGGGGAGGCCTCACCTGGAGTCCTGTGTCCAGTTCTGGGCTCCCCAGTACAAGAGAGACATGGCCCTACTGGAGAGAGTCCAGCGGAGGGCTACCAAGATGATTAGAGGGCTGGAGCACCTCTCCTCTGAAGAAAGACTGCGAGAGCTGGGCCTGTTCAGCCTGGAGAAGAGAAGGCTGAGAGGGGATCTCATAAACGAGTAGAAGTATCTGAAGGGGGAGTGTCAAGAGGATGAGGCCAGTCTCTTCTCTGTGGTGCCCAGTGACAGGACAAGAGGCAATGGCCACAAACTGAACCACAGGAAGTTCCACCTGAACCTGAGAAAAAACTTCTTCACTGTGAGGGTGACAGAGCATTGGAACAGGTTGCCCAGAGAGGTAGTGGAGTCTCCTTCCCTGGAGTTATTCAAAACCCGTCTGGATGTGATCCTGGGCAATATGCTCTAGAGGACCCTGCTTGAGCAGGGAGGTTGGACTAGATGAGGTCCCTTCCAACCTCAACCATTCTGTGATTCTGTTAGGTAGGTTATATCATTTATTTTATGGTCAATAAAGCTGGTATATTTTATTATAATTCTGCCACTACAATCAGTTGAAATATAGTAGCTAAAGCAAAATCAAAAGGGTAATTGACAAAATAGTAAGCAGTACTATTACTACTCCTTCTGTCTGTACCACCAACATATTGCCAATGTTCTCAATAGAAGTGCCAGTATAGAAATAGAGAAAAACTGCAGGACAAAAAAGCTCATGTAACCCTAAAAAAAGACAGGTCACATGCATACATGAATGAGGTATGCATACGTATATGGATCAGACCTTGCATCTCACACTGAAGACAGCCTATGAGAAAGACAAAGCAAGGAGTACCTTCATTCATGTGCTTAAGTTGTGACCCTAGATCTTTCAAAATAAAGAGTAAAGTGTAATGCATGCAAAGTGTAATGTCCAGAACGTACCTGCAGATATTAACAGATCCTTAAATTCTTTGGCTACGTGACCGGAATGTTTTCAATATATAAAAATACATATTGGCCTTTGCTTAAAAAAACCAAAAAACACATGCCTGCACTTGCTATTTTTCATAGGTAAACAATTCAGCTCTTTGGAAAGACAGCACAGACCTAAAGGACAGTAATGCACGGGAGCCAATGCCCTACAAAAAGGGCACTACTTAATCATGACCGCAATAATTAAAAAAATAAAAATAAAAAAAGAAACCCACAGAGACCTTCAAAAAACAAAACAAAATAAACACGTCGGGGCCTCCAAATTCACTTTCCCCACTACTGAAACAAGGCTTACGCTATTTATAAACACACTCAGATGAGAGGCACGGCTAAAAATAAGTTTGCTGGCACCCCCGCAGCCCGCCGAGCCGCCGCGGCCCCGCACGCCCCCGAGGCCCCAGCGGGGGCAGGAGCCCGCCGGCCCCGGCCCCGGCCCCGGCCCCGGCGGGGCCCCGCCGCCGCGCGGGGAGCGGCTTTTGTTCGGCGGCCTCGAGGCGGGCGGCGAGGGGGGCACCGGCCGCCCGAGAGACAACAAAGCGGGCGGCGGCGGCAGCGCCGAGGGATGGGCGGGGAGCGGCGGGGGGCCCCGCGGCGCGGCGTGGCGCGGCGTAGTCAGGGGCTGCGCGGCGGCGCCGCCGGGGACAGGGCTCCCACCGGGTGCCCCGAGGCGAGGCGGGCGGCGGAGGCTCCGCGGCAGGGCGAGCACCGCCTCCGCCCGCATCCCTGAAACTTTCTGCCGGGCCGGGCGGCGAAGAGGCGCCCGGCAGCGGGGCCGGAGATCCCCCCCCCGCCCCCGTATCCCCGCCCCTTCTCTTGAACCGGGGCACGGCTGAACACCGCCTCTCTCCGGGCACCCGCCAACACCGGGGACGCGCCGGCCGCGGCCGCCCGCTCCGCTCCCCACACGCGGCGGGGACGGGCGCCGCCGCCACCCGCTCGCTCGCTCACTCACCCGCGCCCGGCGACAGCCGCGACCGGCGCTTCCTCCCCGCCCCGTTCGCTCCTGTCAAGTTGAGCCCGGCCTCCCTCCGCCCAGCCCCTCCTCCCCGGCCGCCAGCTGGCGTCGCCGCCGCCGCCCGAGCCCGCCCCTCCGCGCGGCCGCCCCGGGCCCGCCCCCGCTCTCACCTGGCTCCTCCTGCCGCCGCCGCTGCCAACGGCCGGGCGGGGCACGGGGGAAGATGGAGGCGCGGGGGCGGCTCCGGGCGGCTCCTGGCAACGGCGGGAGCGCGCGGCCCCGCCCGCAGCTCCTGCGCGAGGCGGGGCGGCCGCACCCCCCCCGCCCCGCCTCACCCCACCCCGGCGCCTCGAGCGCGGGCGGGCGGGCGCGCGCGCGCGAGGGTCAACGGCCGTTGGCTACGGCTCCGTTTTTGCCCTTTAACGGAAGACTCTGAGCGACGCGAGCGGCGAAGTGTCTGGGGAGCCGGAGGCGACGCTCCGGGCGGGAGCTGCCTCGGTGTGGAGGTGTGAATGCTGCCCAGGAACGCACAACGCGTCTGGGGTCAAATAACGCCCCTCCGGAAGGGAGATGCTACGTTGTAGGTAACAGGAAAATGGCGAAGAGGGCTTTAAAGGAGGTATAAAAAAGCAGGAATGTGAAGTGCAGTCGGTAAAAGGTTTAAGGGAAACACACTGCAGCTGGGCAGGGAGTTCGTGAAGCTGAAATCCCAGCAGAGGTGTGCGTGTAAAGTGAGTCAGGATGGCAAAATGAAATCATGAGGCAGAAGAAGGAGAAGTGCACAATAAATACACCTGCTCTGCAGCTGGAAAGGAGCAGGAATCTGTATGCACTGGTGAGGTGCTACTGTGTTAGCTGTTAAGTGTGTGAGCCAGGGAGAAACTGTTAAAAGATTGGGTTTAAAATGTGCAGTGTCAGATGACTTGTAAGGTGAGAGTATGAAAGGAGTCACCTGTTAAATACTGTGTATGCTATTCATGTTGTTTTATATCATTTTTCTTAGAAGGCTAGGGAAGTTCACATTCTGAAAAGGCTGTTCTAATATTTTATAAAGGTGAATGTGCTGGCTGGGGAAATGAAAAGTTTGTCAGCGGTGAGGCAGCAGGGTTTATACTAATGTCTACTCAGATGTAGGAAAATAGGTCTTAGAAAAGTAGTTTGGTGTCTTTTTGCTGAGGGGAAAAAAAACTGTTCTTTGAACAGTGTAGTTAATGAGGCCTCATTTTCTAGAGTGGGAGATCTGTTTCTCCTCCTACCTTCCACTGGTACCTACCTTCCACTCCTGCCTTCCTACCTTCTGCATCTTTCCCTCCCGCCAAAGCAATTTGTAGTTTTTTTTCCCATGCTCGCTACATATCAGGCTGGCATCCAAGTGCAGAGCCATATGCGTACTCAGCAGCTGGTCAGTAGGCAATGTGCCATTATTAATCTTTCCAAATTAATGACGGGTTCAAGTAAAACAGTGAAACTAGTGGTGACACTAATTGGTGGAGAGACTAATTGAGGTGTCGCTTCTCCTTCTCTCTGAATTCTCATGAAACTTTGCAGAATATACCAGTCTGAGACACGCTATCACCTCTCTTCATTTTACCTGCCAGATTTGGTTCAAATTGTCAAAGGCTTTAAAAGTCGTTAGGGGTGTGTGCTGATAAACAAAGGGACAGAATAAATAATGATCACCTAAATCCCACACCTGTTAGGATGCCAACCTAAAATCAGCCCATGTATAACTTATATTAGCTATAGCTCTTCATCCATTGTAAATCATATGTTAGCTGTATTATAGTAATTAGTTTTAAAATTAATACACTTGAATTGGAGAGAGTAATTATGAATGAGAATTCTCTATCCAACAAGGACCTACCTAACAGGGTGTCAGGCTGATGAAAAAGTAGGTGATGTTGACAATATATCATCTATATGCTCTCTGTGTTGCACACTACTACCATGCAGCACAGAACTGCTGTGCCCCATTTGGGAAGAATGGAATAACAGGGTTTCACCTTTTAGTGTCTGCCCTTGTTCTACCATGCATGCTCTTAAATATTATAGGTCTGTCAGAGTAGTTAAAACCCTATCATATGTCCTAGAGAGGTCATATGCTCAAGGTTAGTAAATATTCAGAGTGAGGAGGTAAGAAATAGTGTTTTCTACACAGGTAACCATCTAATTCAGTGCTTCAGCCTACCCTCAGATCTCATCAGTGATATTCTGAAGGAAAAATGAATGATAGATATTTACACCTGAGCACCAATATTCTCCCTTACTGTGTATTTAGGTTGTCTGTTCCGTTTTCCTGGTTAGCCAGATTTATGTTGTTTCTCACTGGATCTCTGTACTGTGCATGGAAGTCATTTGTTTTAGTCTGGAAATAGCTCATCTTCCCATACCCCTATCTTGAGAATTATTGTATGAAAAAAATCAGCCTCTTCATTTTTGTTACAGAAGGGAATTGTAGCTGAAGGGAATTCAGCTTACCGTAAGTCTGACTCTTGCTTAGCATAAGTGCCTAAAGTAGGTGAAGCCTGCAGGCTTCAGGGACTGAACTGTAACCCGAAGAACATTGCTGACGATGCAACTGCAAAATCAGCTAGCACCAGCCCTCAATTACATTGAGACATTTTTAGACTTTGACCTCTGTAACAATTAAGTAAGGAAGGTACTGTGTAATTAGCACAGAAGAAAGGATATTCTGAGGAGATACAGGAAAGGAGTTGTCATTAGCCATAGCACCTGCAATATCTTTTCAAGCTGCACTGTCTTGTAGGTTGATGCTAGCTTCCTGGAGAGCATTGTGGAATTTTGCAGGGTGCCTTTTTGCATGGCAACCCACATGCAACTCCCAAAGCCACTGGGATCCAGGAATTTAAAGGTTTTACAAACAATATTCTTCTCTGAGAGTGAATAGTATGGGCAGCAATTTAAATCTTGGCTGATTACCTAACCGAGGCTGATAAACTAACCGATGCAGCTGAACCACCATAGGACTGGTTGTAATTGCTGATTGTGGATGCCGGGACAAGAGCACTACCCTTGGGGGGGAAAAAGAGAAGAGGGGACATTGTGCCTTGAAGAGGCTTCAGGAAGCCCCAGTGTCTCTAGGGTTACTGAATTTGTAATAACATATAATTAAGACTGCTGTTAAAGCCGTAGCTTAGACTAAAGCTGTTTTTTCTAATGTTTGTAGAAATCAATTTTGATAACTGGCTCCTACCTGTAGAATGCAACTCCATCCATATATCTTCAGGGTATGAAAGGAGAGGGCTATGACAACATAATGCTATATAGGAATATTACTCTTTGAAAATACTGACCTTAGAAGAAGGCTGAAACCCATTTTGATATTGCCTGAGGAGGTTCAATATGTTAGAGAGTGATTGTCTGCAAAAGGGCCATAATTAAGGGGGTGTCACTCAAGTGCCCCCAGTACAAGATTTTCACGCCAAGATTCTTTTAAAAGATGTAAGAAGGATATAGATGGATGTTCATGGGTTTGGCTCTGGTTTGTGTGTTAGAATGATTTTAGTATGGGGTTAGGATGCTGTATTTCCGGTATCACACTCTTCATTGTTCACATAAGTAGGAAATCTCATTCCTCAAAAGCAGAGGGGCATCATCCAGCTTTTTTGCTCTCCAGCCAATAAAACACAATCAATTCTGTTTGTTAATATGCCAAGAATATCATATAGTAAGAGAGAGAGGTGCTTATCTCAGGATTTCACCTGTTGGGTAATCTGTTCAGCCATTTGTTAAGGTGTGGATCAAAACCTTGCTAGAACAAAATGCTAGGAGGCAAGAGCAGTATAAGCTGAGGGAGAAAATGTGAATAAGCAGAATATGATGATAGAGGGCTGTGTGGTGATGAAGGAATAGAGGATTTTGGTGTGTATCTTTCAGAAAAGAAAATGAGTGAAATTAAGGGAGAGATTGGAAGTACAAGAAAAGTCTGCATGAAGTAAGGAAATGGAGGGTGCTGAAAGAAACTCAAACAGGAGACTGAGGTTTAGGAGGAAGCTAGAATGATAGGGAGGATGGAAAGAGACAGGTGAGTTGAGAAAAAGAGCATAGCATTGAGGAAGAAGAATAAAAATATGTTGAAGGAGAAACAGTGAAAGAAGATAAGGTAATACAGGAAGATACAGAAAGTATTGGGTAAGTGAAAGTGGGCACCAAGACAAAAGATTATGAAATGGAAAGCTGAAGGAAATTCTGAAGGATACAAACTAATGTGGAAGAAATGCAGAACTGGAAGCTGTGCAAGAAGGGTCACGGATGGAAGAGGATGGAATGGAGTAGTTGACCTCTTAAGAACCCTTCTGGCCTTATTTTTTATCTGTCTAATGACAGTGGCAGCTCTCAATAAGACTTAGTAATGATACTTGCAAGAGAGTCCCTTGCAAGAGAATGAGAATGCCTGTGTTCTTGCAAGGATACTGAAGGTTGAATTTCAAACCTGAAATGATTACTCACAAGGAGTGAAAGCTGGGTGAAGAACTGGGAGCTGGGTTGTCATTTAACAAAATGACCTAGGCACTTTTACAGAGGATGTAATTTGTCTGGGAGCCCTCCATAAAGCTCAATGTATTTCAGAGTATTTTTTTAATGTTTTATTTCTGTGTCTTTTGGCTTTAAAAATGTCTATTTTGATAACTTAACAGTTATTCTGAAAGCTCATGTAATACAAATTTTATAGCACAACTTAAAAAGGGAAGGAATTTCACATACTGACAAAAAGAGAGTGATATGGCATGTCAGTTTGGGTTCTCCTGGTTTCTTCATTTCTCAGTAACCAGGGAAACCAAGATACACGCTTGAAATGGATGCCTAGAAAAATCAGCCAGAGTTGCAACTGATAAATTATCAGTTTGATGTTAATGACACTTTTCTCCTAGTTTGGGCATTTTAGTACACATAGCAGCAGAATATTGTTGCAATGTCTTTTGGAAGACACAACAGCTAACGTGGCTTGTAGTTCCCCACCTCTTCTACTTCCTCACTGTTCTTCAACCGAAGCAACGGCTTATGCACAATGGAAGACAAAGGAAACCTTTAGAAAGTTTCATAAAGCATCTTTCCACCTGACCCTTCCTTATAGAGTACAAGTGCTCTTCAGCTGCTACATTGCATTTACTTACAAGTTACTGACACTTAAAGGTCAACTCTATCTGCTCACAACAGTTGTGACAAGTGTCAAGTAAGTGATTTTTTTGCAAACTCCTTTTTCTACATTGATAAATACTAAGTTAACAGAGGGATAAGAGAGGAAGCTGTTATCGCCAATAGCTGACACTCTTCCTGACATTGAGAATTCTAAGTAAAATGCATATGTCTAACATAACATCATATTACTTTAGGCAGAGCTTGTCCATTTATTTTCATTTAAGATAATCCAAGAAAAACTTATTTTCACTCACTGAAAGTCAGGATCATGGAAATGAACGGAAATTACATTCTCAAATACAGTCTCAAATATTTCCAGTGACTGGAAACGACCCTACCTTTTAAAAAATTTGTATTTTGTTTGTAGAGTCTTCAGTCCAGAACTATCTTGTTCAAACAATGACATTTCAAGCAGAAATTTGACCACTTTTAAGTCATCAGATTTGGAAGCTGACCACTGTCGGTTTTGTTAGTTAAGTGTGGACGGATTGAACAGGAAGATGATGACAGAGCTGGATTTGGCATCTGTCAGAAGTGAGCAGGGAAGATATGGTTCCTGGCTGTGTATTGCCAAGACACCTCCTGGTCAATGTCCCACCTGGAGACTCAGCTTTGGGAATATAATGGAGGAAATATATTTTGATAATGACCTTCATCAGTTCATGAAGCACTGTGTTGAGGTGCTTATATTCACCATGGAGGGAGCATATGTCCTTCAGATGCCTTTCTAAAAACTCTGCTTACTGTGTATCTGCTTCTGAATTACACTGATTTTTCTGTCAGGGGAACCACAAGGTAGAAACTTGTTGCCAGAGTTTGAATTAATCATGCTGCAGTTGTTTGTCCCCTCTAAAGGACTCAAGGGTGCAATTCTCTGGGGCTCTTTACTGTTCTTTGTCGTTTATACCAGTGCAAAGGGTGTGCCAAAAAGGTAGTGCTTCATGACACTTCGCACAAATAACTTCCGTAGTAGCATCCTTTGATTCAGAGCAATTATGAATAGGGTCATGAAGTGAGTTGGGAAATTAATCCTAAAGAAGTAGTTGTAGTTGTAAATACTAGATTAAGCACTGAAATGATGTTCCCAACATGAGAACATTTCAAGAGTTGTAAGGAGTAAGATGTCACTAGCTCAATATGTACTGCAGAGGTTTTATCTCTGTGCTTCTTCGCTGATCTGCACTTGATTGACGTTGCTGGGTCTTGAGGGAGACATATGGGAACCTGACTTCACTCTGCTTGCTTGGGTTTGTGTGTAGCAGCATTACCAAGATAATGGCACACAAATACTTGTTAACGTTTGGAGAGAACAGAGACCCTAATATTAGAACTAAGACCTCTCATGCTCCCCTGGGAACACTGTCAAGAACGGTAATAAGCAGAATGTGTTAACACAGAGACTCTTTAAAACACTGTCTCTGACTGTTGTTATATCTTGTATCAAATGTTCTACTGCATCAGTAATGCTAGGGCTGGCTGGATATTACTGCAGAATGAGTCAAATAGTGCATAAGAAACCTGTCTCACTTGCATTTGGCAATGTGTATACCACTTACATTTTATAGGTATTATGTCTGCGGAACCTGAGTTTCCCCAAAGCGGGGAATGAGACCTTTTTTACTAAGATTGCCAACTCATTAAAAGCCATAGGGTTGAGGTGCCATGCCTAGGTATGGGCCACTTGAGGAAGAATAGGGAGGGAACTCTATGTATGTGCTGCTCATGTAAAACTAGTGCCCTTTGCTGCATGAAACGTTGTGACGTTGTCTCTAGAAAGAAAATAGATATAATTAGGCCCTGCTTTAATGTCTGTGTCTAGGTGACTTAAGCAACTGTCCCATTACTTACACAGTTTTTTCCATTTATTACAAATGATGAAACTGTTTTGCCAATATATTAAACAGTGAAGCAATGAGCAAGAAAGGCTTTTCACCTCAGGGCAAAACACTTATCCCAAAAAATCAAACAGGCCACAGTTGAAGAAGTAGCATAAAGCAGACAGACTGTAGCCCCAGACTCTTTCATTTGAAATGCATGTTTTTGCACCTATCACAAGCATGTGTGCATGCACACAAACCCTGTGTATTTTTTTGCCTTTTAGCTAATCACTCAGGTGCTGAGCAGTAACACAGAACACCAGATTCTCCCTTGTACTCTGTATTTCCCTGGGCTGGATGGAAGAAGGACTATAAATAATACAGTCTGCTTCAGCAGCTGGTACAGCCTTCATTCCTAGTTTATGTGGGTGGAAAATTAATTCTGCAGCCCCCTCCCTTCTACTGCCTCCTGTTCCTCTGCATCCTTCTGGCATGAAGGAATCACCTCCTTACACAGTGCCATTCAGTACAACACCGATAGCAACGACTCTCATCTTTGCTAGTGGATGTGCTAATGACTGCAGAGCAGCAAGGATGGAGCTGTATGAATCAACAGTGTTTTTACCTTGTCCGTGATTAGCCATTTCCACAAACAAGTGAAGATGTGAAGGGCTGCACACACTTGCGGCTCTTCCAGATCCAAAAAGTCCTCACAGCTTCCACTTCCTTCTGCCTTCAGAGCCAAACACACAGCAGGAGAGGAGTTTCTAGGTTACCTTTCTGATGTCATTTAATTCTATACCTAAAGTCATCACATGATGTGTTCTGCTATAGTAATCTCATGGACTCTGTTGCTTAGGCTCATTTTACATAAATGCTTAGTGTGTGACCATCCTAAATTGAAACTGGTTATTATTAAGGGCTCTCTTTTCTTATGCAATACAGTCTTTGTAGTAGGAAGTCATCATTTTTAGGGCCGTTGACAGAACTTATTATCTAAAAGCTTATGTTTAGATAGATTAAAAAGTGGTTAGATATTTTAAACAAGGAGATTTTTTACCCTAGAACACTATGACTAAAAATTCCTTTATGTTTAGTGTTCAGTGGGGACACTTTATCTTTAAGCATATTTACAATTTGATTTAAATCTTTGTGGCAATGGTAATAATATTTTTTTTCATTTTATTTCTTCTTGATTTGGCTTTCTGAAATGACAGATAATGTTTCTTTGAGCTAGCAGAATGCTGGCTCACAAACAGACCTGACCCAGTTCTGAGCCCCCACTTCTAATAAGTTTGGTCTGCCCACCCATGGTGACTGAGGACATGGTTTTGGAAACAAACTTAAAAAAAAATGCTTAGGTTAGTAAATTAATGAATTGGTTGGAAATTAACTGCTGGCTCATGAAGGTTTCATTAGTAATTATATTTGTCAAAAGCTGAACTTACTCCAAAAAAAAAACCCCAAAGCTTGCATACATTTACTAAATTACCACATGAAAATAATGTCATAAAATGTGGCTTTGGGGGACATGCTGTAAGGAAGTCGATATTCTTTTTGAAACCTGACTGAAAATGTTTTCATCACTTACATTTAAGGCTTTTGAGTTGAACTGGGTATTTGGTGATTTGGACTTAAGTAGAAGCCCAGGAATATATATGTAGCTTTTGGAGGATGCTATTATCTGTGTATTCATTAGGAATCATGATTATAAATATTACTGAAAAATGCACGCTACGTCTGCTTTTAAACAGACGTTGTCAATAAAACCTTCTACTTCATAAAACTTCCTGCTTATCTCTGTTACTGCTGTCATCTTGAAATATTAACACTGAAAGGAACATTATTTACTTGTGTCTGCTTAGTTACTATTTGAATTTCATTTTGCTCACAAGATGAAATATAACTTTTTTTTTCCAGTGTGTTTCAGTCCAAATATCTTCTATGAATACTCAGTTTTAATTGTGATGCAGCACAGGAATATTTGAATGAAAAATTATGGGTTTTGCAAAAAAATCATGAATAATGGCTTTCAGATCTACAATTAGAGTAATGTGGGAGAAAAATATTTGTTAGTTATTTCCATATTAAATATTTCTTTCCCTCCTTTTTTTCTTCATCCTTTGATAGAGTCCTCATTAGCACTGGTTTGAGGGAAAAGAAGTCCTTTGTCTCTGGCCCTCCTTGCTAATACTAGCACAAATATTCAAATTTATGTTAATGCAGTTCAAGGAGCATTACATGAATCTCCAGCTGTGCTCCCATTACCTGTGTAAGCTAATTTAAATGTGATCTGCTGCCAGAAGTGGCCCATGCTCTCCCCCAGCACTGCCTGCTGATTCCTGGCCTCCTCTTACAGCAATGCTAGCTCCTGCCTGGTTATTCAGTGAACTGAATTGGGGCAGTGGTGTAGCTGAACGGTAGCCATGCAGAAGAAGCTAACTTAGCAGCAGGCTCTTAGATTGGCTGCGGACTGTTGCAGTCTCAGTGAAAAGAAAAAGCTGGGCAAGTGTTTTAGGTAAAATTTCTTTGCTATCTTTTCCTGTCCGTAGCATCACAAGAAAACATACATTATTAGCCTACAGTTTGGAGTATAAAGGTAGTCAATTCCATCTCTATAAGATGGCCTGTATGATCAGATTCACTAAGAGAGCTGAATTAAAAATGATCATCTAGCTAATTGTCTGCAAGATACCAATCTGAAGGAGCTGTTTTGGTTGAGTAGAACCTGAAGTATTATGATATTGAAAAATATTAAAAACATGTAAATGCCGTTCCTATAGGATGACCCAGAGGGCAGCAACAGCTTGAGACGATTGGGCAAGAGGGACAGACAGCGTTTCAGCACAAAGGAATGGAGACGGGGTGCAGGGAAGCACCTTGAGCAGAGCTATTCCTTCAGAACACCTTTTCTGATTGCATAGCCCATCTGTTAAAGCCATGTACTGATGAGAAGAACTGCTTGTGTGATTGTGAAGAAAGATCAGTAAAACAGTTCCATCAAAACCACTTGGAGACAAAAATCCCTAGACGCTACTCCGTGGAGAGAGTGGGAGCTTAACTCCTAAGGCAGTGGGTCTTGACTCTCTGCCAGCCCAAAACTGATTTACATGACTCATGTTAAAAGACCCTAGGATATCATAGCAGAGTAGTTGTACACCCCCAAGCACAATTGTAAACTGTCCTGTAGGTATGAAACAGTGGAAATTCAGTCAGTGTGTTATTGCAACTTCTGTGTTTGGTTATTCCAATGCTGGAATAACATTTCTCTCACACTAAGTGGAGATGATTTCAGGGAACTTAGGGCCGGTTTTGTAGTAGAGAGCAATGGATTGACGTTTCCTACTCTGACTATTTTCGTACGCAAGCTACGCAACAGATTGAAGGAGAGGAAGTAGTAACAGAAATTTCACAGATACTTCATTTAAAGCACTCCTGCTTTTTCATCAAAAGCCACACTTTTGCCTCTCTGTCCCTTTGAATTTCTTGTATAAACTCATGGCTGGAGAGCCCTGTTCCCATCTCATCCCATCCATCTGGGAAACCTCCTAGCTCTAAATGGCTCATTTAAGACCACCCAACCTTCAAAAGTGGAGCTGAGGGACTCTTTTCCTTTGAATAACTGTTCTGCAATAAAAAGAAGCTTCAGAAAATATTTGCACGGGCTGTCAAAGAACGCTTTACCCGGACATTATTCTCTCAGTAGCTGTTAGGGTGAAAAGCAAGTTTCAGTCTGAGTGGTTATATATAGGAGATTTATGAAATTTATGTCATTAACATTTTCACTGTAAGCATACTGATAAATAAATTTTTAGTAACTTTTTTGCACTTAAATTGTACATTGATCTATCCACATATACTATGTTTAAAATCACTCTCTACATACAGTTTAGTTCTTCGTCTCTTGTAGTTGATATTGTTCAAAATCCAAATGCCTCTAATGCTTTTACATTTAATACTGCCTATGTTGAAAAGCAGGAGAATGAGTAGTCCCTGGGGAGCTGGATTGTTCCTAACCGGCAGTCCTGTGCAGAGGCTGGGTTGTGTCAAAGGGCCTCAAATTCCTGCAGTGCTCAGGGAGGTCACGCTGCAGTCACAGCTCTGTTACGCTTTCGATAGGTGTGCAGGAGCTCTCCTTGCTGCATGACCAGCTGCTGCTTACTGATGCAAAAAAAAAAAAAAAAAACACCCTTACTGGTTGTGTCTGCAGTCTTGTTATACTGCTTATGCCAGTTCCCGAAAGAATACATTCCCTGGCTTTTCCCTTTGCCTGGTATCCCTTGGATAACCCTTGGCCATATTCTCAATGCATTGAGGAATGCCTGACCCAAGCTGTGGCTGATTATGGTGATGTGACACCTCGGTTATCCTATCCTTCTGGCATTGTATGGTGCTTCTGCCAATGCTTAGAGCTATTTGAAGCACCCAGCACTCCTTTCTCCCTTTTCTCAGTTTCATGGGTACGTCACGTGGTGACTGCTGGGATCAATGTGAATACTGAGAGACTGCAGCAAGAGCAGCTCCTTAGAGCTGCGTGCAGGTACTGCAGGGTGCAATGGGGAGTGTGAGTTAGAGCTGATGTCAGATGGGACATGTCATGGATGCCACAAACCCTGGTGGTGCACTTTTGGTGCCCGAGGGCCTCTCATGCGATATATGGTAAGTTTGTTCAGGATAGTCTACATGGAGATGCCTGAGGCACCCCTACAGGTGTAGTCTCTGGGTGAGAGTATGACATGTACTAAGTTGAAATAAAATACTGGGACTGCTGTTATTTTTAATAGTGCTGTCATGAAGCATAAAGTTTACTAAAAGTGAACTCCCTTCTGGAGACACCTTTTACCTCACAGTGAAAGTCTCCCATATGCTAGGGGTGTGATTAAGGAGCTATTGTAGCAAAGCCGGCAGAGCTGCCATAAATATCTTGTTAATTTATCTGGCTGTACTGTTTGGTGAACCTTTACAAACAGGATTATTCACTCACTGATTCCCCCATTGTGATTCTGTTGCCCCTTTCTTTGCATGGTAGCAAAAGTAAAGCAAAAGTACCTAAGATGTCAGCTTCTGAAGAGCAGTATGTCATTCAGTTACATGATGTTATTATCAGTGCACACAAAAAAGAGAGCTGCAAAATAACATAGGAATAAAATGCATATAGAGAAAAGACAGTAAAGAGCAGGGAGCATTAAAAAAAAAAAAGTGAACAAGCCTCAAAAGAGTAGAGCTTCTCACCTCTTTGCAGTAAGCTTTAACTTTAGTTCTCTGTCTAGTCCTGATGTGATGAAACAGATGATAGTGTCATAACAAGCTTCAATCACACCATGCTTCAGGATGTGCTGCACTGGTTACAGTCCCTAAAACTCTGTGTTTAGGTGGGGGTAAAATTCCCAAAATATTTTTGGGCTTTACTGTTCTTTTCAAGGAAGGAGGAACGTTATGTAGGAGATACTTTTACTATTTACACCTTGTTTTTATTAGTGAATACTGAATCACAAACAGATACATTAATTTAAAAAGTATTTGTCAACTGATGTGCATAATTACCACGCTAACATTTTACCATATATGCAGTGGCTATTTCAGTGCTTTGTTTTTCTTACGTTTTTAGGCTGCAAAACAGATAATGTTGAAATATTACTTAAACCACTGAACTCATTTTGTTTGACCTTTCAGAAACTGTTGATATTATTGATTTCTAAAGAGTAGAATCATAGGAAAAAGCAGCTTAAGTCATGAAAATGTTTTTGGTGCAACACTTTTTTAGAAATAAGAGATTCTCTTTTGAGATATAATTTTCTTAAGGCATCTGTGTATTTGAATGCAGAGACATGGTTCAGCATTCAGTCCACCACCACCATCATCTATCATACTGAAGTACATTTTGTAGATTTATGCAGACGGGAAGGTGACTGACTTTACTTTCTGTTCCATTATTCACATGTTGTCCTGAGGGTTCCTTTGTTTATATTACAGTATGCCTCATGAACAATCTTTGTTCAGAGTAGGAAAACGGAATGTTTTTATCCTGGACAAACAATGAATAATGCACAGTCTATTAGAACTATCCTAAGGGCACATACTTACTGTAAAACACTAAACTTTGAAAATAGTGAATAAGAGCATTTCGTTTTTGAAATGCATCATCCTCTGGACACAGTTTTCTATCATGGAGACAATCTAGTCTGATCCATTTTATCTTTTCTTTCAAGTAGGGAGATAATATAAATGATTACAGTTTAAAAGATCTGACTCTTCATTTGAATATCAATTTGAGTTTCAGCTGTTAGGCTTTCCAAGGCCTGAAAAGTTACGTGGGTCAGCCATTCACTGGTAAAAGTACAAGGGATTGTTCTTTGCTTCCACCAGGCTTGTAATAGAGAACCTTAAAAAACTTCCCTGTGTTGCAATCAATTGAACTGCACTTAGCGTTTTCACCATTTGTCTTCAGCTCCTGCTCCTGTGTTTCATTGTCTTTGATCACTTATAGATTGTGAAGGACAAGAAATGTTTTTATTCACTGTAATTTGTCAAAAACATTTTCTCCTGAAGCCAGCCATTAGGTTTTTTTCTATTTGCTTGTTAACACATGCCAGTGACGAAAGAGTAGAAATATTTAACACAGTACAAAGGCAGCTCTCCTTTCAGATCTTCATGGTGGGCAATTATATGAACAATCCTTGTTCAGGCACAACTGTTAGTTCTACTCTTTTTTTCTCTTTCTTTCTTTTTATTTAAAAAGTAGACAAAAAGCTGCGGAAAATTTTATGAAGAGTTATAGTAAGAAAGGAAAAAATCTCACAAATCTTTTTAGCACACTATTTTATATGCTAATAAGCTGTCTGAGCTCATATGAGGGGCAGTTTCTGAGGCCTAGAAGAAAGCAAACGTCACCCCTATCTTCAAGAAGGCGGATCCAGGGAACTACAGGTCAGCCAGCCTCACCTCCGTCCCTGGGCAGGTGATGAAGCAACTAAAATTGCTGGAAACCATTTCCAAACATATGTAGGACAAGAAAGTGATTGAGGTAGTTAGTATGGATTTATGAAGGGCTTGATCAACCCCAGTAGCCTTCCACAATGAGAAGACTGTCTTGGTGGATGATGGAAGAGCAGCAGATGTTTTTTATCTCATCTTTAGTAAGGCTTTCAGAAATGTCTCCCGTAACATTTCATACACAAACTAGTGGAATATGGACTAGATAAGTGGTCAGTGAGGTGGACTGAAAACGGGCTGCACTGCCAAGGTCAGAGGGTTGTGATCAGCGGCACAAAGTCCAGCTGGAGGCCCATCACTGGTGTTGCACCCCAGAGATCAATACTGTTTAACATCTTCATTAATGACGTGGACAATGGGACAGCATGCACCCTCAGCAAATTTACAGAGGATACAAACCGAGGAGTCGTCGTCGATGCACCAGATGGTTGTGCTGCTACTCAAGGGGACCTCGACAGTCTGGCAAATGGGCAAACAGGAACCTCAGGAAGTTCAGCCAAGGGAAATGCCAAGTCCTGCACCCAGGGAAGAATAATCCCATGCACCACTACAGGCTGATGGGAGGGTGTGAAGAGGTTGTGATTCTGTGTGTAACTTTTCCTTTTTTTCCTTTTAACAGTTTATCTTTCATTTTTCACATTTTATCAGAGGAGGACATGGCCATCAAGATTCACAGCCTATAAAAAAGAGTATTATTGTTGCAAAAAGCAAATAGTCTTTAAGCACCGTTAGCATTTAATGTACTAAATAAAATAAAGTTTCAACAAGGAGAATTAGGCTTTTGAGACATTTTTAGTCTTTCACGTTCATAGGAAATTCAATTACTGCAAGTGGAAATGCAGCAAACACAAACTTGAATTAATTTACTTCTTTTTAATAGATGGTATACTTTAAAAATTTATTAGAATAGATTACCAATGGGTGTGGAAAAATATCCTTCTGTTTCTTCAGATCAAGTTTGGTTGGAGATTCATGGCTACATAAAGGTCAAGTTCTACTGTAACCCAAAGTTCAAGAGAAAGAACTAGCTGTGTTTAAGTGAAGATTTTGTCGAGGTGGGGAAAACATCGTAATTATATCTACATTATTCTATGCCTCCCTGAGAGGCATATTCAAGACTAATTTCCCTTTTCTTTCACACTATTTATCTAGTGAAATGCCCATGGCTTGCTTCAGAAGGGCAAGAGTTGTGATGCCAGGAGTATGTAGGTAGGGGCAGGACCTGAGTGCTCTTCAGGGGGTGCTCTCTTGCTTGGAACTCTACGGTCCTCTCCAGGGCAACCACAAGAAATCTGGCTGATCCATAGCTGGCACCACCTCTGCAGAGGCATCGCAGGCAGCACAGCAGCTAGCTGGGGTGCTCCGCTCTGATTTCAGCATGCGACCACCCTTTCTGTGGCACCAGCAGTGGTACTTCTTTGCTCCTTTCCTGGGATATCCACCCACTGTAATAGCACAGGCATATTCAAAGAGCTGCTGCCTCTATTGAGGACTCTTCGTACAGCACTTACAGGAGCCAGAACTTCACCTGCACAACTTTAGCCAAAAACCACCATTACGAACCTGCAAGCTGCTGTACCTGCTTGAAGTCCTACTCTGCCATTACCAGGTAAATGCCGAACCCAGGAGGCTCCGGGCAACGTTGAGGCCAAGTGGGATGGCGTCTAGTGAATTAGGGAGCCAAATGGTTTAGACAATACTTGAAAGTAGGTGACCTCTATCACTGTCTGGGATCTTCAGATGCCTAAAGGCCAATTTGTATTTCATTAGGCATAATCCCGTGCTGAAATGTGTGCTGTGTGAATACTTGGGTGGAAAGCTCAAAGGTGGGCTCATTGCCACAGTACAGTCACCTTATTATTGGACTTGACCTCCTGCCTTCAGACATATCCATTTTGTTTCACAGTCTGGGTGGTCCTGAAGTACATATTCATTTTTTTTATCTTGGCTGAGAAATGTTAGCTCTTCTAGCTCTTCATTATTTTCAGTGATATACCCATACACTTTGGGGTTTTTCTCTCTCTCTTGATCTGAACTCCTTTTGTCCGATATCACTTCAGAATGATTTATGAACTGGAGCTTCTAAAACTTTTACTGAAGCTTACTTTAGCAAATACTTTTTTTAAAAAGTTAAAAGTTTGCAGAAAGTTTTGCTTTGCTCTTTTTCTAAAATCTTAAATCTTTTCTTTGCTGCAGCTTGGCAGCTTATATGTTTTAAGCTAAAATATAGCTGAGACGCTTATGAGAACGTAACTAATAAAGGTGAATTGTTCTTCCTTAAAAGTGCTTGAGTCCCCTAAACGATCCCTTAAACATGTGTTTACCCATGCCGCCAGCATTCCTGTGCTTGGTAAAAACTGATGCAATGCAAAATAAATTGACTGCTTTCAAGGATCATTCTGAGGGTTTCATTATTTAATTTTTATTTCAGTCTGGGTTCTGTTACTTGCACAGGAAGTTTCACTTGACTTTTAGCACCTTAAAAAAATTGTAAAAACACTACTAGGGTCTTGCAGTTCTGAGTAGTGACTTTTTGCGCACAAAGAGACATTCACCTCTCTGCAGAGCCCACATATTAAATCCTATAAGATTAATATAGATTTTTATGCTGCATAGAATGTTCTGGCCTTCTCCCACAGGAACTTTCAACCTTGGGAGAAATACTTCTCCCCAAGGATATATCCTGAAATTGGTAGTATAGAATCTCAGTACAGTCCTAACGAGACAAATGTTCTTGAAATGTCATTGCCTTAACCTAATATATGTTCGGAAGACTGTATTTTGGCAAGTACAGGTACACTGACTATCTGGGGAAGCTGGATGAATGTACAAAAGTATCATTGTCTTCAGCCCCAGTGCACACTATGGCTATGTTTCAAACTGTAACGCAAATCTCAGATGATAAATGCAACAATTGTCATTTTATTTTCCAGGAAGATGAATACAGAGATGATAATGGCCAAAAAGACACTATGTATAAATCTCAAAGAGATTAATACAGCTATAATGCAATTAGGTCCAGTTTCTATGATCTTGCTGAGGAGCAACCACTCATAGATTAATAAGAGTTAGTAGCATCCTCAGGACTTTTTTTTTTTAATACAACCTTAACTGAAGAGCTGTGGGTGAGGGAATTGTCTGTCCACATGGGCGAAGTGGCCAAGGATTTTTTTGTCATTTTTGAAAACTACTTTCCTTCAATGTCTGTCCAGCGACTGCTTTAACTTCTCCTTAAAGAAAGTAGTTCTGAGAGTGCAGAGAATGGGGTTCAAGGCACTGTTTATTGGCAGAACAAATATCACTATCCAGGAAGTGATAGTGTTTAGGAAAAAATGGAAGATATTTAGTATGTTCTTTTATAGGAATGCTAAAGAAACGAACATATAAAGCCTTTGTTTTCTGTCATTTTTGCAGAACTCTACCATAATATCATTTTTACAAGAAAGGGGTTTGAATTCAAAGTTACTCATTGTGTTTCTCATTAAGCTCACGACGAGTTTTCATGAGAAGGGAAAAAAGGGAACTTTGATCAGAGTATGTCTTTTTTTCTGTCTACTGGAATTTAATAAAAGCACTAAACATGAGCTAAAGTCCATCCCTCTTTCTGATCGTGTTTAATATAAATTCAAATTCCGTACTTCAATAAAACCTGGTCATAAAACCAGCTGCAGTAATACCTATTTTTTACATGGCCATTTTAGTCAGTAGGTTTCAAAATGCCTTACAAAGAGCTGCCATTATTCATATTTCAAAAAGGGGAAACTGGAGCGCAGAGAGGTGAAGTGACTGGCTCAGAAGGCCATAAACTGAGCTGTATATAGAGCCTAGGCATCTTGAATCCCACTCTGGCCATAGTGGTACATCTTCTGAACGCTCTTATTTCAGCCATGTTTTATTTTTAACTATCTGCGTGTTACCTCTTCACCTGGCTGCACAAGTAGAATTTAGTGCCACCAATGAGGCTAGATAGGTTTTATGTTAAAACAATTGATAATGTACTACATTTCTTTAATGCCTTTCATATTATGGGAATTATTTGCTTAATTTTCTACAAACATGAGATATCCATTTTCTAGAATTATAACGGAAAAGCAGGATGCCTTTATCACAGCGCTATCACTAAGCAGCTGTAGGGTTAGCAGGGCTGCACATAGGCAGAGTAGTGATGGAGAGCTGCGAAACTGCATGACTCTTCCAGTGTTGGGTAGCTGAGAACATGCCCTGCATGTGGGAGTAGGGAGGGCCTGTGGCCTCCTCAGGACCCCCTGGAAATCGCTGCCAGTGCTTATGCACATGGAATCTGGGTTGCTTAAAAAGCCTCTTGCTATAGTTTTGTTTTCCAAATGGTCAAACTAATTAACTTATTTGTATATAATACAAGGAGATTTTGCAGCTGTAGCAGGGGACAACCTCTTCACTTGATAACTTGGGCTGGTTGTCAGATACACACACACAGATTTGAGGTGATATGCATATACTTTAAAGCTCAATTTCTGAATGGAGAAAAAGTTAAATATTTTTGGCAATACTTCCTCTCCCCCCCATACCCATGGTTAGCTAGAATTCTGCCAGCAGAGTCAGTTTGGTTTAAATGGAACCTTTAACAAAAAAAATCACTCTTTCTTAGACAGCATTATCTAGAATTTCCACCTGCAATAAGGAGAGGATTTTAATGACAAAGACAGGAATCCAGCAGATGGCATCAGTGAATACTATTCAAAAAAAAACATTGGCAACAGCAGCATCCCTGCAGATATGAATCCTTACTTCCGATGTCTGAAGGGCAGTTTTTTGAATGGAACAAAACATGCTGACATATGAAAACACTATTATGATGAAGGCTAGCAGGTTCACACCTGTGGGGAAACAAGATTCAAAGCAAAAGGCATTAAAATGATATTTCTTCTTTCCCCTTTCTCCCACCACTTTTCTATTTCATTCTCTTCTGTAATTTTATTGTAATTTTTACCAATAAACATTAATAGATACCAATTTTATGTTAGAAATGGATCCTAAATATTGTCAAGAGTCACATAGCTTGCTCACATGCCATGTGTTCCCATCTGTTACACAGTGAGATGTGAATAAGTTGAAGAAGTTACTATAGAAACAGTTAATGCACAGTATGGGTGGGCTCATGGTTCCACAGAGAGCTGGTCTGCTGACTCGCAACGCTGCAATAAATCTGAAGCAAAAAGTTCCTGTAGGACTCTATCACAATAATGAAACAATGACACATTCCCTATCAAAGTGACAAACCTGTCTGAAGCATATGTTGATATCAGATTGGCTTCTTCATTTTTGTAAAAATATCCATCCCAAATTACTGGTGGAAGAATATATGCAAAGTGAGCTGTGCGGCCGGGGTTTTAAGAGTCACCCTAGACTGGGCAGAGGAGGGCTTTTCAGAGCAGGGCTTTCAGCCCTCCATCAAATGGCAGCTTCTATTTGTCAAATATAAAATGGTCCCCAATAAATAGCTGGAAGCCATTGGAGGAGGCATTTATGTCAACATCCTAACACCCGAAAACAGGCCATTACTGAGAAGTACGGATGAAAATAAACAAAACAAATTGAAAACTACAACATAATTTTTCCTAATGGATGGGAAATTGCTACTGAAATCTCAATTGACATATGTGTTGCCTTTTTTACTTTCTATTCAGTATAATTCTAAACAAAAAACAGTTCTATCTTTTGGTATGTTTTGCCTTTTTGATATCAAGAGACAAACCTAGCAATAACGGTTAAATGTGTATGTATTGGCTACATAACCCACGTCTCAGCAAGCATGGGTCAGAGAGAAGATCATTTTGCAGCAGTTTGAATAATTTTCAATCTTTGCTGTGAGTAAGTGCTCTGAACATAACTAGTTCATACATATTTCAAACTGGGGTTTCTGCTTTTTATTGTATTTATTTCCAGTTTATTTTGTATATTTGATCAGTCATTATTCTATGCCACTATAATGCACATGAAACTTTATTTTTATAATTTCATCTCATATTATTTGTATTATCTCAGTTTGCTGCAACACAATAAAGATGATACTGAGTGGTAGTTGAAGGCTGCTGATTTCACTAATTTTTTAAAATGAAAAATTTTCAAACTATTGCACTGTGCACACAGTGCAGCTAAGTAATCGCATAACCTCACTGTTGTTATCCAAATTCTCTTCAATGTCTTCTCTTCTTCTGTGTTACACTCACTTGTGTTTTGTTAAAATTAGATGCTAAATGCTTAATGTGACAGACCCTTGTAAGCATCTGTGCAGGCAGCACCCAGCAGGTGAGGCATGGTCCTATTGTGTGCCTTTGGAAAGTATTACAATATGAACAGTAATAGTGTAATGAGTAATTATAACATGATAAAAACTAAACTTACTAAGAAAAATACCAACAGAATACCCAGAATTCAATGGGTAACAAACGCTGTTTTTTCCATAATACTTTCCAAAAAAGTTCTCATCCCAAAATGGGATTATTGCTATGAAAAATCCAGCAATCCATATAGATATAAGAATCACTGTTATCTGCGGCTTTCCAGGACGGATATTACTGAAGGCAAAGGCAATCACTAAATTCTTTTTCAAGGACATATATGTCAACAATGGGACAGAAACCTCTGTAGATAGCATGGAGATGAACTCCATGATATGACACGGTAAACTTTCCATCCACAGCACAGCATATTTTTTATACTGTTCATGGTATTTAATATAAAAAACTCCACCGAATAACAAATACACCACCATTAGACAGCACCTATTTAAGAAACGGATTTCACGGTTTGCTGAAAATAGCAATGAAATGCTTCAGGTATAGCATAATTCTTTGCTTAGCCAAACTCCAGCTGGTATACGAAAACAAATAAACTCTGTGTTTGTGGCATCAGAAGTCATGTGCTATGGGACTACACGTCCCCTGGTCATGGATAGGAGAGAGGAAGCTGGTGTGAGGATGCAGGGAAAGGAAGTGACCCCCATGAACGTACGATGCTTTGGGGCAAAACTCCCTGGCTGTAGCCAGCTCTGCAGCTTTTGTAGACAGTGGAGTGCTGAACCCCTTCACCGGCTGTATTTGGCACACAAGCATGCCTGGAGCACTCCTGCGGCACAGTGCGCGCAGCACTCGTGACTCAGACACTGCAGTGGCAGAGTGTAAGGCAGGAGCAAACTGGAGGAGTCTCAGGCAGAGTGCAGGAGACGTGGTAGGTCTATGCCACTAGAATAAGTACATGGATTTCAGACACCTTGCCACGGATTCATCTCTTCTAACTTCACATGTTCACAATATGTATCTACCAGCAAGGTGAATTCATTTTACCTGACTTCTGCCATTTACAAAACTGGTGATCTGAGTCAGTCATGCCTTGGCTGTCCTCACAGTTAGTGAAGTCAATAGATACTTCTGGGACATGATTCATCTGGCCTGTTTTAGATATCTTTTTTAGAATTAGATAAATTGCATCTTCCACTGACTATAAAGAGAACTCAAGGCAACTAGTTCATATATACACATCTGCATTGTAAGCATCTTAAGTCAGGCAAGATAAAACCTTTCCTGCATAAAGTTAATATATAGTCAGAAAGTAGAGCTTATAAGCTTGGCCTAGTTGAATTAAGAGAGGGATATTAACCTGGAAGTAATAACAGGTCTCATATCTTTTTAAAGGGCTTTTCACTAGAGAACAGTATCACGCTAACACATCATGAACTTACAAGGAGGTAGGACTCGGTCACAGCAAGTCTGAATTTGGTCCACATTATTATTGGTTCCAGGGCTCGTAATCCGAAAATGACTGCTGGACAAAATATTGTGCAACCATTTGGAAGTAATCTCATTTTCTGGATAATTATGAAATACTCAATTCAAAAATCACAGAAGGATTTATTACTTCCTATGTCAAAACAATATGATGATTTGACACACCACACAATAAATACAAACTGCAAGTAGTCTAATGCTAGCTAGCTTGGGCATAATCTTTAATACAAAATGAACAGTAATAATTAATAAAGTAAAATGTTCAAGCTTCGTAGGTTCTTTGTATACATCTTAACTATCTGAAGTCAAGGAACTGAAAGACCTTAGTTCTTTTGTTTCTTATATTCATTTAGAATATAGGAAAATGGTGCAAAATAGATAATAATGCATAACTTCTTAGTAAAATTTTCATACCAGTATGTTCACTAACTTTTGTATCTGTAATGCAAATTGAAGATACTGGAATATACATAATATTATATTATATATTATACTATACATATATAATATATAGTATTGAAGCATATATAATGTTATGTAGCTCATCGGTTTACTATAAATGTCTTTAGTATATACTTACAACATACAATTTTTATAGACAAGGTGTGCGTCTTGTTTTCTGCTTTGATAAATGATCTCATTACAATAATAAAAAGATTTCCAAACACGAAACACAATCTATGACCCACACAAATCAGAACTCTCAGAACATTGTTAGCTAAGAGGTCCTCAAATGATGAAATCCCGTCCATTAATGGTGTGCATATTTGCACATGGAGAGCATAGGAGTGCTTCCGAAACCTTTTGAAGTAGCTGAAAATAAAGAAATGAACGTGTAATACTGCTGGTCAAAGCCAATGTCACAGTTATATATCAGTTATGTAATTAGGTGCAAGGAATTAGAAGAGAAGAAAATTTACCAAAACCATTCCTAATGCCTCATATAACAGGTATGATGTATCAGGCATTTAATCAAGGGAGGATTTGTTAAGGAGGAGCTTAGGAGGTTTATAGCAGCTCATATCCTTTTGGACCCCAGTAACAAGGCTCAGCTATAATGGTTGTGGTTGCAACTGCCTCTGACTTCCTTTAGGTCAGTGTAATATGTAAATAAGGTGTTGCTATTGGTTGATACCTGACATGAGAGGAATAGCCAGGTTTTGTTTTTGGTAGCCTTTGAAGGACTTTGCTAGTCTTAATTTGTTGTCAGTGTATTCAGGCTGTTATGCTTCATGCTAAGGTGCTTAACAAGCAGATCATTTACGACCCCTTGGCAGAAGGATTTTGCCTACATTAACAGATTGTGGAATGTCTGTGGAATGACTTGAAGTTGGTAATGAACATTTAAGGACCTCAGCGTATCAGTTCTTAAGTGTCCTAATTCTCTGACCTTTATTTGAGTATAGTCTTGTATTTCAGTGGAAGTGCATTCATAAAGAAGGCTTGAGGGACAGGCTCTAATACTGTAAAGCCTGCAAGAGCATGGTTCTTTTAAAATATATTCTTACATCCTATTGATTTCTGCAAAGGGTAAACATATGGTTTAGTGTTGTCTGAGTACTTGGATTTAAGCATGTCTAACATTAAGTCTGTCTATAAACGGTGCTTTTTTATACTGGGAAACTGCTGCATAGTGACTCAGTGTTAAAGACAAAAAAGAATCAAAAATCAAATAGTTAATCCCATCCTTGTATTTATCTACAGTTCAAAACTTCTCATTTTATTTGTGAAATGCTACTGATGAATAAAAAAAAGAATATCAAAAAATAAAAGCATGAAGGGTAGATCTGCAAGTAAAATTCAAATGTGATATAATTATAACTGAAATATGTGAGCAATTATATATCAAATTTTGCATATTAGTGTGGTCCTATTGATTGCATCCACCCTCTACTGGTAGGTAGGGGGACAGGAGCTAATTTATATTTTATTTTTCAAGAAGTAGTAAAGAATGGAAGACAGTATAGAATGAGCTCTTTAGAAATAAAGTCAGAAATCTGAGCACTGCACAGTTGATCCAGATGTTTATTCATGGTGTAGGAGAAAGAAATATTTATATCTGGGAGTGATTGTAAACTGAAGACCAAAATCAAAGAAAAAAAAAAGGAAAAAAGAAAAAACAAGCTTTAAGATTTATCATCAAGAATGACCTTTTAACTATTACTTTAGAGAGAAGAAAGACATTTGAGTATATATCCTTGCTGACATTAACTGCAAAAATGTGACACTCCAAAAGCCCTTTTAACTTTAATCAGGGACTAAAGCTCAGAGGCACCCAGTATTACTGACATGTCACTGTGGCATATTGTGAAGGGACAAGTTATGTTTTATGACAACAAAGTAAAATGGCTATATAGTACACATTCTGTCTTCTCTATAAACATATGTGGCTTTTATTCATGTCCAAAATATAACCACTTTTCTCTTTCAAAATTCGGTTCTCATTTTTGGTGCACTTGAATGAGATTTTCTACTTCTGTCGGGTAGCCTTAAGGCTACAGTATCTCCAGGCAAGTGAGCAGCGTTGCATTTATCCTATTTCACCCAGGAAAAAATGTGCAAAAGCCAGAAAAAAGAAGTGGTGTGATACAATACAGAAATGAGGGAACTAAATGAGAAGCATGTTTCTTTTCTCCTCTTTCTTTAAAATAGTGAAACATTTAATCTGTTGTTGCAGAAATTGGGCTCCCAGTTGATATAATATGGAAAAGCAGCGCACTGGAACTGTTTTGCATTTGAACTCATTTTTAAATAGTAAAAGTATCATGGTATCTTCTCTTATTCTGCATATGTACATGTTGGAGAGAGTCTTCATATCTTGAAACATTCTTGTATTTATATTTGGAATCTCAATCATTTCCAGGTCTCTGGAAAATATGTTATGTCATGATCTGTAAACAAATTATATGAAACAGGGCTTTCTGTTGTTATCACATCTGGAATTACACAAACAAGTATTCTTCTTAAATCACAGGTTTCAAAGAAACTCTTTTATGGCAAAATCCATATATAATCAGTAAGAATGATCCTACTACTTTCCATCACTTAGAGCTTTTTAATGAAATGGATATGCATTCAGCCTGAACTCCCTTTTTAGTTATGCTATGCAACAACCGATGCGATATCTATTAACAGAAGCACAAGAAGTGAGTTGCAGAGACAGTTTTTTGGTCTCAGGTCCTCAAGTGCTGAGCTCAGCTGCTCACAACCCCTAAGAGTGCCAGAGAAGCACATGAAGCACATGAAGAAGAGAAGAACATTAATAATGGGCAGGTGTGGCATGTTCACAGCAGATGTAGACTGCCTTACACAAGGAAAGGGAAATGCTGAGAAATGCTGAGCACTCAGAAATGTTAGTACGGAGAGCCATGAGGCAACCCACTTTGCCCATGTAGCATGCCAGCGAGAAAGCACAGGGTGTAGAGGTGCAAGGCAGGCAACCAGAGGGCACCTGTAAGCAGAAAAGTTATATAGGGTTTTGGTTTCTATTTTGTTGTAATACAGACAAGAGCAGGACAGAAATGGGTGCCCGTAACTATCTGAACAGATCCTGAGGAAATGCTAATGGCAATTAAAAATAATAGTGAAAACAAAATACTGGAGAAATAAAGCACTCCTGTCTGTGAAAAGGATTTCAGTGGGACTTGCTGACTAGGGAGGACACACACTCCATACAGGGAAACAGGCTATTAAATATCAGTAAAAACAAAAGGTCTTTGTAATATTTTCTATTAAATGCATGCAAGCAAAACCAATACTGGCCTTAAAAGCATTCAACTTGATAAAAATCCTAATGGTGACAGAGCCATGAAAGGATTCTTTGTGTACTTGAATATATTCAGTAAGGATTTCCTGAAATGTTTGAAAGCAAGTCTTCATTCTGCAGCAAATTCAAATTCAGTGTCAGGAGTGCATGTTTTGTGGGGATTAGCAAATCCAGTTAAGCCAGAAACAGCAACATAACTTCATTAGTTAATATATTTGGCTATAATGGAAAAAGTAAAGAAGCCATTTTAATGGTTTATTTGATTAGCTGTGATGCAAACAGGCAGAGAATAAACAAAGCAACCTATAGCCACCTGACAGAGATGAAAACGCATATAGAAACCTACTATATTAAGTGTGTTCATTGTAGTAGACGCTCAGTACAGATACTGGTCTGCAGCTTATTATTTTCACCTCTCCAATTGGACAATAGCTTTTCAAGAGATTATATTATATTCATTGATGATATTAAAAAAAAAAAAGTGTGTTAAATACTAGAAAAGTGGACAGGAGTTGAAATCTTATCAAGGCTGTTCTAGTAACATGAAAAAACAAAAACCTAACTATTCTATTCATAAGATGCTCCTGGCATAACCTGAAACTGATTCAAAGCAATGGCAAGACAGTGTACAAATGATACACTTTGATCGCATTTTAGAAAAGGGAATCACAAATAAACCAAAAAGAAAAAAAAAAAGAAAAATTACAGAGTCAGGTGATCTGTTTAGAAGCAAGGCACTTAGGTTGTCAGATTCGTTTGGAATGAATGTGGTGAAAGGAGAAAAGTTATCCATTCCAAAGAAAATGCATCCACAATTCCAAATATGGTTTGGAAAGAACATCTTAATCTGGTAGGATGGGAAAGAAAGGTCTGAATTTAAAGGCACCAAAAGAAGAAACTGGTAATGGCTTCTGCATTTGTGAAGAATACCAGAAACAGACCAGCAAGGAGCCTGTGACAATTGTGACAATGAACGTAGCATCTAGCAAGGCCTTATAGCCAATATAGTGTTATTATGGCTGTGTCAAGAAGACCATAGGAATGCTTATGTTAGATATAAGATTAAACCCCAAGCTATAAACCCCAGAACTTTGGCCCTAGGGCAGACAATCATTTGAAAAGTAATCCAAGACCACGAATCTCTGTATTTCCAAAGATCTACTCCTGCCTCAGCTATTCACAGAATCACAGAATCACAGAATAGTTGAGGTTGGAAGGGACCTCTGGAGATCATCTAGTCCAACCTCCCTGCTCAAGCAGGCTCCTCTAGAGCATATTTCCCAGGACTCCTAGCACCCACTGAAGACACCTTATGAAATTAAAGTCACTTAATTAAGGCCTTTTGTCCTTGTAATTAGAGGAATTGATGTGTTGTTTGCTTCAGTTCTAGGAAGCTACAGGGGAGATTCTATTGCACAAGAATTTCAAATTTTGAGGATGAGACTGAGATTTGGTCTGGCTCTTGTTCTGGCCTAAGCCAAGTGACATTCTTTCACTTCTTTTCATGAGATTTTAACTTCAAAAATTCTAGTTTTGGATTATATACTGCCTATCCCATGAAATAAAAATGCCTGTCATCCTGTCAACATGGCTTCTGGAGAAATGAATGATTACTGAGATCATTTTGTCCTGGTTAGTTCTAGCCGAGCTAGATTTTTGGAGGTTGACATTATGTCTATCTTATATTCTTTGTTCCTGTATTACATGTTCTGAACTGAATAGGTAGATCAGACAATCATTTTGACAGGCAGGCAGGTGGTACCATTACATTGGCAGTAACATATCTATCACAGTTAATGTGCTCTCAGATTAAAAATAACTGCACTTTTCCTAGCTGGCCAAGCTTTATATAGCAGCAGTGCACATCCCATCCATATTTCAAAACAATGTCCTGTCATATGATTACTGTCTTGCTACTGTGGTGGCTTATGGACTAGAATATTGATAGTAACAGTTACATTTGCTGAATTAATTCTGTGTATAATACTGAAACAAAAGGCTGTAATGCACTTCAGAAAGAATCTGAAAGGAAAAGTTAGTCTGGCGCAGGTGCTACATGACTGATTCACTTATCCATCAAGAATAATTTGAGTTCCTGGAGTATCTGAGACATCCATGTGGAGTTGGCTGGTACTACACAGGACCTAGAGGAGGTCCTGGCCTCTTGGATGAGCAGCTGATGGACAGGTGGGATAGATATCCAAGGGCAGCACAAATGACACCAGGCACCCATATGTGGGCAGCTGAACAAGCCAGTGGTCAACACAATCAGTGAGATGTGGCGAGTAATTCATCTCACTGTAGACAAGGCTTTTGGTTAGCTCAATCACTCTCCAGACTGTGTTTTGAGTAGGGCTTGATTCACTTACCTGATCATAGGCATCTAGTATTGCTGGACATATCCTGCGGTATCTGAGATATCTATGTGGGCAGGCAGATAGGACACAGGACCTATGGGAGACCACAGCCTTTCTGGACTGGCCAGCTGGAGCTGGCTGGAGGCCAGCTAAAATACTTTAGGGATCTCACATAGCACTAGACATCTCGCCTGTGGCACTGAGCTAATCTCCTAAATTTCCTCTTACTATAAGGGGAGCTTGAGACACCTTGCTCACCTTGCTACCCTTGGCCACTTACGTACAGCGGTCTATAAAGAGGAGTGGAATACCCTATATATTGACTTTCTCATATACTTAAACACCATCAATGTTTCTCAGTGTGGCACAGGAGAAAAATATCAAACAATGCATTGCAAGAAAGCTATTAAGAACAATTCACGGGTAATATCAGCTCCATTTTGAATTATCTGAGTATTTCCAGTGAAAGCCTGACTTTTGCTCAAAGAATGTTATGAACATTCATATTCAAGCCATTTCTCTTTTGCCTAATACAAGTAGAGTGAATTGAGACTCAGGTATTTAAAAACAACATTTGGTTCTTCCTTTGAACAGATTTTCAAGAAAAAGTCATATAGCACAGGATGGCGATTAATTTTTAAAAAGGTGATATGCTCTTGCTTTTCAACCCTGAATCCAGTGAATTTAGATGTTCTTTCAGATGACTGTGAATCTTCGCAGGGAGCCACACACATGTACCAGAGAGCAGAGTGATCCAAATTAGAGAAAAAATAAGAAAACTTTTGAATTCAAGCTTAATGTAAAACATTTAGTTTAAAAAAATAAAGTAGCTGAATTATCAGTCCTGTTAAGTCATTATTTTATGAATCACCTCAAATAAAAGTTTATTGAGGTTCTAAAAGACTTGTTACTATTTATTTATGTCCTTCTCATCTGCGCAAGAACCATAGCTGTGTTTGTTATATAATTTGTTCTTTTTTAAAGCATTTTGATTGTTCCTAGGCTCACCATTTATGAACAGCAGCAAAATTTAGTGAACTGTATGGCTGTAAATTGTGTATTTTGGCCTGCTGCCTCAGTGTGTTGAGCTGAGAACAGAAATTAAAAGTACATTCAGCATCTCATAGAATGATGATCAATACTTCACATGCCTTCACATGCCTGATATTATTTAGTGTACTATGTTAGTAAAATATTTCAGTTCTTACTTACAATGAGTGAAGTTGCTGAAGATTTTTCAGTTGATTCTCACAGAGGTGAGAGACTAGATTGAAAGACAGATTGCTACAAGAAATCAACACTGTTTCTTACTTCAAGAAAAAAAGGCAAGCTAAGTTGTGTTTTTAAAATTCAATGAGGAACTCTCATTTATAACTTTTCAGCTTTTGTAAATACTTCAGGTCTTTAAAAACGTAATGCAGTAATTCTGTAATCAAGTTGCTGGACAGATCCCTTAGAGAAAAACAGAGAACAAGAGCAATCAGTTTCATCAGCAGTGTTCCACTCATGCATTTTAACACACAAACTCGAAGAACTCCAAGACAAATTTTCTCCGTTTTTATGGGCAAGGAGGCATGCTATCTTACTTAACATTTTAACAGCAGAAAAATCATCTTTTATCATTACTTCAGTTCATCCAAAGCTTTCTTGCTCTAATTTTATGCATAAGTCACTTTGAAGTCAGCCACTACAGGCACTGATGTTCAGTGGCCGCTAAACATGGATCTTTTAGCTCTGATTCATCATAACTAATTCAGCTGAGGTATCTAATTTGGGAACCTTGTTGCCCAAGAATTCTCTATAATTTATGAACTTAATCATTGTTGAGAGGTGAGATGAAGCAAGTTCTAATTACATAGATGTGAAGTTTTTGCATTTAATATAGGTAGAATATGAAAAAAACAAACCAAAAAAGCCATCAAAAATCCCTTGGTAAATTCAGCAATGAAGATTGGCATTAGTGAATGACCTGTTCATTTCCTGGGAGTTTTCACCCAGCAAATCCAGTGCCTTTAACAAGGAACATTAGTTATCAGTCTCCTTCAATAGCTTGTAACAGCCTGTTCCAGTCACTCATGTCATTGGAGTTACTGACAGCTCCCCTTCTCCTTTAAGCTTTCTCTTATTTTCTAGGTTTCTATACCTTCTGCAGCCATTTTATGCTTCTGCCTAAACATGTCATGCCAATTAGTGAGGTAACCAAACACCAGATGCTGGGTGACTACTTTATATGCAGATGAAGCTAATGCATACCTGCTTATCCCTGGGGGGGAGGGGGGGGGGAAGTGGCAGTCTCAAACCTTAGAATAGTTTCCTAAGTTCCCCATACAGCTGATGGGAAGAAATTGGTTCACCTCCAAAGCATAGCAGGGTTGCACGGTTGCCCTACGTATCGTTCTGTAGGTTGTACAGAGAACCTAGGTACCCACAGCGAGTGATTCAAAAGAAGTTTAAAACGTAGCATTGGCCCCAAAGGAACTAAATGAAACTGGGCTACTCTAGCTGTGGAAAAATTATATGCCTAGAAGGGAGTGAGCCTGATTCTCACCTGGATGCAGAGAGACCTTCTTTTTCTGCCCATGTGTTTTGGACTGTGTCTATTGTAAAAAACAGGAGGTCTTATAATCAGAACAATAAGGTTCCTACTGTCCTACTACTACCTATAGCTCTCTCTTGCCCGGTGTCTTTCTGGCCTGTGCTTGTGATTCTGCATGGCCTCCTGGCCTCGCTTTAACAGGAAAGGTGAAATACACTCACAAATTATAGATTTGTAGTAGCTCAAAGTCTATAATATAACATAGATTTTGAAAACTCACAGTTCACCCAAATCTTTTAATGAGGAAAAGGTATTTGCAGGCACCAAGTGAATTTGATTTTCATGAAGAAACCTGTAAGGTAAAATATATATTAGAATAAGTATTTAATTATTCACTTTAATATAGACTTAGTAATTTCATGTTTTAGTACAACTACTTAGCTTTTTACTTTTCCTAGATGTATGAGAAGTTACATAGGGCCCTAGTTAATTTTTGCAAGCTGTAACAGGGTCTATTATTGTAGTCAATGTAAAAGAAACCTACGCAGGGCTAGAACTATCCTTAACTTTAATTAAAGTAAGCAATAAGTAGTAAGCAACAAGTAAAAGAGTAATACAGAATTTTATTTGATTAAAGGCCCTGGGATTTGCTGTCCAGATAGGAATTTTACATGTTCAAATTTAGATTTCTTGCTCTTGTTCTGCCTGAGTTTCATACAGCCCTACTTTAGGGAATTCTGTTTCCTCATTGATAAAACATCACATGTATAACACCAAGGAACATTTCGTACTTCTTAGTCTACAGAATTTCTTCTTTGTGAACATGATCCTCTTTCAATCTCTATTTATCCTGTCCTGTGTAATTATACAGGGATATAGCTGAATTTTAAAAAGATAGAATGTTATTACCATATACCCATATATTTAATTTTATCAGGAACAAGACTCTCTGCTCAGGTTTCCTGCATGGAGAAAGTACACTCTGAAAGAGGTATAGGTTCAACAAAAAAAAATATCTGCAGGTTGAAATGTAGACACTCTATACTGTTTCTGCTTTGTGTTCAGAACGCAAGTACAAGGACTCAGCGGAGTTTAAAGAGCACCGGGGTGCTCGTGATCTGATCACAAGGCAGAAATAATACAGTATGCCTATTTTGTTTCTTGGAACAAGTGATATCGTGACAATTGCCAAAACGTTCCATACAATAGTTTAATTAATTATAAAGCACACCTTGACAAAAGCACAACTATTTTGATTAGAGTTTATAAATTGAGACATCCTGTGTTGAGCATTGTGAGTTATACATATTCAAAAGGTTTTAGTTGCTTTAATTTTATACTTTTTTTTTTCACTTACAATACAGTGAGCACATCACATTCCAGGTAAATGGTATTAGTTAAGGCGTTAATACAGTTGCCTTCAAAATCCCTAAAAAAAAAAAGAAAAAAAATCAAAGTGGTTTTATTCACGGATTGTATAATAATTTCACAGAAGGGAGTTTAAGCTCTGGGCTCATCTTGTTTTTCTGGAACTTCCTTTATTTATTTCTTCCCAAATTAGCCCCAATTTATTACCTAGATTCTGAACATGAAGGTAAATATCAAACAAAGCAAATTATGCCTTTTACTTCATTGTGATTTTGTTTCTGTTTATGGCCCAACCCACCAACCCATTCCCTCCTCCTGCCTCATTGTCTCCCTATTTCAGCAATAATAGGCCAATACACATGGCATTTCTTAGGTGGAGTCTGCATACTAGAATAAACAGAGAACATTAAGTGGAGATTTTACATTACATTTTTTTTTCTTTTTCTTAGAATGAAGTAATATTTTAATATATGAAAGAATGCTACATTGTTACTACTTTTCACGCATAGACCTTGGGGGAAAGCTATTTCAGGTAGCACATTTTGTCCCTGGTTTTACTCAGTCTACTTGGAGGATGCTCTTAGGATAGAATAGTTTCCCAAGAGCTGGGGTGTGTAGGTTATGACTAATGAAAAGGCAGTTACTGAATTACTTAAGATAAACATATACTTGCAGTAACTGATGTTGTTTTCAATGGAAAACCAAAGTGAAAGACAGAATTTTGCTAAACTCATGAGAATCGTGAGAACAAGAAACAGCTGTAAAGATTTATGTTGGCAGATAACTGATATTTTTCAGATTATCATTTGAAATATGGTGAAATTCAGCTTTCACGGTTATACTTTATTAGATTGTCACACCCTTAAAAGTAGCCTGATCTAACAGAATAAACAAATATGGAAAAGATCTATTTATTTATCAAAGGCAACTTTTGCATAATTTACTTACATCCAGTTAATAAGAGGCATTTGAGTACAGATTTTCTTGGGAAGAGATTCAAGTGAATTGTTTGTCATTGACCTTCATAAAATAAAACATGGTTAATAAACAGACAGTTTATCATACTTTATGACAAAATACGTAAGTATAACAAAGATATGAAAATGTCAGTTTTTGAGAAAAGCAGTCGGGATTAGATTTAGTTACATTACTTTAGAATTTGAGGTAAATCTAGATTTTATAGAAGCTACACAAGAAAAAAGATTTGTTAAGTTGACAGTAACAAATCATAGGACAGGAAATTATCTTTTGATGCTAGCTTATTAATATATTTTATTTTTAAGCAATGACTACACTGAATGACTGAGAAAGATGCTAAATTGACCAACCTGAAAAAAGCTGTCTATTGAATTATTTACATTCTCAGTACTGACACTGTGGGTTTCTGACACACCCTATGGCCTTCCTCAGTCTCCTTCTGGTGGGAACAGGTAACGGTGGAAAGTTTCCCCCGTTTGTTTCAGTGCTGGCTCTGCGGAGTCTCATCTGAAGGCTGCTGGAGCCACCTCTGATGACAGCCACTGCCTACCAACAGCCACTGCCTACCAGAAGCTTGGCTGAGACACCTGACTCATTGGATCATCACACAAAGGTTTTCATCTCTTCTGCCCTGAACCAATGAATTAGTAGTGAAATTTTTGTTTTCCATTAGCAAAACCCAGTCATTTATCTCCCTGGATACTATTAAAAACAACTGTTACATTTTCTAAGAAAATGAGATCATACTTTTCAGGTGCCAGTTTACTTCATGAGGATGGCAGAAAGAGCTTATAGAACTTAACATCTTCTCCTTCCTACATATCATAAGCTTCACCTGATGCTGATTTTTCTGTTACAGTCATCACAGCAATATCTGTGTGGAGAACTGTTTAAGTGCTTAAAAACTACTTCTGTTTTCTAAATGCATAGGATAGGTTTTTCTCCTGATTGTATCCAAGAACTTTCAATTGAGACTGTGAGTTTCTGGTAGGCATTCTGAGAAAAGAGATATGGCTGTGAACAGTTTTACAGATTTGAGGATGTACTTTAATAGAAGCATAGTAAAGATCATCATAGCAGGAAAGATGCAAATCTGAATCTAAATCTGAATTCAGACTGTTTAAGTATGGGGAGCTGACAGGTGCAGTTCCTTCTTGAAGATGTTTGAAAGTTTTAGCAAAAAAAAAAAAGAACTTAGAGGGAAAAAAAAGAAAAAAAAGAAAGCTACATGGGTATTGAACAATACCAATATGAAAATGTGCAAGAGTAATATTTACAGAAAAGAAACAAATACTTTAGCCCAGTAAATAGCTTCTTTGAAATTTTTACTATTGGGTTATGATCTAGAATTCTGGAAAGAAATAATAATTTATTATATCAACAATCCTTATGAAAAAAAATGAAAAAACACCTCAGGTGAACAAGTCATGAGGAAGCTAAATGACAGCTTCTTCTCTGCAGTTCCAAAGTAGCTAGACCTAGATATTATTTCCAGAAATTAAAAGGTAGTCTCTGTAACAACGATAAGGAGTTGCAAGCTGTGGTAGTCTTTCACAAGCTTTTGTGCAGAGAGCCACTTACAAACATAGATTTACTGCTTTCTTCCTTCCTTTTTAGATCTATAGCATATACATACGTTACCAGTGATGAGGAGTGCTTTTTCAAATGAAGAGAAAACCAGTACTCACAGCCATTTCAATTTGTATAGATCTCTGAATAGCCCAGGTTTCAAACTAGTAATACAATTATGACTGAGACAGATACCTGTTGAAAAGAATATCATACTGAAGCTACAATAATGCTGTCTAAAAGCTGATGGACTAACTTTAATAGGAGGGAGTAGAAAGCTTTCAGACAATTGATGAGAACAACCAGAAAGATAAAGGAACTAGGGCAAGCAATATTTGGTTTTAAAATGCTGAGTGAAAGCATTTTAAGGTTTCTAGCTCATAAAAGGCTGTCTGTTACTGCTAGGGCAATAGCATTTGACTTAATCTTCTTAATATTTTATATTTGGATGATAGTGGGTAAAGCATTATAAAAATGTGCTTTTATGAATAGTTTTGGACTGCACAGGGCTGGATGTTTTTTGCTAGGATTCAATGAATAACCTTTGCCTAGGTCTTACACATATCCTTTTTAAACTAAGACAGACATAATAAAAATGCTTTGTGTTTATATACACTAATCTATCAAAATGCCAATAACTATTTTTTATTCAAAACTTGATAAGGAACCTGAAAAATTAGCCTAATTTTCAAAGGCGCTGAGCTTGTATCAGCTGTTAGAAGTAGTAGAGGTACCTGAATTTTGAGAAATACTGCCTAATGATAATGTAGAAAAAAAACTGGCCAGTGTGCTTTGTGAACATCAACTACTGAGGCTCTGTCAGGTAAACATACTCAATTAAGTTTATGATGGGTGGATAGTGGTACAAAAAGAAGTTCCATACACCACACCATAGGGTTCCACACCATGGGGTGTGTCTTTGCCCCAAAGTACAAGTAGAGTAGTAGTGGGAGTTAAAATTCAGGAAGTGCTCACTTCTAATATATTTCTCGAGCTACTGGAATACGCTGAATAGTGATTGAATGAGTGTTTGAAGGGATGAAGAGTAGTTGTGATTTCCCCTTTTTGTCGAATTATATGAAAAAGCAAAATAGTTCCCACAACTTCTGAAGTTTGCATAGTCCAAAGAATGCTTTCCTTGATATTGTTTGAATGCAATTATGTTGTAGAAATCTGGTACGGATAGGATAAGAAGACCAGGATAATCATGCTTCATTGACTTCTTAGAATTGCAGATGTTTCATAATCCCACATTTATCCCCTTCTGCCATTTTAAGCTCACTGCTAAATTAATGCCTGGTGTAACGCCACTGAAGTCAAATTCAATATTTTCCACCAGAACAGAATATTCTCATGACTTCTTTTGAAGCTGTTCTATGTCTGCCTCCAGGGTGGGTCTTTTCCCATTTCTTGATTACAGTTTTGGAACAGAAGATGGTAGGGTATACAAAGAAGATATGAAATAGAAAGCACTGGAGGCTGGGGAGAAAAAACAATACTATTCCAGACCACAGGTATATTATTTTGAATTATGAACAATTGTTAGTCGTCCTTCTTGGCACACTTATATCAACGTAGATTGCACCTGATGATGCATCTCAGCTGCAATTAGTGTCATATATATTTTGATTAAATAAAATTGGTTCTAGCACATTTGGTTTGCCCATTTGGTTCTTGCCCATTCTTCAAATTTTACATTATATCTTGAAGGCTGCTAATCTGTTCTGGATGGAAAGCAGTTTGAGCTGTCATTAGGAACTGTCTAGTAAAAGGTATATAGCATAAAATAAAAATCAAGAGCTAAACTCAGATACTGCATACTTAGGGGATTTGTGGGGATTTATTTTATGCCTAGTATATGAATTCTTACTCTTGGAGCTGTCACTGTTTTCTCATATAGATGACATACCTGCTAGTTTTGTATGCATGCCTTAATACCGTAAGAATCCATCTGAGAAATGCCAGGTACAGAGCACATTGATTTTTTATTAGCAACAGCTGTATTTAAAAAGAGCACAGTTCATTCTGCCTCACAATGTGATATATACAAATGTTTCCCTTCTTTGTAACTTGGTGAAGGGCAGACTGGTTCCTGCAGGAACTAGGAGAAAGCTGTCTTGAAAGCTCTCCAAGTCAAATTTCAATAAAAAGGCCATCTTACTATACAAAGACCATGGAAGACACCACCCAGCTTGAAAGAATGTACCAGTGGTCTATGAGAGGACTGACTACACAGAACTTGCCATGTTTACAGCTTTTTGCATAATTTTGCAATTTGTTTCTGTGGTAGCCTAGCAAAGAAAAAAGGAAAGAATCGAAAAGGTTGCATCATTTAACCTTTTAAAGCAGTAAGTTGCAGTTTCACCACAAAATGGCAGTACTACTTATTAGACAAGCTTATTTTCTGCTTACTTATTTTTCTGTTCCAGGGAGAGAGCAGATCTCTGTGTATTGCTTACAAAACTGCCTGCATTCGTGTACATTTGGCTAGATGGAGAGGCCAACATGATCAAAACATCAATTCTGAAAGCAAATGCAGTGCTATATTGTTAAAAAGGTGATTACCGAGGTGATGGTATGTTGATTGTATGCATTCCATATACTCCCGTGTCCATTCAATATTTTAATAAACGGTCAAGATACTCACATTTTCTTCACTTCTGTATACTTGCTGAAAACTTCATGTGGAAGAAAATGGATCTGGTTGTGTTTAAGTGCCACAAAAAAAATTTGTAACAAATATTTGAACTAGGTCTAGGTCTTAATTGGTCAGTGCTGCAACTTTCAAAAAGTAGACCTCAGATCTGGTTGCAACTGACAAAGGGTCAGAGCCTGAAAAGGGCTTTGGGTGCATTATATTGCCTGTGAAGCCTGGGTAACCTCAGCTTCCCCATCATCAGTTCTTGCTCAAATCCTGACCACAGGCTTGAGTGCCCTCCCAGGGTTAGCTGAGAGAAGACAGTCCTCTCTTTGGTCTCTTTGAAAAGTAAATGTACTTGACAGTTGAACAAGCTAGCTGAAGGCCAACAAACTTTAAGTACTACTCTTTTAAATATTCTCTTTACTTCCGTCATCCAGATTTATCTTTGAGAATTTCTCAAACTAACAAGTATTCAGCCTTATGTAAATTTTGACAACTTGTAAAACAGGAGCTGGCAACTTGAAATAGTGAGCTGTCAGTCATCGTTAAGAACCAGTAATCCTGAACTTCCCTTTTCAGTAACTTCAGTAAATTTTGGTCGTTGCCCATTACCCAACTTCTGGCTGCAACCAGTGATCTTTAGTGAGCGGCCTGGGGCTGACAGACGTTAAGCAACAGGAATGACAAACCCACAGAACAGCATTCAACCAACCTATTTGTAAACACCTACAGTACAAATATCCACATCTCAGCTAATGCCCCAAATTCTCTTTAGAGCACAGAAGTAAACATGTTCTGTGTGCAATTCATATCACCTGTGTTAGGTGACTGATTTACACTATTGACACATATATTTGGTCAGATGAATCCCACCCTGGAGTGAACCTGGTAGCAAAACGCTCACAGCATTCACTACATCCTTAAATCACTTTGTACGCCTACAGTGGGTTGGCTTATTCTGCAATCTCTGTTTGAAAACAGAGGGTCCATATTTAGTAGTATAGAAGTATGCAAAGCATGTTTCGTCATCTCTTTGTTTCTAAAGCAGCTTTATGTCTGAGAGCAGAGGGAGCTCTTCTTATGGGAGGGTTACGTGACTTGAAACAAGTGGAACAGACTTTAAATTAACAGCAGCACATTCTAGTTCTGTTTCCATGCAGCTGCAACCTTCTGGGTATTGGTGGAGACCTAGGAAATGGAATGAAAGATTTCTTGACTCTATGTCATACATATCGGTGGCCAAGCACTTCTGATCAGATGGAGGGTCACTTTGAGATCTTTTCACAGAAAGGGATTGGACATCTAGATGCAAATTCCCACCCAGAATTACCTTAGTAAAGCTCAGTTATCAGGAAGGCTATAAACACTGAAGCTGCACATCCTGGGACTGCAGTGCTTTACACATAGTGAAAGCAAAGATAAGTCACACATAAAATAAATTTGAAATCCTGCTCTTCATAAGTAGGGACCATCAAGATAGGGGTAAGCAAGTGAAAAACAATATGTGCTCAAAGTACATATATATATGTGTATGTGTGTGTATGTTTGTGTGTGGGTATGTATACATACCCATACGAATATGAACATCTCAGAACAGTTTCCACTGGAGAATGCAGATTTCTTAAAGTCACAACACTTCACAGAGAAACTGGATTTTAGTGCAGACCAGAGGGGACACAGTAGCTAAACTTGCCACTTTCTTGCCATGACACTGTCCTTGCTTTTTGGGATTCCATGCAAGGGCATTTTAGATACCCTAACTTGGCAGTCCATCGGGAGAGCTGTCTCAGAGCTGCAATACTTTGACTGAGCTTAGGCTTTTGGGCTGATGACTCTTCATCAGTAGGCAAGAAAACTATTTTAGAAGGAATCAACATAAATCACTTCAAGCTTTTGAAATCTTTTTTAAAAAAGCTGTTTCACAGAGAAGCCTTTCTTTTTTCCATTGTTCCAGAGTGGCATGTTGACTTTCCAACCAACCAACTTTCCAAAGTTTCTAAGAATTTAATTACCATTATCCTGCAATTCGATAAAGCAGCAACCTGCCACTAGCAAGTACATTCCACACTGCATTATTTTGTTCTGCTCGGGTGTGCATATACAGAACTCTGGGAAACTAAAGAGGTTCCCTGAGCTGATCTAAAATTCCAGATATCTCTATAATTATTGCAAATACATACAAATATGTATACATATATGCAGCGAAAAGTCTTAAAAGTTTAAAACAGGTTAAGGATACAAACAGTATCCTTTAGTGCATTTAGGATTAAGTCAGAATGGCAATGAAATTAAAAGACAGCAATTACTTACAGCATTCTTCTGCTAAATCCAGTTAATTAGGCTTTCCATGAACCATATCAAAGATACTTGCCCATCCACTATTATCTCCTGTAAAAAATATTAGCATTTGTCAGCCTTACTTTAAATTGTTTACCAGCTTTTAAATGAAAACCAGAACAAAAGGTGAAAGACGGAGAAGGAGAGGGAGGGAAATCTAAAGCTGAGTTGATGCAAAATATTATTAAAAGATGTGTTTACAAAAATAACTGAATATTAAAACGGAATGATTAATATAGCAGAGAAACTCATACTGCAGTATATGGTACAGCATGGAGAGTTAGAAAGGAATTGCAGTGAAAAGATGAAAAATCTATATGAAAATGGAAATTTATCTAGGACAAGGTTGAAAGACTTAAAGTGACTCAGTGGGAAAACAGAAAGATTGCACCAGACTCAATGAATGAATACACATGGAGACCTCAAAGGCAAGACTTGGTGGTCTTTCATTATTGAAAATAATGAAGACATATCATGACTGAAATAGCTAAATGAACCAGCAATTTTACAAGTTATATGAGATTAGAGAGGAAATCAGTTAAAATTTATCAAGCATAGAAAATTATTCTGAATAGATTGGAAGAAGGTGGGAGTCTCTCTTACATGTGCAGAATATCAGCCTTTGGAGTAATCACTGTTGGTACACCAGGGTGTGGTTTGGAGCTAGTAACAGCATGAGTACACAGGTGAATGGTAAACAGAGAAGGTGCAATGTGGAAAGTCATCAAAACAAATGAACACATCCAAAGTTAGTAGCTGAGAAATGATAATAATGAAGAAGGAAAGAAGCATAGGGAGGTGGTCTGTAATATCTAGAATTCAAAGAAGTGAGAGAACTGTAACTTCGCTAGGAAACAGGTGGAGAGAGGGGACTGAAAGCAGGAGATAACAGTAGAGTTGATGCATTAGCTTCTGATCCAACATGCTGTAGAGTCACAAAAGTCAAATGTAATGCAGGGGGAACCATGCACCAAAACAGGGATCATTTATTAGCCAAAAAAAGGGAGACTGGTCTTATTGCTCTGACTTAACGCTTTGCCCTTTTGAATTGAGGGTGACCACAGAGATCAGTAGGACAGGGGGGAATGAATGATTGTATGATGACCACCAAGTGCATATGTGTGCATGCACATATACTGGCATATCTAAGTCTATAAGAGTCTACCTAAGACTCTTACAACACTTGAAATCATAGTATAATAAAAATTCTTCTTTCACTAGTAGAGAGACTTATGGAGAGAAGTATCCCTGCTTATCCATGGGAGTCAGTGCACCCACTTTGAAGGTTTCCCCACACAGACAGAGATACAGGTGATTTGCCACTGTGCATCAGCAGAGGCTAATGTGGCCAGGACTCCACAGGAATTTCACCACTGGAGTCCCCCTGCGATATGCCTTTAAACACTCTGTCTGTGTTTTCTTTCCTGGCCAGCATGGTGTAATTCCTTCATTCATTGAAGAAATGAAGATGTAAAGAAATTACATTGAAACCCCAGAATTCTCAGGCTTGTAGATCTTCTGAAGACTATTTGCGATTCAGTGTGTATTAGCTGGAGGAACACATTCCAGAGCGGGATTTTGTTTTTGCATACTTATAGATGTTGCTTTACTTACCACAGTTTTCTTCATCTGCACCATTCCCACAGTCATTTACGCCATTGTAATGAAATGCCTGCGGGAGGCATGTTGTATGATTTCCACATGGAAAACAACCTTTCTGGCAGACAGCACCAACTGAAATGCCTTCCATCAGCCAGGATGCTGAAAAAATATGGGAAGTCATTTTCAGTATATAAGAGCATGTTACGAATTAGAACGGTGTGATAAAACTGCAGTGACTGCAAGCAGTGAAATAATATTTCATTCTCATTTTAAAGTACATTGCATGCCATTTCAATTTTGCCACTTGTTTTATGGCATCCACTAGAAATGGCTTACCACCACTGAAATTTAGAAAAGAGAGCCTAAAGTTTCTATTTGTTTTTCTTCTCTTTTTTCATCATCTAGCTAGCTAGAAAAAATACCATCAGCATACTTTTCTGATTCCTCGATGGTGTAGGCATGAAGTCACAAAACCCTGCTGCATGCATGGCAGCAGCTGGACAGGGTAGTGGTATTTTAATACTCCAAAGCTGGAGTAATGGGACTCTCATGTGAAGAGAATTTCCAGCTGGAGCATTTGGAAAGCCATTTCCCATGCTGAAGGCAGCTGAGTGATGGAGACATATCCACTTAACCATTAGAAAGATACAACTTGTAAAAACATTCATTGCTCCCAGTTACAGTAAAATCTTTGGGCAATTTGCAAGTCAAATCTTGGTATGAATCTGCAAAGTGTGGTCTCAGATTTATGTTTCTTTTTTTTTACAATAATCGAATTAGATTTATAGTCTTGTCAATCACCCATTTAGACAAGATGTTCAAAGCAAGAGAATGGTTTTTATTTCTTGTATTGGCACACATCACAGATGAGCAGAACTGTGCAAAACATTTGCTGGAAATCTGCTATATCATTCCATCACAGTTGTGAAGCATATGCCCATTCTCAGAAGCAGTTTTCTTTTCCACAAAGTCTACAGGAGCTTTTATAACCAAAAAACCAAAACCAAAACCAAAAAAATCCCTAATGAAATAACCTTAAAATTGTGAAAAAGCAAAACAAACAAAACATAGCAAAGCTCTCATACAAAGCATGTTATGCATTTTTATTCATTAGCAGCTTCTTTGAAAAACAAAGTTTAAATTTGATCAAGCAAATATATCTTTGTTGAACTGATGGGTCTATGGACCCACCTTGCCAAGACAGACAGGCTGACTTTAAACAAGACTCCTTTGGGACTACGTACAAGATTAAAGTGTAGCATATAGGATAAAATTACAAGGAGGAGTGACAGAAACAAAGTGAAGTAATCTAATTCCTGTGAGGCCAGTGGACAATTAGGGGCTATATAATATCAGCACATATGGAAAGGGCAGGAGCTTATCTAAAGCAGTAATCTTTAACAAGTGAGTGTGTTTTAGTCTTATCCAGCTAACATTGTCCTAATAATATTACTTTTTGCATGATGCAAAAAATTGAGGTTGGGATACAAGATGACAGGAGATGAAATATATAGTTGGCTTCAAACACAGACTTGAATTTCAATACTAGATTCATTTGGGGGGGAAAAAAAATCTTTTTAAGATACACCTTGTCTTTCAAAGTGAGATACCACTAACATTCTCTTGCTACAACACTTACAGACTGAGGAGAGTTTTAAACTAATTTTTCTGGAAGCTCTTGCTGGAATCCAATATGTGAATAAAAATAGATAGTTTAGACTGGTAAAGCTATAGATCTTTGTATATCAGTGTTTAGACTGCTACAGTTAGATTGTGATAGTCAGCTGTCTTCATCAGATTCCTTAAGGTACTGTCAGTACTTTTACTTTTTGGACCCATGCTTTCAGGTAGCACATATTGGAGAAAGATTTTTCCTTAGAGTAAAATAGTCTAAATTTCTTTATAAGTTTGTACAACACATCAGCCCTGAGTATATTACAAACAAAAAAAAAAGGTATAGTTGTTGGAAAAGGCTTCATTCTTATTACAAGCTGCATTCTAATCATTATTGTGGTAAAGACAATCATACAAACAAAACTGTTTTGGTTACCGACTGTTTTGGTTATGCTGTGCACATCCCTAAACATTGCACAATGTGAAGAAATCAAACTTTACAAAGCTGTTCATATGAAACTATATATAAAAAGGTATACAAGTGGGTTGAAGCAAAAAAAGAATTGTATTTAAAAGTATATGTAAATAAATATAGTTTAGCAAAAATAATGCATTTCCAGCTAAGCAAGAGATGGGGAAGGTAAACCATTTTGTGATTTGCCGAGATACTGAAATAAATTAATTACATAAAATAGAGAGGAAAACAGAATAAAGCAGCAGCAGCAATTAGTTATGAATGTATCTACCTATGCGCTCCTAGAGAAGGATACCTTACAATTTAGTTCACTGTGACTAGTTCCCAACTGAAATGTATACTAGACACTTCTGCCAAACCAAAGGGCAGTTTAAAGCCAGAGTTTACAGAGATTAGTAATTAAGGGAAGGCTTCATGCTTTGTATTTAAGCCATAAGCTATTCTGATACTGGGAAAAAGAAGGAAAAAGTCTTTCTTTCTGCATTAATTCAGAGATAGAAAAAGCACTGTTATGAAACATTTTTTCGAAGCTCATGTTCAGTGTGGCTTGACAGCCAATTTCAAAAGAACTGAGTGTCTCCATTAATTCTCAAGAACAGTAAAGCTACAACAGAATGAATGTGTGGTAGTGACGCTGAAAATGAGTCCTGAGCCTCTCTTCACTCTCAGCATTTATTTAATTGCCCTTTTAGACAAGATACCAGCCATCACCCAAACAGAAAGGACTTGTTCTTTTAGTTTTGTCTTTGAGTTTCCAAGCTCATTTTAACTCGTCTTAATTTGCTCTTTTATCGAGCATAGTGTAGTTACAGAGTTCTGATAGATGCAGTTGCTCCTGACATACTTTCCGTTAAAGATCACACACAAACAATTGTGTCATCTGTTGGATATCTGCATCCATTCATATCAATGTCTGGAGTAGTATCTGGAGCATTCCTGTTAGAGTCCTGATTTAGTACCCCACAGACAGCACTTTGGCTGATGAATACATATGGATAAAAGTGACAGCTTCTCTTTCAGAGCAATAATACCATAAATGCAATTTTCATTCATCATGTGATAAAATTCAATCTTAAAATTTCTGCCTGTGATGGAGTTTTTCCTACTCTTAACTCTCATCTCAAATTTCTGAGGAGCCAAAATGGACCAAATCATGTTACACACCACTGAGGCTGAGCAAGGTTCAAGCAACATGTGCACAGTTCTCGAACATGTCATTGTTATTCAGTGTGCTTTAATGGAACAAGTCTGTAAATTGAGTGCAAATTTAGTATAAGTGCAAGCAAGGTATGTGGTCTATTTCAGTGGTTGTGGTTTTAAGAAGAGTTTTGTTTAAAGCAGAAAAACTAAAACATTTTCTGCAAATGTCCAAGTTCTGCAAAAGCTCTCCGCTGCAGTATGACAGAGGTTTCAGCACAGGCTAAAATCTGTACGGTGAGCTTTGAGCTGTTGCAACACATGTAATTGAGACACATTTCAGATGTCAAGAGACTCTTTTTTTGATCTCATTGTCACTTCTCCAAGGTCACAGTGAGAGCAGACAGGTCAGTTTGCTTTAGTCAGCTTCAAAATCGTTGAAATATCATGTACTGAATGCTTAGCTATCGTTAAGTTCACATACTGCTTAGGAAGGAATGTGTAAGAAGAGGTAGAGGGGAAAAGAAGGAAAATAATCAAGTGATAAACATGAATTATAAACGCATGGGATTGTTGAAAAAAATTGGAAAATGAAGACAGAAATTCTCACATGTACGAATCCTCTTTTAATGCAGATACACACTAAAATACATAAAAAAATGATCTATTTGTGCATAAGTATAAGTATTCATGAATATTCTCCCCCCATATCTTTCTTTAGCTAGGAAAAGAATACTTGTTTTTGTATCAAATTTTCATTGGAAAAAACAACTCCATGGATTCAAACTATTAAATCAATCAATTAAAATGATGTCTGATGAACTGCCCCAACTTCTTGTGTCAGAATTTTGTAAACTAAAACAATTTGTTTGATTGTCCATGTAATGGCCTGAACAGTAAGCAGGACTAAAACAACAATGCAAATTAGATATTGTCCATTTGTGAATTTTATAAAAACTGCAAAAATTGGCTCTAGTCATCTAATTGCACATTAATATAAAACGTGCTTGCCTTAGGGTTCCTACATTTACTACAGTGTCAGACAGCTCATCTCCAGTGCTCCACTGTAAAACAACATACCTGAACTCTCTTTCTGAAAAGAATTGAGCCTTTACCAGGTTACTCTCTGCCCCTGGAGGAAAGGTGAGTCACACTACAATTTATGCTCAGTGGATCTATGACACTTAAAAGTAGTTCATTGTCACATTTATATTGGCTGGTTCTTTACTACCAGAACTGACAACACCTGCATTGGTACTGATACTGTTAGTTAATCATAATATATTGTATAATTATTAGGGTCCAGACTTTGATTCCCTTCCTGACACTGAGAAGCAGTTACTCACTGAAGAAGTCCTATAGCTGGTGTGAACAGCAGTTCACCAAAGAAAGACTTAATAAACGGTGTTTAAATATCTTATCTTTAAATTTGTCAAGCATAGAATTTCCAGGCAGTGATTAAAAAAAAAAAAAGCCTGAAACCAGTGTTAAAGATACCTATTCTCTCAATTGCAACAGAAGAACATCCTGAGTTTCTTATTAGTTCAGGCTAATAAGACTTGTACAGGTGCTGCCATCTTAGACGCGGTTCTGCGCAACAAAGCCTGACAAAGTTCGGGCTCTGAGCTGAATAGCCCTCTTCCCACTCAGTAGCACCCGAGTTTCGTTTCTCCAGCGTGCCTAGGATGCTGTATAATTACTTTCCACAGGTCCTGGCAGGCTCGAGAGACTTCTGTGAAGCGTCCTTTTGGCTGGAACACTTTTGTGTCACGGTGGAGAACAGCTTTTGGAGCATGAACGATGCAAACCGGAGTTGTTTATCGCCAGCCATTAGAGGGCAGTAAAATACCATTTTTATGTATTATCTAATGGCACTAAATTCTGAGGGCACGTTTGGAAGGTTGACCAGCCATTCAAACATCAACAGCATTTATAATCAAGTGATATTTTCCACTCTTTTAGAGTGAGATCATATATTTGTGCTAGGAATGTTGGACTTCATATCTAGTAAAGTCTAAACAGCCCATATTCGATACCTGATTTTTTCCCCTGAAACATGCAGCAGATGTGGGTCTCCCAGATAGTGTCCTATGACGTTCCTAAAGTTACCATGTTTAACACATAGATTTTTTTGCTACATATAAGAGGAGGCAAGACTGCAAACGTGCAGGAGCTGAGCAGTCATTCCCTTTGCATTTCTGTACCTCCTGGAGCACAGTTGCACAAGGACTTGTCCACACAGGGAAATCACTCTGAGACAGATCTCCTTCCTGCATGACTTTTGCCTGTACCTGTGGTTATTCAAGGTGTTTGAGCTGGGACCTGTTTAGGATGGAGGCTGCAATGTCTGTGAGCACCCAGTCATTTTGGATTCAATACTTCTCTGGTGTAATCTGAACTAGTTTGACTTGGCTAATGTGAATAAAGAGTTTCCTGTTAAATCAAGATAATTTATTGCAAAATTGGTTCAGTCTTTATTATCTATTATTGACTGGGGAGTTTATAAGAAATTTTGAGCTCTCAGTAGCATAGCTGTTTGCTTGTCTGCACTTTTATTTATGGCAAAAGCAATTTGAAAGAATGGTAAGGTGGATTTTTTTCATTTTCTCTAATACAGTAATAAATAAATATATGTTTGATGATTTGTAAATAGGCAAGATAATAGGATGCATTTTGTAAATAAATAATTTCAAACTATTGTTTCTGCTAATCAAACTTCTGACAATGAAAGAATATATTGATCTGTAATGAAAAGGTATGCTGTTGTATGTTCTTTATTAATCACACTATCTTAAAGCAAATGCTGGAATAATAAAATAAAGTGTATTTGAAAATAAAAACTTTACATGAGTAAATTTTTTTTAGTAATAAAAAACATAGTGATTTAAAAATAGTTCTCATGAAAGAGTAATTAATAAAATTCAATAGTCTCCTCTGTATCCTAGTCCCTTCTAATAGGGTGTCCACAGAACAAATAATGAATTCTCCAGTACTTTTTTATTTCCAATAGGCTAGCAATTTTTAAAATTCTCTTTCCTCTCAGGAATGTATTTACCATTTAAGTTTCTTACTTTGATCACACTATATCCAGACATTTATGCATTATTAGAAAAAATGCTATTTAATTAAATAACTTTTCACAAGCAGAGAAATTACCATTCATGAGCTGATTACAATAAGAACCATTTATTCATTTTTTTTAATGCTTCAGGAATGATTAAGTATGAAAAAACTATTCATTATTAAAAATGAAATTGTGCAGGAACTGAAAAGTTATAATTTTGGAAATTTTGTTTAAATGAAATACTGCTGCTTCTACTGGTATGTTATCATTAAACCAGTGTTTCTATGAAAAAGAACTTTTCACACAGAAACAAATTTTTAGGTAATTATTTCTGATATTCAAAATTCTTTCTGAAATGTATAATTCTAATTTTTAATGTGCTTATAGTGAAAGGATTTCATAGCCAAGTTGTCATAAATTTTGTTGCAGTAGAAGAAATAATGAATTAATATATATGAAAACTCAGTTGCTAAATTAAACTTTTATTTTTTCACCAGATATGTAGAAAATGCATTATGCCAGTAGCATGAAGTTTGCTGTTTACAGTAATGTTTCATTAATTTAAGTATTTTTTCAGAAAGGATTGATTTATCATTTAGTCTTGCATTTGATGAATTTCATTTCACCAAAATTTAGAGTAATCTCGTTGGACAATTCAGTCATTTCATGAAATCAAATTTCTTCATCTTTTAAACATTTTTTTTCTAGACATGTGCTTTACACAATCATGTTAATGAAAATTCCTGATGGATTCCCTGCTGTAAATGAAACTCCCTACTGAGTTCTTACTGTAAATGAAAATTTCTTACTGATCCCAAAAGACTTTTAGACTGACGAAGAATTAAGAAAGAAATGGTCTTACCTTTGATTTCTAACAGAATAACAACATGGATCAAAAATAGCATTGCAGATAGGCTGAAGTTACACGGTTTAAGAGAGGAGCAACAGTGTGTTTACAGGCATTGAGTGACGCTTATGCTGTGGACACCTTAGTAGCTGCTCTCCTAAAGAAATCTCCAGCTCAGCTACATATGTCATTGAGCATGCTCACCGCCTGCTGCTCACCAGCTCTGAGGGAAAAGTCTCTTGTCAACCATCAGGTTGTTAGCAATTATTTAAACCATAATAACTGTTTGGCTGGGCTTCTGGATTACTACAGCTTGTTTCTGAGAAAGAGTGTAAGGGATTTTTATTTTACTGGATGCAAGAGTGATTTCTGACAGGGTAATCTGGGGATATAGTAGATGTTTCTTTTCTAATAATTGTAAGTTACCTTTGTAATGGAGATGAAAATCTCTAAACAGCTTGCTGTTATTATTTGGCAACTGGGATTATAAAGCTCTGGGATTAATTTTGATTTTAGCCATATAGTCATCTAAATACCAGCATGCAAATACTTAAACATGTAATTAAACATTGTGTAGAGTTGGTAACCACCGAACCTGGTGGTTACTGATTACACTGGTTACTTAGTTATCTCCAAGAGTGATTTCTGAAATGAGAATTTCTCAAACAAGGATTATTGCCTTTTTACCCTAATTATTATTCTGAAAAGTTTACTTTTTTTCTGCCCCATGTTGTGCTATGTGCCCCTCACCTACGCAAATTTTTTTTCCCAAAAGAGGCTACTACAGAGATCTAGAAGATCATTTCCTACATCACTATCTGCTTTTAAAATTAAATAAAATTAAATAGGCCGGACACATTGCTATAGCATTAATATGTCATTTGGTATAAGTTTTCAGGGCATTTAATTAACGTGCATGACTAGTGGCTCCATGTTCTTCCATGGTATGTTTTGATTTAAAAGGGGAAAGCAAATGCGCAAAGGCCATGATACATTTGCATAAAATCTCACCAGAAATTATTGATAGCTTTTGTCTAGGACACTTGGGAATAAATGAACTAACACCAGGGATGCAAAAATCTGCCGAAATAGGGGCTAGGAAATGAAGTTGTACAAATGGTCCACTGCATAAATTACAAGGCTACCACTCACATCTACGCAAGGCAACCAGCAAGTAAAATAATTAGGGATACTCATACAAGGAAGTACTTAACTTCAGTAATAGTAATATCTGGGACACATTTAGCATCGTAGCTCATGATGCTGGATATTTTACAAAAGTTAGGATCTCTCTACGCTGAATTAAAACAAAAGGTAACTCAATCTAGCATAAGAGAAGGTGCATAAGAAACTGGCTATATTGCTCTAAACTATTCTCTAGTCGAACTGAAAACACGCTCAGGGGCACAACTGAGGAACAGAGCCAGCTTCTGTGCCCCAGCTGCAGGCTTGCATTGGCTTTGGAGTTTTTCCTGTTTGTATTAAGTTGCACCAGCCCAGGAAGACCCTGAGGATGGTTGCCTGCTTGTGCGAAGAGAGCACTGTGATGCACCCACCTCTTGTACTTAATCCACTCGTGGTCTGGGAGTGGCAAGGGAAGTAGAGGAGCAGGTATGTAAAGTCACCTGTGACACATGCCCTCATGTGCAGAGTTCTCCCAGCAGGAGCTGAAGGGAGAATTTATCCAGATCAATGCCTTTCTGTTGCACCAATGGTAAAAGAATATGCCCCTTTCTGTCTGAATATGCCATCCATCCTTCTGTTCCTAGTAACTCACAGGCCTACTGATCCAACGTGCATCTGCTGCTTTCTTCTTCCATAAGGTGAGTAGACCTGATGAGGACTGAACAGAAGTGCATTTAGTTTTAAGTTCTCTCTAACGTGCATCATATGATAACTATGAAGGTTATAGTACAACCCACTTAAAAAACAGGTGTAGATGCAGATATAAATGGGAAGAGCAAAGCGGAAAGGAGGGACTTTACAGTGGGCTGTTGCCTCATCGGAAATCGCAACATACTGCAACATAGAATGGGAGGTGAATGAAGGTGGGAGTGGTACATGGCGCACACATGTTTTTCTTCCTGCTGTATAGTGCTGCAGATTTGCTGCAATTTCTGAGACAGCAGAAGCAAATATGTACATTTGCCAATATTGCATTGGCAGATGTGTGAAGCAAAAGTTGGTGGAAAGGCATAAAGGCTCCTGGCTAGCACAGTAAATTCACATGCAGGTCTTAGCACTATTTGGCTCTTTTTCTGTTTCCTACATGCTGTCTCCCCCTGGCACCTGAAGAATTCCTAGGCTAAGAGGGGTGATGGGCAATACTTAGATTCAGCACATGGAAAAGGCACGTGTAGTGGATAATAGTAGCCACGCAGACCTATCTGGGGATCCCATGAAAAAAAGTGAAATAACACTGGTAAATCTCCTTGTTGGTTCTTGCCATCCCATTCCTAGTGTATACCCAGCGAATTGCCTGTTCAGAGGACTGAGAGTAATCAGCTACAAGGCGCTAGCTACAAAGGAAAAAAGCCATGCTGCTTCTCACTTTCTTTTGGGACTCTGTTACAGATCGCAAACAGAAATGTAGGCCTTCAGGCATGTGTCATTCACAACAGTAACAGTGATAACACCATGTCAATGGTACAGGTGACACTGATGAAATCCCTAGGAATCTTTTATACCTCTGCTTACCTATCATCACACCAGTGATGAAAAGAGAAAACATCTATTATGAAAGGTCATGTCTGATTTTGCTGTCCTGACATAGAACGCTGCCTTAGAGCTCAGTATAGAAGAACCTGACTATACTTGGCTTGAGCTCGTGTACTTACTGAGTTGCATTTTTGAGCAGCAGTACAGTATTATCCAGATGATACATGCAATCTAAATGCTGGTCTCTCTGCAAAGATGAAATAAGCAGTCTGTGCATGGGGGACTTCCGCAGAGGCCTCAGCCCTTTTAGGTGCTTTTTTGGTTGCCTAGATTCTCATAACTACCAACACTTCTCAATTCTCTGTAATCTCCATTTTCTCCTTTCAAAGTTCCTGAGATGTGAGGCAGGACAGGCAGAGAGTAAGGGAAAAATGGCTATTGAGGACTGAACAGACATTCCCCTTTGATTCTGTCAGCTGGTGTTCAGACACGGGTGTGAAATCGCCACATAAGACTGCCCAGAAACATGGGGCATGGCTTTTGAGCCAGCAGTTCTTAAACTACATTCTGGGTATGAAGGAAAGGTGTGGGCTGAAGTCATAAAAGGTTGGTGTGCAGAGGAAGCCTTTCCCTACTTGATTGCATCAAGTCATCTAGATTGCAGAGTGCTCCTGGCAGGCTCAGCCACTAGAACAGCAGTCCTGTCTTCTGCCAGTGCAGATGAATAAGATGGTTGAAGTTATGCAATGTCCTGAATTGCAGAAGGGAGCTAACTGGAGGTGAAGAACAGGAATCCAGAAGAAAGGGCATACATCGTTTGTAGTGTCAACAAGGACAATGGTTACACCAATGTTCCTGGGTCCAGAGAAAGCATGGCAGAACTGAGCCCACCTGCAGGAGAGGTTGAGCAAAAGCAAGGCCAAGCGAGGATACTGGAGTAAAGGCAATGTATTGCTCTGGCAGGAGTCCCTTGTTTCCAGAAAATAATGGTGACGTGCCCCTGGAGGTAAAAGCGTAAGGGGATGCTCAGGAGGATAAGGGGAGATGTTGAGGAAGAACCTTGTTAAAATGGAAGGGAGGAGGTCACCCATGAATGGTAGATATTTTATATTGAATCCCTGAAACAAACGTGAGATTCCTTATGAGGAAATGGACCTCCGAAATGGAAATGCATGATTTCAAGCCAGCCTTCTGACATTTTTGCATCTGTATAGTGATGTTTGAATGTTGCTGTGTTGGAGGCACTGCTATTTCTCATCAGGCTGTGAGGAGCAGCTGTATGTTTCTGATGATACTCTGTTTGCTGGCTAATTAAAAACTGGCATCAGGACAGTGGCTCTACAGTCATAGGGAGAAATTATTTTCATACCTGTTTCAATCTTTTAAAAATATACAACAGATGCTTCCTCCATTCTCTGCTGCCAAGCCACAGGGAACCCCAAACATAAAAAGAAAATCCCAGTTTCAGGCAGCACTGTAGACCCATCACCATGGCTGAAATAGTGGTGTGGACAAGACAAGATCCTGTCTTGTGCAGGGTTTCCCTAGTAAAGCGAGAGGGTTGTCCAGGGTTTTGATCTCATCTCATTTAACTCTGTTTTCTCAGCCTATTGGAGCTAGTTAGGTTTTTTTAAGGGAAAGCATCAAAACTGTTGATTTGCAACTGGTGAATTTTTTTCTCACACTTGTGTCAGCTAAATATTTATTCAGCTAAACTTCTGTCAGGAAATCTTTCTTGGCTCCAGAAGAGAATTCTTTATCAAAACTGAAAAAGAAACCAATGTAAACTAAAAATCTTTTGGAACAGGAATATTGTTTTGGGTCCTGGTCTTGCTGTGACTTTCAAAACTTCCCTTGAAAATGTACCTCTGTATACTGTAGTTCTTCTAAACAGCAGATAGAGATAGAAATAGGCAGCAACAGGTATCTGTAAAGTACAAACAGCACATTTAATGTATATGTTCTTGAACTGGCCTAGTAGTGTTTTCAGGTTCCAGCATCATCAACTATCTGAGAGGACAACTGAACTCATGTGATTTCTCCCATTACTTCTCTTCATATTGGCAAATATAAATACTTCTGACATTTCATTCATTTTTTTCTGGCCCTATTCAAGTATTAAGTTACCATCTGGTTACTCAGCTGTTCCCACTGGATAAACCAAATAAATGGGTTTTGACACTTGGTATTCAGTACTCTTTACTGCAGTTCTCTTCAAGTAATTCTTGACATCTGTATTTTATTTGGCATTTTTCTTCTGGCTCATAAGATCAACTTTCCTTTTCCCTCAACACTTTCAATATGCTAGCAGACTTGTAAGGAATGTCTCATGATTATTTTCCTAGGGAGCTGCACTATTTTAGAAAAATCCATGTTTTACCTGTAGCTAAAATCCTACCTGGTAACATTTGTAGCATGGAGTTTTTTCAGGTGATGAATGCACTATCAGGTCAGCTCTCCTTGTGTAAGACAGATGACATAGTGCTGTCATCAAGTACTTTTTCTACTCAAATAGTACTGGACTGGCCTCAGGCAGGCTATGAGACGATGTGATGTCTGCATTTTCTTGTTTTACCATCACTCGCAGGGACAACAACTGATCTGTTTTCATGCTTTGCTATAGCCTGAGCCACATCCCCTTAAAACCATGTTGTTTTGCTCTGTTCAGTTGTAGTTGTACTTATCTAGTACAAGTTGTTGAAACCCAAAATACATTGTTGCCTTAAGTAAATGGGAAAGTAGAATAACACAATGCTGAATATGGCACAGATATAAGTGATTTCTGAGGAAGTAAAATTTAATTGTTGTTCATCATTTTCAAGAGTTTAACCTGGGGAACCCTTTCTTCTAAGATGCTAATAATATGCTCTGATAACTGTTCAGCTGGCATATTAGGTCAGATCACCAAGTAACTGTTTCCATGAAAGAAAATACAAAGTTCAAGACAGAGCCTTTGAAACATCAGGCCCTTGCCTGATGACCAGTTGAAATCTCTGACCCGTTTGAGTACTGAAATGGCTGGTTCACTGATTGAGTTATAGCTGTTTGAGGCCTCAATTCACGGAAACAGGAAAAAAAAAGTGGTTTTGCAGTCATTAACGATGAAAGTGACCATATAAAAATGAGTGTGTTGCATGTTCAAGACGCATGTTCATTTTTGGTTTATCCAAGAAAGCTATATGAGTATCATTTAAACACAAAGCAGTTAATATTTTTAATGTGTAATCTTTCGTAATTGAAAATAGGTGTAGTCAGAGGAAACTGAAGTCTCTGTTTGTTGAAATTCTTGCTTTCTGTGCTGCATTTTATTTTGATAGTAATATGCCATTGCCTCACAACCTGACTCATTCCAGGTTGAACTGCTCCTTGCCAGCAAGACTCCTTAACTGCAGTTCCTAGCTAATAATATCAGCATCACATGTTTGAAGTTGTGTTTTGTGTATTACTGCTTAAGGAATAACACTTGAAAAATATTTCTCCTATCCTCTTTGGTTGTTTAGTCCTTCCTTCGTTTCTGCATACAGCAAGTGCATGCTGTAGAAGTGAATTGTTCTAGCATGGCTGGGCTGTGCTGGCTGAGGCCTCAATTGGCGAAACAGTGGTAAGTTCCAAAGCTTCACATTGCACATTCAGACCCGTTAGATGATGTGCAGTATAGGATGCATTCAATTCAAAGGAAATCTCTAGAATTCATATCTGTCATTGATAATAAGATCACTGCATACAGTGGTATAGCAAATTGGATAGAACTGCTCTTCAGTAGACCCTTAATTTAATTTACAGTTTGGTGCTGTGTTCCTTCCAACCTCTTTCTCATAGTTGACTGAAGAAATATGCACTGGCACAACTAATCTGATTTGCCACTTACATGTGTGAGAAAGCATAATTCAATAAAAGGATGCAAAATGCTTACACATTTTTCAGCCACGGTCTTGCCAACTGTAACAGCTATGTCTGCATATAACTTACTCAGTGCAGGCTGATAAAAACTTTTTTTTTTTTCTGAATTATTGCAAGCTTAAGACTCTCAGCAGGCCTGGTACACCTGTTCACAATCACCTTAAGAGGTGTGCACACCTGCGTGTATGTGCATGCTTCCAGGGGTCAGTGAGCATCTCATGACAATTGCCTCAAAAACTTTTTGGGGCTCTAGAGTCTTGCCAAGGATAAATGTTTTTCTAGGTCATCAACTGCATCTATCTTAGCAGTGAAGCTTCCTGTTGTACCAGAGTATTGCTAAGTGAAAATGTGAGAAGGGCATTAGGGCCTTCACACTACCGTGTTTTCTACCATTTGTGACAGGAGAAGGATTAGACAGGATGTCACCTGCACTGTCCCATCTGATCACAGCGAAGAGTGATATGTCATGGTAATTGCTTCCATCTGTCTTTTCTCTTTTTCTCTTGCAGATGGCAATGATGGTGGCATGTTTGAAAGCTTGCTTTGCTTCTCAATGTTGACACTGCAGTGTCTCTGTTGAAGGAGATAATAAATGAACGAGGAAAATTGTACTGCCAAGTTATTATCTTTGCACTCATGAAATCAGAGTTTTTGCTACACATAACTTGGAGAAAAAAAAAAGCAAAGTATTTGCTTTTGATTGAGAACATCAGTGCTTTGCTGGCACGAAGCTGAAAATCAATTAGCTGTCAGGCCCTAAACACTGACAGGTCACCTGAAAAATCAGCTTTGATTATGTGGGAAGTTAAAAATTCTGTCTGTCTGATCCACCAATTTTCAGTCATATAATATCTGAAATAAAAATAATCAGCATATACAGTGCTCTCATCTGCACTTCCTTCTCCAGCATTTTGAGAAGAACTTGGAGTATTCCTCACCTTTGTCTCACACTAACCCTTCCTCATTCTTGCAGGCTTACCTGATAACATTCAAATTCAAAGTCTCTTTGTAAGTCTCTAGCAGAGGTAGCTTTTGTGCCCCACTACAGCAGATGGCAGCACACAGAGGATGGCGGAGCAGCTCTGCCAAGCACCATGAGGCCACGGCCAGGCTGCTTCCAGCGCTTGCACCACCCTTGTGTCTTTGACCTTGAACCAAGGTGACCAAAGAGGACCTAAAATAACATGAGGAATAACTTGCATGAGAGACTGGAAAGAAACATCTTTAATGTAAAAGATGAGCTCCGTCGCTGAGATGGACAGGCCGGAGAGAACATGGCTGCCTGCCGCCCCAGGCTGGTTAGTCAGCGCCCCCCCAGCCCCTGGCCAGGCTCCCCTCGGCTCCACCCACTGCCTCCAGAAGCGAGCAGCACCGCCCACTGTTTAAAAAAGACATTTCACACAAGAAAATGTTCTTTATCCTCCTTATCCCTCTCCCACTGACCTCTTCCAGAGGGACAAGCTCCCTGCTGGCCCCAGGAATGGCGCCTCGCTGCTCCCTCCCCCCCCACCCCCCAGCACCCCTTCTGGCGTCTTCTGGAATCTTCCGCTGCGGCAGCCGGCCGCAGGGCAAGGCTGGCTCCGGCTGGGCCCTGCGCCTGAAACGGGCGTCGGGACCAGCCTCCTCCACAGCTCGCACCGCAGAGAAGAGCTTGCGGCTAAAGTTTTACACCAGTATTAAAACAAAAATGAGTTCTCTTGCATTTACCTATCTGTTTGCTCAAAAGTGCATGAAATAATGATGTCGTCTAGGTGGGGAACGCAAGGCAGTCCCACACCCCACATGAATTTCTCATATGAGATATAGATCTTTGTGGTAATGCTTGTGACAGCCATATGCATAAAAATTCACCAGAATTGTGGAACAATACAGCTTGAGGAATTAGAGTGGTCGCCTGGCCTGAAAGGAGGAATAAATGCGATGTTCAGGCATTTTGTTACGAATGATTCATCTGGCTGCTGTCAGTGAGTCAGCCCTTTCTTCGCCTCCGTGGATAGACGTTTCAAAGTCTCTGCCTAAAAGGAGAAGTGCAGTTGGCTAAAGACGCTGTCCTCAACCGCAGTGACAATGCTGTTGCTGGGAAGGCCGTCAGCTTCGGCGGTGCAGGGCTGCCTACCTCTTCTCACCGCTGAAGAGCTGCTTGCCACAGCTCCCCGTAGGCACTGTGGTCCAGGCTGCCCAAATTTGGCTCTTTTGGGTAACCCGGATCAGCTTATTTGAGCACTCGCTGGCTGGTGAAAGTGATGGTGCTGGCCAGGGAGTGGAGCAAGGACCAGGTGGGTGAGGTCAGCCCTCTCACCCGTGTAGATATCCAGCGATTCACCTCTATCTCAGGCTATGCTGAAAACTAAATATTCCCACAATTGCTAGTCCTTGTAAAAATATAAGCTGTTCTCCTTTATGTTTGCCTTCAGTTTGTAGACAGGAGGTGGCCATTACTTTCCAGTGTCCCGCTGCTTCATTGCAGGTGGGTGCAGCCAGGCTCTAGGGCAATGCTGGCCGCAGAGCCCCTGCTGACCTGCTTTCTCCCGTGCTCAGGCACGATGGAGCCCTGCTTGCAAGCTGTATCCAGCTCAATAGCTCACGGATGGCAACTCCTAACGCAGGCTGTAAGAAGACAGGTGTCTGTGAAGCAGTAGGTCGTGAGAAAAAGTCCAGAAAAGTCCTGAAAGAAATTAGTAAACCTATCTTCAGAATAAATTGGTGAATGTGCTACCATTTCACTGTCAATTTTCTCCACAATTTTTCCTATTTATTTCAGTGTCAATTTTCTCTGCAATTTTTCCTCTTTATTTCATGGTCTAGTGTTTTGTCACCTTGCTTTCTGGCAGTTTGTTTATCTCTGTAGCCCTAAAAGAGCCTATATCTTTCTTAGCAAAAAGCAAAGCAAAAAAAAAGTCATATCTGCAGCTATCCTTGAACACCTATTAATATCTTTTTTCCCTCTGGTAGCATAAGAGACTCACTGACTGGCCTATCTAGTTACGGCCTATCTAGCACGATGTCTGATAAATTTATTATCTTGAATATGGCGCGTACACCAAATATGTGCAGTGTTGTATATTAGCTGATATTTCAAATAGCAATTCTGTGCATTTGAGGAGTTGAAAGGGAGCTCTGCTAATCTTTCCTCAGTTTCCCATAGCATTGTATGTTACACTGCTGGGTTTTCATAGGCTGTAGTATGAAATGTAGAATGTATCTTGTTCAAACCCAAATGTTTTGAAGATGATTGCTTCATTACACTTTAGCCAAACACTGAATTCTGAGAAAAAGCCCTGGTGTAGCACATCCATTCGGTTGTTTCCAGAATAAGCACTCACAGAATCACAGAATCGCAGAATGGTTGAGGTTCGAAGGGACATCTGGAGATCATCTAGTCCAACCTCCCTGCTCAAGCACGGACCTCTAGAGCATATTGCCCAGGATCACATCCAGATGGGTTTTGAATATCTCCAGCGAAGGGGACTCCACTACCCCTCTGGGCAACCTGTTCCAATGCTCTGTCACCCTCACAGTGAAGAAGTTTTTTCTCAGGTTCAGGTGGAACTTCCTGTGGTTCAATTTCTGCCCATTGCCTCTTGTCCTGTTGCTGGGCACCACGGAGAAGAGGCTGGCCTCATCCTCTTGACACTCCCCCTTCAGATACTTGTACACATTTATGAGATCGCCTCTCAGTCTTCTCTTCTCCAGGCTGAACAGGCCCAGCTCTTGCAGTCTTTCTTCAGAGGAGAGGTGCTCCAGCCCTCTAATCATCTTGGTAGCCCTCCGCTGGACTCTCTCCAGTAGGGCCATGTCTCTCTTGCACTGGGGAGCCCAGAACTGGACACAGGACTCCAGGTGAGGCCTCCCCAGGGCTGAGGAGAGGGGCAGGATCACCTCCCTCCACCTGCTGGCAACACTGCTGGTAAACACTAAAGTTTGGACGTGAATTGTTACTGGCAGGGAACACTCAATACCTGTGTTGCAAAAGCATCACATATGAAATATGGCTGCAACAGCACATGCACACAGTGTACTGGCAACACAAAAAAGCACTATTCCTTCAGTTTTGATTTATGTTCAGCTGTATTGTGTTCCCAGTGTTATGAAGGCACTTTTGTGCTGTGCGCTTGTGCTCACAGAACCTGGAGCGCTAACTTAGATCAAGCTGTGGCTGAGCTTAGATCTTTGGGCTGAAGCAGTCTGAGAGCTCCTCTCCATGCCTACTTTTTCTGACCCCTCTTCTGTTGGGCCTGCACCAGTGTTTGTGTAGCTGAGCAGTGAACAAACTGAAATAGATTGGCAACAAAGGAGCCAGGCAAGCTTCCCATCCTAAATGGCCATGCCAGCCTACAGACTGCTTTGCCAATACAACAGGAAGGTCAGCATACCTGTCAAGATAAGTGATGGAGAGTCTGGGGAGAGACTGATACAGCTTAAGCTGGCCCTGCCAGCAAGAAACAGCAGCTGCCTCGCTCACCTATAACAAAAATAGATCGTGGCAGAGCAAGCTTGTGCCATGCTAACACTTAAATAGCCTCTAGGTCCTGCTCAGAGCATTTTCCTGTGTCTGATGCATCAGTGTGTGAGAGGCCTGAGCTGAGGCTTCAGAGGATAGAGGCATTTGTGTTCAAAGCTGCACTGTTAGCTTGGCTTGCCTATATTTGAATGGAGACTTTCAGGCAGGAAGCACAATTGTTGTTAGTAATTGGCAGTATCCACAAGCCCCTGATAAATGTTTTGTTCAATTAATTGCTGTGTTACCAAACTGCTCGATAGGGTGAGGTTTCTTCTTAAGGCCAAGCTGACCTGATGGTGAGCTGCCAGCAGAAAAACTGGTGTAGACCCCTCATCTCCAGCTCCATAGTCCCATCCCCTTCCTTATGTTAGCTCTGGCACAGAGTAGTCATTCCTGGTAAGGATAGTTTCCTGCTGATTTAGCTTCCTGATTGAGCTGAGGGCTGGTTGCCAAACACCAGGGAAGGCAGGCAAGTGGTGGGAACATGCAGCTAGGACCAGGTAGGGGCAGGCAGGCCAGCCTCACTTGTAGTCAGAGCCGATTAGGTGCAGTATTGTAAAAGTGTCCTACGGGAGAACAAGTCACTGCAAATGCCTCCTCTGCTACCTTGAGAATGAGATGGCTGGAAGTCGATCAAGCATGCAGTACCTCTCCCAACCAGCCAAGGCTACAGTACCTCTCCCAGTATGTTACACAATACAAAATTTGCTCTGCTGTGCTGAGCCAGAGGGGCCAGTGAATAGTTTTCGTGGCGTGGCATAGATGGTGCTGCAGCTCCAGTTTCAGATTTTGCTTGAGTACCTGGTTTGTCTGGCTGAGCCTGTGAAGTGGTGCCCAGTGAACACGTGAATACACACAAGCACGAGTTTACCTGCAACCAGAGAGATGTAATGTCAAAAGCAAAGAAGTTACTTGCTGGATAACAAAAAAGGGGACTTCCACATGATATAGAGGTATTTAAAATATGCATACATTACAATAGATTTGTCTGAAAGGTGATCTATGACTATTCAAGGAGAAAGATGCCCTCCCTAATAACGTACCTCCTGCTCTGAGCAATTACCTGTTAAGGCTTATGCCATCTTCATTGCGTTACACTGTCCACTTGGCATGCAAGAAGCCGAAAGAAAAACAGAGTCAGAAAGCAGAGTGAACGGCATGCTACAGTACTCGTGGAAAATTAAAAGAGATTTTAAACTACAGGACCAAGGTTAGGTGAAGCGAATTCCAGTGCTACCATTGGGCAAATGGTGTTTGTTACACACGAAAGAATGAACTTGCATCGTGTGGCTAAAGGCTGAGTTGCTACAATGAAAGCTGTGGTTTGTTTTTTTTTTGGCTGAGTTCAGGGTAGAAGCATCCCATCTGAATTACAGTAACTCTCCTCCAAATTTTATATAAGCTGCCTATAAGGTTAGCTGTCTAGAGGGCATTTAATGAAAATTAAAAATAGAGATATTATTAAAAAATAAAAAAATCTGCATGCATCATTGCTAACATTTGTTGAAATAAGAAGGGTCATGGAATATTAAAAATAAAAGTTGTGAGTTAAAGAGGGATGTGAAATTCAACCAATAAGTCACTCGAGGGAAAATTTTTATGAAATATGGTAATAAGCCAAAGCATTTGTAACAGTAAGTCAAAGATAAGAAATATTCAAAGAATTATTGAAAGATTTAGCACAATAGACCCATATGCATTGATTTAAAATATAATTGTCTACAAATACATCACACTAAATGCTTTAAAAACATATTCATTTTAAAACTGCCAAAATTTCTGAGGAACTGTGCATAACTCACAAAGCTCCCAGGCACTACAAAATGGAAATAAAATATTAGCAAAAAATATTTTGCACTGTCTCTATGGTAATAAGAACAGTTTTGTTTTTTCTTCTTAACAAGTACAAAGAGACTGCACAGAACTTATATTTCATTTGTAAAGAGAACCAAATGAGCCGGAATTTTTTACGCAGAGGTTACCTGTGCCCTCAGAGTTTAAGATCCATGTCATGACTTGACTAAATCAACATAAGCTGGGTCAATTTACTTTTTCCTGGATTTTAAAAAAGATTAAGCAAATGAATAGACACTTGAAGAAGCCAAGTTGAAGATTTTATAGTGCAAGGATCATACTGAGTTAACAATTAAAATTTAATCAATAGGCTAAATTGATCATCAAATTAACACAACAGGTAATCAAAAGAAACTGTGCAGTTGACTCTAGCTGAGACTGTATTGTCTTGCTTTCAGAAATTTAAACTTGTTCTGCTTACATTCTGACTACCCAGAGCTCTAGCTGATGTATTGTATTGAAATACCTGATGAGGGACATCATTGATATCTGTTGGATATAAAACCTTTACAGGGCCTAAGCATCAATTCTTATCCTGGGCATTTGTCAAGGAAATTTCTCTGGGTCTTTTCAAGAAAGTACAGATTGGTGAGGATCCTAAATGGCTGTGCTTTAACACTTAGGCTGGCCTCAATAACTCTGTCTCGGGCACCCAGAAATTATACGATACAGCACTTAATGTAGATACTTAATGTATCCAGCCTTCCAGAGTGAAATCCAGACACCTGTACTTAGTGCTTTACACAAGGGTATAAGGATATTTGGACTTCCCCAGATGACAACCTCCCGCTTTTAGCACACTGAACTCACTAACTCGCACTTGAAGTCAATGTGATTAGCAGGCAGCTTCCAAAAGGATATGCAGAAAACAGAAGAACCTTTGAACCCCCATGGCCCTCTGGTCTGTGAGCACTTTATTTCAGATGCATTGAAGCATGTCTGTTCATCATGCTTCTGCTGTCCTACAGAGAGATACTTGTAGCCTATCTTTCAATTAACTGAACTTTCTTTTTCAAAACCCAGCTAGAGGCAGAAGAGGAGCAGTGACCTCCTTTTATATGATGGCCCATTCCTTAGCACACGAACATCGGAAGGAGAAGGCCTCTATTCAGTTTGCTCCTCAGGGTGCAGGGATTGACACCTACTGCTCTTGCAAGTGTGTTGAATAACGAGGCTATTGGCTTTAGTAGGCCAGGCAGTGAACAGTTTCCAGCTGTCTCTACAAGCAAATCAAACAGCCCTCAGCAATGCTGAGGGCTCAGTTGAGTACTGAGTCCAACTAATGCAGGCTGGCCCACATCTCTGCTTATAAAACTTTACTCTGTAAGCACTATTTTAACAGGGTGATGGTGTCCAAATTGCCTACATGGAACAGTACCTGCACTATTAGATGCTCAGACACCCTAGCTGTGCCTGAGAATCAGGAGACTGCTAGCTGGCACAGGCCAAAAGTGTACCAAATAACAATATAGAACATTGCACTCTTGCACACTGTTTAATTTACTGTACAAAGGCTAACCTCCATGCTTCCTATAAAATTGTGCTTCTCTGCATGGAGAAATTCAAAGTCCAATGGGGAATGCAGTGAAGGCAAAGAGAGAGGTAGCAGGGCCGGGTTCTAACACTTGGGGCCCTCAGTGTTGTAGCCATCCTTATTCTCAGAACTTTCTGCTGCAATAGGCATTGGATAAAACATATAAATAACCCCAGGAGCAAAACCCAGGTTTCTTTGCTTCCAAATGAGCACTCAAATCACCTATATTTAAAGAATCATGTTCCTTCTATCCCAAAATTAGCAAATCCTGATTATGAATGCAGTAACTTCACAGCTGTAGCCCAATGGGAGAATAGTCCACCCAGCCACGACTATTCCTCAGGCATTGTGCTGAGAAGGAGAAGATTCAAGAGGAGAGGTGATTGAAAGTAAAACCCATGCAGAGGCGGGATGAGGTATCCATATGAGTTATGGAGGGAGACTGGGAGGTGAGAAGGTACTTGTAGGGTTGGCAGTAACATACTGCATAAAGTGGATTCATTGCACTTTGTTTCTGCCAAGTTAGCATAACATTCCTATCAGGTTATTTTTATTTTTGCTTTTCATTTCCTCAGTAACAAGTGCCTTATCATGAATAGCAGAAATAGCTATTTGTTTTAACATTAGGTAGACAGAGACTGTGAGGCTGGCTTTAAAATAAATTCATAAGTGAGATCTTTTAGGCCTTCAGAAGGCCTCAAAGTTACTTATATCCCAAGGTGGGCAGCTGTCCAGAATGTCCTGTATTGAGTCTTTGAACCACATGCCTTTTGATTTGATGTTTAGAAATACAGCGAGTAGAGCTCAAAACCCTGTTCTTCAGAAGCAAATTGTCCCTGTGTTCTTATCCCCATTTTTCCTTTACAATGCACGACATTAGTAGGTAATTTGCATTTCTTCTGTTTTGATAGAAACAAGAAGTAGATGTTCCAGAGACGCCAGTGAAAAGGTTATCAGCAGGGGTTTGTTTAGGCAGTTTGCAAGAAAAGCTGTAGTAATTCCCTAGCTCCCAGCAAGTCTTTGGCTGTTTTCGAATTCATTGTTCTTTGTGGGCCTCAGAAGAGCAGTAATTCAAAACTACTATATCTAAAACCCTCTGCATGTTATTCTTCCCAGCACAACACTTTTCCTGCTCTTGTGTCTTGTTTTCCTAACTCCACAAGCCTTTGACAAATATTTACATACCAAACAAATGATTAAACATTTTTGTCTTCTAAAACTAGATGCAAGGTAAAGATAATATTAGAGTTCACATTTAAACACTTATTTTTCCCCTCAATTCCATTAGAAAGGAACTCTTTGCCACAGTGAAAGACTGACATGTAGGGGCCATTTTCTGCTTTGTAGAACTTGACATACCAAAATTTCTTTAGATGTGTCAGTTTGCATGCCTAAATTCTCTCTCTTTCTGTGCTCATGTAAAACAAGCCTTGCATTGTCTTCTTTCATTAGAATCTTAAAATCCACATGATTTCTTCCTCCTCTACCCTGAACTAGTTTAGGAATTCGATTAACTACTAAAATTATGGTGGCACTTTGGAATACTGTCCTTGCTGGCTTGGAATGTCACGTTAGGAAGGCTACTTATTTCTATTTTATATCTAAAAAGAAATTACCTTCTACAAAGAAATCCTTGGTTGCACATCCCAAATGTATTAGATGAGTAAAAAGATGATGTCATATGCTTCGAATTAACAACCTGAATAGATAGAGGAAGGCTGGAGAAGTGATGCAGCACGAACTTTTTTCTCATTCAGAAATTACTTGAAGTTAATAGTGAGTACAAAGACATATGGCATTTTTATGGGTGCTTTCTCATGGTGCGGTATGACAACACTGATATGCAACCCTTTTCAACTACTTATAGATCATGTAGTTAGTACTTTCATAGTGAAAAGGGTGGTAAGAATTATAACAAAAAAGGAGAAAGATTAGCTGTGCCAAACAATGCTTACAATAAAGGAGAAAGCCTGAAGTGTGTTTATTTATGATAGCAAAACCTGGAGGTGAATGAATTCTCTGCTTTTCCGGTCAAGTTCCCCCTTTAATTTTAGCCCCACCCTTGTTTCTTGGATATAAATCAGCTTCCTGCTGGCAGATAAAAAGGCACGCTTTGTTTAAAAAAAAAACTGCCAAGGCATCATTTTTTAGTGTTCAGACACTTATTTGTCTTGGCTGGTGGTGGTACAGCCGTCAGCTGAAAGTCTTTCCCAGACAATAGGCAAAAGCTTAAAAGGACATTTCGCTGTTTTAGGGTTGCTCCAACAACTAATTCTGGATGTGTGATCTCCACTTGTGTCTGGTCTCATGCAATTTCATTTGGTGAAGAGGTTCAGAACCACTCCGTTCAAGAGCTAGCTGGCATATAGAAAGAGGATACAGAACATTAGTACACACATACATAAACATGGAAAACATATAGAGCTTCTGAGAGCTTCTAAGAGAAGAGTACACTACCTTTTGGAAGAAGATATAGTAACTCTATGTGCAAGACGCCACTAAGGTTTGAATGAGAGGCAATAAAGGATTACCTGTTTTTTCCGGAAGTCCAGGGCCAAAACCAGTGGAGATTTCCCATGCAGGGTTGAGAACCATCTACCTTGAAAATTCTGCTGCAGTTAGTAAATATGTGCCACTTCCTGCAATCAGAATTTGTTCCTTGCCAGTGTATCTGTGTGTCAGACCTTATTATACCCTGCACTTTGCCTGGCCTGAGCTGATGTTTGTGTGGGAACAGACTGCAAGAGGCTATCGCAGTAAGCCCTGCCCTGGATGCTCTCTGGTGCTCCCAGATGCACCATGCTTACCTCAGGCCTCCACACTGAGTTCTTCCTTCAGCCTCTGCTCAATTCTGATAACGACTCAGATTGAATCCCTGGCAGTATTTCCCGAGCCACTGGAAATTTCAGTTACATGAATGTGTCTATTGCACAAGAAAAAGCATTGCGCTTTTTTGTTTTTTGGTTTTTTTTTTTGAATTATTACATAGAAAGGGGTGAGTCCATAGCCAAACTTCAGTGACTCTGAAACTTGAACAGATGTAAATACAATCCGAATTAATTAAGAAGTTTTATTTAATCTTTCTCCCATAGCATATGGTAAAGATTACTGGAAAAGAAGATATTGAAACCTGCTTGAAGAAGTAATGCAAAGGCTGTTAGCTAGAGCAACCTAACTGGCTTGAAGTAAACAGGAGAGGTTAACGACAATAAGCAATTAGTTAATTTTGGGACTGTGGGATTGTTAGAGCCTGTGTGACTATGCATGGTCAGGAAGTTTTCATACTTTTCCCCTGAAAATATATTCTAAACTGCTACTCCTCTTTCTCCTTTTTTCTCAGTTTGCTTTCATACTTATGATGACTCTCAGCTTAGTTCAGTTCAGTACCATTCACTTCCAAATTCCAATTCTGTGTTGTTGAATGAGTATTCTCATAAAACAGAGAAAAAGAAAGAAGAGTACTCTGTGATTTATCAGGGGCATCAAAATACGGCACATTTTATAGATACCATGTCAGAGTAGATTTTTTGTCAAGCTATCCACAGTGTTTATAGAATGATCTCTAAGTTTCCAGAACTCCGAAAGAAAAATTGAATCATTTCCCAGCATAAAGCAATCTGACATCCAAAATGGTATTGTGTTGGAGCAATATGACATCTTCATAAAGTTTGTGACAGGCCATGAAATTACTTTCTGAAATAAGCCAAAATGCAAATCAGAGAAGGCCGCTACACAGCTAACTAAATGAGTTGTCATTTTGCAGATACCTCACTGCACAATGCACTAGGTATACAAATTTCCATCCAGTGGAATGTGAGTATAACCTTACTGCATAATTTGCTACAATGAATGATTTTACTGGGAACTGTTAAACTGAACTAAATATGAGATAGAAATTAGCTAGCAATTGGAGAAAAGAGAACATCTAGCAACCATTTTCTGGGGAAAAAATAAATAGCTGGCACACTGTTTTATCAATATCCAAAGCAATGGCTGCATGTTACCGTTCCATGAGCTGCACAAGTGAATCCTAATCCCACCCAAGCTGCCTATGTCTGCTCCCTCCTAGCTGTGCTGATTATCTTTGTGTGCCTAGTCAAAATGATCAAGCTTCAACAAACAAATTTCACAGATATGGTTATAAAACACCCAGCAGCTGAGGAGGTAAAAATCTCTCCTGGCAGGAGCGAATGACTGGGAATGGCAGGGGGAAAGAAAGGGAGAGGAGAGAAACATTAACAAGCATTGTGAGACAGTAACATGTAAGCATAGACTTCAGGATGAAGGGCCTCATTTTAGAAAAGCCAGAGGCATCAGAAAAATGTTCCCGCTTTGGAAATTAAGGTCAGAAATGTTGAAAAGACTAATAAAAATGTTACCCTTATTTAAATTGAGCAGTTGGAATTATGTCGATAGATTTTAATAGCAAATGATTAGAAACAGATTCATCTTTAAAAAAGGCCAAAGCACACCATGCTGATTACATAAACTAGGTCACCTCTCTTGGCTAAACTCTATAAGGCTTGAGAGAAGAGCTTGCACAGATAATGCCAAAGGGAATGTGTTCTAGCACTAGATCCATCCGGCAGATGATAGCACAAAGCTAGTTTATTAATTACCATTACTTTATCAAATCATAGAAATCACAGAAATGTGGAGTGAAAGGGACCTAAAGTAGTCCTTTTTTGTGCTTGGATGATCAAGTAAACCTGTACCTTCTCTAAGAGATACTTGCCTAAGCCAAAATCATCCCGGGCTGGGGATTTTGCTACCTCTTGTAAAGCCTGTTAATACCTTTTAGCACCTTTTTTTGGTGCTAGTCTTAAAAACAGAAATATTTTCCTGATAACTGCCTCGTATCTTCATTTATGGAAATTAATTTTTTCTTCTTGCTTTGGTAGATAGGGGGAACAGATGCATATAGCCTTTTTACAGGAAGGCATACAAAAACCTCTCTTAATCCATTCTTTTCTAGGCTACACATGCTCAGTTCATTGGATTTACTCTCACCAGATCATGTTTCCTAGACTCTGGATTACTCTTCTTACTGTCTTTTGAATTTTCTCCAAAGGCTCCCACATTTGCCCCAAGTGCGGTGACCTAAACTGATCATTGCATTCCAGCTGACACGTGACCAGTACCAATTAATGTTTGAAAATAGCCCCCATGATCCACATAAGATATTCTTATTAATGCATCCTGAAAACCCAGAACTTCATTTACCACTTTCTGCAGGAAGAACACACTATTAAGATTTTGCGATCCACTAAAGCATCTACAACTTTTTTCTGCAGTGTTCACAGTTTGCCAGCTATTCTCTATTTTGTATTTTTACCTTTGATTTTTTTCATCCTCATTGTGGGACTTCTTAATTTCAGACTACTTCTCTAATTAATTTAGATAATTTTAGGATTTTATTCTGTCCTCCAAAATGCTTCTGGTCTCTCAAATTTATGCTCTTAAATTTGTATGCTATTCTTTCAGCCAGGTAGAATATTAGTGAATAAATATTATTGACGATGATATTGAACATGATGTTTTACCTAGCATTTTATAGGACACCCACTGGCACCCAAATGTTACCTACATAACATGCCAGCAGCAAAATGAATTGTTTTAACTACAGCAGTCTACAAAAGGTTACAGTTCCAACTTGCCACATTGAGTACTAAATCCAGCGTTCAGCCACTGTAGAGATCCAAGCAACCAAAGCTCTCAGCATAGGCTGTTAGACACTTATGATTGCACAGATAAGTGTATAAAATACTACCTGAATTGTTAGTGTTACCCAGCCTGGCCTGCTGACAATGGGCACCATAAAGAAAGGGATTTATCCATATGGAACAGGTGAAGGGTGAAAGAGGTGAAATTCTACAAGCGTAAGCAGCCAATGAAGAAAACAGACTTGGAAATAACAACTAATATATGATGCACATTTACCAAGAGAAAACATTTTTTAAAGGTCTGCTTTGATGCTGTACTTTCTTTGCAAAACAAATTCCAAAGAGTCTTGTTTCTTTTGATATAATTTATGACACTGTTTATGACATGTTTGATTGTACCTGGATCAACATTACTGGACATTTCGCAACACAGTCACTGTCCTGTCCACATGTGCTTCCACACATATCTGGATAATATATCTGGAAATCTTTAAATATAGCACCCTTACAGGATATTTTTATGCTTTTCCATGCACAAAATTGCATGGCAAAATGTAGTAGTGATTTGTTATTTTGGACTGAGGAAAACAAATCAAGTACGAAATGCCTCCAAGCGAAAGATCAGATTCCATTTCTTTACCTTTTAAGCTGAGCAGCCCCATGAAGGTAACGGCTTTTGCAGGGACAATGACTTCTACAGTTGAAACTGACTTCCAAGGCCTAGGTGTTACACCTTTCAAAATTTCCCAGACAGTTGATGAAATTCCCATATAAAAGACAGAATGCTACATTTGCAGGGCTGTTCTACCCTTTGAGTATCAATACGCTCCAGCAGAGGGACCTGGGAGGCAAGAGACAGGCCCATGCCAGCAGGGCTGGCACCTTCCTCTCCTTGATCTACCCCTCCACGTCCAGCTCCGGGGAGGGGACTTCCAGTTGAGAGCCAGAGCAGGCAGATGGAAGAAGAAGAAGAGCTGCTCCATTTCTCCTGTCCTCAGGCAATACGGAGGGAAAGGAAGAGATGAACTGGGGAAAATTAGGTTGCCATGTGAAAAGGTGATGATTTCAAAGGCTGGTTGGAGTGAACAGGGTCAAGAAGCCTCTAGCAGAGCCCTGACAGTTTGAGTTAAGACAGAAAGCTGGGACACAGATGTAGGAAGATAGGTAACTATGTCAATGCTATTCATAATGACTTACGTCATTTACAAATGACGTCACTTACAAATTTAAGTTCTCTGTCCTAGGTGTTTATTTTTCTGCAGAATATTAAGAAACTCATAGTTAAGTTTGCTCAAACATTCTCCTTCTGATGAAGTCATATTAGGTACTTTGAACTTTTTCAGCATTCACTATTTAGGCTGACATTTGGCATATTTGCTTTGTGAAGGCACTTTTGTTGTGGTTGAGCCAGAAGTGTTCTGCTTCTAATGATAGTGAAGTGTGGGGAAAAAGCAAGTGCCTTTCCTATCATGAGAAATAAATGTGCAGCAGCTATTGCAGAAATCTAATATTACTGTGCCAGCCTGAAGGAGTGATACTTGGCAGGGAAAGTCCTTAAGCCATTCATGTTATTTTTGGTGGTTTGGTTAAAACTATATCCATCTGTCACAATCACGAAGGTTCAAAGAAATATTTTTCGTTTGCACAGATTGTCACCTCTCAAGTGGTGATTCTTTCATGCAGTGGCACCTTCCAACCTCTTGTCAGCACTGTATGTTTTTTTTCTTTATTTTGAATTGGCAAGGATATAGAAAGCAGGAGGCAGAGTGGCTGGCTACCCACAAGCAGACCTCCCAGGGCATTCTGGGGGGCTGCAGCATGGAGCTTCTCCACAGCTCCCTATCCTCATCCTTATCCCCAGGCCCAGGAGTTGTGGCCAAACCTGCCCAAAGGTTCACATAGGGCCTCCCCAGGTGGACCCAAAATTTCAGACTGGCAGACAAGCTAGTCCAGGAAGGTGAAGGAATGACTTCTGAGAAACTAGGAGAAACTTTTTTTCCTTTTTGTCTTTCTTTGGCAAATGTGCTGTAGGATGTTCTTAAGTGCATTGTAATTCTCTGTACATGTGTGCACTGCTTGCACAAAGGACTTGGACAAAGTCTTTTGATTTTGCTATAATTAGTGAGATATATATGTGCAATATTAACATACATTACTACTGTTTATTCAGTATCCCAGACAAGGAGCCTTTTTTTTATACAGTTCCTCACTATTTCGCTCAAGACAATTTAATATCTCTGTTATAAATGGTCTTTAGCTAATCTTTTTTAGATGTTCTTAGTTATTTCCACCTAAAGAAATAAGTCATCTCACTCTGCATCCGATCAGGAGAAAACAAAACCAGCAACAACCCCACTACAGCCAGTGAGTTTCATCACTGAGGTTTACTTCAATGCCTACCTTTCTCACATGACTCATTTGTTTCTATGGTCACTGGGGAGGGCATCTGTTAGTATAGGGAGCAAAAATAGACCCTTTTTTTTTTTTTCTGTCTCTGATTTAGAAAGGCATTAGCTTAAGAATGGGGATGTTATATCCACCCAAGGGAGCAATAACATTTCCTATACTATCCCAATGTTTCATCATACTATTTTGAAGAATTGTCTTTAGTGGTTTTTGTGAAATGCTTTGAGATCTCAGATAAAATGGGTTATATAAGAACTCAACCCTAAAAGATGATGAAAATTCTCTGGCCCTGATCCAGCAAAGCACTTAAGCAGATTTTTAACTTAAAGTGTTCAGGAGTACCCCTAGGGAAAAATACATGCTTAAAGTTAAGTGTATATTTCCGTGCTTTGTGGGATCAAAATCAGAGCTCTCAAATCCTTACAGGACTGAGCCCTCACGCTTTGTATTTTTATAGAGTATTTATTTACTGTGTTTCATAAATCTGAGTAGATCATTCACTCAAACACAATGTTATAGAGAGCTTTCGACCCTGCACTGTTGACATCAGTAGCTTTATTTCAATGGAAGACCAAATCTTAATGGTTTGATGGATTGATGAGCAAATCCTGCTCATCAATCAGACAAATAATACACATCTTGAATAGTAAATCATCATGGTCTGTGTCCTAAAGTTAGACACAAACAGTAATATTGTTTATCTAAAGCATTCAGAAATGTTCTGTGCATTTCATAAAGATAGAGAGAGGGAAACACTTTCTCCAAAGCATTTCCCATCTCTATGAAGAGCGACCCAGTAGGGAAGCATCACGTGTAAACAAGGGTGGTGAGGTGTGAAAGGGAAGAGGGACAAGGAGCACGACCACTTCTCAGGAGCATGACCACTTCTTAGGAGCAGAGTGCAAGCCCTGTAGAAGCACCTACCACAAACACAGTCTGCCTAATTGCAGGAGGAAGGAGTTAACAATCTGCCACTTTTTTAAAAAAAAGGAAGCCTTCCTTTCCTATGACTTCTCAAAGATGAGAAGATAGGCAATACCATAAAAGACAATAGTTAGGAGAGGCAATTAAAAAAAAAAGAGCAGGAGAGACTTTGGACACAAGAGGATCAGGCTGCAGATTTCATTCTCATCTTCAAAAAGGAAAAATTAGAAAAATGAGAAAGCACCCACTGGTAGGCTTTCCTACAGGGCCTTGGCTTGAGTTCAATAATATGCCTGTATTTATCCCTTGGAGGATGCCAGTGCTGCCTGTCCTATCTTGATAAATCATATCAGCATTGCTGTTCTGAAGCTCTGGGGGATATTTTTAGCACAACATTAATTGTCGCAACCATCTGGATATACAGTGAGAAGCTATCAATGAACCTATCAATCATATCGATATCAGTACTTAGCCAAGAGCAATGCTCCAGCTTGTTGTGTATTGTTCATAAACTCCTAATCCACTGCTTGCAAATATTCTGAGGTTTGGTTTTTTTTCAATCACCCTGACATCTGCTGGGAAGAGAGCACAGCCAACCACAAACAGTTGAGGTTCCTGCAGAACACTGAGGATAACTTTTTGACACAGGTGATGGAGAAGCCAACGACGAGAGGGGTGCTGCTGGAGATGTATTATGACTAGTGAACTGGACTGATCTAATGCTTCTTTTCATTTCTTGTTTTATGATTGCGATAACAAAAGGTAATCTCTAAAAGGTATTTCAAAAGTGTTTGAAACATTTTGTATGTTTTTAAAAAAATTAAAACCAGTTGATCCAGTTGAGCTTTTTGTCTTTGCAGCTCAGAGCTTTGTTAAAGCCTGGATGCTACCAAAGCTTTCATTTTTTTAATTTGGCACATGGTGCATAGTTCTTGTGCTTCATCCTACTTTCTCTATTGCTAATGGGAGTTGTCTGCAGGAAATTGAATCTACCCCGGATTAATTTTAAAAGGGAGTTTACACCCATAGACTGCCATTTAAACATCAGTTTATATTTTCTCTTGTTTTCTACTGGTGATCCTTCTTCCTTTTTCCAGAGGATACCTCTACTGCATTAAAAAGCTTAAGGCAGGGTTTTCTGTATTCCATTTGGCTTCCTTTCAAGAAACATGCCATGATATCATCAAGGAAAGAGCAAATGAAAAAAAATTTATATTCTGATATTTAATGAGCCCCCTGAACTTCCACCCTGTAAGAGTCTGTCCTCTGAACGGATAGCCCTTTCTTTCTCCCTGAAGTCTCTATTTGATGTGTGCCCATTGCAGCAGGGTTATTGGCAGTCTGTGGGGGTAATCTTTTCACATCTCTGGTCTTTTCTCAGGCTTTCTAAATCTGATCCAGTTACACATGGATGGCTCAGGGTTTTTCCCTGTGTCTATTTTTCTTGTGCAAAACCATTACTGTCATCTAATCAAGATATGGCAATAGTGTTGAGAGGAGCATTCAGACTGTGGAAATGCTGAATGCATTGTGCTAGATTTTGATAATTGATAAACTGAGCAGAACTGTGCCCATGAGTATTTGCATAGTTGCAGGCTACACTGAAAGTCCTAATGCTCTCAATATAGTGCAGTACTAGAGGTAAACCATAAGGCACAATCTCTTTTTTTTTAACCTGTAATAGCTTCATGAAATGCACAGCTCTCCAACAAGGTTATGGCTCTGCATAGTTTAGATTGTAACTCTTTCCGACAATCAAAATCATTTAACATCCTACTGAAACACAAACAAGAACATATTCCTTGTATAGACACCTATAAAAAACTCTTTTTTTGCTTAATAGTGAAATGGTATAGTGACTGTCACAGCCAATTTAGGATTTGTTAGTAAGTGCCCCAAATCTCTGAGTCAAGCCCTAGACCTTGGGAAAATGTAATGATTTTGCTATAAAATCCACAGCATTCTGATATAACTGCTCAAATCTGCTCAGCTACTATTCTTATTTAAAGATTAGTCATAGTACTCCATTATATTTACTATTTTCTATGTTTTCAGTGTATTTTAGCTCTTGCTGTACTGTAATTTACACAGTACCACCTCAAAGAAAGTTCAGACAAAACTATTAGCACTTAAAAAGGTTTTGGATCTGTTACGCCTGAAATTTAAATCCATGTGAAGTTCTTTGAAAGGTCCTATAAAGATAACTCTGTCATATTCTTCAGGGAAAAGAGAAAAAATGGAATATTTTAAATTAATTTTGTATATATGTGTAAGGAACTGGATTTTTTATCTATTCCTAGTTATTTCAGTTTGTTTCTACAGTTAAGTGATTTTTTTTAAAATGATGAGAAAACTGCAGAAAAAATTCCTCTTCTGGGTATGTATGAGACATAAATTATTTTATTCTACATTTGTGCTTTTTCTGTTTTCCATAACTTTGATCACAAGAATATGCTGCATTTTATGCCAGTTAGATTTTCTGCAAATTCCCATGATAATGACTGATGTATTCTGTTTGTGCCGACAGAGTACATCAATGAGCAAATGCCAGAAGCATGCCAAGCATGATAAGTTACAGCAGTGGTCAATACCAGTATTATTCATTGTACAAAAGATATTATGTTGCTGCTGCTGTTTTGTTATTTTATAAAGCGCTCTCTGTGGGCTATGGACCAGATCCTGACAAGAACGTTGATAGACAATTTCCGGCTGATTCAGGGCATTTTATCTTCTCTGTTTAGCAAGAGCAATTTTAATTACTGCAAATTGAATCAACAAGCCACACTAGATCTTCTTTAAATGCCACCCATCTGGCTCTGCCCTATTTCCACCACTTTCTTGCTTTTTTGACACTCCTCCTGCCCCACTGAGACTCACAGTCAGAGATTCACAGGCATCAAATTCACTTGGCAGTCTGACTGTGAAGAAGGCAAACTGTTCTCCCTCTTGAAAAGACCATAAACCCTGTCCTATTTGTAGAACAGTCAGAAATGCAGCCTACTAGCTTAAGAGCTGTGACTCCTGAAGAGCTACTCTCATCTTTGAGGTAGGTGGTCTTCAGTGGATGCTGAGTATGGTGAGATACCGTGTTCTTTGGGGATATGATCCTTACCAAAATTTGAGTCAGAAAAAGGAAAGCTCCTCCAAACAGATGCTTAGCTGCTAAGCAACATCAGCACAAGGTAAATCAAACAATAGGTTGGTACATCAGAGAGAGTTTTTCTTGGTTTTGGTTTATCCTTTGTAAATCTCAAATTAAATTGGGAACTATATGGTCTTCTTATACCACGAAAGGTAAACTAAAAGTCACTAACTAAAAGTGACTAAAAGTCACTGCCTTATTAGGTTCAAGAGGTCATTGGTGTTCATGCCTATACTCAATGGCCAATGCAAGTTGAAAAAGTTTACACAGGAAATGCAGAAGGCATATGAAGAATGCTATGGCTTTGCTTGATGCACCACAGTTTATAGCTAATGCAGTCTCTATCTAGAGCCCTGTGTGGTTCCTTTATAAGACAAAAATAGACAAACTGTGTTAATGAGACCTGCAGGCTTCTCTGGAGACAGAAAGGGCAGAAGTGTGCAAAACCTTCCAGCAAGCAAAACGGCTTTGCTTCAGCTCACAGGAGACTGCTGAGGTCAGGTGCTGAGAGAGGCTTTGGAGCCTCCCTTGCCCATATAGCGGTAACCAAGAGCAGAGTTCTGTTACTATCACCCCTCCCAAAGCAGGTGAGAGTTTGTACAGAGTCCGAGGCTGCAGCTGTGGAGCAGGGTGGCCAGCACAGTGCAAATACTGAAAGGGGGCAGGGACTGCGACAGGGAATGCAAAGTGGTATTATTGAATAGTCACTGTGGTGGTACTGAAGAATTTTTCCCTTTCCTAATTTCATGTAGTTTCCGAATTTCATGTAAGCGTCTCTGTCTGGCTTTCCTCTAATCTCTTACTATTTTTTCTGTTTTTTGAGTGATGATAAAGCTGCTATGATTAGTCTTAAATACAGTAATTGGTGAAGAGAACTGTGACTTTTTGCTCATGGTAAAGAACATGTAAGCTTGTGTTCTGTAGATATGATAAAAATTCAGTTTAAAACAATTGACTAATGGCTAAATGTGAGTTCAGGCTCAGTACAGGGTAGGAAGCCCCTAGAAACAGTAATTAGTTCAGTCACAGCTATCCCTTCAGCATGATAACAAATATCGAAATGGCTAGATGTTCCCTTAATGTTAAGTTCCTCTGGTAAATAAACTAAGCAAAACTAAATGAACTGCATTGTATTCAAATGGGGCAAGAGTTGAGACTCAGCTCTTGCAGCGGATGCGCATCTCTGTTGAGCCCCAGCGTCCCTCCTGTGACCCTGCAGCGCACCAAAGGTTCATCTCATGGATGGGAAGGGCTAGGACCTTCTACTGGTGTATCTACTTGTGCAACCCCTGAATCAACTACTGAGGATAACCGTTAAATGCTATACCCAAAATCAGGGTATTGCTGGTCCTTTCCAATTTAAGCTCTCTGTCCTGCATGCAAAGCATATGAGGACACACAGTCTTGAAATCAAAACTTGCATCTGTTCCATATTGGCCAAACAGAAGAAATGGCTGCAACTTGAAGCATCTTGGTTAAACAAAGCTTATCATTTTGAATGTCTTAGAAATTTTATTTTTCCATTTTTTTGTCTGCTTCCATTGGCAACAGATGTAGGGCATCCTGAAGCCACTCTGGAGTTTGGTAAGCAGGAAACACAGCAGCTTTTACACAGAAAAAAATAAACAAAATAAGAAGTATTAGGGTCATCTAATCTGATTCTTGGTCTGAGGCTTAAGGAAATGAAACTGTCTACTCTTAGCAACCTTTCTCTAAGGATTTGTATAACTGTCACAGTGCCTTGTTGTGAAGAGAATGGGGTGGCGGTAAATAACAATCCTGTACGCAGATTTGTGAGGAACATAGTGTTTCTGTGGTTTTACTACACAATATGATCACAAGGTGCAACTGAAAGTACAAAGTGAGAAAAAAGAAGACATAAAATGAGAGTATTTATGTGTAGATCATTACTCCAGAGGAAAATGGCTTTGATTTGTTCAGTGGAAGAAGCTGGACTTTTTCAGCTCTGTTTCTTCCAAGAATAAATCTTGGCTTAATGCTATTTTTCACTTAAAGTAGGAATTCATTCTCTCTTTTATGTGTGAGAAATAAAATGTATCCTTCCCCAAACAGTATTAATATTCTTTTGAGAGCTGAATGAGTTTTCTGAGATTTTTACAATGCAATCTGCTAGTTAGGTTAAGAACAAAAATTAATGAAAACTGAGCCTGTTAAGAAATTCAGCATCTGTGTCAGACTTTATTCTTACCCCAAATGAGCTAAGGAGTGGAATAACACAGATGCATAGAGCTTCCCATATGGTTAAGCTACTTGAGAAAAGGTGCATAGGCCATATCTGAAGCAATTAGCTTATAATGAACTGCTAGTTACTTACAGAAAAGGAGTGGCATCCCCTTCCCCTCTTCATTAGTTTCATATGTTGTGCTGCCTAGGTAATGTGTCATTGCAGTCGTGCCTCTGATGACCACACTGCAGCTGCCTGCAGCCCCAACCCAATGGCTCTGCTTATAGCTGTGTATAGGCGTCTTTAGCAGAACTCCTTCCATTGCCACAATACTTCAATGGAAGAAGCCTTATTGCTTTTCCGTTCTTTTCAGTATTTGATTGTTTTCCCTGGCAACAGATGTGTAAGGTCCAGGTACAGCTGTCAATGCTAGCTTTGCGCACCAGTTTTTGATATGCTCCAGTTGCCCACACTCAAATTAGAAGAAATAATTGGAATAAGACAGAATTTCTCATTCAGTCTTGTTTTAAGAAGATTTTGTCTAGGTCTCAGAAGTCATATTCCTAGCAAATATCCTTAATATTCCAACAAAGATACAACTGCAATAGATTAGCCCTTTCCTTTCCAGATTTCCATTTTGTGGAGCATGTCAATATTTTTATATTTGATTTTCTGTCACAAGGACAAAAATCAAACCATGGAAATTTTTAATGAACTAAAAGTCTCGTTTTTTCAAATATGAAACATCAAAACACGTACTTTTTTACATTTTCTGTTTTAGAGAACATCTTTATATCCTCTAGACTCAGCCCATTGCCTTCTAGGAACTGTAACCGAGGAATGCATGAGCATTATTCTCCGCCTGCAGCACATCCTGCCTGGTGCACTGGGGTTTCAAGACACTTGTGGTCTTGCCTCTGCAGTACATTTTGGGGAGGGAGGGACCATGCTGAGTTCGGTGCAATGAGGGCTGAGCAAGTCATGGGCCCATAAAGGAAAACAGAATCAAGGCAGAAACTGGATTATGACCCTTGGATTCTGAAATACTTAAGACGGAAACAAAGATTTATGCTGATAATATGTCATTTGGATTTTCCTGATATACATTTCCACAGAAAGCAAATTTTTCCCACTTTCCTACAGAAAGGTGTCTTACTTAATATATTTACCGGTTCCTTGACACTAACATTACAGCTAATCAGTTACACAAAAAGGGATAAAAACTAGGGTCTGAATCATAAAGTACATTTATTTGGTTCATATGATTACTTTCTTCCTTCATTCCAGAAACACCTTCTTCTGTGACATGGTTCTATGGTGATTTTTGCATTCCACGCTAGAGATAGACAGATACAATTGGTCTCTGCTTTGAAGTACTTAATTATCCAGCACAAAAACACAATTTTAATCATCTTAGGACTTATTAAAAATAAATAACCCACTACAGTTTATCTAAAGCCAGTTTTTATTGGGCCAGACTCCTGGCTGATATAAATGGACAAAGAAGTCCACTGAAGTCCAAACAAAAAGGAATTCAAATATAAGACATGCAAAGTTAGATGCTGGGTTTTTGGCTCAAGCCCAAATCTAAATTAAATGAAAATGCTATGGTTAAAATATAGATTTAGTAAAGCCTTTTAAAATGTGCTGTGACCCTATTCTCAAAAGCACTCAACTTTAAATACACATATAAAATACATTGATATCAAATTGGCACACTTTACAACTTGTTGTGTATTTTTCAAACTGCAAATCATTTCACTGTTAATATCACTTCAGTGATGTGAATCCATTGCACTGAATTTCTGGCCACTCTCTGCTGCATGCCGTAGGAGCAAGGAGATCCGTTCTCATACTCGGAAGCCCTCTAGCATCCCACAGTTACGGGATACTACTAACAGCAAGAACAGTCAAGCAGGTCTGGGTAGGTTGGGCAGTTCCTCTGGACTGAGCAGTAGTAATGGGTAGGAACAAGGCACCACTGATTGAGAAGTGAGGCAAATGTTTTAGCTGCCAGAAAGTTTTCAGCTGCCCTCCTGGTCACACCTGCCTGCCCTTTAGCTCAAGTTACCCTGCAAATTTCACATTAAAGTGGTGAAACATCATTTAAAACAATCACCTTCCCTCTCTTTGTTGCTCCTTGCTGTGGTAATTTAAATAGTCTATTAATTTTATTGTATAGTGTTCTATATACATCCTGCTACAGATTTACAGTATTGCGGAAAAGGAAATAGCAAGCTGCTGGGGAAATCTAAAACAGGTCTTCTGGCTATTCTCCAAACAAGCTTAGCATTACTCCCCAAATAAATGGACTGTAGCAGACTCAGAGGCTACCTTGTACAAGATAGCACACCTTCCTATTACTGCTGTGTGCTAAAGGCAAAGATAAAAATAAGATCAAAAGCCATTTTGATATGTCACGGTCCTTTTGCTTAGGAATGACTGCTGTAAAATGTTAAGGTCATGGCACAGGCTGAACGTGACAAATAATGGTAAAATTCCCCTAACTAAATGTGCATGTCTTCATTTGAGCTGATCACCCCTGGCTGACTTTATGATCGGTGAAAAGAAACAGGCATATCCAGACCACTGTTCTTCTTGTCCTTATGGGGACGTCCAACATAGGTCAGATGGATTAGGCCATAGAAAGTGCCTATTTTCCACCACTGACTGTAAGGGATAAGGACTTAAACGTGCCCTCCAGTACTGCAGAGAACTGAAGTTACACACAAGACAGAGCTAGCCAGGAAAAACTAACTTCTGTTAGTTTACAAGCAATTTGTGATGTTTTTGCAGCCATTTTCCAAATTGTGACTGATCTTCCACCTCTTTTCCCAAAAAATCGTAAAAGCAGTTTTTGTAGAGCTGAGATGGTGCGATATGTTGTTCTGAAAATACCAAGTTATATTTTTTTGAAACAAAATACATTTGCAAGGTTTTCTGGAAGACAACGATGAAATTTGACTTTGTTGGTTTTGGTTTCATTGCTGCTCTTACTAAATAGCAGTGGATAAGTGAACCAGATTAGGGTTTCCAGCTATACTTTGCACATGTGGTTGCATAAGGCTGACTCTCGCTGGCAGAGGAACCTGGGGCTTCCAGCTGACCAGGCCAGCCAGATTCCCAGGCTGCCTAACTTTTAGCAGGATTACCAGGGGTTTAGAAGCTGTAAAATCTCTAGCCTTTGGATGGTCCCTTGGACAGGATTGTCCTGAAAGCAGGGGACTGCTGCTGACAAAGTAATCTGACATTTAGGCATAAATATATGTAGTTTCTTCTTTTTATAAATATTTATTTTTTGAAGAGTGTTGGTAATCTTGCAAACTTGTACTCTGAAATCTGAAATCAGTCAAAAGGGGACAAGTTCGAAATAAGGATGGGGAGAATGTGATTGATGGCAAACTGCGCTGCTAGTTTGTGAGACTGGGTCATCAAAAGGAAGTCAAAAACGTCAAGTGCAACATCTAAGGAATTTGCAGTCTAAAAAAGAAAGAAGAAATCAATTGTGGGAAGGATGAATTTTAAGGTACAAATATTGTAGTACTGCCATGGCTGTGAAAGTAAACTCAGATTTAGCACAGATATCTGCCAGTTACATCAAATGAAGTAATGCTACTAAAACATAGAAACAAAAAAAATTTCTAAACCACAGTGGCAACATGCTGGGGCTGGATGTGGTGTGTATTTTTGCTTTTCAAACTAAATATGGATTTGACTCATGCCCTTGCCCTGAGAGGCAGCGCTTAATGAAAGAATGCCTTCCAGAGCACTGGAAGGATAAGCACAGTCAGAAAAGAAATAGTAAACCATTTATACAGTCCTCAGCTCCCTAGAATTGATAGTGAAGCAGCAAATTTTCAAGGACTTCCAGAAGTTGCCTAATTTTAAGTGCAAAATTACCAACAGAGGGACAATAGTTAAAAAATCGCAGATAATGGTGCAATGAAAAGCCTCAGTTATGGTACTTTTTATGGTACTTCTGCTGTTCTGGAAAAAACTGTGTACTTTTCAGTACTCCTTAGGTGACGGTCATGCACGGAGTTCTTCATCGAAACGACAGTAGATCTCTGCAACTGTTTGCTTCAGGATGCAGAGGAGAGCAACAGTTTATGTGGGCTCAAAGAGATAGCAGACGATTTCACAGAATGAAAACTAGAAGATTCCTAACTACATAGAAACCACATCTGTCTTGGGAAGTCCTCAGAGCTGAAAACAGTTGGAGGCTAGGAGCATGTCAGGGAGAAATATCATATATGTTTATCTTGTTCTCATGGTATATTCAGGTATTTGCTAAAAATTAAGTTTGAGTACATTCTTTGTAATAGTTTCCCTATATTTCTCGTCTCATTCATATAGCATCTGACAGTGTTCTAATAGCAGAGGATTCTGCCATCTTTAACAAACTTAATTTCACAAATATATTCAAATTCACAACAAAACAAGACAAAAATTCTTTTTTATATTTGTCTAAGGAGCATACAATCAAGAATTGACCCATGCCTGCAAGAGTGGGTTTTCCATCGCAGGACACACTACAGTCAGGGAAAAGCTGGCAGTTTCTTCACTTCTAAACAAAGGGATAATGCTTAAATCCTGTTCAAAGTAATACCAAACAAAGGAAAATCTATGCAAATCTATGCAAATCTTCATTTTAGAACAATTGTCTCAACAATGTTAATATTGTTCATAAAAAAGGAATATTATTCACAACCACACTTGAGTCATAAGATGACATCATTGCAAACAAGACAGAGTTGTTATGTAAATAACAAGTCCCTCACGTTGATGAAAACTTTAGAGGAGAAAACTATGGAGTATGGTGTTGAAACATGAATATCTTCCATAGGCTTTTAAAAACACTATCAGATATTGAAAGACTGGTAAAGTCTTGGTAAAAATGGTAAAAGGAAGGTATTGGCCTTCCTTAACTTTGGCCTCTTCAGGAACCTACTTAGGGGAATCTCATGCGGTAGGGCCCTAGAAGGAAGAGGGGTCCAAGAAAGCTGGTTCATATTCAAGCATCACCTCCTCCAGGCTCAGGATCGGTGCATCCCTCTGAGGAAGAAGTTGAGCAAAGCGGGCAGGAGACCTGCATGGATGAGCAAGGAACTCCTGGCCAAACTCCAGAAGAAGGAAGTGTACAGAATGTGGAAGAAGGGACAGGCCACTTGGGAGGAATACAGGAACGTTGTCAGAGTGTGCAGGGGTGCAGTCTGGGTCCAGTCTTGTTCCATGTATTCATCAATGACCTGGAGGAAGGGACAGAGTGCACCCTCAGCAAGTTTGCTGATGATACTAAACTGGGAGGAGAGGCTAACACACCAGAAGGCTGTGCTGCCATTCAGAGGGACCTGGACAGGCTGGAAAAGTTGGGTGGAGAGAAACCTCATGAAGTTCAATAAAGGCAAGTGCAGGGTTCTGCACCTGGGGAGGAATAAGCCCATGCCAGCAGGACAGGCTGGGGGTTGACCTGTTGGAAAGTAGCTCTGCAGAGAAGGACCTGGGAGTGCTGGTGGAGAACGAGTAAAGCATGAGGCAGCAATGTGCCCTTGTGGCCAAGAAGGCCAATGGTATGCTCGGGTGCTGAGGCAGAGTGTTGCCAGCAGGTGGAGGGAGGTGATCCTGCCCCTCTCCTCAGCCCTGGGGAGGCCTCACCTGGAGTCCTGTGTCCAGTTCTGGGCTCCCCAGTACGAGAGAGACATGGCCCTACTGGAGAGAGTCCAGCGGAGGGCTACCAAGATGATTAGAGGGCTGGAGCACCTCTCCTCTGAAGAAAGACTGCAAGAGCTGGGCCTGTTCAGCCTGGAGAAGAGAAGATTGAGAGGCGATCTCATCAACGTGTACAAGTATCTGAAGGGGGAGTGTCAAGAGGATGAGGCCAGCCTCTTCTCCGTGGTGCCCAGTGACAGGACAAGAGGCAATGGGCAGAAACTGAACCACAGGAAGTTCCATCTGAACCTGAGAAAAAACTTCTTCCCTGTGAGGGTGACACAGCATTGGAACAGGTTGCCCAGAGAGGTGGTGGAGTCTCCTTCGCTGGAGATATTCAAAACCCGTCTGGATGTGATCCTGGGCAATATGCTCTAGGTGACCCTGCTTGAGCAGGGAGGTTGGACTAGATGATCTCCAGAGGTCCCTTCCAACCTAAACCATTCTGTGATTCTGTGATTTAAATCTATTTGTCAGAAAATTTAAAGCAAGTTTCATCTCAAAATGGCAAAAGTATCTTGGCAAATAAGGATAATAACATTACATTATCAGGAGAGTGGACAGCAGTCATTTCATAAACTTAGTACCCTGGTTTTATGTGTAGTATCTGTCTTGTACATCTGTGACTTCACTCACTTTATTTCAAAAAATCCAGAACAAAAGATGAACTCTTCTAACGGGCACATCAAGGAAAAATATGCTTCAGTTTTACAAAGACATTACAAGTGACTTAAAACACTGCAGGAAGATGTTTCTTGTAGTCCTGGAGGATGCAACTCCATCTGATTCTGACAATGAGTTACAAACAGTATATATAATTTTGCAACCATATAGTCTACTTCCATCTTTCTTGTAGTTGAAATGTGCGTGAAATTATAATGAAGACTTTCTTGTAGTTCTTTTGCAGATACCAAACTGAAGTTATAAATAGGCAATCATCAGTGTTATGTTCAAAAGTATAAATATCAAATAAATTTAAGAACTTCTCTCTATAGGGTATTCTCAAATATACATTTAACTTACTACTGTAGACTAACATATCAAATGAAATATGGCGTTCACCAGTACTATGATTATAGAAGCTTTCTAAATTTGTTTGTCCCTTTGATATGAAATTGAGGAAAAATTGTAACGCACAGTAAACATTCATAAATATATATCGATTTTAGCTTTGAATTTTGTTAGAGTTTGCAGGATCCAGTGGACTTCAGGACACAGGGGCTTTTCCCTGTCACTATCAGTAACTAATAGTTTTATTCCATCCCCAGATTCTCTTCACGCTGCATCCCACAGTAAGTCCTATACCCCTCAAGTCAATAACCTACTTTATTTTTCATGACTTTCTGGGGAAAGAATCTCTTTGCTTGACTCCTTTTGGCAGTTTTCCCACCAAGGACAGCGGCCGACCTGTTCCCAGTGTTTGGGCTCGGGGAGCAGTTGAGGGGTTGGGCTTCATCTCTGCTAAGCAGGTTACTGAGGTTCCCCACCTGTCATAGGTCCTCTGAGCCTCACTGGGCCTTTGAGTTTATGGCGGTTAGCCTTTAATCAGATGATAACCTAACAAACTTAAGTAAAAATTAGTGCTGAATCCTTCTAAGCCTATTTTGCCAAACTTCAGTACAAGAAACATAACTCTGTAACTATAAATGTACTATGGAGATCAATAGGTGTCCTAGGCTAAATACCTTGGATGCAATGTTGCTCCTTGTATAAATTTCCTGAGGACTTCAGGCAGTGGAACAAATCTCAGGGTATGAGAGACCAAAATTCCAACTCTACCTGCCATCCTGACATGTGGGGGTCGGGGAAAAAGAAGAACCTCTGTCTCAGGTGAAATCTGCAAAACAGCACAATATCTCTGAGCATGAAGTCTTTGCTTCTGCAAAAGCCAACAGTTGTTCCATCTTCCCAATTACTATTGCCAGTTTAGTTTTATTATGCAACTGAAACAACTTTTTGATTGAATTTTTATTGCATTAAGTTTCTACTGCCAGCATTTGAATTCAACTTGCAACTGAACACTCCAGGCCATGAGAAATAATAAATTTGTAATTTTTCTTTGCTTCTCAATGCACACAGCTTCCAGGGCTGTTATAGTCTGACATTACTATAATATTGATTTATTGCACAAAAGGTGGAGGAAAGGAAAGAAACTATGGAAACCTCAGGCTGAAGCCTCAGTGTCTGTCAAATGAAAGAGCATAAAACAGAGAGAAAAACAGAGGAACTGCTTTCCACAGTTCTATTTTAATGCCTTTCAAGATTAACCAAGTATGACTCCTTGCTAATACTGTATATAGTTTCTGTAGTGTTATGTCCTTGGTCACATCTAGCAAGTGATAGGAATTTTTAAAAACTGTTGAACAAAGGACTTCTATCAGTCCTGATAGGAGTGATCCGTCCTATCAGGCTGATATCCTATCAGTCCCAGATGCTGTAAATACTTGCATGCATGTTTACATGCTTAAGGTCTATCAATGAAATGTCTGGGGGTGTGCAAACCTTCAAACCACTATAAAACATGTACAAACTGTTAAATGACCAATGAGTTCCTCCATTCCCGCTAGAGCTCTCCACTTAGCAGGCACCTTCATGCACCCAAGGCCTCACCCTCACCTTGAGAAGCATTTCACCATATCCCACCACAGGATGTGACCAAGGGCCACAGCCTGGTTGTACAGAGGGGCACCAGGGTTGTCTGCTTAGATGTTTCTAGAGCCTTCTAGTGGCTGGGGGAACCGTCTTTGGAAGCCCAGTGTCACTTTCTTGTCTTCATTAATGACTGACTTCGTGTCAGTAGCGCTGTGACAGCCTGTAATGCCTTTGTAAGCAGACTCAGGGACACCAGCACGTGGACCAGCAGCAAGTTTCTCTCAGAAGTGTTTCCAGGGGAGCCACGGACTTGTGGCGGAGCACGACTTCACCAATGGGGACAAAGCGAAGAGCAAACGGCATGTAGGAGGTAAGGCTGTAAACCGTACAAACAATTATTGAAGCTACTACCGCTAAAGTACAGATGAACAGTGATTTGTGAAATGATTAATCCTTAAGTGATGACACAAGAAACAAATAACGACAGCTTAAAGAATAATTAGCATAAGCAGTAAAGAATCAGCAAATGTAGGAATAAAATTTACATAAGGAAAAAGTGAGAAAAAAAGGTTAATTGTTATTTTAGATTTTGCTAGTCAGCTAAGCAGTATCCAGACTGGAGTTATAGTGTGCAGGTAGATAGCTGAGAAAGCAGAACTTGTAATTCTGTTATGAGATGACATAGATTTACGAGAGATAAGAATATGATGAAAATTGCAGTCACCCCCCAACACACACACTCAAGAGGAATAGCTTCAGCTGGTAAAGCAGGGACCAATGTCAGTCAAGGAGAATTTAATCTTTACTGCTACAAATATCACTTTCCTGACTGCTGATATCCATATTGCTTGCAGAAACAGATGGACTAGCAAACAGTAGCCAAACAGAATAAAAATCTTCATCAGTGAGACTCCCAGAAAATGAAGAAAATATGAACAACCATTTTTCCATGCAAAGGATTTGAACTATCTTGATTATATTTTCTAACCTCACTTTACAGTGATTGTTAACCTCTTGCACTTCACTCTTCCCATCACAGCTACTTTCAAGCTTCAGAAACATTTAATGTATGAATACTACAGAATATTTTCAGGAAATATTTTTATGAAATAAATGTGCTTTGACTGATTGCACAGTCATTTTCTGTTCATTTTCAATAGGTATGCTTACCTCAAAATTTAATACCAAAAATCTTTTCCATTTATTTGTCCTGAGCATCGGTCAAAACGTCAACAGAAAACACTTTTTTTTTTTTTTTAATCATGGGAAACTGGGTGGTTGTGTGCACATTAAATTGCTGGCACTGAGAAAGCTGTCCACCAGCAGGACTTACAAATCATGGGTCTGGTCCATGCTACTGCCAAGACAGCCCATTCTCCACAAAGTGCCTGAGAGTGTAAACAATGGTGGGGAAAGAAGGACTGTTTGGAGACTGAGTCACCTATTTCAAATACAAATCTATGTACAAACAGGCACCCAGAGGAATATTGGGCAGCCTTATTCCCTGGGGAAGTGATTTCACTAGACCTGGTTCTCCTTTCACGTAAAATGGTGCAAATCCAGAACAAACTTGGAAATATCTATAGAGGCATTACTGCAAAAAGGTGAAGATCAGGCTCAGGATGATCAATGACTTAACTGAATGGGAGACCAAATTGTAGAACAGTTATTGGATGACGGACCCCAAATGAGAAGGCAGTTGAGGTACTTGTAATTGCATAAGGAAATACTAGTTCCCAGTGGTTTCCACTGAACCTACATCTAAGTTGGAATCCCCTGGTTGTGGCCAGTCAATGGCCGGGTGACTCTAGCACAGATTCAGCTAGAAGTAATTGTCACGTTTTTTTCTCCAGTTTAACCTGCATTTCAATTACCTCCTACTTCATTCATGTAATTTCAAACCCATCTGCAGCAGTTCCAAGCAATTATGGGCAATTTCCCACCTAACAATTTCGGTAATAAACATAAGTAGTTATTTTGTTTACCTCAGTCAGGTTTAGATTTACCACAGGTATTAAATTTTATTTTGACAGCTGTTTCTACACACACCTGATTGGGAGAAATGAAAGTGATGGGTGGCAGTAGCAATAATTTCTACTTCCATAAGGTTTCCCGCAACTCTAAATAGTTTTGATTAATGCCTACACGTCTTACTTTCTGTTTGTGATCACTCATATATCAGATAGACTGACCGTTTGGACAGTGAGGTGGATTGAGAACTGGCTGGATGGCCGAGCTCAGAGGGTTGTGGTCAGTGGCTCAGAGTCTAGTTGGAGGCCTGTGGCTAGTGGTGTCCCCCAGGGGTCAGTCCTGGGTCCAGTCTTGTTCCATGTATTCATCAATGACCTGGAGGAAGGGACAGAGTGCACCCTCAGCAAGTTTGCTGATGATACTAAACTGGGGGGAGTGGCTAACACACCAGAAGGCTGTGCTGCCATTCAGAGGGACCTGGACAGGCTGGAAAAGTTGGGTGGAGAGAAACCTCATGAAGTTCAATAAAGGCAAGTGCAGGGTTCTGCACCTGGGGAGGAATAAGCCCATGCCAGCAGGACAGGCTGGGGGTTGACCTGTTGGAAAGTAGCTCTGCAGAGAAGGACCTGGGAGTGCTGGTGGAGAACGAGTAAAGCATGAGGCAGCAATGTGCCCTTGTGGCCAAGAAGGCCAATGGTATGCTCGGGTGCTGAGGCAGAGTGTTGCCAGCAGGTGGAGGGAGGTGATCCTGCCCCTCTCCTCAGCCCTGGGGAGGCCTCACCTGGAGTCCTGTGTCCAGTTCTGGGCTCCCCAGTACGAGAGAGACATGGCCCTAATCCAGCGGAGGGCTACCAAGATGATTAGAGGGCTGGAGCACCTCTCCTCTGAAGAAAGACTGCAAGAGCTGGGCCTGTTCAGCCTGGAGAAGAGAAGATTGAGAGGCGATCTCATCAACGTGTACAAGTATCTGAAGGGGGAGTGTCAAGAGGATGAAGCCAGCCTCTTCTCCGTGGTGCCCAGTGACAGGACAAGAGGCAATGGGCAGAAACTGAACCACAGGAAGTTCCATCTGAACCTGAGAAAAAACTTCTTCCCTGTGAGGGTGACACAGCATTGGAAGAGGTTGCCCAGAGGGGTAGTGGAGTCTCCTTCGCTGGAGATATTCAAAACCCGTCTGGATGTGATCCTGGGCAATATGCTCTAGGTGACCCTGCTTGAGCAGGGAGGTTGGACTAGATGATCTCCAGAGGTCCCTTCCAACCTCAACCATTCTGTGATTCTGTGATTCTGTTTGGATGAGTAAACAGCTTGTTCCCTTCACAGTCTAATTCATGTGTAGACATCTCTGATTTCTAGAATAGCTGATACAATTCATTTTATGGACAAGGACATTGGATTCTAAAAGAATTTTTAAATATGCTGCTGTTTCAAACACGTGGTTTCTAGTCTTTCTCAGAGAAGGCTTCAGCAGATATTCTGTAATAAAAAATTCTGTAATAAAAAATTCTGAGAAAAGTGTCATTTCCCCCCTCCTCTCCAGGTCTCACATCCTCATTAGGGAGTATACAGCTGGCAAAATTATTCTGTAATCTGCAGTGGCTGCTGTAATTGGAAGCAGGCTGTATGTATTTTTAAATAAATTGCTGCAATAGCACAGTCAAGTATTAAAAAGCATGTTTTTATATGACACGCTCATGAAGAGACAAGAAAACTTAGCAAACTTCAGTGGACAACTGTTTGGGCCTATTGATTTCAAAAGTGATCTTTTTAGCAAAGAATACAGTATTCTTCAGCAGTACATTTCATGTTCTCTGGTTCTCAGATTTAATTACCACAAGATCTTGACAAGGTGTTTGGAGACTCCAATCTAACACATTAAAAATGCTGATTCTTCTCAAATGGCAGAATTTTATAATTGAAAAGCTTCTATCAGTTGGTGACCCCTCTTATTTTCTAAAGAATCCTGTATTTTGCTCCAACACGTCTCCAGAAATAGCAATCATCTAGCAACCGATGAAGTTTTCCACACACTGTGGGAAAAGCTGTTACATGTTTAGATGGGATTCTCAGCTTGTTCATAGGTTCCCCCTGCAGTCCATTTGTTCAGTCCATAAGCCTGTAACACTGATTCTTCTAGGATGGGATTAATTGCTCTCTCTCCCTTTCTCCCCTCCTTTCTTCCTCTCGCTCCACTCTCTCTTCTTAGTGAATAGAGGTAGCCCTAATGACTAGCTTAAAACTCTCTTTCTATATAGATAAGGATAGATGCAGTATATATGTAGAAGGTTACACTTTTCTCACCTGTCTTTCAAAAATGGTGTGACTTCGGTAATCCAGGAGCATCCTTTGATTCTACCAGCTTTTACTGCCAATCTTGGACAATGATGGTAGCTCACTGATACTCTTGTTTTTCCTTAAGTCAGCTGGACGGGGAATGAGCTTTGGTATAAACCACATAAATTTTTGTGTTTCTACAGTGGGGTTTACATGTGAGCAAGGAGTCTATGCCTCAGGGCTAGTGAGATCTAGTTGCTGCTGCTAGCAGAGTCTGCAGAGCCAGGCACCCTTTCCTCCGAAACACACTCCCAAGGACGGTGACAACAACTGTTGTGCTCTGCTGGAACAGCCTGAAGTTGTAGACATAATCGACACATTTGTCTTCACAATGATATTGGGATTGATGCTGATGCATGAAGTTTTGTGATTAAAAATCATAACTTAAAAAGGTAAGCTGCAAATTCTGTCAAATAGGAAACTTTCCTTAATGAATTCTCTCCCCTATGTAGCATGGTCTTAGCTCTCAAAGATGACACTGGAAAGAAGACATTTGTGTCTTGTAGGAGTTTTATTGTTGGCTTTCCATTCATTTTAATATGCACAAAGCTGCACACACACTATTCTCACTGACTAACTCGTGTCAGGGAGAAGACGCACAAGCAGAAGAGTGGAATGTGGTTCATTTTCTTGACTGTTTTCAATAATGTAAAACTCCTTGGATCAGAAAAATGTTAGTGCCTCATTAAATTTGTGTTAGCAATTTGTAGAATTTAAGGATTTCAACTTGTATGATATAACATTTTTTTCAGGGACATGGGTGAGTGTTACTTCATACTGGTTCATCTGAAACCTGTAGAGAAGAAAAGATTCCAGGGGAATCTAAGTGCATTTGTATTTTTCCACAGATGGGAAGGGAACAGCAACAAGAACTAAGATTTTGGATCAAGTTCTGGCATCAGATGCAGGGAGTTGTCTCATTCATCAAATCAAACTTCCTTTATGCATGTGATGAGTAGCAAACATGCCAGGGTGCTCAGATGAAATAATGTTTAGCCCTTTAAGGCCATCAGTAAGAGGGCAGGAAGGTGCCAAGGCATATGCATACATAAGCTGAACATAAAAATTGTTTATCTTTATTATATTCTTCTAGTGGCCTGGTTTTTTGCCAGATCTTGCACTAGAAAAGCAGTTGACGCGGTAAACACAGAGACTCACACTCTGTGAGTCAAAAAAGGGAAAATACAGCTACAGTACTTCTTTCCCCAAGGGGCAAAACCTGATTGCAGCCTGTCAGAAGCATTGCTAGGCAGTGGCCAGTGTGTCCAGGGGTGAGAGATGCACGAGAAATGGACACAAACAAGAGAAGTCCACTTCGGTATGTCACACACATTTTATGTCCACGTATTTTTGTTAGGAAAGAAAAGCCAACTAAGGATCCTTTCATAGCCGTGTAACCTGCTCTCAGCTATGGAATACAATTTGTCTCAGTAACACTATTTTCATTGCTTATGTGTATTGCTAGTATACTAAATCATGAGCACGCTGTAGTAAAAAAAGAAAATACTATTTCTCTGCCAGTGAATAAAATCGTCACTCGTATATTCTCACTGATTTTATCAAGCTGTGATAACTTTCCGTTTTGCCTGATCTCTTGGCCTCTCTGTGTCCATACTAGAGAACTTGTCCAACACAGAGAGCTGCCAGATCATGCGGTCTGGTACATGAAGCCTTCCCTGCGACAGAGATAGTTACAGTGTTTTCAGATGGATTGCGACTGCTGCCAGTCCTTACACCATACTGTAATAGCAGAAGTTACTCTTAAAGGGCTGAGCAAATGCTGGACAGCAGTCAAAACAAAATACAAGAGAACAATTTTGTTCAATATTGTTAACTGCCCAGAAGTTTTTATTACTGTTTTCACCTTATTTATTGCTTTCAGTTTAGCAAGAACATTAAAAAGTCTAGAAAAAAAGAATCTAGAAGATAGATGGGCTCTTGAAGGAAACAAAAGATCATGAAGATCAGAGGTTATTTTAAAAGAGGTTCAAATGAGCCATGCACAATTGAAAAAGATATAATGAGATGAATTCATACCCATTTTCCCCCATAGTGTAAAAATTAGGTTAACTCAGTGAAACTGGGGACTTACGCACTGGGGAAAAAGAGGGGAGATCCGATAGCTGGATCTAGGCTATAGGTCCCAGTGGCAGAAAGTCTGCCAGAGTGAGATACTCCCATAAATACCTGTCAAGCAGTGAAGATCCACTGGAAATGGCTGTCACAGCACATAATGCAATATCAAATCAACAGAATTTCTGGCTTTAGTATCAGCCAGGCAGGTTCTCTGCTGACCCCAAAAGAGTCTCAACCAGAACATAAAGCTGACTCACCCCAGTCTCCTCTTCTACTCTAGATTCGACTGCTCTGTACAGGCAGGGAGGTGTGATTTTTTTTTTTTGCTCTGAGCCTGTAGGGCTCACTCTCTACAGGAGGAGGCAGAATTTTGCGGTAGAGCAGGAGAGAGTCTGTTTGAGAAAGTGCAAATTCATTTATTTGTCTTTGCCACCAAACAAACGCAACGGGTGACACAGTAGTTGTCCACTGATGATCAAAAATACAACTGAGGTGAGAGTAAAATCTTTAGAGAATATTATTTCTCTGATGGCTGAGACACAAGAGTTCTTGTCACATCCAGACTAAAACTGAATGCTTTTCAGCCGCTACTGCCACTGCGGCTGATAAACAGCCTCTGATGTCAGAGACAGCTGCAGTCAGCCTGGCAAAACTAATAGCTCCTAACAGCACTGAGGACATGGGTATGAAAGACCATCCTGTATGACAGAGTGGGTTTAAAACTGAGAAATTCTGTTATGATAATGACTTTCTGCCAATATGGTTTTTGTACTGCATTTTGCAAGTAACTGGGTTGCAAGAGCTCAGTACTGAACATGCACAATTTAAGAAGACTGAGCTAAATAAAAAGTCACTGGAAAGTGGCATCTCCAGAAGCCATCCCTGGCCACAGGTAGCTTAATTAACCTCGCACCATGCCTCCCTTGTGTCCCTCCCCTCCCCTGATGCCAGACTTACTTACTTCAGTTAAATCGCTAACACGTGTGGCATAAATACGCACTGCAGTGCTCTGGCTAGTGAAGTAAGAAGCTTGATAAGCAGTTTCAATAACAAGCTGGTCAGCCATTGTGTCTGTTTCTTTTTTGAATTCTATGCCTAAAATCTCCTTTGCCTGGCTTCAAAAGAGCTTCCTGGCTTCTGTAAGGTCACTATTTTATAATTGATTCAACACTGAGTTGCAATCTTTGTCCTTCTTTCTCCCTGGCCCTTGTCCTCTCTACTCAGTGCCTAGATCTGGTTTCTTCAAAGTTTCATTCACACATAATACACCTGCTCCTTCCTACTCAGTACATCACTAGAGCCAGATAGAGGTCAATTTGTGTTTATAACCCTTTACACTTGATTTTAAGTGTTCTCCGGACTACACATCAAAATAGCTTTACTTGAACAAAGCTCATCAGGAATTTTGCGTTGGCAACAATGAAAGAGAAAAGATTCACATGGTGAAAGTTGAAAAATACTGTTGGCTGCCTTAGGTTCATATGTGGTGTTTTCTGGCCCTAGTCCAACATGTATTAAACTATAATTAGCTTTTTCAACTTTTTTTTTCAATTAATAAAAACTTTAAGAAAAAGCCGAGGAGCAAAGGCGGAACATACCAGCTAGCAACTTTTCTCCCATAAAAATACAGCTCGTGATTTTTTACCAAAATTAATAGAAAAATTCAGCCATAGGATGATTAATGGCATGTAAGTGCTTTAGCTTTGGAAGTTTGAAGAAAAGCAAGTTTAAAACCATCTATAGCCAGCTAGTTTTCACTTTAGCTACATTTCTTGCTTTGTGAGAAGAATATTGTAAATTATTACATTTTAGCAAAAATTAAGGGTTCTCTATCATGGTACTCATAATAAAAGAATAGCTCAGTGTTATCACTGGAATTGTCTGAGCCTGGGATCAAAGTTGATATTATTCATCTTGGGTGGTAACAATTGCTTTTTCTCATAGAGAGTGAGAAGAGCCAAGTGAGAATTTCTGTATCAAAGAAATTGCTTTTACAGAAGTTGGCTATAGCTGTCAAATTCTACCCATGGTCCTCTAAGAAAACCTTGTTTGTAGGAAGTACTGTCATGAGCTGCTCAAGAAACTTTGTTATCTTTGTAAATATATGTAGTCAGACATCCTCATTGTATCTTGAGCTTTTGTCTTCTGGAGATCTTTTCAAAATTCTGGCCCCAGGGCTTTGTGTGTGAATGAATCTGAGGTCTAATCCACTGGCTGATTGACCTGAATTTCTCATGCCGAAATTTGTGCACAGAGGTTCTTGATGAATAATGGAATAAAATTGATTAGGAGCAAGAAATCCATTCCTTCTTTACAAAAGGAACAAATCCTTCTACTCCTTCATCAGTCATGCTTTGTACAGCGTTCATCAATGTTCTATAATGTTTGTTGAGCTTGTATTATGTTTGGGCTTAATGGTCCCATTTGGGATTATAACTCGGAGTGAGTGAGCAAATGGGGAACAAACTAGGTCTGAAGAAAAGACTGAGCCCTCCATAGGGGTCATGAGCTTAAGTCAGTGATTAAACACACCTGAGCTCTAGCACCAGATGCTGAGGAAGAGCCCAAACAGGGGATCAGTCAGAGTGATGTAGCTGTAGAAAAAAGGGCAAAGGACTGAAAGGTGGCGGAAGGAGCAGGGATGGTTGATAACCTACCCAACGGAGAAGAGGGTGCACAAAGTATGTGAGGAGGGCTGGGCAAAGTTCACACGTAGGGGTGGGATGAAAGTTGTAGAAAGTAGAAGAGAAGGAAGGAGAAACAAGAGATGGAGAGAGAAAAAAAGGTGACATATTGAGGGAATGCCAATACAAGGGAGAGGCCACTTTTGTGAGCATTGATCTGCAGTTGAGTTCAAACAATAGGGAAGAGCAAGGAAGTAAGAGCCTCTGCAGATCAAGAGACTACAATAAAAAGGAAACTACCATCATCAAGAATGAGGAGGAGAGAAGACGCTCCTCAGAGGCTGACAGCATTCGGTACTCACAATGGAAGGACCAGGACAATTAAATGCCATTAGGACAATCTGGGTTGATACTGCTGGCACAGCTGAGAAATAAAGACTCTTTCAGGCTCCATCATCTTACAAACAGCTTACTAGAACTAATTAGAAATCAGAAATTCTTTTCCACATAAAAATGCAATTTTCTTCTTGGTTATTTTTGGCTGACTTTCCTTCACATCCACTGCAAAGCTGAATTTTCTAGGTTTCAAAAGAACAAAAACTCAAAAATATTTTTGTTTGGACTAAGTATTTCTTTTTATAACACTGAAACCTTTCACTGACAAAGTTGTATCAAAATAGAATCATCTTACCTTTATATAATATTAAATCCAATACTAAATGATATATGTACATAAATTGTATATGAACATAAATGAATACTAACAAAATAGCAACTGTCATATTTTAAAGCAAAGACAGATAGTTAAAATACTGGTTTAACTTTTTCCCCTTCTTATATTGTGTCTGCAAAAATCCTTTCACCATATCCAAACTACAGTTTTCTGTTGAAAAGTTCTCCATGAGAACTTTTTAAGTGGTTGTGCTGGCTTCTCTGGCAATAGGAGAGTAGATTGTATCAGAAAGAAGCCCACAGAGCACTGCTTTCCACTCGCAGGTCCTCTTAATCCACACAATGTGCAAACAGATATGTCTTGAGAACACTTGCTGACAGTCTTCCACTTGTTTTTATGCTTTTTTAAATGTTAACCTTTTAGAACTGTCTCCATTTTTTTGCTGTCACAAGTAGACTTGGCATTACAGTGAGGGATTTCAAGAGTAAGATTTTCACAGAATCACAGAATCACAGAATGGTTGAGGTTGGAAGGGACCTCTGGAGATCATCTAGTCCAACCTCCCTGCTCAAGCAGGGTCACCTAGAGCATATTGCCCAGGATCACATCCAGACGGGTTTTGAATATCTCCAGCGAAGGAGACTCCACTACCCCTCTGGGCAACCTGTTCCAATGCTGTGTCACCCTCACAGGGAAGAAGTTTTTTCTCAGGTTCAGATGGAACTTCCTGTGGTTCAGTTTCTGCCCATTGCCTCTTGTCCTGTTGCTGGGCACCACGGAGAAGAGGCTGGCCTCATCCTCTTGACACTCCCCCTTCAGATACTTGTACACGTTGATGAGATCGCCTCTCAATCTTCTCTTCTCCAGGCTGAACAGGCCCAGCTCTTGCAGTCTTTCTTCAGAGGAGAGGTGCTCCAGCCCTCTAATCATCTTGGTAGCCCTCCGCTGGACTCTCTCCAGTAGGGCCATGTCTCTCTCGTACTGGGGAGCCCAGAACTGGACACAGGACTCCAGGTGAGGCCTCCCCAGGGCTGAGGAGAGGGGCAGGATCACCTCCCTCCACCTGCTGGCAACACTCTGCCTCAGCACCCGAGCATACCATTGGCCTTCTTGGCCACAAGGGCACATTGCTGCCTCATGCTTTACTCGTTCTCCACCAGCACTCCCAGGTCCTTCTCTGCAGAGCTACTTTCCAACAGGTCAACCCCCAGCCTGTCCTGCTGGCATGGGATTATTCCTGCCTAGGTGCAGGACCTTGCACTTGCCTTTGTTGAACTTCAGGAGGTTTCTCTCCACCCACCTCTCCAGCCTGTCCAGGTCCCTCTGAATGGCAGCACAGTCTTCTGGTGTGTTAGCCTCTCCCCCCAGTTTAGTATCATCAGCAAACTTGCTGAGGGTGCACTCTGTCCCTTCCTCCAGGTCAACGATGAATACATGGAACAAGACTGGACCCAGGACTGACCCCTGGGGGACACCACTAGCCACAGGCCTCCAACTAGACTCTGCGCCGTTCACCACAACCCTCTGAGCTCGGCCATCCAGCCAGTTCTCAAGCCACCTCACCGTCCACTCATCTAGCCCACACTTCCTGAGCTTACCTAGGAGGATGTGATGGGAGACAGTGTCAAAAGCCTTGCTGAAGTCCAGGTAGACAACATCCACTGCTCTCCCCTCATCTACCCAGCCAGTCATTCCGTCAGAGAAGGCTATCAGATTGGTCAAGCATGATTTCGCTTGGGTGAATCCATGCTGACTACTCCTGATCACCTTCTTGTCCTCCAGATGCTTAGTGATGACCTTCAGGAGGAGCTGTTCCCTCACCTTTCCAGGGATGGAGGGGAGGCTGACAGGCCTATAGTTCCCTGGCTCCTCCTTCTTACCCTTTTGGAAGACTGGTGTGACATTGGCTTCCTTCCAGTCCTCAGGCACCTCTCCTGATCTCCAGGACCTTTCCAAGATGATGGAGAGTGGCCTAGCGATAACATCCGCCAGCTCCCTCAGCACTCGTGGGTGCATCCCATCGGGGCCCATGGATTTATGGATGTCAAGTTTGGACAAAAGATCTCTAACCCGATCCTCCTCCACCAAGGGAGAGTCTTCCTTTCTCCAGCCTTCCTCTCTTGCCTCCAAGGTCTGGAATTCCTCAGGACTGGCCTGAGCAGTGAAGACGGAAGCAAAGAAGGCATTCAATAACTCTGCCTTCTCTGTATCCTTTGTCACCAGGGCACCCGCCCCATTCAGCAGCGGGCCCACGTTTTCCCTAGTCTTCCTTTTGCTATTGATGTATTTGAAGAAGCCCTTCTTGTTGTCCTTGACATCCCTTGCCAGATTTAATTCCAACTGGGCCTTAGCCTTCCTTGTCGCATCCCTGCACGCTCTGACAACGTCCCTGTATTCCTCCCAAGTGGCCTGTCCCCTTTTCCACATTCTGTGTACTTCCTTCTTCTGCTGGAGTTTGGCCAGGAGTTCCTTGCTCATCCATGCAGGTCTCCTGCCCGCTTTGCTCGACTTCTTCCTCAGAGGGATGCACTGATCCTGAGCCTGGAGGAAGTGACGCTTGAATATGAACCAGCTTTCTTGGACCCCTCCTCCCTCCAGGGCCCCACCCCAGGAGACTCCCCTAAGTAGGTCCCTCAAGAGGCCAAAGTCAGCTCTCCTGAAGTCCAGCATTGCAATCCTACTCATTGCCCTGCTCCCTCCTCGTAGGATCCTGAACTCCACCATCTCATGGTCACTGCAGCCAAGGCTGCCCCCAACCTTCACCTCTCCAACTAGACCTTCTTTGTTTGTTAGTACAAGGTCTAGCAGTGCACCTCTCCTCTTTGGCGTCTCCACCACCTGGGTCAAGAAATTATCATCAATGCTTTGCAGGAACCTCTTTGACTGTTTGTGCCTAGCTGTGCTGTCTTCCCAACAGATGTCAGGGTGGTTGAAGTCTCCCATGAGAACCAGGGCCTGTGAGCGTGAGGCTTCTTCCAGCTGTCTGTAGAAGGCCTCATCGATGACTTCCTCCTGGTCAGGTGGCCTGTAGTAGACCCCCACAACAGTGTCACCCATGTTACCCTGCCCTTTAATCCTTACCCATAGGCTCTCAACTTGCTCTTCATCCACCCCGAGGCAGAGCTCCATGCAGTCCAGCTGCTCCCTCACATAAAGGGCAACTCCACCACCTCGCCTTCCTGGCCTGTCTTTCCTAAAAAGCACATAGCCATCCATGACAGCATCCCAGTCATGTGAACTATCCCACCATGTCTCTGTCACTGCAATGAGGTCATGGCCCTGCGACCGCACACAGATCTCTAACTCTTCCTGCTTATTCCCCATGCTGCGTGCATTGCTATACAGGCATTTGAGAGAGCCAGTCAAGCACGCAGGCTTCCCAGAAGAGGTGCAAGAGGATCCTCCATAGCCATGTCCCATGCTGTCTCCCCTGGTTGTATGCACCCGCTGGAGGCATCCTGACTTGAGCGGTGTTTTACTGACTCCCCTGCCACTATACCACTCCCCTTCCCCCATCTTGCCTAGTTTAAAGCCCTCTTTACCAGGCTGGCCAACCTGTTGGCAAAGACACGCGTGCCCCGCTTGGTAAGGTGGATCCCATCACTCCCCATCAGCTGTTGATCTTCAAACAGGGTCCCATGGTCATAGAAACCAAAGCCCTGTTGCCAACACCAGCGGTGGTGGTGGTGGCTTATTTTTCTGCATTTAAATAAGCCTGTGGAACCATTTTGTACTGAAACTTTGATGCCTGCTTCTGTGACAGTGTCTTGACCGTATTTGATGTTCAAGCCTCATTCTTACTTCACATTGCAGTGCAATGTGCAATATTGATCTTCCTGCACTGCAATATGGTCACAAATTAAGAACACAATGCTGGTTCATGAGAACCACAGAGAAGTGAGGCCCTTGAACCACAGAGAAGTGAGACCCTTGAATCCAGCTGAGCAGCTGACAAAATGACATTTTAATATTGACCAGAGAGCCAATTTAGAGTTGAAGGTGAAAATAAAAATATTCATAGTTTTGAAAAGACAAAATTTAATTAGAACATGACCTAAGTTAGGAATCAAAGTCACCTATTGTCATAAATAGATTTTGCTTCCCTCATATAGTTGTTACTTCCAACCATCCGTTCCTTAATGGGAATGAGAATGCTCTATCATTAACAATAGAGTCATTTATTGGGGCAACTGAGCTGAAAGAATGTCTGACTAAAGGAGGAATGTTTCTGCTTGGGTTGTGGATTATTAGAAAGAGCAAGCAGAGGAAGCATACATGAAAACCTCATGAGATCAAAAACTGAATGTGTATCCTATTTCCCTTTCCAGGGCAAGGATATGTAAACCAGAAGGCTACCTTTGCAACTTTGAAGACAGTTTCCAGCTTTGAAAACAAATAAGGAGGAGAGGGAAAGAAGTATCTCACTTTTGGGGAAGTAACTGGTATAATTTTATGCAGAAAGAGGATTATATTGATTTTTTTGAATACAAATACAGCCCTAGAGAGAAGACAGGAGTGTTGACTGATTTTCAAAGATCACCTCTCCAAGCTCAGGAATGGTCCACCTCCATGTGCAGAAAGACAAGCAAAGGTGGCAGGGAGCCTGCATGGATGAACAAGTTGCTCCTGACAATACCTAAATATAGAAAGGAAGCACATGAGGTGGAAGCCAGGTCCAGTCACCCAGAAATATAGCGATTCTGTTGGAGTGTGCAGGGACAGGGTTAGGAAACCCAAAGCTCTCCTGGAGTTCAATCTGAAGACAGATGTGAAAGGCAACAAAAAGGGCTTCTGCAGGTATATCAGCAACAGAAGGAAGACTAAGGAAAAAATGGGCTTGCTGCTGAGTGAGGCAAGGGACTTGGTGACACAGAACTCGTGAAAGTACTGAATGCCGTCTTTGCCTCGTTCTTCACTGGTATGACCAGCCTTCAGGGGCCAGTGGTTACCTGAGACCAGTGGGAAAGTCTGTAGCAAGGCAGACTTACTGTTCGTGGAGGAGGATCAGGTTAGGGAACACTTAAACAAACTGGACATACGCAAGTCCCTGGGCCCTAACAGGATGTGCTCACACATGTTGATGGAGCTTAATGATGTCATTGTGAGGCCGCTCTCAATTATCTTTGAAAGGTTATGCTGATCAGGGGAGGTTCCTGCAGAGTGGAAGAAAGCAGATGTCACCCCTATTTCCAAGAAAGGCAAGGAGGAAGATCCAGGAGACTGCAGGCTGCTACAATGAGATTGCTAGCTCCTCGGATGAGCAGAGAGTGTTGGATGCTGTTTCTCTCAACTTCAGTAAGGTTTTTGACACTGTATTTCAAAACATCTTCAAAGACAAGTCGATGAGGTATGGGCTAGATAAGTGTAAGTGAGGTGAATCAAAAACTGGTTGAACTGCTGAGCTGAAAGTGTTGTGATCAGTGGCACAAAGTCCAGATAGAGCTCAGGCACCGGTGCTGTACCCCAAGGGTTGATATTAGGTCTAATATCGTTGAACATCTTCATTAATGACCTGGATGATGGGAGAGAGTACACCCTCAGAAAGTCTGCAAACAACACAAAACTGAGAAAAGTGGCTAATGTACCAGAGGGTTGGGCTGCCATTCAGAGGGACCTTGACAGACTGGAGAAATGAGCAGAGAGGAAGTTCATGAAGTTCAGCAAAGGGAAATGCCAAGTCCTGCACCGGGGGAGGGATAACTCTAGGCACCAGTACATGTTGGGGGGCTGACCACCTGGAAAGCAGCTTGGCAGAAAAGGACTTGGTGATCCTCGTGGGCAACAAGCTGTTCACGAATCAGCAATGTGCCCTTACAGAAAAGGCCAACAGGTTGAAGGAGGTGATCCTTCCTCTCTACTGAGCCCTGGTGAGGCAACGTCTGGAGTGCTGTGGCCTGTGCAGGACTCCCAAGTACAAGAGAGACATGGACCTGCTGGAGCGAGTCCAGTGAAGGGCCACAGAGCTGACTAAGGGCTTGGAGCATCTGTCGTAGAAGGAGAGGCTGAGAGAGCTGGGACTGTGTAGACTCAGAAAGAGAAGGCTCAAGGGGGATCTTCTCAGTGGTGTCCAGTGACAGGGCAAGAGGCAATGGGCACAAACTGAAACACAGGAAATTCCACTTAAACGTTAAGAAAAACATTTTTTACTGTAAGAGCAAAAGAGGTTGTCCAGAGAGGTTGTGGAGTCTCTGTCCCTGGAGATATTCAAAACCCGACACCGTCCTGAGCAATTTGCTGTAGCTGACCATGCTTTGAGCAGGGTGGTTGGGCTAGACAATCTCCAGACATCCCTTCCAAATTCAGCTATTCTATGATTTCTGAATCAGTCAGACAGATTTTTCAGGAGTCTGACGAAAAGCAAGCATTGAACTGGGTTTATGTCAGTAAATAGAATGATTCAGATGCTCTGGTGGGTCTTGCTGCTTGAAGACATTCTGCACGCTGGGCTAAGGATCCAGCAGGAAGACCTTCCTCACCAACAGTTTTGCATTTGGCATGAAGAGAGTTTGCAGAATGACAAGTCTCACTTGTTTAGTATATATATGATATATATCATATATCACTTCAGTGAGTCCGTTACACACATAAATTGGTATTTGATGTCTTTGCAATATAGCTGGAAAAGCTTATGGAGTGGAACTTTATTAACAACATAGAAGGCATTTGTTGGTGCATTTTTCTCTGCTAAATCTAGTAGATAGATTTGGCAGCTGTCTTCTTTTTCTCTCAATTTTTTTTTTCTCTAGCGGCAAATTCAATATGCTCCATGGCCTATCATTTAATACCACTGTATCCTTTGAGATAGTGGTAGAACTCCTAAGAAGAGTCCTTGTGCTTTGGATAACTTGTATAGCTGACAGCCTTTCCATTGAGGCTGTGGAAAAGAAATAACATGCATGACCGACAGGCTTGCTCACCTGTAATGTAACTGATCAGTACAAACTGGCAATTGCAAATAGGTAATGACTGCAGGCATTTAAGAACTAATATGAACAGGAAACCATGCTTTCAGTTGCCTGGCTCACTTTCCCAATCACCTTTTCTAGCACAAGAGAGATTTATTTGAAATCCTTGATACCAGATGGACAATTTCCAAAGCTATTCCACTATCTACAATTACGCTCCTCCTCATCAAGCTGAACCATGACTTTTTTTCCTTCCTCAGACTTCTATTTTCATAGTGTCCTTCTGACTATCCATCCTACCTTTGCCATCACACTCAAAAAACTATCCCACTAAAAACATATATAACTTCACTTTTAGTTAGGGATTTTAACTAGATTGTTTTCAAACTGCCTCCCCAACTCACTGAATGGCAGTCCTGCATCTTTTCTTTTCCCTTTTAATTCATATGACTCAAGAAGTGCTTTCCATTTATTGCAGTGTAAAGAAAGTGTAATATAACTGCAGGGTCCAATTTAATTTGCCTTTTGGCAGTTTTCACCTTATCCCAATGCTTCCTAACCTCTAAGGCTGAAGGTGATTGAAGTTATTTAAGTTAACTTACAGTTACTCTGCTTTGAAGCAGCCTGGAGTGCTCATACAATCAGGTCTGATGTCTTCAGCCCTGGAGGCAGTCGCCTCCCGGGTGACAATAACCATTTGAACCACTTTTGCTGAAGATACGTGAGCACGTCTGTTAACATCATAGGGCATCTTGGAACGTTTAAATTACTTTGTCATTCAAAGAAGATTACCATAAGAATGGTACCTGTGAAAATTGATGGGAAGCAATACTTTAACTGAATATGATGCCTAATATTTAAGGGTCTAAAAATCTAAGCATTAAAAAATTAAAACTCAGACTATCTTGTGGCATTGATAAATGCTGATTGTCTGCACTGCTGAAGTATGACGAAATCTATAAAAAAACACATAGAGAACTGATATCTTCTGATAATAATCCTATATTTCTATCAGAGAATTATTTTTCTTCCTCTAATATGAATGTTGGAGGAAGTGGCAGCAATAAAGAAGAGGGAAAGGCCCATTCTTCTCATGTAATAAACATTATCACAAAGTTTGGTTTTGTCAACACCAATACAACAGACTGGAGGAAAAATCCTGTATTCAAATTTTATGAAGAAAAAGAGACACAGGGAAACAAAGTATACTGGATTAGAGCCAGGAATCTTAAAAGTGGGTAGTTGGTCTTACTTCAAATTAAAAAGTGATATTAAATGAAACATTTCCATTTTTCTGTATACAATTCTCTAAGTAGCTGAATTATTTATATGCTGTACTATTGCAGGATGTTACTCATTTTGAGCAGATGAAAATAAAAATCATATCCAAAATCCAAACACTATGACAGCTGTCTAACAGCTTTCATAAATTTTTGGCATGTGTATATAACAACATCTCTTGGAACTACAGCTAGAGAAATGTCTGCTCCCGCATCCAAATATGCTCCCAACCAAGAGACCTTTCATCTGAATTTCTTTGTAATGCTTCTGCAGCCAAGATGAAGTTGTACAACATTTTTGTTGTTTCGGTTACATTACTACTCCACAGATTGTGAATCAAAATAAAAAACTGCAATGCCCACCTGACTCTAAAAACTCAATGAAAGAACAGAACCTGCCACTGCATTTTGCCATGGGATAAAAAGCAATACTTGGAGAACATCCATAACTTTACAATTATGAGTTTTCAATACATCATATGATAGCAAGACGGGCTACGCATCTCAGCAGAAGAAGGTGTGTCAACCCTCACTGCAAAGAATAACCCAGAAGCTGTAAATAAATCACTGTTCTCAATATCTCTGAAAGAGAATACGGCAAACACACACAGATCTGGCTCCTATGCCCTGGCCTCCCAGCAGTATGCAGAGACCTCCAAGCATAGGGCTAGCCCCTGTTTTTCTCCCTCTCTAGTCCAAGGCACCTTGATATCATCACAGAAACAAAAGTTACTTACCCATAACTGCAGTTCTACAAGGAATCTCATGATGAATATTTCATGGAAGGTATGTGTATGCCCCATGCATTTTAGTAGGAGCTTTTTGCTGCTGATGTCTGCTTTATGAGGTCTCCTGCCCTCCTTGTCCTCGTGCTCTGTGCCCGGCTGCTGACGGTGCTCCTTCTTCAACGAAGACCACAGGGGACTACAGTAATATGGCTACTGGTCACACTGCCACAGCCTGACCCCAGCCTTGGGTTGCCTCATGCTCTAGTAGAGAAGTAACGCTTGACAATGGCTGTATCTACATTGCTGCTGAAATAAGGGGCAGCACCTCTTTCCTCCCACATGCCCATGGAGCCAGTTCATAATCTTAAGCTCACAGGCAGGCATGAGCACCTGCAGCCATGCTGGACTCTGCATGTGACAGCAACATCGCTGTCGTTCGCCTCCAGTCCCTGTGCAGAAATCCTGGAGAAAGGAAGGAAGGAACTGCTTCTGAAGCCAACTCAGCCATGCCACTTGGGGTAAAGGAATTTTGGAGAAAGGGCAAAGAGAGCATGTCCTGAAATATGTGCTGGGAAACAGCCCACTAGGAGCTCCTGGAGCAACTAGCACTATGGCTGTCCCCCGGCTCTGGTCCCAGTGTCAGTCTCAGCTCTGCTGGGGTATTTGGTGCTCCTAGTTTCTTCCATTTCTTCAGCATGACAGTTACAAATCTCCCAGCTTCCAGGAAACACTAGGCAGTTTCATTGTAGTGAGCATAAAGTACGGAGTAAACCAATGTTCACCTCATACAGGTATAACTCATTACAAATTCTGGATGTGTCCCTGCCTCACAGAAGTTTTATCTTTCTAAATGACTGTGCCAGGACCCTCAGGGCACTACTGGGCTTGATTGGCCCTGATCAGCCTCACCTGGGGCCTCCACCCACATTCATGGACCCAGGAGCCCCATTTCAGCTCAGCCCAGGGCCTTCAGCCCTTGCCTGAGCTATGTTGTAGGTGTGCCTGTCTCCTGTCTGTTGTCCTGCCTCCTGGACAAATCTTGGACCTGCACTGCAGGTAGTTTGTCTCCTGGATGGATGCCTTGTACATATGCTGTAGGTCATCTCCAGTCCTGTCATCGGCCCTGTTTCCTGGAGGGACTTTGGACCCATGTTGTAGTCTTGTCTCCTCTCTTGTCTTTGGCCCTATGTCCTCTTGTTCCTGACTGGACCCCCTGGATTGATCCTGGACCTGGTTCACTGCTTGCCTTGTCTGGGACTGCTGATGGACTCTGTTACCTGGCTCTTCCCACCATGTTCAGCCCCTACAGAGCTGCACCCCATGATGAGGACACTGGGGTTACCCTAAGCTCCTGGCTCATCTTTCCTTAGGGAGCAGCCAGCCCTCACTGTGCCCCAACGACAGAGAGAGAAACCAACAACTCTTGAGCTCTCCTCCCATGCTGAGCAGTATGGTGGATAATTCATTTGTTTATGGATTAATGGAAGACACAGCCTCAGGCGATATAAGCATGGGGATATAAAATAGCTATCCAATAGCATGCATTCTGAGGAAGGCTTTCAAAAAAAGTTGCAAGAATGACAGGCTAAAACATCTGAACTGACATGGATAACAAAATTTCTCAGTGTGCATTTTAGCTCCATGTTGCTCAATTGAATATAAAGCTTTAAGATAGTTTATAGGAAGTAGGCTCTTTTGACTTTTTCAGAATTACAGAAGAGTCAGTATCTTTCAGTTGAACAATTATACAAGAATGAACTAAATAGCATGAAACAGTGAGAAATCAACACTGTGTACTGTACTGTTGACTATATGACATTTCTTCATTGTGATGGAACAGGTGAGTAATGTCCTAAGAGTGATGGTAGCTCATGCCTCATGTGGCATAGGTACAACGAGTTATGCTTCCTATGGAGGACAAGTGTAATCCCACTCCAAGCCATGTGGCCAGAGGTTACATAAAGAGTATCAGAGTTTTGGAAGGATTCTGAGAACTACCGTGGAGAAATGTTTTTGAAAAGTAAAATTGATATAGTTATCTCGGATCAGTCAATAACAACATTGAGTTCAAGGTTATTGTCCTGGAGGAGTTACACTAGATTTCAAGCATGATTTCTAGCCTTATTAAGATCAGTAAAGATGTAATAAAGATAGTAAAGATTAAGATGGAAAAAAGCATTTTTAGCAAAGAGATTAATGTTATCAAGGAAACAAAACCACAATATTTGCCAACTACGCTTATGGTTTGTCCTCAGCATTTCTAGTGGTGAAGTGCTAGGATTCATTCTTGGTTCAGCTGCAGTTAGGAAAAATAAGTGCCAAAGAAAACAGAGTAAGGTCCTTGGAAAGAAGCATAGGTAGACAGAGGAACACAACTAGGAAACTATGACATTTGCTTACTCATTTCTGATTCTTTCTGAGGAATTTTTATTCTACTTTTTTATGTAGCCTGATTCATTCTTAAAACACTTCTGAAGAATAAAACAAAATATTTTACCAAACCATATCATATATATGACATAGTAACTATATCATATATTTTCTATCTGCACAGTTTCACTTTAGGCCAGATTCTGTCACTCTGTTCGTATTATCAGGTAACAGCTGCTTTACTCTTTGCTTCAGTGCTCACAATAGCATGACTGAGTCAATGCAAATCAGTCGGTACAGGCTTAATGTGTGTTTTTACAGCATAATGAATGGACCTAGTCTGTGGTCCTAATGTGACAACTATTAGGATCCATGGAGGGAACCCTTTGTTTTTCCATGACAATGTAAGCTTAGACACCAATAAATGCTAATTTCAGTCACCTCAGTCAAAATGCTCACTACTCAGACTCCTTCCTGAAATGGGAGCTTTGCCCACTGAGCCTTCTGAGAGCTAAGGATAATGTATCCTATACATGTATCAAGGGCAACTGCATGGTCCACAGTGTCCTATGGTACACTTTTAGTTAATCAAGTTCATCCTTCATCAGTTTACACCTATATGCCTATAGACAGGGTTCACGAAGAGGAATTCCCAGTAATGGAAGACGATCTAGTCAGAGGCCTCTGGAAAACTGCAACCCATATAAGTCCATGGAGCCGGACAGGATACATAGGAGGGTGCTGGCAGGATGCATAGGTAACTGGCTAATGTCACTGCATGGCCACTTTTTAGTGCCTCAGAAAGGGTGTGGGAAATGTGGGGACCTGTGGTGACTAGAGAAAGGCGAATGTGGCACCTAACTTCAAAAAGAGCAAGAAGGACAACTCAGGTAGCTACAGGGTGGTCAGGCTCACTTCAGTTTTGGGGAAAGTCATGGAATATTTCCTCTGGAAAGCTGTTTCTCGTCATGTGAAGGACAAGAACGGGATTCGGGACAGTTAGTATGGATTTGCCATGGCTAAATCACGCCTGACCAAACTGATAGCCCTCTATGGTGAAAAGACTAAATCTGTGGATGAGAGGAGAGCATGGGATAAGGATGAAAGAGGTGGATGTCATCTGTGTTGACCTTAGTGAGGCCTTCAACACATTCTACCCTGGTACGATCAAAGTGAGATGCTGCAATCTAGATGGGTAAACAACTAGATGGGTGAAACACTGGCTAGTTTTCTGGTAGTGATTAATGTGTCATACCCTCCCTGAATTCAGCCAGAGCTGAATTTCCCAGGGATGTATGCTGGGACCTGTTCTGTTTAATTTTTTTATCAGTGACCTCATGAACAAACACAGAACAGGAACCTCATGAAATTCAACCAGGATAAATGCAGACTCCTGCGCTGGGGATGGACTGACCCCCCCAGGAAGTGGCACAGGTTAGGGCTGACTGGCTGGGACTCTGCTGAGACAAGCCTGGAGGTCCTGATGGAGAGCAGACCAAGCAGGAGCCACCAGCGTGCCTTGGTGGTGATGAAGGCTAACAGCATGTCAGGTGGTATCAACAAGTACAGACCCAGAGGTGGGGGGAGGTAATCATGCCAAGTAAATGCCCTTTTACTCAGCACTCATTAGGCCGTATCTAGAATACTCCATCTGGTTTTGGGCCCTGGTTGGAATTTCTGCTTCGAACATGAGACCTCTTGAGACTTTTCTAAACCTGAACAATTCTCACATGGGTTATGATAATGACTACATGACCAAGTTAAGATATTCCCCAAAAGAGAAGGCACTGGATATTAATGGAACATAGGATTTGTTTAATATGTATTAATAAAGATAACAGCAATTGCCCTGAGGCTTTCTATAGTTTATTTGGAAAAATTTTTTCATTTGCTTCTAGTGGACTCTCAAATGTAGGAGAACAATCAAAAAGAATAGATCACAGAAGCATTACCATCCTCACTTCTAAGAATTTTTTTTCCTCAGAGTGTGAATGCATAAAGTGACAAAGGGGCTCCTGCAGAAGTCAAGCAGTGTGGCAAAGAATTATCCATAATAATTCATTTGCTTCTAACAGCAAATTAAATAGTGCTATCTTTCAAGAGCCGTAGCTAAAATATACAAAGCTTTTTTTTTGCTTATGAAGATATATTACCTACAATAAATGAACTCATGTTTCAATAGAGAAAGCAATTAAAGATGTAGTTGAAAAGGGTGGTTTTTTTCCTTCATACCTATTAATGCCTCAAAGACAGTGACATCAAAGCTTTTCTAATATTTGTGCATAACTACAAAATTGAGGACAACATTATCTACTGCTTGCTAGATAATTTTGAAAATGCCAAACAATCTCCATCAGGAATACTTGAAAACGAAAGAAGGTTATTGCACTTAAAGAGTTTGAGCCTTGTAGAGGAGAATGATCACATTAACTTTGGGAGACCCCGTTCTATGTACCAGCTCAAGGAAAATGAAAGTATTTGTTGTAGACAGCTGCCATCTATGGCACAGTAATACAAGGCACATTATGGATGGCTCTTCACTTCTTTTGGAACATTCTGCAGTAGATTCTAACTACTTTTTCTCATCTGCCCAAAGAGTGTCAGATTCGTAGAGTATCTCATTTAGTCGACTTTTAAGATGCCAAGTGAGACACTTCCCTACTAGATGGTTCTCTCTCCATCTGGAATTTTGCCAAATCTTAAAATATTTGCCAGCTGCCACTAGGTATTTTTCTGTATTAGATAAGACTGTCATGTTGCAGTTAAGTTCCTCATAAAGGATGAAGGTGGGAAAGATGAGGAGATTCTTTCAGTGTCCGAATACTATTTCACTTTCACAAGGTAGTAAATATTACTTTATGTATTAATATAATTGTATATGTATATATACATATATTATATATGTATAATTAACATATGTTAATTTTTCTTCCTGCAGCAGAAGGGTTTTAGGTAATTTTACTCAATTAAACAGTTAAACAACAATTTTATCGTTCTCCAGCTAGAATTCCCCCCATATAGTCCTTTCTCCCTCCCCCAGAAGTGGGCAGTTCTCAGCTCACGAGGAAAATGGATTTTGCACAAATTATTTTGTGGGCATTGGGCATCACATCTTGTGAGTGCCTTATGGGGCAAAAAAATTGTGTGTAATTTGTTTTTTTACCTTCTGAGATAACTGTGTTTTGCACTAGTTTGGAAGAAAGCTAGGTCTGTCCTTCAGAAGCCAGTGAGGCTTCACAGGCATGCCTGAATATTTTCAGGTCTAAGTCATTTCCATTTTGTATTTTACCCTTCTAAGAAGATATAAACAGAATCTGAACTGGCAACTAGACTGGGTTAATTTCAGCTGTCTTTCAATTTGACTGCACCTTTGGTCAGAATTTGTTAGTTCAGCATAAAGCTGAAGAAGCAAGGAGTATCCCACATGGAGAGGAAACAAAGCGTCTCCCAAGGGTCCACCACATCACTCAAGCTATTGCTTATAGGAGGCATCTTAGCAAGATAATGCCCAGGAATGGTGTACTGGGAAAGCAGCACTCCTGCACATGTCTGAACATAGCCATGTCTCGTACCTTGCTCTGTGCGTCCTGGTCAGGTTTTAGTTCCCCATCTGCAGTCAGGGAACCGGCTATGGACATGAGAAAGATATCTACAAAGAAACTGTTTGGGTAACATATATACTCACCTGAAAGAAACAATGAGAAAAAATATTCTTTTCACTCTCAGTAATAGCAGTTACATCCCAGCGATTACCTTGGGTTTAACATAATTGCTGCAGATATCTGTGATATCTGAAAGCTACGCCCAGAAAAAAGGCAGTTGATCTTACCCAGACAGTGTCAAGTTTATTTAAGACAACATAAAAGCTGCCTTCTTTGAAAGCAGAGTTTAATTTTGATGACATCACTCGTTACCTGCCTAATAATGTTTGATTATGTGAAAGCTGTCATTTTTGCTAGTTTTTTCCAAATAAAAGAAGGCTTGCATAGATGACTGTCAGTAGCTGTTGCAATATCTGACATTTGCAAATGCTAAAGTTCCTGACTTTGTGCTTGATTAATCCTTGAAAGTATCAATCACCTTCTCATCTGCCTTTGAAAGAAACTAGGAAGTAGGAACAAGACACACTAAGGGCATCAAAGAGGTTTAAGACTTGTTTTGTAGATATCTGCAGGAAACTTCTTTCTTAAAATGTGGAGAAGTGAAGTTGCTAAAAAGCCTTCATAGAAGTGAGACTATAGTATGGCGTCACGGTCTGGTGGGAGGCACAGCTCAGTATCCCAGTGATGAAAGTTGACAACTGGTGCAGAGGTAAATCCTAAAGAGCCTTGAGGTCCCTGGATATTACTCAGGGAAAGGATCTAGCGGATAGATCTACAGGAAGATATGGCATGGTTAAAATGGTATACTTAGAAATTATTTTTAACAACAGCATTCTGTATTGCTAGGAAAATGGCAAAATGAATTTATCCAGGTCTGAGCAAGAGTATTGCAAGACTCATGGTAGACAAACACTCAGTTTTCAACCTGAGCAAAAGTCAGGATGGTGATCTTATCTCAAGGGACTGAGAGAGGAGGTCAGAGAAAAAAGCCCTAAAATCTAAACTTCTGTGAGTAGTGCCAGAAAGAAGGGCCAAAGTTTTATTTTGAACAGGCATCCGGAATAGAGGTTTAAATATGCAAGCAATCACAGAAATGGCAATTGAAGCTGTGTTACCAATAAGGCTCTCCAGAACAAGTGTGCCAGAGAGAGAAGGGGCCACCAGCCTCCAAAGATGGCTAGTCTGCAAAGGGTACTCCGAAGGACACCCTGGGGGGGATGACCAGCAAGCCGAGAGGACTGTAGGGGAATAACAGAATTACAGGCATCGGGAAGACGCAGTTTCAAGAAGAGCATAGGACTGGGTCTCAGATCTGATTGAGAGGAGCTATTTCAGAAGTACTTAGTGAGCAGATGGGAGGGACAGCACGTGGATTTCAGGAAATCCAGTAGGCAGCTGTAGACAGTACAATCTGGAAGCTTAGAGATAAACATGTGGAAACTAAGGAGCAGCCATTAGGTGAAGTTATCCCTGATCCACAGGCAGAGCAAAGGGACACACTAGACCTAGGCCTAGGCCAAATTTGCAAAAGGAATTCTACTTGCAGTGCACATTTTTCTTCACCAGCCCTCGAAGACAGCAGTAGTGAGCACAGAGCAAGGGATCCTCTCAGCTCATGCTTCCTGGGGATGTTCATCTGCACTTGGCAGCAGAATCCCTCATTCTCCCTTTCTCTGCTGCAAAGGTGAGAAAGCTGTTGCAGCTCTTTTATAAATTCCTGGGCAATTTCCACCTAACATCCTCAACTGGAGATCTAATTTGTTAGGTTTCTAGCTGTCCTGAAAGCCCCAGCTACCTTATCATATTTACTTTCTACCCAAAGGAGACAGGTATCAACAAGCTTGGCTGATCTGCTTAGTCAGCCCAGGCACGCTTCTGTCGCTCACTTTCTCCCACCTATTGTTTATTTTCTGCTTTATATGAAATAACATAATCCCTTGAGATCAAGCAACAAGGAAATAGAGAACACTTTCTCTGTCTCATTACTCCTCCTGCCTTTGCTAATTAATTGCTCATTCAGAGGCAGTTCTTTCATATTAGTAGTTCAGTAACCTGACATGTTGTCAGCACCTCTTGTTCTTCAAGACGAGACCAGAGCTATTTGGCAAGAGGATGGGAGCTCTCTCCCAGTGACTCTGTAGCTTTTTAGGGGTTACAGGGTAAAATAAGGATTATTTATCAGTTATGCTTGGCCATGGATTTGTTACAATACTCTAAGTAGACTTGTACAGGAATACAGGGCTATTTGTCCTCTTCTTCAGAATTCGTCTTACAATAAATCCTGAATTTAATAAAGATACAAAATTATTTTGAAAAAATGGAAAGTACAGCCACTGTGTTCATTTTGAGGTAACAATTCTTTTTGAATGATAATGATTTAAACTGATTCTTATTTAACATGATGGTTTTTTTTCCTTCCAACAACATGATAAGACAAGACACTCAGCAATTAGTCTGCAATTGCAGAAATAAATTCATCGTCAAACACATTCTTATCGATGGGATTTTCTACCTCATATATATCCTGGTAGTGCTTCTGAGCTGTTTTGAAAGCCCCTTTGAGTTGAGGCAATAAATATTCTTAACTTCTGTAGTACTCCTTAATTAATATTATGAAATGAAATTATGTTAATAAAATAGAGATGTCTGTGCTTGGATAAATATTATACATTATACCTTTAAAGATCTATTCAGAATTGTCTTTGTTTTTTCTATTATAGTATAAAGTAACCTCTGTTCCAAAGGGAATATTCTGAGAAAGGAAAGAACCTATTCAGTCCAGTCAAGTGGACACATGGGCTTAAGGTCTTGAATGTGGAGAAAACTTGACATTTCTTTAAGTCAAAACTACAAATAAGATTTGGAATGTGCATCTCAAGCAAGGGATAAAAGCCTGTAAAAACAGAGCTGCATTTTCTGATTGTAGGTGAATATTACAGAACCAGGTTAATATTCATCTCAAAAAGAGTAGAATATGAAGTGATTTTACAAACAACACTGGAATTCAGAAGTATCAACACATAGTAAGAACTATTAAAAATTGAGTTGACTCAGGGCTTGCAATAAGGGTTAAAATAAAAAGTGAACATTTTTTTAATAATGTAAATGAAAAGAGGAAAGTTGTGGGCTGCTCTGTAGTGAGATAGAGTTTAAAAAAAATCCTAGAGTGTCCCCAAAGCCAGGGAACACCTTGTCCTGGTTTTCAGACTCCCTGGTGGCTCTGCTGGGTCTCTCAGGAAGCCAAGCGTCTGTGAAATGGACACTACTGATGGCTTCATCGCTGTTACAAATGCGTGATTCACAGAACAACCATCTTCCTAAGTGTATTTCACTTCAGAAAGTATGTCTATGTTCCAGGAAGGAAAAAAAAAAGTCAGTGCTTTCTGTTTCAACCTTACTTGGAGCCAACCTGTTTTTTTAAGCTGCTGTGGAGCAGGTATGATGGACAAATTATTTGTTCATCATTTGAGCCATGTTCCTGTAGGACGACTGGCTGCACTGGAGCTTGTGCCAGGCCAAGGGAGATTGTGCTTTTTCTTGGAGCCATATCAGGCCTGCTCCAGGGAGAGAGGATTCAATGACCAAGGGATCCTGTGAGTAGGAGATTGCTATATGAAGCTGAGGGCCTCTGGCTTGTGTGCAGACACCAAAATACTTTACTGAGGAACAGATACAGCCAGGCTTCCCAAAGAAAAAGGACTCATCTAGGGACCAGAGGGGACTGGGCAGCGTGTGGTGTCTTTCAGACCGTGAGTGAGCTGGAAACAAGAACTTGCCCTTGAGGATGGACAGGGGAAGTTTCATCTTATACACATACACATACCTATATACTGCAAAAGAAATATTTTAATTCAATCCATCTGACCTAGCCACACAGATTTTTATTTTAAAAGATTCTGATTTTTATTCAAATAATGTTTGGCTTTTTTTTTTTTGAGTGTAAAGCTTTCTTTCATGAGGAGAAGGTCTAGATCTAACCATCTTGTAGCTCACATGTAGCATGATGCATAAATGAATCATTAATAGCCAGTACTGTTGTACACCTCATTATCTAAGAATAAGGGAGTCAAAGTTTTGTAGGAAGAGAGAAATTTCTTTCAAGGATTCGCCTGATAGAACTGGAAGAACAAAGAAGATTTTGGGCACACAAACCCTGCCTCAGGTCTGAAGTGTCTCCTCTCTGTTCAAGGTTTCAAGAACAGGCGTACATGAAAAGTTGTTTTATTTTTGCATTTTCACCTGTGGGGCTAACCCAAATGTTAATGTAAATGTTAACTCACTTACTTAAATAACATGTGTTTAGTTCCCTGATTCAAAACCTTGTGTTACACAACATACAAACAAGAGCTTGTGATTGAAGGAAGTCGTGTGGTTTCTTTATGCAGTAGCCATACCTAAGAATCTGATGATACCACTCTGTTTAGTTGCATACAACACACCAAGGCCTTGGGGGTAGAGCTGTCCTAGTCGACAGCCACACTAAGCTCTTTTTCCAGTTCAAGTTCTCATCAGTTTACTGCCTCCATAAGGCTATTGAAAGGCCCTGTTGAAATGAGAGGGATTCGATTTAAGCTGTGACATGTACCTATTGAAATGGTGTTTTTCCCATATTTTCACAGTGCTCCATTGCCCTGCTTTGAGAGAACAGGTTTGCCATTCCTGGGGACAGACGCAGAGCTGCTCTTAAGAGAAGCAAAATCCTGTTTGAGCTGAACCTTTGCCTCAAGCCTACCAATGGGAAGGGAAAAAAAGAAAGCAGAGAAATGTGCTGAGCATGTTTATGTGTGACAAATGCAGCTGGGAGCAGCAAAGCATAGAAGTCAAAGAGTAGGCTGGAAATATGGCAGCTGAGGGTCCCAGGAGGAGTATGGTGACTGCTTGTAGTAAAACAGAGGTTCCTAGGCTTCTTGGAAGCTGCTCTTTTCCAGCCCTCTGCCTGCGTGATCTCTTTAGGCGAGCTACGCGGCATCTCTGCCTGCTGGAAAAAGCTTTCTAATGAACAACAATAAATGAAAAAAGCTAATGGGGAAAAACACTGACATCTTTCCTTGAAAGTATGCTGTATTTATTACACCTGATAAAAACAATTCCGTTAATAGTATAGATTTGATTGACTGTTTTACTTTAAAAGAGTAATGGACATTAATAGCAAATGTTTAGTGATAGAGAGTTTATCTGGAAGTTTAAAGTGATTCCTAAGTGTAGGGTATACGTTCATGTTTGTTCTGATTTATATGTAGAAATAAAGACTCAGCTTCCCCACCAGCATGTATCATGGCGTGGCCTAAATTGACATGAAATAGCAGATAAGTTAGACTCAAGTTGGTGGTATCTCAAACAAAGGGCTTTACACAATTCCGCAAGATCAGAAAATTTAATTGGAAAAAAGGCAAGAAATTGGTGCAGCAGATTATAGACAACCCTTCAGCAATACTATAACGCTGGTGTCCTGACTGTTTACACGCTACAGAGGAACCATCAATTAGCAGAGACCGAGGCAGCTCCTACTCAGGGAGTGCACTGGGGCATAGCTAGCCGGCTGCGGGGATTATTCACCTCTTGCTGTGATCTATTCTAATGCTGCTACTGGAAAACATCACTAAGTTCAATTAGCAGTTTTTAAAAGGAGAGAGAGAAGTGAAAAGGAAGGGAAGAAAAGAGCCCAAATGCCTTAGTTGCAGTACAAAAAGTTTAAGAAAGTCAGCAGGAAGCCTGCTCTCCTTGATTTCCTGGGGCCGCACCATGAGCAGGGCCCACACTGGGCAACTTTCCCAGGTTTGGGATGTTGGGTGTTTGCACTTGTGCTGAGACTCACAAACACGCCAGCAAGGGACTGGCTTGGTAACAAAGGGAATTGTTTTTTTATAAAGTTTTTATTTTTATTTTTGCATTAAGTTGGGCAACGGAGTTCCCTTGAAACAGTAAGAAGATGCGCTACACTCACACAACAAATAGATAAACCACTCTGTTGAGGGGACTGCTCACTAACTCAGTAGGTATGAGGTGAGAGGAGAGTTTGTTGGGTGTACGAGCGTAAAGACAGCACATTTTAAAAAGATCAAAAGGCTTTTGGATATTGGGTGTTTAGAAGCAAGTGTAAGCTGCTGAGCAAAAGTTTATTAAAAAAGCCAACCGAGAGCATTGTAGGCACAGCTGGAATGAATATCAACACAGAATTACTTCTTCAGGGATGGATATGGTACCACTTTGGGGTCATTCTTTGCAATGCTGATCACCTCGGTACTCTTGATCCGAGCTTTCTCTCAGTCAGTAGTCAGAACAAATGGAAGAATTCATGCCCTGCCTGTCTTTACACTCAGTAAAAAGTGCAAGGAAAGATGACAGAGGCCAGAAGCCCAAATATACCAGCATTTACGTTTACCTGCAAGAATTATGCATAGTTCTATAATAGGCTTATTAGGGGCTTTTCTAACAGCTTATAATTGTGTTGCATTTAGTCACTTTCAACTATTAGAAAAGCTTTCACACAGTTTAGGCGAGACATTTTGAAAGGTTAGATTTATTTATTTATGCAAAGCCTTGTGTAATTGGTAACCATTTTATCAGATTGCCCATACATTCTTTTTCTGAAGTAAAATAACTCTTTGCAGCAATTTTATCAAAAAATGAAGTCAAATGTGGGTCATGCAAAATTTTTCAAAAGAGGCAATAACTAACGATTTGCAAGATTCGGATCTGTAGGTATCTTTTATAACTTTGGACCTTGTTTTACCTGATACGGTGCCTTTTTTGCATAGCTGCTGGAACTATTTCAACTGAGGTTACTTAAAACTGATATATTCTTTAGTGTCATTTCCCCCTTGCCTAATTAGCAATGCTTTTTAATTCTTTTCATAGTGCATAGCGAAGGCACTCTGGGAAAGCCAGCTGAATTCTGCCCTACTTCATATCAAACACTACTTTTTATTTGAACTCTAGCTGAAGAACCCCAGGCTAAATTTTCATTTCTAGCAGTTTAAATAAGAATAAAAATCAAAAACCTAGCGAAGAACCAAGTATATAGACTTGCAGAAACATTTTTGATCTGGTATCCTTAAAGATGTGATTTTCAAAGAAGCTAAGCATGTGCAGCTCCCTCTGATAACACTGAAAGTTGCAAGCAATCACTTTGCCAAGGGACCATTAAAGCTGTCATGACTTAAAACTGTCCTAGATCTTCTCTTTCTTGCAGCAGAAAATATGAAGTCTTTTGCTTTCTAGAGGCTTCCTTACATTTAAACTGTTGCTTTGAAGTGTAGACACACAATTTCACTTACTTATTGATAAAATCCCTTTTAAACTGTATTTCTCCGCTCAAAGCCCTGTAGGACTCACACCTGATAAAAGAGTTCTGCAGTAAGTGATCATATACACTTAGGGAGGGAAAAAAATCATAGAAAAATAGAAAGGCTAGAAAACTGAATCTGACTGCCTGATTTTGGAAGGGAGAGGGAGCTTTTATTCTCATCTCCCCAGCCAGATCCCGGCTCCACCATTTCACCATGTCTGAAGCCAGATGGGAGAGTGTTTTGAATGTGGCTGAAATCCTGCAAAAATTGCAATTCAATACTCTGGCTTACCTGGCAGAAACCTGAAAAATCAGATTCCTCAGATCACACATTTTCTCCTTAAAATGATATTGTTCAAAATATCTTCATTTCCTGTACCCGTTTTGTTAAAAAAAATACCTCCTGAAATTCTGGTAACTCTGTTTAAATACTAACCCCAATTGTATCTGAGGTTAAACCACTCTGGAACTGCTCCAGAATCGCAGCCAGATTTTGGGTGAAGATCTCCCAGTCATCTCCCGGTTGGCGTGCAGGGCCTGATCCACATGCCTCTCTCTTATTACCCTACTGAGCTTTGGATGAGGTCCAAGTATATCTCCTACCAACAAATCCTGATGAATACTTGCACTTGGACAGCTGTAGAGAGCCATGTGCTTTGCTGCACTTTCCCTGCTTTCAAAGATCACTATGCATTTCTTTATGAACAGCATCAAACGACTTCAGGCAGGTCACTTCTTCTCAGCTTGAGCGTTTTATGTAGGAAACAAAAAATAAATGTTTCATTAGACTGAAAATTTTGAATCAAAAAAATATATACTGACTGCCCAAGGTCACTTGCCTTGGCAGTGCTGAGGTAAGTAGTCTGCAATATTTTTATTTATCTTTCTGTTCATGAGGACGACTTTATTTTCTCTTGTGTATCTCAAAGTTGAGTAACCACAGAGTTGCCTTACACAAGAATTTAAAACTCAACATGGGCTCAGAAATCATGGGATCTGATAAAAGTATTTGTCAGTGGGCCCTTTTTAATTGTCCTCTGCAGTCTGAGATTTTACTGAGTTCATTTTCAGTTTACGTTCTTAGGTGTACTCATGAAATTTAAAAAATTAAAATACTGTGATTTTTTCTAGTTGTTTTGTGGGGAGATTTGCTTAGCTTCTCCCGCCTGCCTATGCCACCCTTTCTGTGTGATGAAGGCAGTTTGCCAACCTTTGTGCATTTTTAACAGGAATACGCTCTCTCCCACAGCTAGAAGATCCCACTGAGATAATAATACACATTTGGAGAGAGTGCTGCTTAGTTGTCTGAGGGGCTCCAGCTTCTACTAGGACTCCAAAATTACAGACCTTCATTCCCAGCTCCCTGCCTCTGCCCTTCCTTCATCCTGCCAGTCACCTCCTCCACAACAAGCAGATACCCCTTCACTTCCACATCGGCTTCCTCTGTGTCTTCACCTCTCATATCTGCCCTAGGCCCAATGTACCTTTTCCACTTACTATTTCTTCCTCTTCTCCTCGTCCCATCTTCTCTAAATGGGTTTTCGTATTTTGTGCCACTGAGAAGGCTCTTTGCCCTTCTCCTTGGATGAAGGGCGGCGTCTCTAGGACTCTCATCTCCTTTACATCAGTCAACCTCTTGTCCCTTTTTCTGGGATCCTGTTTCAGGATTAGGAAGGAAAGGAGGTAAAAGGGATTAGGACAGGAAAAAAAAGTAAAGACGAACAAAAAGCACTTTCAGCAGCTAGACTTGTCCATCTCCCTTTTCCCAGGAAAGTGTGAAAATGGTATCATTAGCTGCTTCACCAAGTGCTTCTGCGGGGATGAATGAACAGCCTCCTTGGTTCCCCTTCACCACAGGGCAGCAAAGGTACCAATTGCTCTGGACCGGAGCAGCATGGTAAGTCTCACCCTGTCAAAAGCCAAACCTATGCTACTTGCTATGAGTTTGTATGTGAATGAGGCCATGGGCTTAGGAAAATAAATGTCTTCCCTAATACAGCTTATCCACTTTAAGTAAGGCCTGCAGCTCATACTTAACTGAGTACAAGGGCAGTTTGCAATTCACACCAGCAATAGTATATTTAATCAAATGAAGTCAATGTGAGGAATCTACGGAATTTTTTTTAGGCAGCACAGATGAGAAACGGATATTAGCCAATTTTAGACTTGTCTAAAGGAGGAAAAAACAAATGCTAGAGGCTAGCCCTGCTTTAAATGTGAACAGGGTCCTTGGCTTCCATTAATAATGTTTTAATATGGTTTAAAACTAACTGACTCCCTTTGCTGCTCAATCACAGAAGAAAGATTTTTAACTAATCAGAAGGGGGAGAGGGGATGATGAGTCCCGGCCCGTGAAGGTGTGTGAAACTCTTCTGAGCAGTGCCACATTGCACAGCTCCTCTGGCACTGGGTAGGTGGAACGTGGACAGACAGATGCCACAGCTGGACCACCAAAGTCGGGTAGTGCATGAACTCCAGGGAGGGCCCTGCCAAAACTGGGTTTCAGTTGCAGCAGCGCTGTGAGATGGTGACCTCCCTCTCCTGAAAAGTGACCTTCGTACCTGACCTCGCAGCCTGGTCTGCCTTCTCTTGAAGCTCTCCCTGCTGCTTGCTTGTCTCCATTCCCACCTGACTCCCCTCTCTGCAGAGGGCATAGGAGCCAGGGCTGCCAAGGAGTGTGGGCTTGAGATAATCTGTATGGACCTGGATCAAGTAAACTGCCCCTAGGGCTGACTACTTTGCCAGAAATAGGTCTTGTGTCTCCCTCACTTACTCAGCTGTTTCACGCATATGTCAAAGAGTTCCTCAGGAATCAAACCAAATAGCATATTAATTAAATGCAAAGATTTAATGCAAGTGAAAGCAAGTGTGTTAGACTTTAGTCATTCATATCCATTTACTCCTTATGAAGTTAACATATTGAAGCAGCCTGCTCATAGGCAACATTTTCAAGGGAAGATTCTCACAAATTTCTCCCCAGCCAGTCTTTGGGAAAAAACGCGTGTGCCAGTGGTGCTGATATCAGCAAAGCGGGGACATGAGCAAACTAAAATCTTTGCTGCAGAACAGTGTTCAGCATTGCACAGATTCAGATGAAGGACAACTTGCCTTCTGCGTCAGGACCTGCCATCTGCTTTGCCTTCCCTTTCTTTGCTCTGTTCACCTCGAGGGAGCAAACACTGACTTTGCAGTTCTTAAAGAACTTTAAGCTCTTGTCCCCAGCGTTTCTTGGAGGAAAACAGAGGCAAACTCAGTTCTGAATACCTCTCTCAACTACTTTAAGAAAGACCCACGTCTTTTGAATAATCCCATAAAACATGCAAACAAGCATAAAATATTTAAAAGCAGATGTTGCCATAATGACTATGCAAAGAATAAGAGAAGCACAAATCCTAAGAACCACATCCTGCAAAACGTCTGTGTAGACGTAACCCTAAGACCTCATGAGCCTAGTGGGACTCAGTACAGCAAAGCAACATGCTGACACAGACCCATGGCTTTATCATTTTGCAGTTCAAAATTCAATTCTTCCCTTATTTCCATCTGTTTATTCCAGCCCTGTGAATCGGGCCACCGAGATCCAGATTGGCTCATAATAATTAGCCTGATTAGGTCATTTTTCTGGCTGCTTGAGGAAAGTGTTAACACATTCACTGAGTCCTACTTAGTGACAGTGACAATTCTGGATATATTTGGCCTAACAAGGGCAAAACATAGTGTCAGTTATGGCTTTTACCAGTGAAATCTACCTCCCTAGAATTCGGCCATACGCAAAACCGACTCATTCAGTCAAAGGGTTTTCCCACTGGGAATCTAATAACAATGCACAGACAGACCTAAGTGGCTCACAGTAGCATATCAGCGCAAAATATACATCAGAAGCACACTAAGAGGCAGAAAATAGCAAGAAAGCACTAAGCAAAGCTGTAGAAGGACAACTCACATAGTCCTGGTGGAGCTACAAAAGGGAGCGTTTTGGGCAGGATCCTGTTTTTAAAAGGCAAAGGTTCAAACCTGTTCAGTTTTGCACACCCAGTGCACTGCATTTTGGCTGATGGCTCACTGAAAACCAGTAACTTTCTGTTGATTTTCTGGGTCAACGCTAAGGCCAAACAATCACTTAAGTAAGCAGTAAGCAGAGGAAGGACTGGTCCCCAAAAGGGTCTTGCAAGGGACTATATCTTGACATGAACGTTGCACAAACTCCTGTCTGGTGCCAGAGTCCAAAGGCGCAGATATTTACCACCCTGCCACACACAGGGTGTCAATACAAGAACTTTTTACTGCAAAACTGCAGAACAGATTATTTGATAACCGAACCCCAAGAAAAGCTCAGTGACCTTTAGAGGTTTGGACTTGGTCCAGCCTGCCCTGCAAGGAAGATCTCTGTACCAAATAAGGTAGGAAAATTTTCCTGAACATGGAATTTAAGCAAATATTTCTTGCCCTTATTCAGATTATTGAAATGAGGAGAAAACATGAAGAACTGTTCTGAAATCCACTTCATTTGCATAAAAGACTATCCCAGTTGCTAATAAAAGGGACTGCGCTGCAGAGCCTGAATGATATTCAGAAAGAGAAAGGACTCTAAAACCATCAGGTCATATATATTCTGCTTTCCATTAGTTGATAAAAGAGTTGGTACAAAATAACTCCAAGGGCTTATTTAAGTAAAGCCAGCTCGCAGAGGTATTCAAAGGCATAAACTGGGTTTCAGGAATAATTCCTCCTGGAGTAGTTCAGATTACTGTGTTCATTTCCTTTATCTTGCTAATAGTGGGAAGTCGTTCTTCAAATACTACATTTGCAGAAATTTCCATTTCTGAGAGCTTACTTTGTGCTGGCCTTTATGAGAGGAGCCAAGCAGAGAGCGCCTCTGGGATCTGAAATAAAAGCCCTAGTGATAGGTTTGAACTTTGGGATGTTTTGTATTGGAGCCGTACTCGCCACCCCCTCAAACCAAACCCAGCTTCAGAGTCTGCTTTTAGTTTACCCCAGGCCACAAGGCAGTTATGTTGCTGTCTGCAGCAAACAACCTCACATTAATCATGTGAGATAAGACCGTCAGGCAGCCCTGCCTTCCACCCAGCTGCCGCTGCAACACTCATCCATCTTCTTTCTTCCTTTGAAAGCAAGCAATTCACCTTGGCTTTGAATCTTGAATTTAAATCAAGAGGAATACATCTCTTTTAACCTTTAAAAATATTTTAATCCACTTTCTTTCTGACAGACAGCTACATCAAGAATTACCACTAATGGATTTCAATACATGAAGTTTTATAACTCAGTTGCTGACACTTTATATCTGTGCGTTTTCATTTACCTACACTTCGTCTCAATTCCCAAAGCCGAATTTATTAACAAATAAGAACTGGCAAAGCTGATGCAAGGAGCTGTGTTTAAATATATTTGTCAGCCAAAATACACCTGTGATATAATGTGCCTCTCTGTGGGTTTCATAAAAAAAAAAGCCTCTTGCAAAGCTTTTTTGCAGGAGTCACGCAATTACCCTGCTCAAATATATACAGCCATATATGTGTACCAAACAGGTATGGAGTACTGTGGATCGACATGTACAGTAGATGAGCAGAAATAAAAGCTACATTGTCCAAATACATAGCTTTCCAAGGCTAGAAATTGTTCCAGAAAACTAAGGTAAAATAAAATGGAGACCCACATTTCACTAAAATTGTTTTGCTTTCTGATATCCAGCTTTAGATTTCTGTGACCTTAGTTTCGAATCCGCTGCAATCCACAAATTTCTGTAATAATAAGGCCCTCTAATTTCCCGTTCCTCTGAGTACCTGTTACTCCTAAGGAGGGGCTGCTCTAGCAGGAGGCCGAAGGTACCAAATACACCAATTTACACTGTTTCAGGGAAATTGGAAGCATCACTTTAGTGTCTTTATTGTTTAAGCAGTTAAAAATAAATGAAGTTATAGAAGGTAAACATCCTCCCATGTCTAAAGTGTGACACTCCCAGTAAAGAGAAGTATAAATTTCAGTTAAATTAACAAATAGAGCTTGAAAGCAAATTTGGGGTGGGAAAGAGGATGCTTTTGGAAAAGGGCTGTTGAACTTTTTATATTCAAGAACGAAGATAAAGCATCCTTTTCTTCTCTCAGTGTGGGGAAAAGGGCTTTGCAAGTATCTGAAGGGAGGGTGTCAAGAGGATGGGGCTAGACTCTTCTCAGTGCTGCCCAGCGACAGGACAAGAGGCAATGGGCATAAACTGAAACACAAGAAGTTTTATCTGAACATGAGGAGAAACTTCTTTCCTGTGAGGGTGACTGAGCGCTGGAACAGGTTGCCCAGGAAGGTTGTGGAGTCTCCTTCGCTGGAGATATTCAAAACCCGTCTGGATGTGATCCTGGACAATGTGCTCTAGAGGAGCCTGCTTGAGTAGGGGGGTTGGACTAGATGATCTCCAGAGGTCCCTTCCAACCTTGGCCATTCTGTGACTCTGTGAGCTCTACCTCCTCTTATAAAGCTATTCCACTTCAGGTGTGTTCACTGGAGCTTACAATTTTTCCTTTGCAATGACACTTAGGCCAAATGCTATACGCATTCAGCATTTACACACAAGGACCACAACATTAGGTAAGGGATGTGACTATTAAAAACACAGAAAGGAGACGTGCAAAGGTGCTCCTAAGGTGGCTGATGACTTTTATGCAAGAAAATATCGTATGTTGTTTTTCAGATTGTTAAGTGCAGCAGGGACAACTAGAAGCACTGACACTCAGCGTACCTGCAGTGTTTCTTTAGATCATCCCTGTCAACTGATGGCACAGCTATTTTCTCTGTGGAAGCAAAATGAAGTAAAACATGCCGGCATCTGAGTGGATAGTAAAGAATGGCTAAAATGAAAGGCAGCGAGAGCAGGGGAATAGCTCTGAGATGCTCTGGGCATTTTCTGCTTCACAGATAGCCTCGGTCTCAGTAAGAAGGCTATGCAGCTGTGTGACCTACTTACTGATATAAAGTGCACTCCAGCCTGGTCAGGGATGGGGTGGGTGACTATGGTCTCCTCAACCTCCCTGCTAAATCTCTGCTTGAATGTTAGGTTTCATTAGGTGAAGAACAAGCTGTAGGGGGAATAAAAGCTTTGGAAAAGAAAGGAAAAATGGAGTTTATTTTGGCAGGGAAGTCAAATAAGACTACATGACAAAGAGCTTCTAAGAGTCTTATATGCCACAGGATTTTATTACGCAATACTGGTTCTGAGGGCCTAATGGTATGAAAGTTTAAAGAAGTGTTTAGGAGGAGTTGACAGACTTGCAGTTATCCCTGCAGGTCTGATGAAATCTCTAGAGCTTTGCAACACACCCGTGAAGAAACCCCACCAGGTTAATTCACCTTTGTTGTGCTTACAGAATACTTCGCCCTGCCTGTCTGTCAGGGCTTACATACAGCCCTCGATAAATATTCAGAGAAATAAAAAAATGTTGTGTCATTTACTTCATGAGTAAATTTTTTTTTTATCTCCCCTATTTATAAAGAAAATGAGCTGAGATGCTTGTCTAGCAAAGATTATAATGCTCATTATTTAATAGCTTACTGTTTGAAATTCCTGCTTTGCGCTGCTAGGAGAAACAGACTGTCATAATTTACTATTCAATAACCTTTTCTAGCAAATGATTTAAACTTGGGCTTTATGTTGGTTTTGTCTGAAATCAGACCTCGGTTTTAAAGGTGCTGATGTTCAGAATGATCCCAGCAAACGGTTTGTGAAACCACCTCAAGCTGTGACAGCCCAGCTGTGAGTTACTATGATGCCCCAAAACTGCTCCGAAATAACCATTTGTGCTGACTGAGATACATGGGGAAGATGCATGTCCTGCGACACATGGGAAAACCCGGTGTGACCTATGATCATGGGAACAGCTCGTTGTGCAGTCAGGCCCTTGAACGTCTTGCCAAGGGAGTGCTAACAGAGGGCAAATAGACTCGTGCTGCCTGGGAAGGATGTGTGTTGGTCTGAAAAAGGCACAGTTCTGCTCCCAAGGAGTCATCAACATATTTTCACTTCTTTCTGTGAAGGCAGCAGTATGGTCTTGAATAAGAAAGGATTTGCAGATTATTGTATGATTTGAGTTTCTATAGGCCTGTAAACATCTAGCTTGTAGCAGTGTGCCGAGTTACACATGGATTTTTTTTTATACTGGAATTTGATCCTATCTTGGAAATAATTAACTTTAAAATGTATAAAGGAATTTTAAGCTATTTGTCTCCTCCTTAATGGATTTTTTAAACATATTTGATAATTTCAGTAGGAAGAAGGCTCTTATACAGAATTTGGGTATGTACCTCTTGAACTTTGTACCTCTTGAATTGCACTCACAAGGGAGCATGGAAGATGACTCAGCCAACGCAGATGTGATTTGTATTTGTTTAATACAGCCTATTCCTGTTCATGCAATAGTTTTTCCATTAGAAGCGTTGCAGAAAGTGCATTTAAAAATAAATTCCATAAAGAAAGAATTAAGATCGTCCTGCAACATTACTTAACAGTGCCTGCAATGTACACACAAACGACCATCACATTCATTTCTTTACTTTAGTCGTGCAGTTACTGTAAGGGGGGATGAAATGGCCCTGCACAGCAGAGAGATTTTCTTTGCCCAGTGATCCGAACATAATTTTGCTAAACGGCTTCATTGGAGTAGGAGAATTGGGTAACCTCAGCCTTGTCATCTACAAGTGGACCTCCTTTCTTTATCTCAACAGGCCAGGCAAGTGCTCAGCCAGAGGATAGGGAGACCTGAGATTTTCAATAGCAAGCTGTCCACCACTGCTGTAAGAATTTCACATAGTCCAGGGGCTCGAGATAGCCCAGAGTGTTTCTTCTTAAAGGTTACAGATGTGAGTTCAGATGGCTCTCAGATGGCTTCCCATCTTATAGGTAATGCTCTCACCACTATGCTCTTGGGTAATGTGGAGAAAGCTTTGTGCTGTGGACAGAGTTCACAAACATACTGTAGCACCACCAGTAGATGGAGAAATACCTTGTCTGAAAATCTCAGTGGAGGGCTAAAAGGCTGCACCATCACTGCACCATCACAGCTGAGGATGTTCTGGCTTCTCTCAGTAATGGGGATTTGGATGCCTCAGTACTCTAAAGAGAAATAGTTGCAATTGTGAAATCTAAGCCTTGAACTTAAATGCTTGGATCCCTTTGGGGAATTTCAGCCTAGGTGATTAGGGGACTTGAAGAAGGGATTTGGCCAACAAAGGCATCAAGCACATTTGAAAACATTATATGGGATAGTATAAATCATTAACTGCATGCTCACTTATATTTTACCATTATTTCCCAGTCCAGTAACAGCGGGATGCTGAGGAGCAGTTACCTGTAAATAAAGGCTCTTAATGGTGACTGCTATGTAAAATCAGTTCCTCGGAGCTATTGAACACTGAGGTTTAACAGAAATATGTCTTTGAAATGAGACTTATAAATGTACACATGTAATGTGAAAGCACATAGACATAGGTCTATGAAAGTACATAGATCTATAAATTCTCTTAGGGGTCACTCTCCATAGAGATTGACACTGAATGTTTAGTTTTATTTATTTGCAGATGGGAGAGGAGACTATAGCATGGTTTTCTGGAAATCTGCTGTTAATAGCTTTTTTTGCCACTAGTCAGGAGAATTTAATGGAGAATGGCACATTTTCTCTGAGGGTCAGAAGACCCTCAGAAAGACGATATTCATATTTTACAAGTTTTAACAGCTTTAAGATTGTGTTGTCAGACCTATCACCCATAGGTCAGATCCCCAAGAGCTAACTAAAAACCAATCATAATTATATTATTTCTTTAAATAATTCCAGTGAGAAACTTTTCTCTGCTCAGCCCAGCTGGAAAAGGCCTCTCTCTTACAATCAGCAATCAGTAAATCCTCTGTAAACTGACACAGAGCTTGGGAGAGACAACACTAGAGAGTGGCTCCTTTCAAGGAGGTAGTAATTAGAGAGCTCTCTCCAGGTTTTAGTGCACTCTGCACTTAGCAGTGGTGCTGCCATTTAGCTAACTGGCTGCTGTTGAAGTGCTCTGAAGAAGTAAATTGCTCCATCAGTCCTATCTGGGGCAAAACTAACACTGAAGCAATATATTTTTTTCTTTATTGTGGAAGCAGTTTCTTGTGAATATTGAGAGAGATATCTGTTTGTGACAATCTGCTTTTTGATTCCCTTTAGATGCTTTGAAGCATCTGCTCAAACTCCTAAGGTACTCACCCTTAGCAGCAAACCCTTTTATTCTGCTCTCTGTGCTTGTAGAGAGGCTTGGGTATGGAGAAGTCTCAGTCTGACCAGCAAATAACCAAAGCAGAGAAGTGGGCACTTTTGCAAACAGATGACCTGTGTGCTGGAAGAAATGGAGCACTTGCATGCAGGAGTGTCACAGAAGTCGCAGACCAAGATGGGAGTTAGAAGAAATCACCTTCTCCCTCCCCAGTGCCAGGGACCCCCTCCAGTATTAGTAGCAATGTCATCCCTAGGAAGATGGCAATAAAATCCTTGTGCTAGATACTGGTAATGAGTCTGGTAAGAAGGCAAAGTTTTAATTGAAAACAGACTCTCCTTTACAGAGCAAAAGATGTAAAACCTGCAGATCACAGCTGTAATTGGCCACATAGTTGCCAGTGTACTGAGAGAAATGCAAGGAACGCACAGCATAACGCATTGCCAGCCCTGGGAGACTGAGGCACAGATCTGGAGAGCTAGATACGCTGGGAGGGTGGCTGGAGGCAAAAGCAAGCAGGGAAGTGAGGTGAGAGGAGAGATGGGCTGAGCAGTAATTTGAGGTAAATGATGCAGGCAGCCCAAGATGCTTCCTATGGGGGAATGAGGAGTAGATAACCCATCCTGTGAGAAGGAGCTGGGTGCAGGCCCCAGCGTATGAAAGAGCTTGTACTCATCAGCAGCTTCTGGAAGACACAGCTAAGACAGCAGGGCTGCAAGGCTATCCAGACAGCTGGTTTGGTTGCCTGATCCTGACAGCAACATTAGAGAGAGTAGAAATGGGGCATCTCAGTGGGCAATCTGCTCTGGAGATGTACGTAAGTAGAATGAGCCCTGTGGTCGAGGGGCTCACAGAGGTTTTGGGCTGTCACTGACAGGAAGTGCTGGGACACGCATACTTATTTTTTAAAAAGCAGTAATATGTTCCCTCTGAATCATTCTGACCTTTTGCCCTCAATGCTAATTCTTCCCATCAGCTTCTCACCACGCAGCCAATGTATAGCACACTGAAAATGTGTAAGCAGGCTGCAAGGGAAAGAGCAAGGAGTCATCTTGTCAGATTAAGGAGAACTTGGCAAATAAGTAAAAACAAACTGGACCCATGCTTGGTAGCTTTAGAGACCTCTCAGAGAGGGGATCTTATCAGTGGAGATCTTAACAATGTGTATAAATATCTGATGGGAGTGCAAAGAAGACTGAGCCAGACTCTCCTCAGTGATGCCCAGTGACAGGACAGGAGGCAATGGGCAGAAACTGAAACACAATAAATTCTCTTTGAACTTAAGACAACACTTCTTTACTGTGAGGGTGATTGCACACTGAGAGAGTTTGCCCAAAGAGGTTGTGGAGCCTTCATCCTTTGAGATATCCAAAACCCAACCGGACATGGCCCTGGGCAACCTGCTCTAGCTGACCCTACTCGAGCAGGGAGGTTGGACTAGACGATCTCCAGAAGTCCCTTCCAGCATAAACTACTCTGCAATTCTGTGGTTCTATGAAAACGCTGAGTACCGTTCCCTTGAGAAACAGCTCTAACAGACACTCCCAGAGAGGGGAGTAAAAACATAAAGGATCTGTTCACACAGAAGTAACAGATAGAGCATTGACCCCAATCCTATTAGGGATCAAGTGAAATTAATGCTAATTGAAATCAATGCAAAATTCACTTGGAGTCTAGCTGGGCTCTGTTTTCTTTCTTCTCTCACATCAGGAGAAATGACATGGCTCTGTTCACAGCTCCATCATTAAAGGGACTTTGCAGGATCTAAAAGCTAGAGTTTCTGTCATGCACAAGTGAAAATTATGGACAGGACCAGTGAAAATTACAGATGACCAAGAAATTTCCCTGCTTGGAGCTTCAGCTTTCAAGCCACAAGACCCTCAGAGCAGTGTTCGGACAATGGCAGCACTGTACTGACTTAAGGCTGTATTTCCACATAGCCACTTCACAGAATCACAGAATCACAGAATGGTTTAGGTTGGAAGGGACCTCTGGAGATCATCTAGTCCAACCTCCCTGTTCTAGCAGGGTCACCTAGAGCATATTGCCCAGGATCACATCCAGACGGGTTTTGAATATCTCCAGGGAAGGAGACTCCACTACCCCTCTGGGCAACCTGTTCCAATGCTCTGTCACCCTCACAGTGAAGAAGTTTTTTCTCAGGTTCAGATGGAACTTCCTGTGGTTCAGTTTCTGCCCATTGCCTCTTGTCCTGTTGCTGGGCACCACGGAGAAGAGGCTGGCTTCATCCTCTTGACACTCCCCCTTCAGATACTTGTACACGTTGATGAGATCCCCTCTCAGTCTTCTCTTCTCCAGGCTGAACAGGCCCAGCTCTCACAGCTTTTCCTCATAGGAGAGACGCTCCAGTCCCCTCAGCCTCTTTGCAGCCCTCCGCTGGACTCTCTCCAGTAGGGCCATGTCTCTCTTGTACTGGGGAGCCCAGAACTGGACACAGGACCCCAGGTGAGGCCTCCCCAGGGCTGAGCAGAGGGGCAGGATCACCTCCCTCCACCTGCTGGCAACACTCTGCCTAATGCACCCCAGCATACCATTGGCCTTCCTGGCCACAAGGGCACACTGCTGTCTCATGCTTAACTTGAGGTCCATCAGCACTCCCAGGTCCTTCTGAGCAGAGCTACTTTCCAGCAGGTCAACCCCCAACCTGTCCTGCTGGCATGGGATTATTCCTGCCTAGGAGCAGCACCCTGCACTTGCCTTTGTTGAACTTCATGAGGTTTCTCTGCCTAGCTCTCCAGCCTGTCCAGGTCCCTCTGAATGGCAGCACAGTCTTCTGGTGTGTTAGCCACTCCCCCCAGTTTAGTATCATCAGCAAACTTGCTGAGGGTGCACTCTGTCCCTTCCTCCAGGTCAACGATGAATACATGGAACAAGACTGGACCCAGGACTGACCCCTGGGGGACACCACTAGCCACAGGCCTCCAACTAGACTCTGCGCCATTCAGCACAACCCTCTGAGCTCGGCCATCCAGCCAGTTCTCAAGCCACCTCACCGTCCACTCATCTAGCCCACACTTCCTGAGCTTACCTAGGAGGATGTGATGGGAGACAGTGTCAAAAGCCTTGCTGAAGTCCACGTAGACAACATCCACTGCTCTCCCCTCATCTACCCAGCCAGTCATTCCGTCAGAGAAGGCTATCAGGTTGGTCAAGCATGATTTCCCTTTGGTGAATCCATGCTGACTACTCCTGATCACCTTCTTGTCCCCCACATGCTTAGTGATGACCTTCAGGAGGAGCTGTTCCCTCACCTTTCCAGGGATGGAGGGGAGGCTGACAGGCCTGTAGTTCCCTGGCTCCTCCTTCTTACCCTTTTTGAAGACTGGCGTGACATTGGCTTTCTTCCAGTCCTCAGGCACCTCTCCTGATCTCCAGGACCTTTCCAAGATGATGGAGAGTGGCCTAGCGATAACATCCGCCAGCTCCCTCAGCACTCGTGGGTGCATCCCATCGGGGCCCATGGATTTATGGATGTCAGGTTTGGACAAAAGATCTCTAACCTGATCCTCCTCAACCAAGGGAGAGTCTTCCTTTCTCCAGCCTTCCTCTCTTGTCTCCAAGGTCTGGAATTCCTCAGGACTGGCCTGAGCAGTGAAGACGGAAGCAAAGAAGGCATTCAATAACTCTGCCTTCTCTGTATCCTTTGTCACCAGGGCACCTGCCCCATTCAGCAGCGGGCCCACGTTTTCCCTAGTCTTCCTTTTGCTCTTGATGTATTTGAAGAAGGCCTTCTTGTTGTCCTTGACATCCCTTGCCAGATTTAATTCCAACTGGGCCTTAGCCTTCCTTGTCGCATCCCTGCACGCTCTGACAACATCCCTGTATTCCTCCCAAGTGGCCTGTCCCCTTTTCCACATTCTGTGTACTTCCTTCTTCTGCTGGAGTTTGGCCAGGAGTTCCTTGCTCATCCATGCAGGTCTCCTGCCCGCTTTGCTCAACTTCTTCCTCAGAGGGATGCACCGATCCTGAGCCTGGAGGAAGTGACGCTTGAATATGAACCAGCTTTCTTGGACCCCTCCTCCCTCCAGGGCCCCACCCCAGGAGACTCCCCTAAGTAGGTCCCTCAAGAGGCCAAAGTCAGCTCTCCTGAAGTCCAGCATTGCAATCCTACTCATTGCCCTGCTCCCTCCTCGTAGGATCCTGAACTCCACCATCTCATGGTCACTGCAGCCAAGGCTGCCCCCAACCTTCACCTCTCCAACTAGACCTTCTTTGTTCGTTAGTACAAGGTCTAGCAGTGCACCTCTCCTCTTTGGCGTCTCCACCACCTGGGTCAAGAAATTATCATCAATGCTTTGCAGGAACCTCTTTGACTGTTTGTGCCTAGCTGTGCTGTCTTCCCAACAGATGTCAGGGTGGTTGAAGTCTCCCATGAGAACCAGGGCCTGTGAGCGTGAGGCTTCTTCCAGCTGTCTGTAGAAGGCCTCATCGATGACTTCCTCCTGGTCAGGTGGCCTGTAGTAGACCCCCACAACAGTGTCACCCATGTTACCCTGCCCTTTAATCCTTACCCATAGGCTCTCAACTTGCTCTTCATCCACCCCGAGGCAGAGCTCCATGCAGTCCAGCTGCTCCCTCACATAAAGGGCAACTCCACCACCTCGCCTTCCTGGCCTGTCTTTCCTAAAAAGCACATAGCCATCCATGACAGCATCCCAGTCATGTGAACTATCCCACCATGTCTCTGTCACTGCATTGAGGTCATGGCCCTGCGACCGCACACAGATCTCTAACTCTTCCTGCTTATTCCCCATGCTGCGTGCATTGGTATACAGGCATTTGAGAGAGCCAGTCAAGCACACAGGCTTCCCAGAAGAGGTGCAAGAGGATCCTCCATAGCCATGTCCCATGCTGTCTCCCCTGGTTGTATGCACCCGCTGGAGGCATCCTGACTTGAGCGGTGTTTTACTGACTCCCCTGCCACTATACCACTCCCCTTCCCCCATCTTGCCTAGTTTAAAGCCCTCTTTACCAGGCTGGCCAACCTGTTGGCAAAGACACGCGTGCCCCGCTTGGTAAAGTGGATCCCATCACTCCCCATCAGCTGTTGATCTTCAAACAGGGTCCCATGGTCATAGAAACCAAAGCCCTGCTGCCAACACCAGCGGCGCAGCCAGCTGTTAACTTGGAAAATTCGTCTACTCCTTCTCCTGTCCTTTCCCCTCACAGGCAAGATTGAGGAGAAAACAACCTGGGCTCCCAGACCCTTCACCACCATTCCCAGAGCTCTGAAGTCCTGTTTGATGGTTTCCAGTTTGCCTTTTGTGTCGTTAGCACCCACATGGAAGATCAGCAGAGGGTAGTAGTCCGACGCGTGGACAAGCCTTGGCAGTCTTTCCACGACATCTCTTATTCGAGCCCCTGGCAGGCAACAAACCTCTCTGGACAAGAGATCAGGTCGGCAGATAGGTGCCTCTGTCCCCTGCAGCAGGGAGTCACCCACAACAATCACTTGCCGTTTCTTCCGGGGGTTCCTGCATGGCACAGGGTCTGCCAGGCCAGTTGCCTCCCTTGGAGCCATGCCCAAGGCTCCAAGGCCTCCTCCTCGGCTTGGAGGGCGCTAAACTTGTTCTTCAAGGGTAAGTCTTGAGGAGGAGCAAGAGCCTTTCTCCTTCTACGAGAGGTCACCAGCTTCCAGCCCTCTTCAACAGCGTTATGATGCACCTTTACACACGGTGCTGAGCCCTCTGACAACTCCGCTGCAGTGGGGGCAGGGGACTCCCGGAGCTGAACAGTCTCCGAGAATGCCCTGTCAATCTCCCGCTCATCCTCTCGGATGCTACGCAGCCTACTAACCTCCTCCCGTAACTCCCTTATCTGGTGACGCAACTGGTCAACCACAGCACACCTCACACAGGAGAGCTGACTGTCGGCCCAGGCCTTGCGGAGAGGCCCCAGGCACTCCCTGCAGCCTGACACCTGCAGAGCTGCATCTGCTGTCTGAGGGTCTGTCTGGGTTGAGGCCTCAGACACAGCCGATGCAGCACCTCCCGCAGCAACTGGGGAACGTGCTCTGCGGCGTGTCATGACCATGCCCCGGTTCACCTTCATGAATAACTGTAACTGTGAGCAGGATGCCAGAAGATCACAGGAGGCTGCTATGGCAGCCTGAAGTGGGGCATCCTTTGGAAAAAACCTAAGCAGGGCCCATTGAAACATAAGAACTGTGGGATGGAGGGACCTGTAAAGAGCCTTTATTGGAGGATGATCTGGAGAGATGACCCCAGAAATAACTAAGTCCTGTAGCCCTAGTAGACAAAAAAAAATGGAGATGAAGGTCTCATTAGGGAGACCTGGACCTTCCTGAGCACTGGGAAGAGAACATAAAGTCTGTAAGGTAGGCATGTGCGGTGGCTACTAAGCCTCTGCCAGCTGCTGATTAGAAATCTCACAAAAGATGAACGTATTTCATCCAGCAGCTAAGCTATGAGGGAGGATAGGTTTGGATAGCAGCCCTCCCTGAGTGCTCAGTGAGCGGATCTGGCAGCAGGGGAAGGGTTTTTTTCCTGCCACATTCAACTGGGAAATAGAACTGTTTTGTCCAGGTGGAGGCATGTGGAGTTATGGTGCCTTGTCTGAGGATTTTGGGAATCAGTCAAGTTAGGGAAAAGCATAGATTATTCCTCTGAAATATAAGATATGGAAATAACTCAGGTTCGGCCCTGCTCTGCAGCAGAATATCTGGCATTTCTAGTTCTACTTTGGAGCAGATTGACCTCAAAGCACTCTGTCCCCAAATATGTTCTCTGGGACATATCAAACCATAACTCCCACGTGTAAAGCATGGGTTAGAAATGGCTCAGACCAGCTCCCAGAGTGATCAGCAATCCTGCTAAAGAGACTGCTGAGAGATGAATCTTATTCTGTTGATAATATCAGCTCCATAGCTTGGTCACTTCTTCATAGGAGAAGTTGCTCAGTCTCTCTGGGATCCTAAAACCATATTCAGCAATGAGAGGTTGATTGGCTGTCCTGAAGAGCCCAACCTTTGAGATCTTTGTCTTTGGCAGGAGTCTTGGCCATTAAGTTGTGGTGAACCAGCACTTAAGTATGAATGCACACATATGTGGCCCATCATCCAAGCCTTGACAATCATTTTCTAGTCTGGGCTCCTTAGGCACTGTCATGGAAGAGGAAAGCAGGGATTGAACAAAGGCTCCATTTTGATTCTTTAGCACTTAGGTGGGTTTGGACTTGTATGGCTGCAGGATGCTCTGATAACTCTATATGCACACTGAAGCACTAGCCATAACCACCATCAACAGAAAGCAAAAAGCCCAAGCCCTCCCTTGGAACTTTATGCATAAAAATATTACATAGGAAAGGTCATACTTAGAAAAGGTCCGTCCATCCCGGTGTATTTGCCCAGTTTCAGACCACAGTAGTTTAGAGACTTAGCTTGAAGCTGTTTCCAGAAAATCGTTGTGTTTATTAGCCATTTGTGGACCTTTCCTCTCTGAATTTGTACAATTCCTTTCAAAATCCTTTTATACTTTCAGCCTCTCCACAGCTTATGCCATCAAATGCAGCAGTTTAGATCTGTGCTGTGGAAAAAGCACGTTTGTTTTGAAACTGCTTTGATGACTTTTTTGTGTATGTCCTAGTACTTGGGTTATGAGAGAATGAATAATCACTCTCTATTCACCTTTTCTGCATGATTCATAATTAGACAGACTTCTATCCCCACTCATGCCTTTTCAAATGGATGGTTCTAGCCTATTTAGTCTTTCATTGCACAAAAGCTGCTCCATACTTCTACTGATCCTTAGCACGCCTCATATTGTTTCTCACTATTTTTAGAAACAAAGCCAAACAAGCTCTGTAAATTCTATTTTTTTTTATCAGAAAATAAGATATTTTCTGCTTCAAATGAGTGTTGACAAGCAAAAGACTCAAGAGGCCATAAGAATCTGACTCGTTTCATTGCATTTAGTGTTTCTGTTCAATATCTCTTCATACATGATGTAGGCAATGACAAGGCAATGAGCCAGGCCACATTTATCTCTCATTTGAATTTATTCAATCCCTCTGACTATTCTGCAGTAAATTCTTACTTTTTCAGTGCATGGAGTGTTTTGGTGTTTGAGTAGTGCTTTTCAAGAAGAGTAGCACTTTTATTATGTTTACCTATAAAGCCATAAGCTGCATTAACTTGTCCACTGTAACCCATTTGACTTTCCAGGATATTCATTCAAGAAACCTGAAAGATTTTAAGAATGAAGTGGTTGTATTACTAACAAAAAACATGAAAACACTCATTATAACCAGCCACTATGAGGATGCTGGAAGGACAGCAAATATTTTATCGATTTTTGAAAGAGTGGCAGGACAATTACAGTCTTCTAAAATATGCATTTGTTAAAATGTTAATTATAACACTTAACTGAACAAGTGGCAAACCATGATGGAGGCAAGCCAGCTCCTGTAAAGCAAAATCATGTTTTATTCTAATAGGACTTTCAAGCTTTTTCAGACTTTCAAAATGTACTTGACAGAGTCCCTCACAAGAAGATATCAACTTGGTAATTATGGGATGATTATCCATATTTTATGAGTTCAAAAATGTATTTCACTGTTTGTTAAGTATAGAGTTATCCCAGAACTAACATTTGTAAGATAACAAACATCTTGTTTAGTATGCAGTCGATCAATAGGAAACCTCCAGTGCATACAAACCATAATGGAAAGAGTAAGAATAAATTATTAACTTGGCTTATCAGGACAAGAACAGACTGAGAACTTCTCAGTGGAGCTACAGGAATGTGCAGGAGGCAAAGGTAATGGTGCTGGCCACAGCAGAGTTCTTAATTCCAGTGATTCCAGAAAACAACCAGGCAACTCTGTGAAGGGATTCTTAAAAGAAACATCCACAATGACCATAACCATTCTTGTTACCAAACACAAGGTTGTGAACACGAAAACATTTGTGAGATTATTAGTCTTAAGAAATCATTTGAAAGAATGGCTTGTGAATGACCATTATTGCCCATCAGCACTTGTGATCGATCATACTCAATAAGCAAAGGTATTAACGCCTCCTGAGCTATAAGTGAGCTTGGTCTGACATGAGTTATTCCTGAAGTTTACTTACAGTCATATTCTGTACCACTTTTCACCACAGCACTAGCCAGGGAACAGACAGTTAACTGACTTGAAGCAAGAGCATCAAGAGCTCTGGTTAAGATACTTGAGGCCCCCTCTGGTTCTGCATTTCTTGTCATTTTCCTGGGCTTCTGGGAAGCAGGTGACAGACACAGCCATATGACCCTCCTGTGAAGATGGTATGCAGTGCCTACCTGGCCCAGTAGAACTAGATCTAACACACAAGTTCCTGCTACAAAGATCTTGGACACACTTCAGTGTAAACACACTGATCAGGCCTTCATCTGGCTCTCCAGACTACAATCCAATGAAACATCCAATGCATCTTCCAAAACTCATGTGGCCTATGCCTTTAGTCTTTGACTACGGTCCACAATTGTATTATTGCAAAAGGAACTTCAGGAGTAATTGGCAACGATGGCTAAGAACTTCAGTCATAAAATGGGCTATGGTCTGTTTTGGCTTCTTATTTCAGCATCTTTTCTTTTCATTGGATAGGCTACAGTTGATACATATCTTTCAGCTGCAGATGCCTCAGTTGCACAGGCCACAACAAGCCCTGGTCTGCCTGGCTGGCTGGCAGCCCAGTTCCTGCCCAAACCCACTCAGGGGTCAGGCTGCAAGTAAAGCTGCAGAGATTAAGGCTATACACTGACGCTTAACATGCAGTATTCACAGTTGCTTTCTTTCTGAAATGATATGACACTCAGCTGACAGGAGAGAGGTGGAGATCCCCGTGCTTACGATGTTTTACGTGTTTTGCTTTAAACTGTCTAAGGAAATGTCCTGGAGACAATAGTATTAGGCTCAACTCTGAAGAAAAAAAGGGTAGTTCGCTCCTTTTCTATAGACCAGTGACCAGAACATTCACCCTGAGCAAAGGTATGTTTATCTGTACCATGTTCACAGAAGAGATCTGAAGCAAATTATTCCACCTCTGCAAGGCTCAAACTTCTAAGTGAAAAGCTTAGGCAGCCACTGGCAGGCATTCAAACACCATCAGGAGAAGACACTGGGAAAGTCCCACTCCACAATATCCTGTAGTATAGGGAGTTTTCAGGGAGTCTTCTTAGAAGGTAAAGATGTTCAAATCACCTTAGAATAAAGATAGCAATGAAAGTAGACATCCCTGTCCTGCGTGACTCTATGGAGTAAAAGAGAAATCTTTCTTTAGCTTCATAGATGGTGCCTCCATGTTGATTGCTTTACTTTTGCAGATAGTAATTGGTGACTTGATATTGCTATATAAATATACAACAGCACTTACCAGCCCACTCCATTACTGCTTTCATATGAAGAGAAAAAGCACCTCAATACTTTGTCCCTTGGCATCAAGGAGCAACAGATGTTTCTACAAAGCTGTGGCTGTTTGAAAAAAATACATGAGAAGGAGGCACAAACTAACTGAAGATACACAAGAGAATTTTCCATGCAGAAAATGTTGTTTATTCGCTTTTTACTATGACAATTAATAAACTGTTTACATTCTAGTTTTTTTATTTTTATGATTCAAGTCTGTAAAATATCATTAGATTTATTGCTTTTTACTTTCTTGGAGTCGTTCTACGTAAAAATTAGGCTCTTAAGCCTTCAGACTTACACTAGCACTGATATTTTAATCTATTTCTCCCAGAAACAGCTTAACTTACTTTGCTTATCTTACACAAACAGCATGCTGACATATATTCCCTAGAGAATGTTTCATGATACTCTGTGGATGTAATTTCCTATCACTCCTCTCCATAACCTGCCTTCCAAAACATTTCTTCCTTTTTTTGATGGCAAATACTTTTCGCCCCTGTACACAATTGTATTCTGTCTACTTACCTTTCCATCTTTAAAGATGTTATTTCTAATGTGTCTTTTTCCCTAGTGTTCAGGAGTAACCAGTCGACAGACACTCCACCAAAGCTGTTTCGTTTTTGCCATTTAGATGCAGATCCTAGTAAATCTGATGAGATCTCTTTGGCTGATTGCAGCAGAGACAGTACTGCCTCCTGACTAACAGAGACACAGATGAACAAGCAGGAGTTAAGGAACTGAATATAAGCAGTTAGATGCAAATACAGAGTTCACTTTTCTCTGCCTCTTCTGGTCTCACGGGTCATTAGGCCCAGAGGTCTTTTCCTTTAAACCAGAGTCTGAGATTTGCAAAGCATTTATCTTGCCAGTGGATAGAAGCTAAATCATCAAGTATCTACTTACATGCTGGTTATCACTGTAAGACACAGTATGAACAAGCTAGTCTCCATATGTACCCTACACAACATGAAACAAGCTTATATAGAAAAATTAAGTACCTAAAAACTAACATCACATCTATTTTTTGCTGACTGAAATGATTTAATGATACTGTCCTTACTGTGACTGGTGAGGTGAACTTGCTCTATACTAAAACAAGGTATGTGTATATGGGGCTGGGAGGGTTAAAGCAGCCTCGCTGCTGTGACCTGGGACCTGAGAGCTAGAGCTGCACTAGGCAGTATTAATGGCAGAGGTTTAAGTGCTATTAGTTTCCTCAGTAAATCCATGACATGTCATGGGTCATCAAAGAGCATATTGCTCATTATTCTAAATTTCTTTTAGTTACTTAACAACTATACACAGAAGCAATTCTATTAAAATGAATCAAAATGTAGTTATTACCATAGGGTCCAGTAAACAGTAGTCTTCAAGAGTTTTATAGTGTCACATAAAGCAGTGACACTGCTCCACATAAAGCACTTCCCCCCCTTTTTTTTTTTTTTTTGGTAATGTGTGGCATTATTGGCTTTGGAGGCACTTCCCAGTGGTCCATTAAGGTAGAAGGTAGCCCTTAGTGCCGATCTCACTCTTGGGGAATGCAATGGAATGGAGTCACAGCCTCTGGCTGCAGCATATTCTAGTCCAGCCGTAATAATGGTAGTCCTAAAACAAGAGAAATTAAGAAACTGAAAATAAAGTCATTTGGATTCCTCCCTCCAGTCAAGCAGTCATTAGAGCTGGTGTTAGAGCACAGGTGTCCTGCACAAAAGGTTACCCAGATGGTAAGCTGTCTCACGTTGCTGTCCATTTTCCTTCTTACAGCGGGAGATAGGAAGGTCAGTTCTTTTAGGCTCTCCATGCTTGAGCCTTCTGCAGACACAGGGGAGAAAACCTGGATTTATAGCCCTTGTTATTCTCACTTGCAATCAAACGTGGGGCTCAAGTACCCCGTTAATTATCATTTACATGCCTGCCTACACTGAAGGCACCAGTATCTCAAGATTTTTTTAAATGCTAAAAGCAGATTGAACAACCGACTGAATTATCTGAAAAATTCCATGAAGGAAATATCTTTAGACATGTTAGTTTTCCATGTTATCAACACATTAAAAAAAACCCAGCCCATAATGATTCCCAGATTTTTTCATACCACAGTTCTGGAACTTCCTGGAAAAGGCAACTCTGAGAAGTCAGTCAACTTCATAGTCCCACTTTCATCTGCCTGTTACAAAGATGAGTTGTGAATTTCCTTTTTCCTGCTTTGCTTTAAGATTACACCATTTACACTCCCCTCGGTTTTCCATATATTATATTAAGTTTTGGGGACAGAGAATCCTTGAGTCAATTACTGCTTCACTGTTTTCAAAATATTAAGGCCAGAATCAGAAGCATCCTTTAATTCCACCTTCCCTAGTACTTATCAATACCTCCAAAATCCTTGCAGTAAAAAACAGAAATAATGGTAGGAGAAAGGATGGCCTTTAAACAGCTACTGTATTTGTTATGTCAGAAGAAAAAGTCTAAGCACGTAAACAACATAAGACTCAGTCAATGGCTCCCAACCTCTAAATAAAGACAGAAGTACACAAGAGCAACACAGCATGGCTCCCAAACTAATCAGCTTTGCCTGACCTATTCTGCCTCCACAGAGCCCAAAGAGATGTGAAATATCACCAGTTTGCAAGCTGGAAGTGATTGAACTACATGATAAGACCTTTGGAGAACCTGATAATGATAAGATATTTTTTGAGAGCATCAAGATTCCCAATCACATATGAGGAGCCCACTGTAGAAACCTTTTTTGTTTGCACAAAACTAGAGACTAGAAAATTTATCTCATCTGGGGAAACGTGTCAGGACAGGGTGTGGGAAGAAATAAACAGCTTAATCTAGCTTTTAGCACCACCGACCTTAGAATGTTATCCATTTGATAGAATTACGACATGGGTGGTTAAAGACTTCTTTACTCTGTCTGCAAAGAGGAAAAGGCACAAAAGTTTAAACAAGTATGCTTTTATTCAGCTTTCAGCTCTTACAGTTCTAAACAGTAAACATAGTTAATGATACATCCATGGTACCAGAGAACATAGAAGTGGTACCAGCAAAACGTCTACTGTTCAAGGCACTGATAGTGGGAAGAAAGAAGAAGAAAAATACATGACGTGGATTACTCCTATTTATTTAGTATTTGAATCTATCATGAATATGTGCTTGCTATTCAACAGCTTAAAACTCCACAAGCTCTGTTCACAAACAAATGTTTATACAACTTCAGTAATTGCTGAAACAGGAATCAGTGGCCACTCTATTTAGACGTGAAGTAAGTATTGCATCATATTGGAATGGAATCAAATTCTAACCTACTCATAAAACAAAACACAAAAGACTTCAGCAGTATGGCTTTAAGACCCTGTGTTTGGTTACAATATAGTAAGCAAAGTTAGATAACAGCATACAAGTGCCATATAACTGTTGTCTTAAAAGGAACAGTTTTACAGTATAAAAATTCATTTAGAACATACTAAGGACAGATTTTGTACAATTTTACAAAACAATTACACACACAAAAAAAATCAAGAACATTTTAAATATGAATCCTTCTTTACATGTTGTATGCATAAAATTACTTGATATAAATTAGGAATATCGCAAACTTTTTAAAGCTCGCATCTATATACTATGGAAACGTACACAGAAATACTGAAGAGTCGGTTCTTCAAAAATCCTTAAGAGTCACATTTGTACTTGCCAAAGAGATATACAGTGACATATGTTCATAAAGGAGCCGCAGTGACCTCTCATGGCCACTTAAAAAATCCCCAACCTTTACCTTTTTTAGATTTTGAATGTCACTTTCCTCACAGATGCTAATCAACTCAAAGGTTCAAGAGTGGTGCATGCTTGGTCCCTCTGTCCCAGGAAACTACAATATTTCTGTTTGAAATGAGTATCAAGGAACATAGCCTTCTCTCAGTCTAGCTCCTGGTCATAGAAATAAAGTCACATCTCCTCTCTCAGTTATCAAGAATCTGTTTCAGAATAGTTTAGAGAACTGTTTTCCGAAGTTAGTGAGAGCTATGAATGTTCAATATCAGGCAATCAAGAACTGCAGCTTTTTAGATAATGAGGAATAAAATGTAAATTGATGATGTCTGACTCAAAGCCCAAAACAGAACATAGATAATGTATGAGACATTTTAATTGTGTGTCAAATTCACTGGGATATAAAGCCTAAAAAACATTTTAAAAAGAAACCAAGCTTAACAAAATACATTGAAAAATCAGTTAGGTATCTTCTTCCATTGCTCTAAAAGAGCATAACAAACAGACACAAAACATTATCTTCTATGTCATGAACAGATGAACAGCTTGAGAACAACAGAAAAATCACAGTTAGTGGCTGTCTCTCATCTGCAGTACATTAATCAAAATTTAAATTCTTCTACTGCTTATAAATCCTCCCTGTTATATCCAGCTTTCTTTCCATCGAAGGAATCTTCTGTGTTTGGTGCCAGCCATGTGAAATATACTTTCACTGGATCAATATTCCAATGCTTGTGAAATGATACTGGAATTTGGTGAGAAAGGTAGTCTTTTGGATAGTCCATTGGCCGTGCCTAAGATACAAGGATAAACCAAAAACACAGCTACTCAGTGATGAACAATGATTTTTAGAACAAGAAAGTATCACCATTCAATAGCCTCTGTATCATCAGAAAGCAACGTGGTGTTAACAAAACACACTATATGAAACCCAAACGCCTGCAACTTGGGCTGCAGTCACCACACTACGAAGTACACTAATATTAAGTATGCCTGACTTCTCAGGAAGAAACTGTTATCATCTATAAAAGTATGGGATGAGAAGCAGTACAGTTGATACCACATCAGTACAGTTGATACCACATCCCTTTAAATGCACAGTCATGATTCAGTGATGAGAAAATACTTTCAGGCATTTTCTCTGTTTCTTCTCTTAATGAGAGATGCCAGCACTGCCAGTATGATTGTAGGATCCTGATTAGGCCATAAATAACCAAAAAAATATTAAGTTTTATGATGGGAAAAATTACCAAAGCCAGGAGATGTTATTCTGCTGCTAGAAAACTACATTTTATTATTCTTTATCAGGTTATATTAAGAGACCAAATTACAACAAACCCCCATGAGGCATATTTCATTTGCTTTTTGACAATTTAATAGCATGTAAGTACATCATTATATAAAATTAAAGTCCCATCTGTAGTGGTTCCTGGTGAAATAACTAGATTTTGCCATTGTAAATAGAATTCTACTGAAAAGCAAGACAGACATGTACAATCTTATTCAGAAAGCACTTAATATCAGCATTTTAAAAATAATTGAATAAAAGGTACGTTCATTCCTTCCTGATGTAAAATAGTAGAGAAAGAATGGGAGACTGGGATACTGAATCACTGATTTGTCACCTAAGCTAGTAACTGTTTCAATACTGTACATGTCACCTGCTTGTGGCGGTATTACTGCTTCATCCTGCATTCCTCATGCTGTTCTACGTACGCTCCAGTCAGAAAATTAGGCAATACAATTTGACATTAAGAAATCTGCTTATGGAGGTTCTTTGATATATAAACCATGGATATGCTTATCTATCAAAATCCCTTTGCAGAAATCAAGGGAGCCTATCTCCTTTAAGCCTTTTGAAAAAGCTACCTTTGATGAACATTTTGGATTCCATGACCTTAAAAATTTACTGCAATTTACTTTGGATGGAAACAGCTTTTATATTTCTGAGAGCAAAGGTTCTTGCAGTTTGAAAACACAGTCAGCAAACTACTGATACATACATAAAATTTTGGTGTCTTGATAGTTTTTTAAGGCATCAAATCTGCTATAAAAAGTACTATGTTTATTATATTGCTCTCTAAGAATCATACTGCTTTATCAGTGGCTGACCTAAAGATACACACTCTCTCGACCTCTTCTTCTATTCTCTCCTTCTTTCTTACATTCTGTGGATTCAATTATTGCAATATTTGCTTTTTTCATGTTCCAGTTTGTATTTGGTATTTTATAAAAGCTAAATACACTGTTCTTGCCCAGAGCTTATATTTTAAAACCACAACTTTGAAAGCTATTGGGCGCAGGCAAAATGCAGAGGCATTTCAAAAGCCTCTGGAACAGGTTACAGAATATATGGCCACATTAATACGTAGCAAACAAGAAAACAGTAAGAAAGGGCAAGGGCTATAACACATCATGGACACTGTAAGGATGGAGATATCTTTGCCTCTGTTTCACGATAATTAGTACAATTTTGATTCATGTACCTCAAGCGCATTGTACATCATGGTATTTCAGTCAAGTCTTTTAAAAAAATAATTTTCTGGTTGACAGAACTTCCAATTTTGATTTTTTTCTCATTTCAAAAATCTTTATTGCATAATGGAATAAGTACACTGCAATTTTTTATTCAGTAGTTTTCCTCCATTCTTAATTTTTGTTCCAGGTATGGTAATTTATAATTTGTTGTAAGTGACAGTAAAGAAGAATTACAAATCAAGCCTAATTTTGTATTTGGAAAATCAAACTGCTAGGATTTCACTTTCAAAGAGATCTAGTATCAGATGCACATCATTTTAGGGTTTACAAAGAAGTGTTTTGTTTTGTTTTATAAGGGCCATTCCTAAAATCTGTAAGTTGAGTTCAGTTCTTTCCAATTCACACATAATCAGTTAAAAACAAACAAACAAAAAAACCCCAAAAACCTCTGCCAGCAGAATTTATTCAATAATTCTGTTGATTTTATGAGATGTATTACTTTTGTTCTTTCATATTTATACTGAAAGGAATAAGTGATGTTAAAACAAAACAAGAAAGTAAATAGATATGATTTTATATAAGCATAAGGAATTAAAATTCTGAATTAATATGTTCTCAGTCTTCTCATATTTGGTTTACAACATAGCATGTCTCTCTGGGACCCAACATGTCATGTTTTCCATCATGATGTCACAGTTACACTGTTAAATATTCTGGATGACAGAGTCAAGATTCAAATATGTTCTAACACACTTCTCCCAAACTGTAGAATACATACACAAGAAAATTATGATTTGTGACCTCTTTCCTCCTTGTGCTAGCTTAGGCCAATTTATGAAAAAATATTTATATCATTCTTTAAAATCCAGCATAAAAGCAACAAGGCTAGAAATACTGACTTTACTTGATGTGTCTTCAGTAATAAGATATTTCAGAATAATAAACAATAAATAGATACAAAATTTAGGTAAGCAGAGATAACAGATGAAATATGTCATAGTCCCTACTCCATTATCTGAAGGAAAAAGAGATTGTCACGTGTTTTTTTTTCTCGGAGGCCATATCACAAGTATTTAAACAGGTGGCTCCTAATTACATCTCATATGAATGTAATTCATACACTGTACGTCTGATATGAAAACTTCCCACCTCCATGTTTTTTGCAATATGTAGTTGTAGGGGAATTGAGATATAAACCTATTAAAGCACTGTCATAATCCATGCTTTGAAAATATACTTATTTGCTTAGTCAAACTTGCTCTGGAAAAAGATAACGTATAGCAGCAGTATCTTGGTTACAATTATTAGACATTAGTCCACTTCATAGTATTTACAAGTTCAGTTTTAAGTATATATTTAAGAGAATGAAATACATTTTAAATACTACTGAAAAATAACTCTCTCACCTGATGGAAGAGTGGACTATGTGTTATAGGGACTCCTAAGCCACTGAAACACATCCCAAGGACCATATCATCAGGAGCATCCATGCTGTAACACCGGCATTTACTAGCAAGTAGTTTCTGGACAGCTATTCTGCTGAAAACCATCCTGAATAATAAAAGCAAATGAAGAGTATAAGACAACAACTACTACAGCAGCCAAAAAACTGTAAAGTGATATCGCTAGATTGAATGTTGCTAAATGATGTAAAATTGCAAGATAAAATGTAGCCTGCTGGTGCAACATATCTGACATTTCAAAATTTGACCATTACTGCTGGAGGCATTTTCTGAAAGCTAAGTGCTTTAAATAATAAAAATTAATCATGCTGCTATTCAAACAATTATACAGCTAGCCACCATTTTTACTGCAGGTGATAAGTGTTCTTAGATCTGGCCAGGACTTTTAAACGGAGGTTCTCCTCTACCTTACTCAAATGTATTGTCTGGTTAGTTATCATGCAGTAATCAAATGAAAAGAGGAGGAAAGAACTCTAAACCTGAACTGCCGTTCCTTGTAACTTGTTTTATACAGAGCTCTCTCCATACACAAAAATGTTACTTGAAGGCATTGCAAAGCTTTTCTGCTCATCCTAACTCTCTTGCTCATATAAATATTACCCAGAACCTGAAGCCTCTAGATCATTACCAGTAAAATAAGCTTCCAGTAGATCAGAAACATGATAATGATCTTGAATTCAAGAGCTGAGGCAATATACTCTTGTCTAATATTCTGTAGCTGTCCCACTCAGTCTAATCAGAATATATGGTAATCTAGCTACTACACATTTATACTGATGAGATCCATACTCTGAAATCACCACATAGGTTCATGAGCTCATTCATTACATGACAGTCCTTCACTTGAAACTGGCACACAGCAAACTATTTATAAATACTAAGGCTAAAGAAAAAAGACTTATCTGAGAATACTGTCAGATTAATGTTGCAAAAAGACTTCATAACTAGCATTGCAACTTTGAAAGCAATCTAGTGTATACATCATAAAAAGGAAAAAAAAAAGGAAAGCACAATAGGAAGTTGTATTTCAGTATTCAGATGAGAGATAATTAGCTAGAGCCTTGAAAAGAAGAGACTTGTGACCAGCATGTGTTGCTACACAGAAGCTATGATGTAAATTGAACACATGTGGGAAATACAATTGCTACTTAAATATCTGTACTGTGTCTTTTCAGTTAAATAGAATTCTTAACTTAAAACAAACTTTCTCAAAAATAGTGTATGAAGCAAGATGGATAATCTGGGTCTTTATCTGCTTAAACCTGAGAACGAAAATCCCCCAAATTCCACATCTATAAAACAGAAAAGAAACTAAGAGATAAACACTAAAAAGATACAGAAATATAAAACTGGTAACTGGCAAACATACCAGCACCAAAGGAAGGTTTATTTCTTAACTCAAGTGCAAACTTTAACTTAAACTACTTAAGTAAGAACTTACGCAACTATGCATAAGATAATGAGAAGACTGGTCAATTGATCTTTATTCATGGATGAATAAGAAAATTATTATAGTCATTACTTTGCATGGAAAAGGACAGTAAGGACATTGAGATCCAATTAGCTCCAAAACCACACCTGCTTAAGACACATAAGACAGACAGATCAGAATGACCATCTTTATCCGTGCTTGGACAAAGACAGAAAACAGAAAAGAATATTTTCACGACAAAATTTATATCCTTAGCTATACTACTTTGGTTGCTCCTCCTAATCCACTGCAGTTCAGAACAGGAGAGTATTTTTAAGCAAATATGCCAGCTGTCGCCACGTACTACACTTTGATTCACATTGCAAGGTGGTCTCTGAATATGCAAAATGAACTCTATCAGATGAAACAAGGCTGTGTGATGTGCTTCAAGAGAACACGTGGTGTGCTTGCTACTGATAACAGGCACTCAGTCCACAGGATCGGCCAAGCCAGAATAAGACCCTCGAAACTTGCATAACTTGCTGGATCCTCACTACTAACTGCTTTGCCCTACAGATCTGCTCCCATTAGGCTGCACAACTTCTTACATTTGGTTCTCCGAACAACACTACATTTTAATCATATTAGGAAACAGCACTATTTCAGTTGCATCTGATTTGTATCTTAATTCAAAACATTTGCATTCAAAACAGTGACTGATACAGATCTCTGTAGGAGTTTAAATAAATTACCCTCCTCCTCCAGTGATATAACTATATCCTCCTGTTCCCAAGCCATAACCATAACGCTCTCCAAGAAATACTGGTTCGTTTGGGTCATAGCAGCTGAGCAGTCTTCGGAGTCTGGAGATGCTATAATATGAAAGTCCATTAAATTAAAAAAAAAAATTAGTTCATGTTGACACTTACTTTCAAACAGATTTGAAAACACTTACATTGTTAGCCTAACTGGCATTCTAGTACAGAGCACAAAAATGAGAGGAGAAATTCAGAAATTCTACAAAAAGGAGAGATATGAACTTTTAAACACAAATTTGCTATGAGAAATTATTTTTGGATTTGGTCAGTGATGATGCAATTACCTTATAATTATTTCTCAGCAGAAGCAGGCAAGTTTCTCAGCAAAACTGAGTTTCAACTCAAAGAAAGCATGCAATGATTTTTCCAAACAATGTTAAGAACTTTGCAAATAATCTTTTATTCCCAGAAACTGAAAGACAACAGGTAAATTTATTTCTAAGAATCCTGCTTTATCTATAGTTATAGGCTCCTCCAGTTTCTTCTTCAGTCATGTGATTTCATCAAAATACTATCTTGAACCACTTCTCATGTTCATGAGTATATGATCCCACTGGTTGACTACTCTGCCTTATTTCTCTTATACTGCTAGGTCACAGAATATATATTCATTTATCTTAGTATGTGCCAACTTTGTCACACAGTCACCATCTTTCAGTTTTCACTGATTCAGTTTTCTGACACTAAAAATGTAAGTTAATCAATTTTACTTTAATATTAACAATTTCGGATTCATGTTTTTTAATTTGCTCTAAGTTCTCGATTGACTTGCCTGAGAGGTAATTGCATGTTGATGCAGGTTCTTGCTGAACTTAACATAACTAGGCATTTATTCTTTGGTGATCAATGTAATTCACAGATTTTCTGAAATATTATTCCCTTCATAAAGAGTTCACTCCAAGGAACTTGATTAAAGATGCATTTTATTTTGAATATTTTTCTATTTCTCCAGTATGGTTCAAATTCCCATCTTATTTGTTTCTTGAAAGCAATGACAAATATATATTCAATCTACTCTGAAGAGAGATTGAGAACTCTGCGCTTCTCCTCACAAAAAATTAGTTTTTATCTGAACATGACCTAATTTTCTGACAAAGGCAAGTTTGTGGACACAGTTCCAGGTGGCTCTGAGAATTGACTGTAGTTCATGGAACCCTTTTTCTGGCTCTTTTATATGCGGAATACATGTTAGAAAGTGTATTAACAAATGATTAACAATAACCAGCTCATATATGCCTCCACCAAACAAACACATTTGACCTTCACATCGTTAGACTACATGATTACATAGTAACCCTATATGCATAGTTTTTATCAAGTTGCAAGAGTAAATTATTCTTAATATCAGTCAAGGAATGCTGAAGGAAATGTGGTTTTTTTTCTTGAAAGAATAGACATCTACATAACTAATAAAAAAACTGTATATCTTAAACATAGAACCCTTATCAGCATGAACAGAGGTACTTTGTGAAATACTGCATTTTATACCTTATCAATGTGTCATCATCCACTATGACTAACCAAGGAGTTCTGGAAGAGCTCTGATTCAAAAACCTTTCCAAAATGGCAAAAGTTTTCCCACAGTGACCTAAAGGAAGAGGAAGAAGAGAAAATATACATTAAATAAAAAGAGATTTTGTAATAACCAGTTACACATGACCTAGAAATGTATTTTGCTGCTTTCTGCAAAATGTTTTGGAAATGACTGGCAAAATACTTGAAGATGAAAGTTTAAATTACATCCTCAAAGGCCGCATGCAGCAGCTCCATCCCCCATCATGTGACCAGAACTATGGGGCACAGCTTCTATAGATGATCCACACAGGCACAGCAGGCCTGCCACCTCCTTAAAACACTCACTGGTTGCACGTGTGCCACACCACACCCATGTAAATAGAAATCCCTGCCTATTCACATTTGCCTTTGATAAGCCCTCTGGAAAAAAGGGCTGCTGGAAATAAGGTAAAGAGCAGAACAACTGATCTAGTGGGTCCGATAAAGCTAACAGGCCACAGCTTGGATACCTCTAATGCAGAAAATAATAGGCTTGCAGACTCTACTACAGGCTTAGAGAAATAGATTAAATACAAGAAAAAAACATTCAAAAGACATTAAAAAGAACAAAATGACTGAAGCCATTCTATCCACAGCCTTTTTTCTATTCAAAGATGAAGCAAGTTACTACCACAAACCTACCACGTTGCTATAAAAAAAAATTTCAATCTTAACATGTAGTTTTATGCTTAAATCAAGACATACTAGATATAAGCACATAACATCTGAATATCATATGGCAAGCAGTTTATGATCAGTACCCAGCTGGCACTGCCTGAGGTCTTCTGTCATAAACCTATGAAATACTGCAACCGTTAACAAATCTTACATCAAACAGTGGGCAGAGAGCAATAGCAGAATTTTTTCTCTCCTGGAATCGTATCAGCGTACCCTGCTTTCATACTCACCATATTTAGGTTTCTACTGAAAAAAAAAATAAATCTGTCCAAATAGGTAAATTGCACTCTCCATCTATTTCTTGTGCATCGACAGTATACTTTCAGGTTTAACTGCAAGAATGCGTACTATAGAAACACAAAATACATTGTACATGAAATATACATATTATCCTGAAAACTTACCATCTTTATAAAATAACTTACGCAAAACTGAGAATAACAGTCAGAAGCTCACCTCTGTCAGTATTAGGTACTCCTAAATCTATAGTAGGAATGGAGATTTCTGCATAATCACTGTAGTATTCAATAAGAGCAGCCTCTCTTTCCCAAGTCTGCTTTACAATTGGTACTGCAAAACAATCACCAATATTGAAAAGTGAATAACTACTTGATTAAAATGTTTATGTCTTGTGTTAACTAATATATTCCTTCCTGTGGTAATGACAATGCTGTTTCAAATAGAGCATCATAATTATAAATATTAATTCTACTTTCTTCCTTACAATATTTAGAGAGAGAGAATTTTATGTTTTTATGCAAAGCCAGCTGGGACAGTTTTATATAGCAATAAAATTTCTTTAAAAATATGACTGTAGTTTCATTGATATTACATTGAAAACACGTATGCTAACCAAAGTATGGAATTCATTAGTTTTATACTTGCTATGTTAGACTTTATAGCACATAACAGCGTGAACAGTAATTATTAGAGTTCAATCACTCTTTCAGTATTGATACTGTCATATTTTAAAAACAGCACACCCAACTGTATGGCTTATACGATATTGTCATTCCAAAACAGATCAAACGCAACCTTTGAAATAGTACAGGTTATACACATAGTTATTTGAAAGCAATTTCATGCTAATGTTCAAAAGCACCTATCTCTGGAAACATTCACAAAAATGACATTTATAAATATCATGCAATCAACTTTCACCTATTGCAGATTCTATTCGAAGTAAGGACTGCTTAACACTTCTATACAACAGTAACTCTTTTCTTATCAGTTTGCCATCTAAATTAAACATTCTAATAATGATGCTACAAACGTATAACTACATCCTGAGGCGAGTAAACCATAAGTAACACACAAAAACAGGACGGTGGGAACACTTGCAGGATATTTGGAAGAGAATGATCAGATTAAAACTGATGCTCTTCTCTCCATCTTAAAAATTGAGCAGCTACTCTGAAACATCTTGCACTCCAGTCTCACTGTCTGCTTTATGTTCTCTGATACCATACAGTAAGTCCTGTTAATAGTATCTTGTTCTCTGATCACCAAAAACTTAAATCCTGTATGTTTTATGCATGCAATTTTTAGTAATTCTCTATACACTCAAAAAACTACTGTATAAGAAGAGCAAATACTGACGCAACTTCCTTTTGCACTATATAACCCTGATCCTTGTGAATATAGAAGCCACAGGTTTTAGTGCCTTGTTCGATTCATCCTTCACCTAATTTGATATTTGCTGCCTACCTACTTGCTTACTTCCCTCCACTCTGATGGGATCACATAAGGATTGCAGGATTAATTATTCTTGTTTGACCAACAGTCAGTTTAATAAGATGAAATGAACAGAAAGTTAACTGTTAGGATAGAGTGATAAGAAATGAATGTACCGATGAGCACAGCTGCACTATTTGGAAAAAATAAAAATATGATTCTACTCCTACAGCACTGTGCACTAGAAAATGCTTTTTTAAAAATTTTGGATACTTAAAACTGTGCTCAATTTTTGGAAAAAAATTTAAAAGGAAATTATATTTTAAAAAAATACACCAATACAACATTAAGGTTGAGCATTGAAATGCAAAGTCGGGAATTTTACAATACACTAACTCTGCCTTCTGTGTACTGAAGTCACAGTCGTTACATTACGCAACACTGCATTATCATGCATTAATTGGCAGAGAATACCATGTATGTTTTTTATTTCAACTAGAATAAAAATAAGCAGGCAGGAAATGATTTTCTGAGTTTGTGGGAATGTTCTGTTTCAAAAATCTTGTTTCTCAAAAGAACAAAACCAGAAGGCTTTCAGAAACCAGGAGTGCAATACAGAAGTGTTACAGACATACAAAACGCTTCCAGCATTTACCTGGAACATAAGAGAGACTCCTGTAAGGCTGTTTCACCTTTCTCCAACCAAGGACCTAAACCTCAACAGGATGTTTTAACATACCCAACTATTTCCTGTTACGGATCGAGCCTCTCAATTTCTTCAGTGGAATTTCCCTTCTTTGCATAAATGAAAAAAAAAAAAAAGTTCACTAAAGCAAGTAAGATGAGACTCGGGTCCTTAAGTGGTCTAACCAGGGTGCTACTAAAGCATATTTCCTTCTCTTTTCCTTGCTTGTTTCTACCAAAATGTTACTATCCAGACTAATGTCTATTGTAAACAGAATCCCACAATAGTTTGTCATTTCTAGATAACTCATATTATCCAAAGGAAAAACAATTACCTGAAAGTTCCTGAGCAGCTCTTACACATGCTGTCAATGCAAGCATTTACCAATATGTATTTGTATTTCTACTTTTAATCACACGGAGGTTTTAATACTGCACTACAGAGATACTTATGGAAGCTCAACTCTAGAACCTTGATTCATATTTTGTATATAATTATATAAAGTACATGTAAAAAGGAGAGTTAAATCTATAGTAAATTCTTAAATTTAGCTGCTCTTGCACATCAAATTCTAAGCCTCTAATGTTGCACTAATGTAGTTTTTGGCATACAATAAAAAAAAGACTTACCAGGTAAAAGGAGCTCTCTGAAGCTGGCATCCACTAATCTTTCAAAATCTTGAGTAAGATTATCCTCCATTGCATAACACTGGAAGCTGTGAGGAAAGTTCAAGAATTTTCCTCAGTCTTCAACACGTGTTTCTTGAAGGATGTTTATGTTATCCTTTTAAAGCTTTATATTCCTTTCTGACTTTTTGATCATCTTTAATAAAAAGAGCCTAGGTTTTTTTTTTTTTTTTGTAATTTCAAGGATTAGAAAATAAACATGGATCCAGAAAGGTGAATTCTTCAGTGAACTCCAATTACAGGACAGTCAATTTTGTTTTGTCAAAAGCTACTTGCTAAAGCTATCCAAATGATCAGGTGATTAAAATACTGGAAACGTGCGTTCATCAAGTACGCTAACAACTTTAAGAAAAGTAAGTTACATAAATCTTATTTGGGAAAAAAAAAACAGCCAGCAAATAGTCTAAATTTAAAATGACAGACTGACAGAACCTACAGTTTTGAATGCATTAGCAAAGGGGAACTTAAGAAAAGAGCTTTTAACTTCTGACAAAAGGCATGGCAAAATCCACCATAAAATTTGATACAACTACTACCTATTATGTAATTTGCTTTTTTTTTTCCTCCCTAAGAATAATCACTTTAACTTAAGCTTATAAACAAAATAATGGCGACAGTATCACATACCTGGAATATTCAGGGACACTAAAAATGCAAGTAAGTTCCTGGGAATAAAACTATTGCTGGATTTTCTTGTTCTAGTAAACTAGAACAGACTGGTAGATGGCATTAAGTAGATAGAGCATCTTCTGTTAAATCAGTGGACTTGGAATTTTTCCCAACAAGTTTTGTTAGGAAAACCAACACTGGTTCTAGCTCAACTTAGCTGACGCTCATTAGCTGAAGCAGGGAGCCTTCCCTGTGCCTTTGTTTTCCCTACATCTGAGAGGTAAGTTAATATACACTGTATGCATCTTGCTGGGCTGCATTAGCTCTGTGTATATATATGTGTGTGTGTGAGTGTGTATAAACAAGACACCCACACACATATATCTATATATATATACACATATATGTGTTTATTTTACATAGATACAATGGTCATTTTTTATGGTGACTATCATTACTTGTAGGACACTACAATTTCTAGACAAAACCCACTGTACTTGGACACGCTTTGGAAGACTCCACAGCTTGTACGCAACACAAAGTACTATACCTGGCCAGATTTCTATGCAACCAAATTTCCCATTATAAGCATTACAGAACACCTGTATACATCTGACTGCATACAGTGACATTAGATAAAAACAACATGACAGCTTAAGCTACTTACTTCTTTTACGCGTGAGCAAGGGAAGAACAAAAGGAAGGGGCAGAGGAGAGAGCTCTCAGTTTGCTTGAATTTCTGGATCATCCTACAGCTGCACAAGTATCATTGCTAGCACAAGGAACAAGACTTGACCACATACTTGGGGGATACAGTGAAGGACACTAACTCAATAGCTCCAATTTAGATCATTGTAAGCTAACTTTAGGCGTATTTTCAATTCAGGTATTCAGTTTCAAGAGCCTCTGCCAACCAATCACTAATGATGAAACACCAAACTACCATAACTTTTTGTCTCGAGCATTTCAAACACTCCTAAACAACCTTGAATAATAATAATAAAAAAATCTACCTAAAGAATCACACTGTTAGAATTCTGAACCTTTCATGCTTCCCAGTGGATTTTGCAAATATTTAGCTCCAAGAGCTACATGGCCAAATAGTATAAGAGTTTTTCTTTTAAATATTAATTTCCTAAACTATATTGTATAGAGCTACTACCTTGAATAATCAAGAACTTACTTCTGTCTCCATGGAATTTCCGACATGTTTTTACAGCAACAAAAACATCTTCCTTTTTCACTGGCTCTCCCTATAAGAAAAGAACAAAAATTAAGTTTATAATTGCAGGCCCTGCCTCTAACATTTTATTGGATATGTATGTCCATATCTATAATAAAACACAAAATATTTTTTCATTGTATAGCATATCAAGTAGAAGAGTGCATTCAGTAATACAACAGAAAGAAAATTTTTGTCTCTTGAAAAAGCGTCATTAGTGCTTTCAAATTCCTGAAATAACATTACTGAAATACCTTCTCCGCTGATGTAGGATTCTTGCCTGAACACATATCATTAGGAAAAGAAGAGCCGCAGAACCTGTTGTACTAAGAATGATTTATCTGAAAAAAACTTTCTGTTAACTTCTTTGTAATTAAAATAATATGAGAACCTGTTGAACCGTATCGTACTGGGAGAGAGAAGCTTAGAGGTTACATACTAGAAACATGCAAGTTTCCTCAAGCCTACTGAAATCATGTTTATTTATTTTCTTTTTTGACACCTAGAATTTTGTTTTCATGGAAGCATGGCAGTCACTTTTTGGCCCCTTGTAACGATTACCCACAATATCTTAAGGGTATTCTCCTAGAGATAGAAGATATGGGTTGTACTTCAATGCACTTAAATGCTATATTGCATTTTATCTTCAGATGCATCAAGTTTTAGATTCCCGTCTCTAAAATGAGATCATCTGTATTTTAGTATACCACAGAAACATAAGGAGAAATACTTCAAAGATCATGGGCTGCTCAGACATTGTGGTAAAATATGTGTTAATTCTTTGCCAGGAAATATCAAGTATCACAGAAGGTTGAAAGCATATCCAAACAAAGGAAAACACCACCAGAAATAATTTTTTTGGGTTTACTGAAAAACATTTTCTTAAGGCCTGGGATTTTTTTTTTAAGTCAAGCATTATGCATCTTATTAAGAGTTTTACTTTTACTAAGCAAGTGGTATTTAAAATATAGTACTTACACAAAGTGGCAGAAAATTACTGAATGTTGTTGCACAATGATTAACCTTATATGAGTTCGCATCATCTGTACAGAACTCAGGCACTGGAGTAAGATGTGGTCCATCCCCTTTCTGCCAAATGTATAGTGCAATCTATCAAAATACAAAACATTTATATCAATGAGTAGAAAAACTGGATAAAAATTCCCAGAGCAAGCACAGAAATCATCATATTATAGGATAAACTTAAGAGAAAACAGTTAAAAATAAAGGACACCATAGAGGATTTATGCCTTAGTTGATTAACTTGCTGCATAACCTCACTCCTCCACATTCCTAGAGCCAAAAATCTTATTTTTTGCTATAATAGAAATTCTAAAGATGCTCAAGGTTTAAAGGACTAAAATTGGTTTCATATATTTAAGCATGAAAAAAAAACTCATCCCCAAATTTGTTGAAGTAGAGGTGATGCGAGTGTTTGCGTCTTCTTTTAAGTAAAATAAAATCCTTATTTTGTTGCTCTTTGAAATTATTTTGATAATTTGGAATAGCTAGTGCCATTTCTTCCTGTGGCAATATGCAGTTTTCCAAAATAGACCCATTCTCTGGTTGACAGTTTAAAAATCATTTAAAATCAATAACGAAACTGTGAGAAGTTGTGAAAGGGACTGAATGACAAGGTAGTAGATTCTTGTCCATTTTAAATGTTAGAAGAACAGCAAAAATTTACAAAGAAAAGGGAATAAGCAAAGCAATGGTGTCTGAAGACGACAAAAAAGAACCTTTATGTTTACATCCATTTAATTCATAATAAAGTTAATATTTCAAGTTGTATTTTACTACAGATCAAGAACACTTAGCCTTCCCCAACATTTCCACTACAATTCTTTGATATTGTTCATAACTTGGCCAAACTAAGTGTTTAGTCAGGAATCTTTTATGTTGGCTACCTACCTCAGACCAGCTGAAAAATTAATCTCATTTCATATAAAATTGTTCAGGCACTTAAAAGAACAAAATTAAGTTCTTAAAAATTTAGAGGGAAGAAAAGAATGTCTCAGTAGGTATGCGGTGGATTTAGGACTTCCCAGCTGCACTGCCATGCACTTTGGATTCTGACTGCTTAATATCTTTCGAGGACTGGTACTTCCAGGATGTGAAAGTACTTTCTTTTTATATAAAAGCTATTTGAGCATATGCTCAAGACTCAGATATGTGCTCTAGGTCTGCTTCTGTTCACTACCTCAGAAGTTACAGCTTCCACTTTTCAAAAGGGTGCCCAAGCCAACAAACTATAGATAATCTGGGACAGAGACTCTCCATTCTTTCTCAAGAAGCCGAGTGTGAAAATTAAGATTCATGAAACCAACAAGATAGTGTAGCAAAGAAGAAGGAGCCTGACTCTACAGCACAGGGGTAAGGCGTCTCCTCCAGGGGAGGAAAATCCATCTTGGGTTCTAGTTGCTGTTTCCAATGCTGCTTTTGCATATTCTCAGTGATTCTTGCATGGAAAACAAGTGCTTCACTGGAATATGGGATCAGAAACAGCATACACCAAAGCCAATGAGAAAATAAGTCTCTTTTTCACTGTTTTATGCCTATTTCCAAAGTAGGAACTGGTCCATTGAAACCCCCTCAGATTATGCTGGGGCCAGAACCCAGATCATACTCTTTGTAGGGAGTAGGTTTTCATTAAGCTAAAGCGCAAGATATTTCCTCCCCCCGTCACAGGGTTCAGGAAGAACTCAGCGTAAACTAAGTGCATTACGTTTAGCCTGGACATAGCTAGGAAGTCAAACCATTTATAGACTCTAAGTTAGAGATTAGTACCTTCCTGCCTGTCTCATTCCTACCAACCTCCTCCAAAAACCCCAACAACCTATATATAGACTTTTTTTGGGACTTAGTGGGAATATAACAGATGTCAATTTTTTCCAGGCACTGTCAGGGCTAGGGGGTAGGCTTGAGAATAGAATCATACTCTTGAAGCTTAAGCTTCTAGCTTTGGCAGATTTTAGATGCCAAAGAGCTGCAGTACAGTCACATAATAGAACACAATCAGCTGATGACATTTTAACAAGCTGCTGGTGGTAACTGAACTGTCATAACTACACAGGCACTGCTAGCCCACCTCAACTGCAAAGTAAAACATATTTAGCTTAATTGCACTGAAAACAGCTTAAATTACTGTATTTTTCTTGTAACTGAGGGGGAATGCAGATGACTGCATGCAAACATGGTTATTACTACTGCTCAGCTGATAGCAACCTTTTGAGTTCTTGCAACTCAGTCGCAGGTTCCTACTATACCAAGATGAGTTTTGTAGTTTGTAAATAAATCCTAACTTCTCTTAGCCTTGCCATTAGTAAGTGGTCTGTTTCTTTGCTGTTTTAGCAGTGCTTCTGACACCACAGATGATCTTAGCTTTACAGAGGAGTTCAAAGAACTAATGCAGAAGAACAGTATATGGAAGCAAATGCAGAAGCACGAGTGGCAGTTAATCCTAACATCATTCACAACGCTTGGAGTAGAGGAGGAGTATGGAAATGAAATGTAACAGACACATGCAAGCAGTAAGGAGTAGCCAGTAAACATACATACATTCCCAAGGTATCTTTTTACCTTGTCGCCACGTTCACCTTATGGCATGTGAACTGCTCCTGACCCTGCCTTGGTTAGAAGGCAAGGGATGTGATTTTATAGAGAGCTTCCAGCCCATTTTAAGATTGCATTAGCTCAAAACTCAGCTATTCAGAATGAAAGTCTAACACAGGGCACAACAAAAAAAGCAATGCTCACACTTCACAAAGAACATTTAAATGTAACCTAACATGAATTATCCACTTATTATTTATGAAAGTTCATCATGTGCTAAGAAAGCATATTTCTCATAGAATAATCACATCTTCAACAGAAACCCTTAGTATAGTGTGAGGCTACCATATTTCAGAAATAAGAGTGCCATTTTTGGGCCTAGAATAGGAAGATAAACAGTTTCTAAAACAAGAATAGGTTGACAATAAAAAGATGTAAAATGTATTAGTCTTTTGTTCATATCTAACATTAGCTACACAAAAAAAATCAATTATCCACTTTAATTTTGAGTAACCATCAACATGAAGGAAATACGCTATATTACATATATTTTTAGAAGTCTAGAAAAAAAACTACAAATGAAAGCCAGCATGACAAAAACCTTTTAGCATATTTGTAAGGTAGGTCCTTCAGATGGAGAATGACACAAGCATTAGAGATGTAAGAATTAGGGATGTGGAAAGCAGTAGGAGAAAAAAGCTGATACATAGCACAGTAAAACACTAAGGACTAGAGGCCCATGTTATTACAGCTCTGTTAAATCAAGATATTTCTTTAAACATTTATCATCCTTCATAATTTAAATATTACACACAAACATTAAAGATTTCAGATTATATCCTCTGATTTGTTGTCAATCATACTTCATACAAGAAGGATGTAGCAAGATAAAAAGACTGAAGAAAGAGGAGAGAGTGATTTATAAAACAAGTGAGGGGAATGGAACTGTCTCCAGGGAGAGACGACACGAGATTGTGTAGAAAGAATAACTGTAGGGCTGAAGGAAGTTACCAACAGTAATGAATTTGAAATGGAATATAGGCAAAGAATTGCTAACAGAATTTGTAGGGGGATGGAAGTCTTTGTCACCAGTCAAGTGATCAATTGTTCTTCATTAATCAACATGACACACAAATTAAGAGTCTGCTAATGAAATTTTTTGATGACACTACATTTAGAGGTTTTTTTTAGTGCTGAGGTCGACTGGAATACTGGAATATATGAATGACTTCAAGATAACAATTACAAAAAGATTAATAGTGTGAAATACAAGGTCTTGCATTTAAAAGAATTAACAAGAGGAAAGTAAAACAGCTTGTTGGCTTGTTTCATGGAGCAAAATGAAGATTGAGAGCGGTCCAATTGCCTTCTAGAAATACAGCAGGCAAGGAAGGAAAACTAAGTGAAAGAATACTGTTGGCAGAAAGCCAAATGTATTTAAATACACTATTGATTTATACACTATAAGTACACTATAAATTTATGTGAAATTAGGAGGTTTGTAACCATTACAGAATAAGGACCTGGAATAGCAACAGTAGTTTTAAGTAGGTTTTTAACATGGACCGGAAACAGAATTTATAGCTGAATATTAAGAGAGTTTAAAAAAAACTAAACTAAAATCAAAATCACTCATGATTTCAGGCCAACAGCCTACCCCAGACTCATTCTCCCATTCCCCCCTGGTTTTGGTGTTCACGCTGGTGACACTACGAAACCCTGGGTCGCATGAGCATTTTGGAGTTAGAAAGCACGTGCTTCCGAAAGGGTAGCACTGGTCTTGCTTCAGATCCTCATGCCTTTCTTATGTTTCTTTAAATCAGCTTCCTTATTCCCTGAAACACCTAGTACCTGCCTTTCAGAACTGCTGCAAATCAAAGGCAAAAAAAAAAAAAATTCCAAACTTCCATCATACAACTTCCAGCATTGACTGTTCACACCAACACAACAGTCGCAACAGGTAGGCTCCTCACAATACTTCATCCAAAATCTATTGTATCTAGCTCTTACATACTGATTTAGAATCTGAATGTGGCTGTCTAGTATCTGAGATACCATTCACTCCAGTTTAAACTTCATGGGAGAGGAAAGTTCATGGGAAAGCCCCTTTCCCTCTCTACAGAATAAGCCTTAGAAGGTACCTCACTGTATACAATCATGTAATGTTAACATAAACACAATTTTCTTCATGAAATCTTCTATGCTTGAGGCATAATTTTGAAGTATCATATGTCATAATATTCTAAAGGAAGGGAAATTAAACACACTATTACATTCAACATTTTTAACCAAAAAACCCTGTTATTTCTTCTTTACTTTATCAACATAAAAATATACAGTTTTGAGATAATTTTTCTTACTTACATCACAGGAACAACCCACTGCTTACCTCATGTTTTAAATCTATTGTAAAGTCTGACTTCAGTGGTTCACTTTTCAACTTGTTCGCAAGCCTATACAATAAAGATGATGAAATTTACTTCAAAAAACATGAACAAGAGAAATGTAAGATCAGTATCAACTGACTCTTTACACTAATGAATAAACCTGAAATCCTTACGTCTTTGAAATATACCAAAATTTCCTAACAGTCTCTAAATCTCCTTTCTTAACTGCAGTTTTCATGCTCATGATAAGAAATCTGTAGCTGATCTATGAAACCAAAAGTATTTTCCAGAAAAAGTTTCATGGCTAGGCTGCATAGCAATCAGAGAGAAATGCAGACCAACAGTAGACTACTGGCACAAAGGATTAGGGAAGTACTGCTCTAGACAAACAGCTACCTATAGCTATTTTACAAAAATGTATCTGCTATATTTTCTTCCATATTTTAAAACTATTTTAAACAATAATATTTGAATGAATGTCTTCTAAAGTCATACTTCTATCATATTAAAAAAATAAATCACTAGTAGTAGGCAGTACAGTAGGCTAATGTTTTTTACTATCTTCTTCTTTTACAAAAAAAATCACTTTTGTATTTATTGTCTCAAAAAGCAATTTGCATTTTCTTTTCATACCAAATGAAAAGATGCATCACGCTTGCATCTAAGTACAGCGTGATGATGACAATATTTGTTTTCAGCACACACTTTTCAACACATCCTTCCTGCCCAAGAAGAAAGTTCTCATCTGGAGTGGATCTACAATCTGGCATAACATTTTCAACACATTAAAGGCAGCACTGTATTTGAAGCTGTGTACTGATTAGCATCTCAAACTTCAGACAACGTTCTCTTTTTGTGTGTTCCAAAGCACAATATTTAGGCACCTTCAATTTATGAAAATACCAATTCTTGCTACAACAAGATGCATTTAACTTCTGAAGTTTATGAACTTTTCAGGTCTCATCTAAAAACTAAGCATCTAATCCAAACCAAACATCTGTGTTCTCTCTAGGGCAATGCAGTTGTTCGAGGATCCAGGAATAAATCTGCTCTTTAGAGGAAATTACTTTTCTAAAAATCACAGAGAGAGTATCAACAACTAGTTAACATGATGTTAACTTTTAGATAGGCAGAGCTAAGAAAAATAAGTCACACCTAAAGGATACAGCAATGATACAGTGTTATATATGGAAATCTATTTCCGTGCCTGTCAATTAACAAATTCTTAAGTGTTTACTTATGGTAATTATGTTTGAATGTGTGGAATAAGGAGGAAATGGAATTTTGTCAATAAATTTTTTTTTCACGGTAAATCTATAGTGGGAGCACATATCTATATAGGCTTGCCCAGAACTAGTTGTAAACTAACATGCTTTTGCATAGTATTTGAATGTCCTGCTTAGATCCTTAAAATAGCCTTGGCATGGATGCTGATAATATAGGGGTGGCAGGAGCAAGAGCTCAGTGTACGAAAACAATCCGTGAAGTCAAATAAAATAACTGAGTGGCCAGCCTGCATTGATGGAGCACACCCCAAGTTGTCTGCCACAGCAAGCTACAGTAAATATTCAAAGATAGGTCAAAATTAAAATTTGACTATATATCTACATGATCGGTAGTAAAATCTTCAGCTGCACTGTAGGCATACCTTTATCTTTTACAGAAAAATATTAATCCATAAGAAATCATAACCCATTAAAATGACATTAGAAAAAATATATAAATTCAGAAGTCTTAGTTACTCTTAATAAACAATTTAAAAGTGATTAAAAATTCAATTCTTACTTGTTAACCAGTGGAATGCTAAGTGCCCAACCAGCCGCAAAATCTGGAAATTTAAAGACTGTAGGATTTTCAGCAAAGGCGTAGTGGTGAATTATTGTAGATTCTTCATCATACAACGCTTTACCTAAAAACCACTCCTGTAAAGGAACACAGAAAACAATTTTGCTCATCTACAGCATCCTCTTACTGAAGATGACTTCATTCACGCTGAATAAAGCAAACCTGAAAACAAAAACAAGGGAAGTATATTCTTCACAATAAGCCAGGAAAAAATTTTACTTGGTAAGAAATAAAACAAAAGGCAGTTATCTAAATATTCAGATGTACATAGTATTTTCGGACTCCATCATTAGCCCTGGATTCCACTGGTGCAAAGAGCACTGAATAAGTCAGATATTACTGATGACTGATTAGACAGAGCACTCAAAATTATTGTACATTCAGGGTCTGAATGTACATCTGTTTTGGACTTCCATCTGTTTAACCTTTAGTTATTTTCCGCTAGGGAACCTGAAAAGGAAATACATTTTAAATACTTTGATCCTCAAAACAGTCACCTGAAGATGGTCCCAAGTACGCATTTGTGAAGTAAAAAATGTAACTGTTATTATTAATAGTTTTTAATAACAATGTTTAAGATAATTTACCACTGACTGCTGTATCTGAAAATATTTAAGCAACTTAAATATTACTACTTTAACATCAGTGTCAGTTATCTTAATCTTTCTGTTTAGAATAGACATTAAACAAGCATATCCCTACATCTTTGCAAAATAAGGACTATAATGAGGGGTATACTTATACGTGTGTATATCAATAGAGATAAATGGATTGCTTTTCATGCCTGCAAGTACAAATGATGAATCAGATCTCTGAATCACCCTAATGGTTATATTAAGTATTTCAATATTGGAGCTGTTCTTTGCATTATCACAGTAACTCAGACTGCTTTTTTTCCTGACAGTTTATAAGTTCACCATTAAAACAGATTCAAAGTTGTGGTGATTATTTTCTCACAAAAAATAGTCTCATTCGTTACAGACACATTCAGACCAAACACTGCCATAGTCCCTCGTAACATTTATAACATAGTCTCTATTTTCCAGGTCTTTTTAAAAATATCAGTCTCATATTAATTGTTGAGCTTCCATTCTCTTCTTCCACACTGCCGGTCCTATTTGATTTTTCCCCTCCTTTAAGGGGGTAGTTGTCAGCAACAATGAAAAATACCTTCATGGCGTTAGCACAGTTCATACACTTGACATAAGGTAAATAAACAATTTACACATGGCTCAAGACAAAAGGAAAAATATTCAAGCAAAAGTACCGTAGAAACATCAGATCAACAAACTATAGCCCCAAGAGGCTCTTCCTTCTCAACAGCCATCTCTACAACTCCGTGCAAATGTTACTATACAGACTGAAATACAATTTTGTAGCTCCCCAGAGTGAATGAGGAGATTTGGCCAAGGCAGGGTGAAAAGAGCAGAAGAGAGGTCTGCACACACCAGGAGAGGCACACCTCCAGCCCAGAACAGATGGGCTGAGCCACACAAAGGTGGCTGCCCCAAATTCAAAAGAGGGCGGAAGCCTGGAGCTCCCAGGGGTATTTGCCTTGCTGCACACACTGAGTCAAAGCTATGAGATGCTGCCTGCTTTAAAACCCACATCTCTACCAAGGTCCTTCAGTGTGGCCAGCCTGTGGCCAGGACTGGTGTAAGCAACTGAGATTTATCTTGCTACAAATGCTGCTGCGAAGCTATGGGAAGCCACCTCTGCAGGAAGCCCTGGCTCTCCGAGGACCCTCTGGCTCAGCCAGCCAAGTGCTCGGGCTGCTACAAGCGTAACATTGTGTGTGCATGCACATGCACAGGTGTGTGACTGTTTTTCCCCCGAATTCTGCATGTTTCTCCCCACTACTTCAATCAGCCACTCTAAAGAAGATTCAATTGAACGTAGGTTGTACTTGACTAGTTACTTCTTCAGCTAACACAAAGGTTGAACACTTGTTATCTCCCATAATCTGATGTGTCTCCTGAGGCTGAGTGGTTTTCAGGAATCTGTTGAGGAAACAGCTGAAATTAAACTGTCTCTATCCAATTTACGGAGAAGATAAGGATGAAGATTTTTTTCCGCATTAACCACCTTCATAGGTGGCTACCCAGTGCCTTTCTTAGCTTTGATTTATACCTTGCATCCTGATAGGCCCTATTTTCTCCTTCCTTTATTGGTAGGATTCAATAGTGTTCACTGGAAGGATTTAAAAATTAACGAAATATTGGAAGGTGAAAGAAATACACTGATTTTTATGCACAAAGATAATCTCTTTGTAAAATCAAAGTAACCCTTCTAATGTATTTTGTGCATACAGTTTTTAAATTCCAACTTTAGGGCCTCCAGGGTTTCAGTATTTTCACAACACAAGCATACAGAAACAGATAATAAATATTAACATTTTCATGTAACAGTACTAGCTGCAGACAGCTCTTTTCAGAACCTTGCCTCTGTTGTGTCAGTGCATAAAAAATATTTTCTTGACCTAATTTTGCGTGCTAATTTTCACTCTAACTTTCTAACATTCTCTCAAACTTATGGATTAAAAATACAATTTTAATTTCCTTTCTCCATAAAACATAGAAAATTAAACCCATACATATACCCTCCTCAAGTTTTCACAGAATATCATATCTGGAAATATCAATAGTCACAAATCAACACCGTGGAGGCATTTTAGGCTACAGCTGATATTCTCCATGCTTGTCTGCTCAGGTCAAAATAGTAAATAAATAGTGTTTATATAGAGGACAAGTTGATCTGTGCAGGTTGGCTTTACAAGGAAAGATAAAATTAGTTATACACTAAGGAACTTAAAATGCAGCTTACATGAGGCATGACGCTAATCTTATTCTATGTGTGAAAAAAACTCGGGTGGAAAAAAAAAAAGAAAAGAATTCATTGTATTGTGGATAATTATCAGTCACAGGATCAGTTAAAATACTGTGCTTCAAAAATGGCAAAAATCACCTCCCTTCAGTAAGGGCACTCCGAATCTTTAAAACACTTTCAATAATATTGAGAAATTTGATGCAATGAAATCAATATCACACTTTAGGGCAGGGGGAAGTGATTTTACATAACTTGCTAAGCAAGTTGATTCTACCCACTCACTCTTGTATCCACTTACTCTCAAACACCATGGCTAACGTGCCCAATCCGTCTGGTCTGGCCATGTATCCGACAGAGAGAACAAGAGATTTCAGCTGTCGCATCTTCCCTGTTGAGGTCTTATGAGCCTCAAAGACAAACCTGTTCATTAGCCAGGTCCCTTATACCCTTTAAAAGCGTCAATAGCTATTATGGCATTGCTGCCCATCATCTTGGTTTACATTCCTCAGTACATTCCTCATATATTTCCACATACAATTTGGCTTAACCTTGCTGCTGTCCCCCTGCTATCAGAGCCCAGATTTCTGTTGTTGAATCATCTGAACGCTCACCTTCTGGTCTTGCTGTAGATCAGACGTTCTTCACTGATTATTAGTTTTACAGCTATCAATAGTGTCCTTCATTATTAATGCAGGCTTTTTTTTAAAAATAACATGCCTCCATGGTTTTGTATGGTGCTTTCACATCTTTGTTTCCATTCATATTACATTCATATCAGTCTTAATAGTTCTGTTACTGATCACTGCATGTCCAGACTGAAAAGCTGCAGATTCACCAGCTATTTATATGCTGCTTGTACATATTTTATCGTGATTAATGTGTATCAATTGCTTATTATGCAGACTGCTGACATGATAAAATTAATAACGAGTGAGCTCATTCTGGTCTAACTCATCATCTTAACTGATATAACTCATGGACTATTACATTATACAAGGAATCAGTTATGGACTGTTATACTAAGATGACCATTGCTCTGTGTAAAAGCGAAACATTTTATTTCCCTTTCAATACAGGCTGGAACATAATTTGTTATTACAGTAGGATTTATATGTACTGCAAAAGAGATTAAAACTGGGATGCGGGCAGCATCCAAAATAAAAATTTATATGAATTTTCAGAACTTCAACTTGAAGTACGTGCTTCTGAAACAGAAACGATTGTATGTTCCAAAGGCCTGAAAATAAGTTAGTAGTCCATTTTGAAGACAGAGTATTTTAAAAACATAAGATCTCTAAATTATTATGGTTATCATTTTAGAAAAGAATTTTCTGGAAACACGACAAGGCCAAGTGCCTGCAATAGAAGTAAATATGCTAAACTAAGACCTGAAACAGGGTTCAATACCTGGTCAAGATAGCAATAAAGAGGAGAAGCACATTTCTAACGGGAGATTTTGGCTTTTTTTAGTCCAGGCAATGAAAGACATAAGGCTGAATGTTTTCAGACTATTCCAAATTCTAAACATTAACAGCTGATCAATTACATTGCCAAATTTACTTTATTTTTTTTGGTGACCGGCTTTTTCTTTTGTTGTGTAAGTCTTTTGGTGCTCCTTCTCTTCCAGCAGGTAAAGATTTTACTTCTTTTTTAACACTAAGACAGTTCAGAAACAGAATGCAATAAATGCCCACCCATATTAGGTCAGAGCTAATGAATCATCCTGCCTGCTCATAATCGGTACTGATGATGGACAGGAAAAAGATAAGACAGCAGACTATATCCACCTTTTTACTGCTGGATCAGGAGATCCACAGAAGGAATCTTCTTTTTATTCAGTTTTAATAGCTCTTCAACAGCTATACAGGCCTCTTCATGTTCACTATTTTGCTCACTCCCAGATTCAACATCAGGAATCTATCCTCCTGTTTTCTGCTGTTTGAATATCTCTTTTCAAAAGCTGCCAGCTGAGCTACACAGGCGACGTTGTTCTGGACAACAGAAATTGTTCCATAACTAGGAATTGTTCCATAATTCTGTATTTATAATTTTGTACTTAAAAAAGATTTTAAATGATTCCCCATGTTTCATCCAAAAAAACCCATTCAAACACATTCTAAAGCATATTAAATATCTAAATTTTTATTTTACCTTAGATCTGTCAAATCTTCGAAGTGTTTCCAGAAGTTTTACAATTTGTATTCTTGTACCTTCTTCACAGAAGAAAATCCATGAGGAGTTCCTACCATAGGTAACAGAGAAGCTAAAAAAAGAAATGAATGTTTTACTGTAAAACTGGCTTTTGAACAGAATCATAGATCCAACCTCTGCTCCCCCAAATATGGGCACTTGGAAATTTACACAGAACAGAAACTTTTACCACTTAGAATTACATATCAGAGCACTACAGTAAATGGATGAAGATACTGCCTCTGTTCCTATCTACTTACATAGTATTAGTTATTCCAGAGAGAAAGGAATAGAGATACATAAAGAATGTCAACTCAGAAATGCACAAGTACTATAGGTATAGGCACCTATAAAATGCACAGGTTTATAGACAGTAGTTTAAGCTACCTTCCCCTCTGTACCTTAACTTTCTTCTATGGAGCCCCACTGTTGGACATTAATACCCAATGCAATAATCCTGAAACTGCATAATTACAGCTGTTTGACACTGACCACATCCTTGAATCAAACCTAAAAATTTTATGAACGCTTTCACTCACTGTAAACCTCAACACAGTGACGGAGATCTTAAGATTACACTTGTGAGAAGTCTTCAGAAAGTAAATATTCTGTCCAAGTTAATCTGTATCCAATAAATACAAATCAACAATTGTCATAACTGTGTACAGACCTCCTTAAAAATGGTGATACCTAAAGAAGTGAGGAAAGTCATTCTGAAAGCAGTTTTCATATGAGTGCAACTTGCACCACAATTCCTAGCACTATCAACTGCTGTAGAGCTGACTAATCACTTAATCTTTCTCTTCTTCTGCTTCTGTCCACTAAAAAAAAATCTAAACAGTGCAAGTCTCACAACATGTACATATTTCTAAACTGTTCTGTCTTCATTCTGTTGTTTTGCAAAAATTGGTGAACAAAACAGGAGACACAAGGGACTCGTTATTCCAGAATCCTCTTCAAGCTGGAAGACCTTTGAGATTCCATTTCTGATTACTGAATAAATTTCTTTTGCTTTGTCACACAAACTAGTATCTGTATTTTTGCTTTTGAGTTTTGCTGTCTTGTAAGAGCTTTTTCTGTTAAACCTTGTCTTTGAGACATAAGTAAATCAGAAGAGTAGCCACTAAAAAGGGCGCTAAGAAAGAAAAATAAAGATGATTCTGATATTTGGAAAGTCATCTTCCACTTTGTCAACTTACTCTTATTCTCCTTTTACTTATTTTTGTACCTTATATATATATATCTTATGGATAAGTACTATATACGCGCCATTTTCATGTTTCTACTCACATAGAAAACAATGGAAAGGACAGCAAAAGAGAGTATGAAAATCCTGTCCTGTGATCAGGAAAAGTATTGACTAAACTAAGCTTCCAGAAGCCACAGAGCCTTTGGCTTCAATTTCAAATGTAAGTTTTAGGCAAAGGACAGCCTTCAGTACTAAGGAGCTTTAGGACTTCCTGAAACAGGAAACACTGCTTCCTAATGGTTTGCAACACAGTACTGTATAAATGCAACAAGTCTCCCTTGGAGCCCTCTGCAAGAAGCTAAGAGAGGATATCTGAAATTTCTTGTATTATTGGAGCATAATGAGATGAGAACTGGCCATAAAAGCTTACAAAATGATGTTGAAACCTACACCCCTTCACTAGGGAGGAGGACTACCTCTTAGGAACACTGTAAGCAATATAAGATAGAAACCCCAAAGAGGTATGATTCACTATCTATTAAAAAAAAAAAAATTATAAACTTCATTTAGTCAAGTAATCTGAAGAGACAAAAATTCAGAAATTTTTCACACCATACACTATGAGCAACTGGGAAAAAAAATTAAATGCTTTTTCACTAGTTTACTTCTCTAATAATTTTAAAACACACAACTATTTAAGAAAGGTTCGGGTATGTTATACTATTTCTTCTTTAGTTCCTCTTATATTTAAAACAGCTTTCTCTGATTTATTGAAATTAAACAGAAAATTGCTTTGGAAAAATGAAAAGAAGAATAGAAATTAAAAAGATAAAGTTGCAACTCCCATCAAAAGCCATTGCTTCTGAAACAAAGTTTGAATAATTTATATTTATCTTTTGGGTTACACAAAATGCTGAAAATAACCGATATTCAGTACGCTTACTCTCTCATTAACGGCAGTATGGTCCATGCACCTTCATGTCTGTCCATCTGATGAATAAGCAGAACTGTAGGTAACTCCTTTAAGAAAATAAAAATATTCCTGTTAAACATGACTAATATAAACTTTTTCCTCAAGCACCAACTAAAAACAAAATTACTCTGGAATGACTTAACTCTTCAGTGTTTTCACTGGCAAACATCCCTGCAGAAGAGATGATTTAGGACAGTACGAATGAAGGTGACCTACAATTTAAGGAAAGTCCTTCTTCCAACTCCCAGTTTCTAAATTATCGATTAGATATAAAACTTATACACTTTTAGTGAAGTGTTTTGTATAGGTCCCATGTACTTGTTCAAGCTGTATTTCATACTCGTGTTCATCAGATAATAAAAGCTCAAATTGCAAAGATAGACTTATAAATAATGTAGAATATTCTACAAGGCAGCTGTTGACAATCACATTACACAGAGTTTATGTAAGAATTCTAAAACTCAGTACATTGCTGAGTCCAAGTCTGACCTGTCATGCTAACATCATGACAGAAAGTCATAGGTTTAAAAAAAAAAATTAAAAGGAGTTCATATTTCTTCTTACTAAAAAACAAAGAAGCTTCCCACAAAGCACTTTTTTTTTTTTATGAACCTCTTTGCTTTTTTTTCTCTTGACATCTCTTTGATGGTCTTAAGTCTGGACCAACTAGCAGAAAGACCTATTTGCATGTGTGTGTCTGTGCAAGAAGCGACTAGGAAGGCAGAGGATCTCAGGGCCAAGCTGCTGGACAGCCTGAGCATCTAAAGTCAGCTGTTGGAGGGATCCATGGTGTATGCGCATGCCAGTGTGCACGAGGAGGTCTGAGGACCAGCAACTGAAGTGGAGCTGTGGTCCTTCGTGCCGGTGTGCCCACTGGGAACACCTGCGCAGCCTCGCTCCAGGCTCCGCGTGGGGATACGGAGCTGCGGCAGCCTCCCTCTGGCAGGCTACGGGATTACTCATCTCCCAAGAAAAAAACAATGTTCCCAACCCTCATGGTCTTTCAAAGGCGTAATTCTTTTCCACTTATGCATATATATGCAAATATATTTCCATGCATACGCCAAATATTTTTGTTTGATCAATGCTTCTCATGAATATAAGCAAATTACATTAATATAAAAATAGCATTTAAGCACACAGTTTCTTCTCTAAAAAAAGACTATAGAGTCTACACTTCCTTCTGACTCCATTGAGTTTAATTTAACTTCTTTTTAAGGGCAGTTAAGCATAGCAACTAGAAATACACACAACCTCCAAACTTCATATATAAAGAAAACATCTCTGCCTCTCGCTAGAGAAGAACTGTGTCTCTTAAGAGTGATCTAACTATATCCAAAAATAATGACTGACTTGTTTTTTAAAATTTTATGTTCCTGTGAATGACACAGATTGAAAAGAAACTACTGCAAAACTCTAATTTAGAATAGGGTATTCAGCCGCCTCTAAAATATCAGTTGCTCTGATTTATGGTTCTAGCTCAAGTCAATTTATGAAATGCGTTTCCAGCTACATTTAAAATTTATTGCAATTAGATACAAAGCAAAAAAGCCCAGAGCTTTTTAGTAGAAGTGGCAAATCTTAGCAGTAGCATGATCAAAATCTGGTATTTCACTATAATATAATGACAGTTAGAAATGTTTTCCTAGTTTGTGCTCTACAGGTTCTGCAAGCAGTTAACACTCGTTTCCCTTCTCTTTTAGCTTAAAAGTTTCTTTTACTTTACAGGAATTAATCTCCAAACACATTTACAGCTAGCAAATATACCTTCCTCTCAGCCCCCCTGTAGGTTGGGCAAACCAAGCTCTCCTAGTCACTCACTCAGATCAGGTACTCATTCTCTATTTTGACAAAGGAGAGTTACAGAATACACTGAAGTCTCCCTACAACTTTCCTTCCAGAGACTTTTATAGACCTCTCAAGGATTTCTAAAATAACAGAAAGTTAGAGCATACCTCCTACCTCTAAACCCAGAGGGTCAGTCAATTTGCTAGGAGCTATCAAGTGCTACACCATATAACAACTAGCTAGAAGCATTGAAAACTACAACATACATTTCTAATTTTTTTCCATGTTTTAAAGACATAAGTATCAATACTTAATCAGAGCACCAAGTCCAAGAATCCAGGGCAAGACACTATTTCAATATATCCCTTCAAAAAAACCCACAAATGATTTAAAACGCTGTTTTATATAGAGGTGTTACAGATTCACTTTATCTCTTTTTAATGTATCAGCTATTAGGCAGCTTGTCCAAGATGGTCATGACCTTTTTAGTCTTTGCTCTATTTCTCCCCTTAAGCTGTTTTAAAAAAAAAAAACACTTTGCAAATGAAGTGCAATGGCCAATACATACACATTCTGTAGTTTTTTGCCCCTCTTGGAATGTAAAGTAATAATAATATTATAATAAAAAATCTATCGTTCTCCATTAAGACAGAACCTCTACTTCTACTCCTCTCTCAGATGCTTAGTTATCATTTTGAAAAAGGCACTGATTTTCTTAAAATGCTATGTGCAGTTTAAAAGGGTTCAGGGAAAGATCACAGCAGTACACTGCTTTCATAAATCAAGACAAAGATGCAGTATGAGAGTCTGTCTTCAGATGATCTTACATTAAAGAAACGATGGGAGCATTTACTCAATCACATGGAGGGAGTAACTGCAACTTTAGAAAGTGATTTGAAGTGGTCCTGACTGTAACTTCAGATAAAAGGCAGAAAGAAGGAAGAAGCTAGAACCAAGAAGTGGCAATTTTATTCATTTTCCTACTGTACACTACATCAAAAACCTCAGAACACAACTTAGCTGCCAGCAAAATATATTTGAATGCATAACCAAAGCACTGACTCTTCAGTTCTTGCACTCTAGACTCAGCCAGTGTAATGCCTGGGAAAACAGCTACATAACTATTTGTACTTTTAAAGGACTTTTAAAAAGGCAGTTAGCCTATAAAGGCTGATTTTCCAACTATTTCCTCATCAAAAAAGCTTTGTGTTAAATATATTTCTGTCTCAAAAACTTATAATTATAATTATTAATAATTTCTGTAACTTTTTCATGAAGGAAAGATGCTTGCAGCCACTAATTTGTTTTTATTTTACTAAGGTGTTCTTCAACAATAATCTGAGCAGGTTTCAGCAACACAGACTGTACAATGTTGGCAGTTGCCGGTATGCTGCCTAGAGTTTCCACAACTTGAAAAATCAGTAAAAAGTCTAGCAAGGTTTTTATGAGCCATAAATAATTCACTTGTGGTCAGCAGTCATCACTGTTCATTTATTTTGCATTATGTTGATAATGACACCACAAGGAAGCAAGGCAATAGATCTACAGATCCTCTCTTTTATGTATTTTCTTGCACTTTAAGGTAGTCACCTTGCTAGCTAACTCAATGTGATACATGGGACAACAGCCTCTGCACGCCTCCCTCCAAAAATCTCATCTTTCTATGAAGGAAACCCTCAAAACGTTTTCTAACAAAGGCAGAAGAAAGGAAGAAAAGAGGTAACAGGAACAACACAACAGAACAGAAAGCAGCTTTCACAAAGCAAGAAGTTTGGGAAATACTTTTTAAATTCTAATATGGAAGTCCTGGAGGACTTACGAGATACAAATAAAAATGTTAGCTATCAATTTTAAGAGTTAATTTCTGATGATTTAGCAATTCTGGTAGTTCACTACCTCACCGATACTTGAGAGCGGTGAATATGGTGCTCTGTTCAGCTAGAACTGAACAATTCTGACACAGGCACCCACAGAGCAGCCAAACGTGCGGGAGAGAACTTCAGATCAGTTTCTCCTACCTATTCTTTACTACTAAAGACATACCTTAGGAAGGTATTCAGATAGGAAGGTTCAGATTCTCTGATGTATACAGTGGCTACTGTAGAAGTGGCTGAGAGAGGCACCTACACTCAAATGATCTGCAAAGGACTGAAATATATCTTCTTTCAACCACACAAGTATAAAAAATTCTTAGTTGATTTCAGATACATTGGTATAATTTTGAATAAACCAGACCCAGAAATATAAAAATTACTACAGCTTTTCTCACCTATCACTATTTATATAGGAGGCTTTCAAATTCTTAAATCTCCCATGCAATTTCATGATGAAGCTTTAGCAATTTACTTTTAGTAAGTTATTCATAACAATTTCACTTCAAAAGAAACAATATTCTTCTTATATGCATAAGGCAGCATGTACAAGAACATCATATTTGAAACAAGATACATATCCTTTAGTCAAAGGTAAGGTTCTATCTTTTCACTAATCACTGCTGGTGCAGACCTATATTCACCCAGTGTTTTATTTTCAGTCTAAAAGCCTCATGAAGACTAGATAATCTACACAGTGTTTTCAGCAGGAATAGTATCCACTTAGTTAATTCAACATTATGTTTTCAAAAATAGTGCTAATTCTTATATTACATTCAAGTTATAAATACATAACCAATAAGATACATTGTAATCTTCCAAGAGTGCTTAATTTAGAAGATATGGGAACAACATTTTTAATAGAAAATTAACACTTATCAAAATTGCTAGCTTTAAATGTGTAAGAGTCATTTCCTCTATTTATCCAATATAGCAATATGCTACTTAATCATACAAGCGATACACAACACAGATATAGCCTTTGTCTAGATGCAGAAATATGTCCTCCTCTCGTACTCTCTTCATTAACATCCTTCAACGCTGTTTTTAGATGAGTGTCTTTGCATGAGTACCAACCCCTGCCTCTACCCCCAAAAGCGATCAGGTACATTTTGTTGATACTGACAAAATGTTCTGATAGTACACACAACCTAATAAGAACTACATAATCAAAGACATAAGAGGGCAACCTAACCTTCGCATTTAAGTTTTGCTATTACCAGACTTGGCCTGTTCTCCAAAATAATACAGAAATGAGCGCTATCTACAAAGTCACCATGTATCTTCTTAACTCTGCAAGTTGTGACGATTCTGCAGAAGCAATAGAGATTTCAGCAGACTAAAGTTTTCCCAAGGTTTGACCCACAGGTGCAATTTTCTGCATACTAAAGCCAATGCAGTTATCCCATAGTTGACTGGGAAGAACAGCAGTCTAGCTCGTCACAGGAAATCAGTATACAATGCGCAACCCCGAGCTCAGCACACTCCACTTGTCATCGCTAAAACATTTAAAATATTTCATTAGTTTAGAATTATCCAACTTCTACAATTCCTTCAAATCTACAGAATGCCTATTATGGACAGAAGACGATTAAATTCATCCTCTAGCATTGCAGTATAGGTAACACGTACAATTTCAAGCACAAACCAGTTAAGGAGCTAGAGATGGATTTCACTGATAATAAAGACTGGTTATTGTCAAAAGGATTTTGGAAAAGGTATCACTGTGGAATGCGAAAAAACAAGGCATATCAGACAGTCAGAGATCAAATGATTAAAACAAAAAAGCACTGGAAAAGCTGGAGGAAAGTAAAGATAAACAGAAGTCACTTAAGCTGCAAAATCCTGTAAGGTGATAATTAAGATAACAGATTCAAGACAGCTCTGAAATACATTTTCAAAAGCAAAGAGCAATTTTGTGTACCTTTCCTGAAACGTTTCAAAAGGTTTGATTTTCACCGAACATCTTACCCTTCAAAAGATCAGAGTTTTAGAAACATTTTAGAAATTGAGCACCCAAATATTCTGTAGCAAACATTATTAGCTGCTTTTTAAAATGCAACTCCTAAAAAGAAATTAAGCGCTATGAAAACACACTATGGACTCAATAGGAAAGAACATGACCAAGATAGAAGCAGACAGTTCTACCATGTGTAGAATCAACTGCTGGAATCTAACTGAATAAATTAGTTTCCTCTACAGTCTTTGGAAAGAAAAAGGCTCCTCCAGAGTGTAATTCAGAGAAGCTCTGTTCTTTCCACTGACTGTAGAGGCAGTCTGGTGGCTGCATTCAGTAACTACAGCTGAGTGGTTTAATACCCACCAATATTAAAGATATGGACAACTGCTCACCAGCAGACGACAGCACAGCTTGTTACTTGACAGAAGCAAATCCTTAATGGAAAACTGCTTTGCATTGAAAAAAATTGAAGTTATTTACCAGCACGCACAAGTGAGGTGAAATATTACATAGTGGGTGTATTCCATAATTAAGAATACTGAGACACAAGGAAACAGCAGCAAAACCAACTGAAGAACCCCCAGTAAGAAAGCCATTTGTGAAGAGACATGAATGAGTGTTTCAATCAAAGAATGCCCTGACTTAAAACAAAACAAAAGAGAGCGAGTGAGAGAAAGAGAGAGAGAGAGCAAGAGACACAGAGAGAGAAAAGAGACACACCCCCCCCCCAAAAAAGCGTGCCTTTTCATTTCGCATCCTGCCACCCTCAAAAATAAGGAGAAGGCGGATAACACTGTTTCCTCCTTCCCTTTTCCAGTTTTGAGAAAGTGCCGAGTTTCATCTAGAGGCTGGAGAGACATTTAACAATAGTTATGTTTGAACATCATGTTGTGCTCATGTTCCGTATGCCACGCTATCAGTATGGTGATGCTCACCACAATCAGGATGCTGATATCGGTCGATATATGTGGGCAGAATAAGTAATACATTAGAAACATAAAAAACCCAAAAGTGCAGATGTTAATGTAGATAAGGAAGGGGAAATGTGAACGTCATGCACTGACCACTTAAAAGTACAACTTCACTATAAATATTTTTTTTTATACTGCAAGCTCTAGCCATATAATAGAAGTGAAATTTGAAGGACAGATAACAAGTATTTATATAAAAAGGGCTGGATGACACATCACAAAGTAGAAGCCAGGCAAAACAGAGAAGCAAAGGGGAAGAGAGAAAAAAAGCTGCATAAAACGTAGGTGCAACAAAATTCTATCTAAGCATCTGAGGATGAGGACAAGTCCAAAGTACTAAATCAATTCATTAATTTGTTTTCTGTATGCTAAGTGATTGCAGTGACAAGGGAGAAAGAACACAAACAGTTTACATCTACATTTTAATTGATAAGGAGTTAAGGAGAGAAAGTTTAGGAGTAAATTTAACCAGTGTGGCAAGATTTAGGTGTCCATTCTCTAAACGCAAAATAGGTTCTAAAACAGCATGTGGGGGAAGGAAAGGGCAAAGAAACCTTGTTTCCAGAATTTTCTACTCATACTCTAGAGGTGATTCAGGGCTTTTGGTAATTAGTGGTGTCATCATTCAACTACCAGCATTGACAGAAAAAAGCATCACAAAAGCAACAATACTGGCTACTATGATACTTATATCTGTTGGACAGGGATTCACGTGGTTCTGGGAGGCACTGATATAGGCTAGAAATTCTTTCTTCCTCCTTCCCCCAGCGGTGCTACACTCTCTAATCACTCATATTTTGTTGAGTAGATGAACGCCGACCCCTGAGGGACTTCACTTCTGGAGAAGGTCAGATGCTCCAGGTATCCTTTCATCTCCTCCCTCCTCACCACAAAGGAGCATAGGACCTCTTCTCTCAGCAGGATACACACAGTTTATTGCCAACCATGTGTCAGATTCATCATTTTTGCTGGGGAAAGAGAGGAATCCTACTGATCTGCCAAAGACATAAACAAGGCCTGGGGCAGATAGCGTAAAGTACAAAATTACTATCACAGATGCTATGACAGTATCTCCACCAATAATGGCAGTATGGACTGCCATCTGGCTTTTGTTCTGAAAGAGGGGGGAAACAATGGAAAGCTAATATAGAAGATGTGCCAAAGAGCCTTGATTTCATAAATAAAATCCATGAAAATTCTCCACTAAACAGTAAGGTAAACTCTTACTTCTTAAGCAATAAGCATTTTAAGAACTGAGGTGACAGGCACATTTTGTGAGGCTGTAGGATTTATTATTTGAATATATCCTTGCAGCAGAAAAGAAAGCTGTTGCTAGGAAGGAAAACAGATCCTTTATATAGATCTGTACACTAACATTTTCCAAAAAAGGATTCCAGATCTAGTAACTCTGGGAAATAAAACAATTTTAAAATATGTATAAACCAGATCTGTTGTAATATAAAAATAACAAGTTGGATGGTGATATTGTGGAAAACCTAGCCATAATGAGGAACTTCTCTAAATGAGAAGACATAGGTGCAGGACAAAAAGGTAGCCTAACATTTTACTTAAATATAATCAGTTAAACACCAGAGTTTGCCACTGAATGTGGAACAGAAACTAGTGTAACTGCATCTGGGGACGACTGGACCAGACAAATGGTTAGGAGACTTGGCTTGTTAGAACTGCAAGATCTGAAAATGAAGCATCTGATGAGGCTCTGCTGGAAGCAGGTTCTGTGGAACAGGAAGCTGCAACAGGAGGGAGAGGAAGGGAACAGCATTTTCAAACTAGAATCTAGAATTTCGAGCAAGAAATCTGGAAGTTGAAACAATAGATACATTACAGATTGTATTGTATTTATGCGACTAATTGTGAAAGGTCTCCAGCAAATTAAGTCCATGAACAGTTCCTTTAAACATACAACTCAGTTTGAACAACTCAGTTGCAACGAACGAGAAATCTTTCCACTAGATTTTATAACCATATTTTTAACATGTGTGTTAGCTCTATAGCAGGGTAAGATGAAGAACTGTTCAAGTCTACTTCAAGACTCAGAATCAGAGCTTGGTGCATATCTGGATGAGGCATGTATTCCACAGAAGAACAGGCATACATCTAACAAGGAATGAAATAAATAAACTATTTTTACAGCCCAGGAAAAAGTGGCATAGGATGTCAGAGCTCATTCATTCATCCAGAATAGGAATGTATATCCCAACTGGCAAGTTCAGGAAAAAAAAAAAAAAAGAAACAAACAAAGAAAAAAGAAAAAAACAAAAAAGTTGCAGTCTAGGAATCCCCTTGAAGTATTCTCTCCTAGCTGGCCAAAAAGAAATTAACAGGAAAAATCCAGAGGTAGAACATTTCAGATGGCAATATAGCGATGGTTTAACATATATATGTTAAAATTTAAGCAAGCTAATTATACTTATTTCTTCCTCCCCAACTCTTTAACACATACATCTTTCATATTATTAAAAGTTAAACGCCTCAGTGCAATGCTGCAACCAGTACAGCGTAGGGAACCAAAAATAACAAAATGTTAAAACACATACACCATGCTCAACAACAATTGGCACTTTTTGGATATTTTAGATATGGTGGCCATGGCTCTAACTGCATAATAAAACAAAGCTAAGACAGGCACCAAGACACTTTCCCAGGTTGTAGATACAGGAACCAGAATATCAATTTATGATCAATGTGTCTTGGAAGCAGAAAAGCAGAACCTTGTTTAAGCATGATCCTGTGAGGTAACAAGACTGAACTGAGGCACAAATCAGTGGCACACTCCCAATGAATTTCTCATCATTTTTGTTCCTGCTACCCCTCAGGAAATAGGATTTTGTAAAATTGTTGCAAATAAACAAGAACACAACCAGGATGCTCGTAACATTTGCTACCTATTTTCACCTCAGCTAGAACATTTCAAAATCCTGAATTGCAAAGGAATAGATTGACAAACAAAAAAAGTTATGAAAATGTGATGAACTATGTCCTCAATGAAGATGTTAAGGCAGGCAAACATTTATTCAAACAATGGAGGTCTTCTCAACATAGTTCCATACTTGTGCTTGTACTTATTTCTTTTAAACTGATAGTAGTCATTAGAGTAATAACCCTCACCAAACTCACAAATAAGGAGTGTTTCCTCCCTTTATATGGAGGACTAATTTAAACCTGTGAAACTTCATTTCTATTATATGATACAAAATACATGCATTTGCTCAAAACAAAGTAAGCCTAATGGTACAAACACTGCAAACAATAGTTAAAACAATTCTATAAAACAGAGTTCAAACACCACTACATCTATTGTTCATTCGGAAGCATGTGATACTCATTTTTATTTTTCAGTATGATATAGAAAGAGTCTTAAAATTTTATTCTTGCATTCACATTTTTTAAATCATTGAATGAATACTACTAGGTTCATAATTTGCTATATTTCTTCCGGTTAACGTTTGTAGGATGTCCTTTAAACCCTAGGCTTTTTAGAGGGGAAAAGAAAACAAACCAAAAAAACCTCTGTGAATATAATGAATTGGTTTAAGGTGTTCCAAAGAAAAAAAGGCATTTAAGACAAGTTTTCATAAAGAAATACGGAGCCCTTTGTCTTCATAATTATCTTATCTCAGGCAACTAAATAGCATTACTGCATCAAAAACAATATTTCAGACAAAATCTATTTTTTTAAAAAGTATTTTATTTTCCAGTTGTAAATGTGTCAGCCCAAAAAGCAATCCTGTTGCTATATTTGTTAAGATAGAAAGAGGACAGTCAAAAATACTGTAATTTTACACTGTGATAGCTTCTTCATTCTTATGTTTCCTAGGAAGGCCTACTTTGCAGAGCTTCTTAAAAGTAGAAAACTCAGAAAATTAAGAAAATTGGTAAAAACTTTAAGGAACTTCATTGCTATGGCCTAGCCATTGTTTAATGTATCACAGAGTTCTGCTTAATACTTAAGAAATATCTACGAATTACACTTCTGAGCATGAAAACAATATTGACATCTGTTGGTGTCTAGAATTATAGACTAGTTTTTCCTTAAAATTTCTCTTTAAAGTGTACAATGAAAGAAAATAAATGGATAAATTAAAGGTTAATGTAAATGTGAACGTGATATAATCCATTTCAAAGCAACATAGATATTCTACTTCAATTAAACAAAACAAATGTAGTAGCAGGTTTCCAGTTTTCATTTTAAGACGGTGGAAAACAGTAACTAGTTAATGGATCCTTCTGGACTAAATATCTACTTATTTGCCACAAGACAGAGAAGTGTACCTAATGACTCAGTTGACGCAGTGCTTTGTTTCTGTACTGCAATTATACTTCAAGATGCAATCACTGAGTTTCCTTTGCCAGAAAGTAATAATTCTGTCTCTATTCTTTTTAATGAAAAATGTGAACTTCAAATGTTGATGTGCAGGATTGCACAGATTTTCTGTCTCCTATCAATAATCAGTCCTGTTGAGTAATGCCCAGAAAAGTGGGATTGAGATTTGACAAAAACAAGGACAGAAAGAATAGGCTGGCTATGCTCATTTTTTTCTGTAAATTAATGGCTTATCCCCTTTCCCAGATTTTGGGTATGAAAATTTTTGTTTGATTTATTTCCGTCACTGCTCATCTGAAATGCCATGAATGCTGTTTAACAGATACCACTTAATCCTGAAAAGCATTCCCATAAAGGAATCTCCTTAATTACAAAATAGGCGTTTTTAAAAGCCACTGCAGTTTCTGCAGGTCAGTATTTGTATTTCCAGTTCTTGATCTTTTCACCTTTCATATTACGCAACATCAACTACAGAATTCAACTAAAATCCTTCCATTTTGTTCCTGCTTTAGTTGTTACTAAACGCTCAATCACGTCTGTACACATTGTATCTGAAACACTTGCCTCAACCCCAAAGAAGACTCAGAAAGAGCAAAACTCCACAGAGGTGCAAAGGCTGTCCACAGGACTGACTGCATTAAGGGATTAAAAAGTACATTTAGAATATATTTAATTGCAATAGGTTTGGTAAGCTTGGACAGATGAAGGCTAAAATTAGAATCTAATTTAGCCATGCCAGTTTAGGGCCAAGATATACGTGACAATTTATAACAAACTTATTTTTCATTTAGAGTAAACATTCTGGAATTGAAAAATAGGTCCAATAACCTCAGAGTAGGCTATTTTGTATCAGGGCATGCACCCCTTTCCCCTCTTTTTTGTTAAAGACAAAGAAAATAAAGAATTGTTCATGTAAGTCTTAACTGTCAATTTAAATCTCTCAAAAACCTCTTCTCTCTATGCTAAAGCTTCACAAGTACAATTTCGTATTAGACTATTATGTCAAAATCAGCACAACATGCTACATCTGTGACATAGCATGCTGTTCCCAGATCAGCAGAGCCAACCAGCAGGTGAAAGGCAGAGCGCTTGGTCTGCAGTTGGGTGGCAGAAGCTGAAGATGCTGGAGCAGTTAGGGAAGGCACTGTACCAGGGAGAGAGGGAGACAGAGGTGGGCAAGAAAGGTGTGAAGATCACTGTAGAAAGTAGGAAACCTCATGTTGAGATTTTTTTCATGTCTGTTTCTCTGCTCAATGCCACAATGCTACAGTGACATAATGAAATTCTGACAAAAACCTACATTACAGCATTTTCATCTGCTCTAACAAAATAATGAACTACTCACCTAGAAGTTATTTTAAATATTATTTAAACAATTATGTGTGTTCACATTATAAAAAAGCATAATTTTTTAAAGAAATTATAGTACTTTTGGGTAACTTCTTTGCAAGTATTTATTCTCCAAAGTCTTTCTTTTTATCACGTCTACATCAAACGTCATCCAAACAAAAGCAGTTGTTATACAGAAAGGTAGATAGTTCAAGTTAAAATCACTGTATACAACCAACCAATACATTGAAACAGTTTTCTCATAGGTACATACAGAAGACAATTAACCAAAGGAATAAAATGGATCATAAAAAAGGCACAATAGAAAACCACTTTTTTTTTTTTTTTTTAAGTAAAATGCTGTAAAAACATATATAACAAGGTGCAATCTGTATTATCTAAACATACCTTTCCAAGATCTGCAGCCTGTTTTAAAATATCTCTTTTTAGATCTTCTGCTCTCTTGGAATGAAAAGAATTACTTTGACTCTGGATGATAAATACAATTTCTTTTAATTCTGTGAACCAGAAAATAAGAAGATGTAAAGACAAAAGACGTTATTTTAAATTTCGCTCCAAAGCTACTGAGAATATGGATGGGAGAGATTGGGGGAATCTATACAGCAAGCTATTTAACTACACAAACATTGCATGAAATAGTAAAAAGAGTTAATTTAACAAAAAAATTCCACAATAGTCCTTTTAAGAATTAAACTGGAAAAGGCATGACATAACTATGAGATGTGCAGCAACAAATAAATTTATGCACCCAGTAACAGTAACCACACAAGCTATATAATTTCATGATTTGCTTTCTAACACACCAGCGCTCATTATTACCACAGCAAAAGCTACTAGTCATAGACCAGCATCTCACCTAACTAGGCAATGGATGAACATGAAACAAAAGAGATGGTTCCTGACTAAAGAGCTTAAAACCCCAGTCAAAGACACACATCAGATGGAGAGAGACATATACAGGAGAACAAAGAGATAATAGTCTTTTATACAACAAGGCAGTATCAACACCTCACCTTTCCCTAATTTACAGTGTTTAAGGGCATCACAGTTAAGAACTTTCAACAAGAAAAAAGACTGGAGAAACGTAAAAGAAAATAATGAACTAGCTTTGCAAACATTTACCGACAGAAAAAAAAAGTGCTTACTAGAAAACACAAACGAGTGATGAAGGTTGATACTGCAGGGAAACTGAAGATAGTCCAATTTTCTTGATGATAATAGGTAGCTTTCAAAGTGCTAAGGGTTTATTCTAAGAAAAGCAGGCAGATTTGATCCAGTGCAGAATTAGAAGACAGCAGAGGACAATAGAGGATGAGAAGGAGAGAGGAAGAGCGGATTGGCAACCCTTCCAAAATCCTAAGTAAACTTGACGTAGGCCGAAAGCAGCAATCAAAGGATGAGATGAGGGGACATCACACTGCAGTTTAGCTCTTTGGTGGCAGGGAAAGACTGAACTTCACTGACACTATGCAGAAAGCACGCAGCCAATGAAAAGCAGGGCAAAACAACTTAGAGGTTGAAGTCAACGACGGACAAGTTAAAGGCCAAGGAATAAACAGGACAGTAATGATGTCGTCCAGAGTACAAGGAGATAACTAGAGGACTTGTGGGAAAGTGATGGCCTGAGAACTACATTTATATCCCAGTAAACTTAACGTGATAGCCAGATCAATCATAATAGACAACAGATGTTAGTTTGCTCAAGGAGAAGACAACATAGGAAAGGTTTGAAGTTTTGTGATGACATCACTACATGGCAAGAGAGTGGAAAAGAGGAAGAAACCAAAGATAAAGTGGTATGGAGTTTATGTAAAATGCCAAAAGAAGTGGGGAAGGATCAAAGGGCACACTGAAAAAATTATATAGGTACAAAAAAAGATATAGGACTCAAATTTCAGTATGGTGAAACTTCAAGACCAGCATCATTAGCAACATTATGAAAGCTGAGAAAGAAAATAAGGATAGAGTAAGTACTTTTAAGAGGTTTTTCTAAGAACAATTACTGGTAGTTCTGAAAGTAACACTTTCGGTGGGATATAGGAGATGTCAAATTGAAAAGCGTCCAGGATGAATGCTCAGTAGAGAAACTCTGGACAGTGATGGCTGCCTGAAAAGCGGCCAGATTTTACTACAAGTGAAGTCTGGGTGAAGAAAAACATCCCAAGGATAAAGCACCTTACAGGAGGCATGTGAAGTTTCTTGTCAGACAGAACACTGTTCCAGGACTTCCAATCTGCAGTTGCAGTGTGATATAAATTCAAACTTTACATGCTGCAATATTAGTTTATAAAATGAATATCATGCATCATAGACCAAATCATCCTACAAGGTTCTAGCGTCACACTAAGGACCTGACCTCCAGGATAAAAATGGTAACACAGCAACTAGAGTACAATGAATGAAGAACAGTGGAACAAAAAAAATAATAATTTCCAAAGAATTAATAATAAGAATAAATTTCCAAAGAAAGAAAGAAGGAAGTAGTGTCAAGGAAAAACAGTAAAATTGAGCACATGAAGAGGGATTACAAGAAAAACAGTGGCAACAAAAAGAACATTAACACAAAATATCTTTGCTAAGATTACAAAAAAAGATGACAATATCCAAGGCCTGACCATCTATTACATTCCTTTGTTCCTCCATATAGAGAGTTACTTGTTTGCTAATTTAGACCTATGACAGCTCAAATACAAGTTACCAGTTAAGTGTTTTTCTACTTTTACCATGATGATCTTTTCCCACAATTTATTAGCTTATCCATCAAGACAAACTCTGAAGATGCCAAACTGTGGTGAGTTTCTGATGATAAAGTTGTGGAAATGGCATAAGCACTGACGTAGGTATCAGTACTGACTGCCCATTTTTCTCCCACACAACACCCCTTTATGTTCTGACCCACTTGACAGACTGCTTAAAAAAATTCTGTGGAATAAAACCTTCTGAATACCAGCTATTTGTTATCTAGCAGGAAATAAATTCAGTGCAGGCATTACAATTACACTTTATTGATGGTAATGAGCATTAAAGCGTTAAATTTACATGTACAATGGTGAAAATATCACAAGAGATAAAACGCAAAAACTAGACTGCTTTGTATAATTACTGTTTTATTATCAGCACATTTATAGATATACAAACATCTGAATTACACTCAGTTTCACTTATGGCACATTTAACAACTGTGATATCCTGAAACAGCATATTTTCCAGGAGCAATCTAACACCTACTTTGGCACTATTGCTTTAGTCCAATGGAAAAATTTTCCTCTGGTGTAGGCACGTTAATTCATAAATACTCACTGTATTGAAATGCCAGCAAAAAGTATGCATAATTTTATAACTATTTTACTGCACACCTACATCAATTTTTTCTCAAGTTGAGAAACAGCCAACCAAGCAAGACAGAGAATGGAGTCTTTCAGAAAATTAATACCCAAAAGAGCTACTGATATTCTGATACTTTATTTCTCTTGTTGTTGTCTTTTTCATTTCCCTAAGACACTTCCACATCTGGAAACCCTCTTCAATCTAAAATGCTCATTGATTGGAAAGATACTGCAAGTTCACATACAAAAGAAGAGGTGGGAAATAGGCTGAAACCTCCTGAGTCCTATCACCACCATGCTCACTGTGAAACAGAATGGAGCCTTAACAAACTTATCAACAGCAACATGTGCTCTGGAGAGTACACGATGACACAAATAAATGTGTCTCCTTTGGGATCATCGCTGAGTCAGTTCAAAAGACGGTGGTGGGAAAATATTGCCATTTCAAAGATACGCCTTGTACTATAACGACCTCAATGTTTTCTTTTTTTTAAACAAAGCTTACTCAGCACAAAAAGTAGTTTTAGTCAACTCTAAACTACTGAAGAGTTTATAATCTACATTTCAAGTAGGCAAAAAGAGAGAAAGAAAGCCCCAAACACTAGAGGAACATAAGGTGATTATGATGTTGCCTATTAGCCTTTCTCTTCCAGCTAGTGGTTAGAGCATTCGGCCAGGATGTGAGAAATCCAAATTCTAAGCTGTTATTCAAGCGAGGCAGGATGCACCTGAATGCAGGTCATTGGTGGTCCAAGTGAATATCTTAACCACTAGGCTGCAACTAAATTCTGAGGTGGGTCTTCCCCATTCTCTCCTAGATATGGAGAAGAAAAAATGACACTCTAGCATCCCAATTACATAACTCACCAGACACAGCAGGCATCGAGAACTATGTCTCTGACTCACTGAATATTTAAGCACTTCATTAAAAAGCATGTAGAACATGCATCAACAGAAAAGATGGAGCAACCCATGATGATGATTATACTTTCCTGGGGTACGTGTGATGTGAGTCCAAATCCTTTCCAGCAATTATATCTATGTCTCCAAAACAACTAGACCAATGGTTAGAATGCACCCTACTAGATACAAGAAGTCCACAACACTGTCAGGCTTAAACTAAGCTCTTCATTTCTTTGGGGTTTTTCCTAAGAAACGCTGGCAAAAATTAATTTGTTTAAGGTTAAATGAAATATTTGTACAAGAAAAACCAGGCTTTTGTTCCAGTGAGAGAGTATAAAGCATATTTTACTATTTAGTCAGACACAGAAAAACAAAACTGTAGAGATACTCCGGTGCTTTACACTGGTGACTCTACTGTGTCGATCAGAAAACTAATCTTCCAATTTGAGTGTCTAAAAATTAAGCCATTTGCCTACTCTGAAGGCTTCTCCCCCTGCTATGCCAAATCTAAAAGCAACCTGAAACTCCAAATTAGGATGTTTTGGTTCTCGTATTTTGAGCAGATTACTGCAGCACGGTATAAAGCTTCCATAGTTAAACCCAGAGAAAAGTCTTTTCTCACACTGAGATAAGAACAACAATTTCTAAATGGGTTTATATAAAGTTACTGGGATCCTTCTGGATGAAGAGCAGTGTATGTATACACATCCACACACACAAAAATATATATAATCTCATATATGTGTGCATAGTTATTTAGCATACATTCAATAATCATCATAATGATTGGTGATCTGCTTATAGCCTGCAGCATAACTGAAAGCCATTCTAAACTCACTGTCCCTTAACACAGTTTGAGTATTTATGATATGTCTATTTTCTGAATTTTACTAAACTATTTGCCTCAGGAACATCTAAAAAACTTCAAAATCAACTTCAAATGTGCCGCATCGAGTACACTTGTGTACCTTTCAAAACTAGAAATAAGAAAATAGTATACAGATGTTCTTAAATTATGCATGCTTTATAGCTTTGTAATGCATTAAATACATTGCTTACTACCTCAGAACCCAAAATGATGTCTTTACACTTACTTTAAAAAAGTTCCTCTCCTAAGCATTTGCTCTGATACCAAAAAAAACCTTATTTATAAATAACAGTTGCCTACCTTTGTAGACGACCTAAGATCTTCAAGATGATTTTTCCATGTGCCTCATGCACGTAAGATGAAATACTTAGTTGGCAGCATCTAAACATCACACGTTGTTCTCACCTTTCCACCCAAACTTCCCTTATTAACTCCTAGACATCTTGGACAAATTGCATTAGGTCAGGCTGGCTATTAAAAGAATATCACTGATTAGAACACTTTTGGTCATTTCAGGATATTGCAGATATTTGCAGACCAGAAGAGGTGTAACACCATCCTCTTTGCAAGAATCAAATCCAAGAAAAAAGCCTCAGGACTATTTCACTCCTCTTCACTCTTTTAACACACATGTAGAAAAAAGAAAAAACAAAACAAGACCTCACCCCACAATCAAAAGCTAGTGAAGGATCTTGTGGTGAGAGACACATCTCCAGAGAGAATGATTCAACCTACCTAGAATCTCAGTCACCCTCTGGAAGTGCCCCTTGCTTTCCATACACTGCAGAAGGAATCTAGGGAACCCCTGCTCCCAGGTTCAGGGTTTCCTTGAGTTTCCAGAGAAGGTGGCATCATTACTAGCCTCAATCAACACACCGCTCATCCCAGGGCCCTGTCCACTCCTCTGTGTTTATATGTCCCTTTAGGTTTCCCAACATTCTGCATTAAGCAAATACAAAAGGATAACCCTAAGCATCAGCAGCAGAGAACAGTCAATACTACAAACAGGACATAAGCTAATTCAGTGGCTATGCTGATGCTATACTAACAGACTACAAAGTTTTTAAAGGAAGCTGACAAATCCTGCCCACCATAGCTATCCCAGTTGTAAATGACTTTTCTGATCTTAAATGCCAACATGTTATTTACTTTACTGAAACAAATGAGGCATATTCAAGAAGCTTTCTCAATTACTTGCTCAGTCTGTATTTACCAAATGAGTTCTCCTAAATTCTCAGAAATCATGGCATACATTAAACTCATTGGAAAGTTTTCAGCAGGAAGCCTTGTTGGAAGAATCCAACATCATATGTTTCAACATATGAAAGATGAGCAACTGCTACACCTGACTGAAAAAGCCAGTGCTTCACTTCAAGAGGAGATTTCCTTCTGTACTTCAAACATGCTAAAAGCAAAAAACAGTGTTGGCCAGCAATCAGCCTACAAGCAGGGTGTAAATACATTCATCATTAGAAGGTATACGCATCTGAACAGTTTTTGCCATGGCCTGGCAGTAACGAGCCAACATCAGTAAGTCACATCACTATGATCTTTTGGCTGGGCTATAACACAACATATGCCTACAGGGAGCTAGCTCTTCGCACACCAGCCAGTCTAGAACGCTACAACGCATTCTGGGTAGACAAAGCTATGATGAGTTCACGAAGCCAAACTTCTCTTTACTACACTTGCCCTCCCAGTGGCTAGGAAATAGAGATTTTGATTCTTGTCTTCAAAGGAAAAGCAAGACTAGGCTAAGGACATTTAAAAAGATTTCTTAAATCTCTGAAACGAAGACTACGGACAACAACTTTGCTTCCTTTGCGCAAAGGTACAGTTTATTGATAAAGGAGACAGGATTTGTATAACAACTTGAAAAAGAAGAATGAAAAAATCACAGCGACTAAGAAATATCAAGAACTTCATCATTTTCCATTTCAAGCACTGGCTTGTTTATCTTTGATTTTACCCTTCCCACAGAAATGCTTGACAATGTGCATAGTAAAAAGAATTAATAAAAAACAAAACAAAACAAAAACAGGTAGGCTTTCCATTGAAAGGGTAAGAGAAAGTAAAAAAAAAGACCTATCGGGTCAAATCAATGGTCCATCTAGCCCAGTACCCTCTCTTTGGCAGTTGCAATAGGAAACATTATTTAGGGAGATCATGCGACCTTCACTTTTTGCACTGCTCCTTGTACTCCACCAACATCTACAACTACTGTATTAGGAATGCTAGAAGTTATATTGCTGCCTATTTCTTTTAATATACATTTATGGACTAGCCCATGGACATATCTAATCCCTTCTTGAACCTGCCGGTACTGTTTAATTCCACAACTTCCTGTTGCAGCAAGTACCTGAATTTTGTTATCTGCTGCACAATGTACTTTCATTTGCTTGCTTTTAACCATTCTCCTACTAAAACAAATAGATAACAGATACTAGTTACATCACTAACATAACATTGTAATGTTCCTAAATGTAATGTTTCTAAGTAATGAGATTATATCAAAATTTATAAAAATAACACTGGCAAAAGTTAAAAAAACGTTGTCTGCAAATGCATGTCTGGGTGTTCTATGAAGTGAGGCAAAGCAGGTCTGCTGGGAGTGAAAACAGTAGCAACCTGCACCTCGCTCTGCTAAGAGATTCCACATAAATAGATCAAAGAACACACAGAAAGAGGAAACAGACTTTGTTTGACACCCCAAAAAGATAACGAACAAGGAAACAGAGTATTAAAACTTCTATAAAAAGGTCCTGACCTCTTAATGATAAAACTGGAGATTACTGGGACAAGGGATTTCATTATTTTCCACAAAAGTCGTTATCTGTGCCAGGGACAGAGCTTGCAACTAAGTCAAAATAAAATAACAGATCTTCTCAGTACCATTACAAGTTCCATTAGTAGCTCCTGTAAAAGCACACTAAGTGTTCCTCGTATTGGGCTTTGATGCCAGAGTGAATTTACAACTACTCAGAAGCCACTGCAACAGAAACATGGTCAAGCTGGCTCCTTTTAAAACAAGTAGTGTTTGGGGTTTAGAAGTCAGAAGTACCGTACAGTCCACATTTCTTTAAAACTCAGGTTTGAACTGCTTTAGTGTAGCAGGGGCAGCATAAGGTTTCACTGTAGATATTGGAAGATTTTATTTGAGATCTGTGAACTCTTTGCTGAAAGGACAGCAGACCTGCTTTCAGATTTTATTAGAAAAATTTCCTGCAACCCTTTAAGGCAGAACCTTGCAGAATTTTTATTCTCATAACTTATCTCACATGTCCGGTGAAAAATTATTTTACCACTCACTATCCTACTAATGTTTCACATGTTTTAAAAACACTTGTTTCCAGTTATTGTAAGTCCATGAGAGACTATGCACCATGAGAGCCTATCAGAATGGCTGCGTTCAGTTTCATAATAAAACTTTGCAAGAACTGCTACTAAGTATCATTAAATTTGATTAAAAACCTCATGTACTATAAAAAGCAATGCATCAGTGTAACAATGCAAAAGCACACATTTTCAAAAAAAAAAAAAGCCTAACTACAAGAATTACAAATACAAATGGAAATCAAGAAGTTTTAGCTTGATGAGACTACATGAGCAAGGAAAAAAATATATTTAGGAAATAGCAATTAACTAACAGTACTGTTGACCATTTAGGCACCAGTTACACAGTTGTTTTTCCACAGAGTAACTGAATTTTATACATAAAAGTGAAAATAGATTATGCAGGGCCAGCACAGGAAAAAATCTTGCAGCTTATAAACCTCAGTACTAACTTAGCAAAAGTTTGCACACAAAAATGCGGTACTTACCTCTGCTTATTTTACCCACTGTTCCACTTTTTTCAGACTTCTAGAAGGGGGGAAAAGTAAAATTAGAATGCAAGCAAAACCTCAAATATTTATCTACAGACAGATCCAGAGAGTGAAAACATGTATTAGCTTGTACATGGATATATGAGGTTTTAACTCAAGGACTAATAAAAAAAAAACATAATAAGTTTTTCATCAAGAGGGAAAGATTTTCTACATGCTTGCATACCATTACCTAGATAACATATGAAAAGAATATGAAAAAGTATGATAGAGTTTTTTCATGACTCAGTTTATCCTGGAGCTTTTCAAGTTAATCCTAGCAATTTTACCTTTTTTTTTTTTTAAAAAAACAAAAAGCCTCCTTTGTGATCAGAGCACAAATTTTGGAACAAGGAACTCCATAAAAGACACCCATTTGGAGGTGTAAACACTTACTCGTATCTGATCAACTATCAAGCATCTATTGAAACACGACTCTTAAAGAAAGCCCCCAAAACAACTTATATCAAGACAAACACACACGAAAACGGTTGTTGTACATACCTAAGTAAATTCCAGTAAAGTAATGTTATTATATAAGTTTATGATGGAATTTTAACAGACTGCTTGGGAATACACAACAGTGACATTACGTTTGCATTATTACCCAGGAAACCAAGATACAGATTCTAAAAATATCTCAGCAGTGTATTCAACTGCTTCTGAGTAACAGAGGCTGGCTGGAAAAGCCTGTTTAAGAACTGCTGACTGGTGGAGAGACTGGACTGGAGAACTACCTTTGCACTTCCTACGAAAACTGTAGGAAGGAAAGCAGAGCCTATACTTATCTGAACAATTTCTCCTTAGTAATAGCACCTCAGTGCCTTGGATTCCCCATAGGTATAATCAAGATAATATTTACTAATTGCACAGGGATGCTATAAGATTTATCTTGGTTCAAGTGTTTTGAGACCTTCAGATAAAAATACCATACTTGGTGCTCCTAAGTAATAACTTTATATACTTATCCTACATTCATGACTTAATTTGTATTTATAAGCACTCTTATTCTCCCCATTTGTCAAATACCATATCCATTTAATCCTATTAGACCTACTTGCGTCTTTCCCTCTGTCCAGCTCTGACTTTTACACTGCATTATGCGTATGCATTATGAAATGCATAATCAGAGTGGAAACTACAAGCATATTCTACTCTATGAGCAGACCAATAACTAAGGTAACATGCAAACTGATGTAAATTTCCCAGATCGCTTTCCAGAAAAGACACCTAAATCGCAGGAAAAAAACCACTAAAATTAGCTCAGCAACAGTTTAAGCAATGAAATCCAGGCTAAAGCAATCTGGGAGACTAGTCACCTCTGACAGTCAAGAGGTGAACTCACTACACAAGTCTGATGCACGTTTAGTTTTAAAATAAAAAGTAACTGTCCAATTACTTGTCCCCATATACAAACGAGATGTTTATTCTAGATAGCAATCTTCATATCCAAATGATTCAAGTAACCATCACTGTAACTGTATTAAAATAGCTAATTACACATTGTAATACATCAGATGCATAGTAGACACCAAATGTAACTGAAAAGGTACTCATCTAATGCCATAGGCACCCTTAACACTTTATTGACGTGGTAAAATAACTAGACTTTAATGTTGACTTGAGCAGATAAGTAGAAATCACTTGCACAATCCTCAGAGTTCCAGACCTATTTAATCTAGCACGCACTTCCTCACAAACCAGGAACGAACAATCCTTGCACATAAGCACAAAATCAGATACGCAATTTCCTTTGCAACCCATGACATTGCTATAAATGCATGACTCTCCAACCTCCTTGTTAGCCCCTTGCAAAACGTTTTCAGAATGACTATTGTGTCAGTGCTTGTGACCCTTTTTTGCTGATTGAGTGAATAAAGTTAAAAAAAAAAATCTTTAAAGACTTAAGTTATCTTGATGACTATATACAGTACTGCCAAATTACAGCACGTTTTACCACATTCTAACTTTACCTACATCATATTCAAAATAATGAGATTAACTTTTCACACAAACAAGTTATGTGCTTTGCGGTGTAGACAGTCTAATAGGTCGTAATTGACAATTACTTTTTCTTTCCACATTTTTTTTTAAGACTATTGTTTACAATTATTGCCTGTTCCATTTCTGCTACACACAAACACACAAAGGGATTTCAGCCTAAAGAGTTCTAGGAGGCACCTCCGACTTTATCCAAGAGTGAAACAGTACTGGAATTTGACAAGCAGCTATTTAGAAATAATGAAAACAGGATGACATATTCGCTAGTCTGCCAGATAAACTATAGTAGACCAAGACTTTGCAACAGGGATTTTTTTTTAATTTATGAAAACTGGTGTAGCTGTAGCAGTCATCAACAAGAACAAAGACTACTAAGAAACACTTATCTTTGACCATACTTTCTGTTACATTTTATATGAGATCACTAGATCTAAGTGGCTTGTATATATTCTACCATTGACTAATTGCAGTATTTTTGTTTGATTTTTTCCCTTAAATTTGTCCTTTTAGATATATACATAAATACATACACACACACCCAAGTCTGTTAAAGGACATACTTTCACACATGCCTAACACCCATTATGTTGTTTAACTGAACGCTAGGGCCTGCTCTGACTAGTAGTTCTTCTAATCTGCTAACATGAGATTTCATATACAAGGCTTACTTGAGCCATGAATATCACAGTAATATATAAGAAAGCTAATTTAACAGAAAGACACTAATTTTCTCCTTAATGTATTGTACATTTAACAAAATTTAGAAGAAAGGAAAACATATCTCTGAAATAATAAGGATTATGTTCTCAAAAACTATTTTGGACAGCATGTGATAGCACTGTCAACTTCTAAAAACTTCAAAATAGCAAAGTTTTTTTTATTATAAGTTTCTAAGGTACTCTTAAGTTGATCCTGGAAAAAGAAACAAAATTGTTTTCTAAATTATTATTTTGTTCTACAGCAAAACCCAAAAAACAAATTCTGTTAATACAAACCAACAGAGATCAGAAAATCCAACGTAAGAAAGGAACCAAAGGTGCTAAGTTGAGGCTTGTTATAGCAGTTCTAAGAATCTGTAGGGCAAATTAAGATGCTAGAAATATTAGGAGAGTAGTGCTACGTGTAATGTGTGTCCCATTAAAGATATCACATGTGCCTCACAGAAGAGAAAGACACTGCATGACGTTTAGTCCCACTGAAGTAAATGATCAAATTAATCAATGTCACAGATGTTAGACTTTTCTAGATGATTTTAAACTCTCCGTAAAACGTTGCTGCTCTGGCAAGTAGAATTTAGTACCTGCAGCACTGGCAGTTCAGTCTTTTCTTCTGTACCTTCAGGAACTATACTTACTGCAAAAGCTGAAAGAAAAAGCAGAGAATGTTTTTCAAATTAAGTAGTTCATTTTCACACTTAAAGTTCTGCACAGGTAGAAAAAGAACACATTTAAGTAATTTTTCACATTAAATGATACTATTTTGGTGGTAATCTTTTTGAACCTAAGACAGTCTGTTCTTATGGAACGTATACTTTTGCTGCCTGACAATTCTATTCCCATGCATCTCTGAAAATATCACTCTTTCATGCGAAGTCAATTTATTTTGGCTTTAGATCAACTAAATCTCATTAAAAAAAAAAAATACATCTGTTCAGTCCAGCAGTTACTTGACAGCATACTGTGCTACCACAAGGGAGACCTGCATTCCACTCCGTCTTTTAGGTTAAAGTCAGGGTTACTAAACTCCACTTGGAACTATAGAAACTGACAGCAGCTGACCCAAAATTATGTCATGCTGGAAGGTGGCTGTCGTATGTCTTGAATGTCTGCTTTGAACAACAGTCTAACTGCTGCTAATGTATGAGCCCCAACTAAACGTTTGCAAAAAGAACCAAGACCCAAAAGAGCTAATTTGCACAGACCTATTAAACCTTTTATACTGAAACTGCCATATACATACACTTCTGGCTGGACGTGTTTTTTCTCCATGACCATCTCTGATATCAGTCTTTCTGCATTGTTAAGAAAGGTGATAGACTCAATAAGCATGACTAAAAATGATTTTTGTTGCAGCTCCCCTCAAATGCAATACAAGATCAATACTCGCACATATGATTTGCTAGATAAACAGAAATTTGAAGTTGTGATGAACATTAGTCTTTCTCTATAAACCATTATCCTTAGCCCCAGTGACTTCAGACATGCAAGCCCCTTTTTTTTCCCAACAGATAAACATATTAAAATGACCTGGCATCTTTTACATAAATATTCTAGAAGATTTTTCTAGCTAGCACATTTAATGCTGAGACAAGAACTGTTCAGGTTATTTTAAACTACCAAAGAACCTCTCACTAGGCAGCCTGAAGACAGCACAAAAAGAAAACCCTTAGGAGTCTTGACCAATCTGTTCAGTCAGGCAGATTACATGAATTTATTTTAGCAACAAATATACCATAGTACCTCTACTACCTTATTAGCAAATCCACTGTGCTCACATAATATAATCTGATTTGAGTAATGCACTCTTCAGAAGTAGACAGGAATGTACCTGTGTGGTAAATTCAAGTCTTCCTAGGACATGGTCCAGATTAATTGCTCTAAGTAAAGCAATCTGATCCTGGAAGTAAATAGCCTGGAAATAAACAACATCATCTGGATTTCTCAAGAGAAGGCTAGAATGAGAAAAATCTGGTGAATCCAGGTGGCATACCACTAGCAACTGAGGGGATCACAGAGCAGCTAGGAAATCTAGTGCTTGGGAGCAAGTGGCCATCTCTAGATTAATCCATCCACTCTCAATTTGCTCCCAAAGGAGTCCTGAAAAAGGTGTGCTCAAGAGTGGACCACAGACAGAAAAATTCTAACTACGTGCAGCTTATGACTAATCAGTTGTGCAACATAGGTATTAACTGTAAACTCTCTGGGGCAAGCGTATCTTTGTTGCATATACAGTACACAAGCACAAAGACGGATGATCTATGAACTGAGAGCTATCAGACGCAACTATAATAAACCAACAACTTTCTTTGTCCAAATATTGTTACTAATTCAGACAACTACTACAGATCTCTTTCAGTATAGGATTCCTTATGAAAGATACTTGTCTCCAGAGTTAGAGGTACCTTTGCCAAATCCAGAAGTTCCTCAAGTCCCTTTGATTTTTTTCATACAAACACACCACAAAGTGCAGCACTGATTTATTACAGGACAAAGTGAAAATACATTGCAAGAAGAAACTGGTCAGCTGGTAAACGTTCAAAATCTGTAGATACCACAGCAACCAAAGTGCCAGTGATTAGCTGTAGGTTTTCCTGCAAATAAAGCTAACTAAAACAGGAAAAAAAAACAGTAAAGAACTATCTTAAATGCAACCTACAATTTACTTCTGTAACTTCACATTAAAGAACTGTATACTAAAAGTTTGTGGGCATACGTATCTATTCACATGATTTGGCACAAGCATGAAGAAGGTGAACGTGTCAATTGCCAATCCTCATCTTCTTTTGCTAACTGCTCAAGAGCCGAGGCTAAGTGAAGAAAGGAAAAGAATCTTAGACAGACTGTAAACTTCTGTCTTCATCAATTTGATCTTTAGTTCTTTTGAAATGAGGATTAAAATCAACTGAAAAGCCTAGCCAACATTTTTTGATCCATTCCACAAAAACTGGAAACTTAATCAGAGAATGTAATACAAGCAGCTTCAATTGCTATTTTTCTGAAGTGTTTTACTATTTCCACGAAAATGTTGGTAAGTAGACTTGCTCATTTTACTAGAAAGTAAAAATTAATCATTTATTTTCATTGTTCAGCAGCTGAACTGCAGAAATAAGGGCCAACAAACTACTGGTAAGTGGAAGTAAATACCATACTATTAAAAAAAATTGTATATTGTGTAAATATATTTATAGAATGTTATAACACCATGTTATAAATGTATAGGTAACTATTTTCAATATTGCCCTTTCAAATGTAAAAAACTTACAAATGTTTCTGACTACATGTCCTTTAAGTGCACAGGATGCTGAAAATGGAGTTATTTTCCTTTCATAGTTAAAATCCATTTGAGACAGAAAGATAGCACTTGTGATATCTTCTTCTTTTAGGGTTTGATTCAAGGCTAACTGAACTCAGAGTCATTCCAGTCACCTCACTTGGCTGTGGATTGGTTTAAATAAGCTACAGAAGAGTTATGATTCCCTGACTTATGTATGCCAAAATCATGACTAATAACAACCACTTCAAATAACTAAAGCCATTACATCACGCAGAGTAATAGCACGTACAGTAGATTATGCACAGTAAACATTTGAAATAGAATTTCCACATATTTATACTCATTTTTCTCTGCTCACCTTTTTTTGGCCTATTTTTATTTTGGTGCGGCAGGTTGGGTTTTTTCCCCAAAACGTCAAAGAACAGCAGTCTATGTATTGACATGATTCCAGAAAACATCTGCACTGCCACTGCCAGTCAAAAAGATAGGATCTTCCATAATGAGACAGCCTGGGAGCACTAACAGGCAAAATACATTCGTTTTACATATTTACATGCAGGTTTTTATACCATTTCTTTTTCATTGTTGCTACCCTATCCACCTCAAAGACCTAGCGATCTAGCCAGGTAAAGACGAAGACATGCAGATTTATCAAGCCCGACTGCCTGTGTGTGTGGAGAGTGGGGAGTGATGTAAGCATAATTTCTGGCATCTGAAGCACTTGACGTAATAAGAGCAACTCATTTTGTTCCTTAAACTAATTTCTTTAAGCTAATGCCACATATGGGAAAAAAACAGCTGAAATCACCACTATAAACCATTAAAATGTTTTTAAGGGTTGTGCACACCACTATCTTTATAAAAGGTAAGCAGAAAAAAATATTAAAAGAGCAGCACCACCATTATCTCTTCTGATTGTCTGAAAGTTAGATTAAACGAAATTATCTGAATATATTTTTCCATTCTACAAGTTGGTGCCTTCAAGCTGGAATTTATGAACGATTTAATCTACAGACATGCTGTTTTCTCCTAAATGTGAAACGCAACCCAAATTATTTCTGTTTTCCAAGAACAAAGTTGATGGTTTTGCAAAGTTACTATCTTTGACATCTCAAAAGCACAGGGTATTTCTGGAGATGAGACTTTAAAAGGATACTTAATAAACTAGAAGAAAGTCCCTGATACCGCAGCAAGCTTCAGGCAAACAAAACCTATGCAATCGTTAAGCAAGAGCCACTGAACTAGATATAACTGCACAAACAAGAATCCAGGTATTTATTTCCATTGCTGCTTTCTAAGCTTATCCATCTACCTTTCTATATAAAAGCACATACACGCACAGAGAGGGAAAGATGAGAGCTGCTCTTCTCTGACTGTGATGACAACCTGTTCAAGGTTATGGGTGGTACAGTATCGTGCTGAAACGCTGGAGCAACACTATCCATCCCCAGAAGAATGAAAGACAACTTCAGGAAGAACAGCAGGGTATTAAGATTCCTCCAAAAATTAAGCCACGTGGGTGGAAGGAAGAACCTTTTACAAGAGAAAAATCAAAATATGACTTTCATTTTGCTGAAAACAGGAATTCGTGTTTGTTTCGCGTTTTGCCTGCACGATTTTTGACCCACGTGAGTGGAAGGAAACCGGATCCAAAGGCTGAGGACAAACTGGCAAGCCTGTGCCGACAGAGGGGCACGCACTCAGGAACGCAAAGAGCGAGAAACAGCGCAGATGTAAACATTATTTCCATTTTACACATTTGCGGCAACAGCTCTGAACTCCAAGATCCTGTGGTGATCCCGCTGCTGCCGTGCTACTCATCCTTCTCTTTCAATCTTCTCCCACCCACCAAGACACACTAAAAAACGTCTCTAAAACGCACTTTAAAAAAAAAAAAAAGGTACTTTCTTCTTTTTCGTGACGTTTTAACCCGGCGGCATGGCCTCTCCTAAGAAACACGCAGTCAGGACGGCGCTACTTCAAACGCCAGTGGGGGCCGGGGGGGTTCAGTCAGCTGCTTAACAAGGGCAGCCTGGAGGCGCCCGGAGGGCGCTCGCTCGCTCGGCCAGGGCAGCGGCGCGGGCGCCCCCCAAGGGCGGGAAGCCGGTCCCGGCGCGGGCCGTTAACGGCCGCCGCGCGGAGCGGCAGCGGCAGCAGCACCAGCACCGCCCGCCCGTCCCGCTAACAAACTTCAGGGCAAGGGGCACCTCCTTCCTCCCCGCCCGCTTCCCCTCACGGGCCGGCACAAAGGCGAGAGGAAGCGGCCACCGCGGCTCCGGCGACCTCCCCCCTCCCCCCCCGCTCCGTCCCCTGCCCTTTCCTCCCCCCTCCTCCCCCCCTAGGGCTGAGCGTCCCGTGTCGCCTCCCTTCACCTTGCGCGGTCACTCACCCCGGGTGCGCAGCGGCGGGAGAAGGAAGAAGAGGTGGGCGAAAGCCGCCAGAAAGAGCCAGCGGTTGCAGCCGGGCTCCCGAGACATCTTGGCAACGGCCGCAGAGCCGCACGGCGAGCGGTGGAGGAGGAAGAGGAGGGGGAGGAGGAGGAGGAGAGGGCCAAGCTGCGCCCGGCCGCCCGCCTCTGCCGCAGGAGCGCGGGCAAGCGGCCTCCGGCTGGTGGCGGCGCGGCCGCCGGCCCCCCCACCCCGTCCGTCTGTCCCTCCCTCCCTCCCCCGGCAGGGCCCGGCAGGACCGGGCGCCAGCGCCAGGGAGGCGGAGTGCTGGCCGCGGCGCCATCTAGCGGGCGGCAGCGGCCGCCGCGACGGCGGGGCCCGGCGCCCGCAGCCGCCCCGAGCCCTGCGCCGCCCTTGCCCGCCGGCGCCGCCCGCCCTCGGGGCCGTCGCGGGCTGCCAGCGCCCCGGGGACACCCAGAGCTCCTGCAGCCAGCGACTCCCGGCCCGGCCGGCCAGCTTCCCGGCCCTCCTGCCTTCCCCAGCTCGGCCTCGGGACAGCCAGAGCCCTCCTCCCCACCCAGCTCCCGCCTTTGCAAGCCCAGTTTCCTGCAGGGATCGCAGGGCAGCACCTACACTCAGCTTCCTCACCCAAGCCAGGACCCCTGCCCACCATCTCCACCCCTCCGAAAGCCACCGCAGGCTAAGGGGTACGTCCCGAGGAGCACATGCAGTGCAGCTGTTCCCTGGAGACACTCAGCGTCGCCACGCACCATTCAGCTTTTCATCCTGTTGCGAAATAAGATGATGCGATCCAATTAAATTTTTAAATTAATAATGTAACACATCCTCATTTATGGCTATGAACTAAATATTCAGCGAAGGAACGCCAAATAATCCTCACTAGCATAGCTCTCCATTATCAAACATCCAGCATCTATTACCAAAAACAGTGAATAGCTTTAATTCTTAATGCTAAATTAATAACTCCACGGAAAGTCCTCCAAAACAGTGTTTGGTTTAGACAAAAGAGATTTTTGTTTATTAGCTTCATCATCCTCCAGTCACAAACAAATATAAATATTGCCAGTCAAATGTTATCCGGCGCTCTGACAGAAACTTGATCCAAATTAATAAGTGCCCTGGTACATCTCTAAAACATCCCTCACCACCAGTTATCTAAAAGGAGTTGGTAACACCTTCGAAGAGTCACTTCATAACTACCTGCGTAATCAGGTGGCCCTGCAATACAGTAGTGCCCTTGCTAGCAACAGGCCATAAGCTTTGCACCGAATTTGCAAGGCCTCAGGACAGAGGCCTGCCAGGTTTGCTCTCTCTGAACTCCACGTGACCTGCTTGAAGCTCTATTTCATTTGGTTTAGCTGTGACAGCGCTTTCTCTGACCAGGTGTCTAAGGCTAATTTATTTTACTTCTGTTTATCTTTTTCTAGTACAACCATTTATACAGAGAACAGTAACAACCAGTTATTCTATGTAGAATGAAATATTTACAACTCTATCACAATGATGTAGTGTACAGAAATACAGGCCTGCTACGATAGCAGAGGCCTTAAGAAGTGGAGGCACAGGATGCAGCATAGAGGAGTACAGGCATGAGATAAGAGATGGGGCAAAGCCGTGGTGGCACCGGAGAACCTGTGCCTGTAAACAGCTCATCAATAGTCAGTTAAAGAAACGCAGACCTGGAGAAAACTGGTTTTAGGGGTATAACAAAGAGACAAGGAAGTGTATCGCATAAGTAAAAGGCACCATATGCAGTAAATTCAAATGTAACGTGAACCTGCAGACCAATGAAGAAACAGCAAAGGTGTAAAAGCATGTTAACAAACATCTAAAAGTGACCCCAGATCCTACCTTGAGGAAGAATAAGTCATCAACATAAACATCTTATTCCTCCTAGTGAAGGGATCCAGATGCTGACAAAGTGCCATAACATCCTGACCTCCACTGCCAGAGTTAAACTACCAACCTTAGGACTCAGAGGAACAGTGAAGGGTGAGAGTAACACCAGGAGAAGGGCTAGAAATCAAGAAGCATGTATACAACTATTTTAATTGCAGTTAGATGTAATTGTTACAGAAAAAGAATAGACTAATAATGATTAGACTCTTCAGATTTCAATTACACTAACAATAAATTCTTGGCTTTACCTACATATAAGGCACGCTTCCTCTTTGTGCATAAACAAGATTTTGAGTGTAACACCTCGCAAGCTAGGTAATAATTCCTTAGATAGTGGGTACTCAAAGACATGAATTCCAGTCAGATCTGTACGTGCACGCTTTGCTCTCAAATGCGCACAGGTGGTTTCCTGCATGCACAGTCCTTTCTTCCCAGCCCAGTCACTCAGTGCGCACTAATCTCACTGGTGCAGTGCACAGGTAAATTATAAACTTCCTATGTTTTTAATCCGGTAAGGCCAGCAGCGCAGGACCTAACTTAGACTCTTCCTAAAAACTCTGCAGCTTTTAGGTCGACTGCACAGATGGAGTGTTCAATAGGGTACCTTAAGTACGCCAGAGAGGCGATTTTAAAAATGAATGGAAATCTTTTTGCAGTGGTAAATGTTCACTCCCACTGCAAGTTTAGGCAATCTACATCACTTTAACCTGGTACTAGATTTCACACTTTTATTTAAAACTGTCTCAATAGAGACATACTAGTGATTTCCTTAGGAAATTAGATTTATTTAATCTATTTGCCTATCTGCCTTATATTACAGAATATAAAGGGATTGAAGAGAAAGTGAAAACAGGTGGCAAGTGTGAGCAGCTACAGATTGTAATTTGCATTACAGAACAATTTCTTGTTGCTGGCATTCTGATTCACTGAATAAGTTACTGGCCTAAAAATAAACATTCTGTTGCAAATTAAGTAGAAACTTTCATACTATGTTTTTCTCTCTGATTCTATGTGCATGCTCATTATCAGGGGAAAAAAAAGCGTTTCATTAGTTATCCGTTCATATCTATACCCTTAACACAATAAAAGGCGTGAATCATTCTGCATATCATGTGTGTCTGCATTGAAGTGTTTCTCCTTAAATATTTCATGAGTGTTTCTTGGCCTTTCTCCTATTTCTCCATTCTGTGGTGGTTTCTGCAAATATGCACATATTTTATAAACAAAGATCATGCCCACAGAAGTTGGGCTAAACTTGAGACTTCTCACTCAGAATGATTAAGATATACCTATGTCTGAATACTTCCCCACTCAGCAAGTTGCAAGTCAGTAAGAAAAAAATCTTTTGTTGATATATAGCTGATATTTTGGTTTCTCACAAATCTAAAAGCTGTTTCACTGCACTCATTATAAATAAGGAACTCTTACACAAAACCTAATGCTCTCCAATTGTTAAGAAAAATAACACTAAAATGTTTTACATCTTATATTTGGGGCTGTGAGAGGGAAGGAGGAAATAAATTTTTTTCTTGACTTCTGCTATGCATACAAACTCAGATTATGTTTGCTTGTTTTTCTAACTACACTCCCTATTAGGTATTTTCCATTGCAGATGGCACGAAAATAATGAATTTTTTGGTGTAGAATAGTGAGTTTCAGAACACCACCACGCTTCCTTTCCTTCTAGTATCACATATATCACAAGTTAATAAATAATGCAAATGTAGCACTGTTGCTGTGCCATCTCTCAAATTAACTAGAAAGAGAGCCTGCCAGACATATGCATAAAGTTACGCATATCAAATTTATCTTGTCCTCACTGGATATCTTTTACAGATCTTAAATATAAATTAAATGTTTTAAAGTATTCATCATAGGTGAGATTTAAAAAAAAAAACCCAAAGTACACTTTTTCCAGAACTAAAAGTAAAAACAGAATTTCTTGAAAGGGGTAATTGAAATAAATTAAATTACTATGTTCTTTGAAACAACTTTTATAATAGCATGTATAGTATAGCAATTTTGCATCTGAGTTACCACATTCTAGTTAATTTAGTTAATAATAGTATCATAAAATGTGAGATTAAGAGGTCTGTAGAATTTGAGATTGTTTTTTCCTATTGATTTGTGGAAGCTCTGCTGCTTTGCTTCAACTTGACAATCTTGATAGAAGAACTTCAGCAACGTTTCCACAATTAAAAACTTTTGCCTGTGATTTGAATAGCAGCAACTTTTCACCCATGATTCTGGTCCTGAAAACATTTTATGTGCATAAGCAGTTAGAGATCAACAGGACCATTTATTTGCTAAATTTAAGTCTCTACCTGTTTCCAAAGGCTCAGGGTCACTATTTAAGGCTTTTCCATGGATCAGACAGCTATAAAAAGCCAGAAAATTCAGAGTCCCAATGAAGAAGCAAGCTTGTAGCTGTGGCAAATGTTTGTATTTTATCAAGCATAAAGATGAACCTTCACAATATATATAAACACTACCTGTATTCTAATAGTGCCATTCAGGCCAATGTTTTATTCATTCATTCCTTTACATAAATCAAGGGATAGACAACTGTTCTAGCCCTGAACAAAGTGTTCTGACAGCCAGAAAACCCAAAGAGTCTCGAACTATCGAGGGAAAAAGGAACACCAGGAGAATTTCTGAGGCGGAAGATGGCAACAGAGTCCATTTGAGACCAGCTGGACTGGCATGTGGTTCGCTAGTGGCTGGTCCTTGTGAAGATGCAGCCCAACAGTGGTTCAGGATAGCCAGAAGGCTCTGTCATAGACCAAAGCCAAGTATTCCTATAGAAAGACTATGTAGGAGAAGCAAAGGGAAATCATGAATCAGAAACAAGGACCATCAGTGAGTGTGAGTAGCTGACTAGAACTATGTTGCTACGTTAGCTGTTCAAAAAATGTTGAACCAATCCAGGAATGACAGTGTATTTGTATGGTTTCTTGAAATTGATGGGGCAGGAAGGCTTTTTTGGCAAAGAAATAGGTCTGTAAATCAGAAGACTTAACTTCTATTCCAGCTCTACCTCAAAGCAGCTGCTTTGTCCTACTCAGCAAATTACATAAGCATAGGCCTAACTAAGCTTACAAATAGTCTTGCTAGAATCAGCACAGCTACTCAAAATGAGTTCAAAATTACACACTCTGAATCACAATATGCATCTGTAGAATATAGTGAGTTTCCCAGCTTTCAGCTGCTCTAGAGAATAATTCAATGACGATTCCATTCCATTAAAAACATGAATGGTCAGTTAATACCCTTGGAGCATATCCACATTTGTTAAATGCCGGGCAGTGAGCTTGAGCGTGGGAGCCCTCATGGTTGCTCAGCTCTTAACTTCACTCCCTGGCCCTTTTGGACCACTGTAGCTTTTCCCAGGAGAAATCTGCAATAAAGTAGCAAGCCCTAAGTGGTGTGAATTTGACTCAGTCAGAGCTACTTGGCCTGGGACTTGTCCCATCTTGTTCAGAAAGATTTATATAACCACAGTATCAGCCCAGGTGCATGCTCTAATCCTGACAACCAAACCACTCAGGGAGATCAGCACTCTCCAGTGAAATCTCTGCGGGCAGTCCACAATGTAGTTGGAGCTTCTTAGTCTCTCTCCTTCTTGGGCTAATCTAGGAAGCACTTGCTCTTAGTTAAAATTTTGAGGACTGCACATTGAAGTTAGTCTCAAGTCATTCAATTCAAGCTTTATAGAGAACTGGTCTGGGGACATAGCAGAGAGTCATGGGAACACAGAATTCAGTCAAGCAATTTCTCTCTAGTTGACCCTCAGCATGTGATTGACATTGCTGTTATTAGATTATACCCCTCTTTAAAAAAGACTAGGAAAAACACTGGATATACTGAAGAAAGTAATCAGTCCCAGATTCTTAGAGGATTGTGAAGGTGGACCAAAGATGATTGCTTGCATATAGAGCAAGCTCCTCTCTGTGACCTGGCACAGAAAATCTCCCATGTAACAACATATTTTGAGGCTTGTGATAGCATTGTCCAAGCAGCACAGACTATGGGTACTCAGGGGTGCCAGGGGCAAATACTTCAACATCTTTGAAGCATTACAATCTAAGCCACGCATGAGAAACAGGAGCTCTATCAAGCTGTGGAACATGAAACAGATCCCCAGAGTGCCTTAAGACAAGGGCTTAAAAGTCAGTACTTCAGTATCTCTTGGAGACCACATTTTGAAATTTCTAACTGGATCATTCTTGTAAGTGTCACTGAAAACCTGTTGCCTCAACACAGCCAGATTCCAAACATGTCTGTTCTTCTGAAATACACACTCAGCAGCAGGAAACCTAAAATGGTTATCCTAATTCAGCGAGCGCAAATATAACTTACAGCTGCAGTCTTGTCAAATTCATGCTTCTTAAATTTGTAGTGTAAAATATACAGTAGCTGTAAATCAACAGGTCTGTGTGAAAGAGATACATGTTTGGGATATGGAATACTTTGGAAAGTGAACCTAAAAACTAAATTCCCTGTCTCCCTTTCTTGAAGCTTTCCTTCCCACTCATTTCTCCTCTTCAGTCAATAACTCTGTCATCCCTCCTTCCCACAGGCTCATAGCTTAGTTACAGAACCTGATTTTTCTTCTTTCTCCCTGTATTGATTCAGGTATTCAATTTTTCTGATTATATCTTATAACATCCTCCGATGCTCTCTGCAGCTCTCTATTCTCTGTGTAGGCTTTAGTCATTCTGCACTCCTAAACTGCTATCTCCTCTTTGGCTTTTCTCTCACTTACTACAATACCTCAAATCTCCCAAAAAATCTATTACAAGATCTATGCAGTCTATCTGAAAATTGCAGTACTAAGCTATCATATCATAGAAGGGATTCAGACTGTCAGTGTCCTGTGAAAAGCATCTTACTATCCTTAAGTTAGTATTAATATTTCATAACATTCAATTATATGCAACTGTAAAGTTCTCTTCTACTTTTGGAGGCTCGATGTTGTCTCAAATTTCACTTTATGAGACTAGTTTTAAGATTAAATCATTTGATTAGTACTTTTATCTAGATTCAGAATTTAATATTTGAAATTATTTTGTCTTATGTCATATTGACAGGAAGTTTCATTTATAAACTATTTGTAGCCCTGCACTCCTGAAAAGAGCTGTAATATAAGTTCATGCAGGATTAGTATCTGCAGATAAACATTTGCAGAGTTAAAATTATGAGAAAATGCATTATTATGATTTCTTGAGGCTGTCATGTGATGAGAGGAAGATGATTTATGCATCTTTCTTTGTACTACATACAGTCAAGGAGAAACAAGAAAAAGGAAAAAGGAGATAGAAGACTAAAGTTTTTCAGTCTCAACCAGCCATGGGCATATCACCCACTTCTTTGGTCAAATGAACAGCTTGCTAGAAAGAACTGTCAGACTTGATACTTTTGTCTCTTGCTGCTTCCATCTGACACAGAATTACTTCTACCAAGCATTTCCAAACTCTTTGTATTTTCCTTGCTAAACTACTGCTATTTGAAAATAGAAAGCATAAGTCTTAAACTAATTAATATTATTTTTTAATCAATATATGAAAATATTACCTTGTCAACCCAGAGAGCATAGAAGAACAGCAAAGGATTTAAGAGAGTAAAAATATACAGGAACAGAATGTTTCCATATAAAGAGCTTAATGGTCTCATTGACCACTTTCTCCTGCTCTTTTTCCTACTAGACAAGAAATAGAGCAGTATATAGAATTCCTTCTCCTTCGCAGTGAGAAAACACTCTGTAACAGATGGTCAAACGTTATCCTCTGAATTCATCCCACTACTTTTCTGTTGTTTTCATGTTCTATAAGTAATAGTGTTGACTCAGGTGTTGACTAGTAGGCTAAGCTAGATCAGCTGTTGAGATTACTACACCTCAAGGTGTCCCACTTCACACAGGTGGCTTCCACATACTTTCTTTTACCTTATTATACCTGCATTGTAAAGTGTGGCAGTTCAGCAGGAACTGTCTTAAGAATCATTATGCCATCCCATTGCGGCAGGAGAAAAACAAAACAAAACACAAAACAAAAACAAAGACTGCCACAACCCCACCATCTACACCACCAGAAGTAGAACAGACCACATCTGCATTACAACTTTTAATACCATTAATCCTGAGAAAGCACCTGTGATTTATGTTTGGATAAAAACGCTCTAAGCAAGGGTAGGAGTATAAGGGCTAGTTTCTTCAGCTGAAGTAGCTCTCCTGTGAACCAGCTCAGATGTGCACAATGATCATGCCCCAGAACAAGCAGGGTGTGGAAATCTCCACTAGCTGCTAAGTGGGAATAAGAAAGGTCTATACATTGAATTGTAACATAAGATCAAGCACGGTTTTCTCTGTCACTTGCATCTTTATCGACTTTGTACCTATGTTATTAATTTCATAAATACTTTTTTTCTTAAAGGGACTTGAGAAAAATCTCATCTCCAGATCTGTAGAAGAGGCATTGGCATTAGCTACTCAAATGGCCTTCAAAGCAGGACACGTAGGATATTCTCACAGAACCCCCAAAACCTTTTGACAATGACATCATAGTATTATGTTTGCTCTGATATCTGTGGCTATCTAATACAGAATGATAAAATATTTGTGACTTGTCTTCACACCAACAACTCTGGGCCACACACACAGCTGTTTACCTTCTTTATCACTGACCTGAACAATGGGATGGAGTACAGATGGTGCCAAACTGCTGGAGGAGAGGAGCAGTCAACAGCTTGGAGGGCAGGGCTGCCATTCAAAAGGACCCTAACAAGCTAGGGATTGGGCTGACAGAAAGCTCATGAAGTTCAAAGTCCTGCACCTTGGGCAGATTAGACTCTTATAACAGTATAGGCTGGGACTGACTGTCTATGGAGCAGCTTTGCTGAAAAGGGCCTGGGAGTCCTTGTGGACAAGCTGAAGAGAAAGCATAGCGCCTTTGTGATGAAGGCCAACTGTACAACAAGCTGCATTAGTAGGAGTACAGTCAGGAGGTCAAAAAGGTGACTAGTTCCCTCTACTTGTTCCTTGTGAGACTGCACCAGGAGTATGAGGCTCTCCAGTACAAGTGGAAGGCTGACAAACTGGAGCAAGTCCAGGGCAGCACCAAGATAGTTAACAGCTTGGAGCATTTGATGTACTAGGAAAGTCTGAGGAAAGTTCAAACTAGAGGAAAAAAAAAGACTAAGGGAGGTTCTAACTGCTTTCTTCGAGTATCATAGTGGAGAAGGCAGAGGTTCTTCTCAGAAGTGCACAGTAAGAGTATAATAGGCCACAATTTGCAGTAAGGGAAATTCCAATAGATATAAGGAGAGGGCAACACCACAGAGAGATGATCCCTTGAGACAAGTTGCCCTATGAGGTTGAAGAATCTCCATCCTTGGAGAAATTCAGAACTTAATTGGACGGGAGCCTAAGCAAACTTAGGTAAGTTCACAGGTGAGCCCACTTTGAGCAGAGAGTTGGATCAGATGACCTCCAGAGGTCCTTTCCAACCTAAATTGTTCTGGGATTGTAAAATGGTACGGACAAGAGAAAAAAAAAAAAAATGACATGACACCTATGTAGCACTTATAGATTGATAATGTCTGTAGGTATTTGGGGTTTGTAAACTGCCTCCTGGCTTAGAGGTTGAGATTTTGGAGGGCTACAAAGATGATTAGAGGGCTGGAGCACCTCTCCTATGAAGAAAGACTGCGAGAGCTGGGCCTGTTCAGTCTGGAGAAGAGAAGACTGAGAGGGGATCTCATCAACGTGTACAAGTATCTGAAGGGGGGGGTGTCAAGAGGATGAGGCCAGCCTCTTCTCCGTGGTGCCCAGTGACAGGACAAGAGGCAACGGGCAGAAACTGAACCACAGGAAGTTCCACCTGAACCTGAGAAAAAACTTCTTCACTGTGAGGGTGACAGAGCACTGGAACAGGTTGCCCAGAGGGGTAGTGGAGTCTCCTTCCCTGGAGATATTCAAAACCCATCTGGATGTGATCCTGGGCAATCTGCTCTAGAGGTCCCTGCTTGAGCAGGGAGGTTGGACTAGATGATCTCCAGAGGTCCCTTCCAACCTCAACCATTCTGTGATTCTGTGGTACAGAACCATTTATATAGAGCAAAGTCAAGTGAACATATAAGAAAAAAAAAGTCAAAAGATGCTCAGGAGATTGATGGCAAACCCATAAAGAAACATATTGCCAAAAGAAAGCATAAAACATACAGTTCTAAATGAAAAATGCCGAGTTAAGACTCCTTGGAAAAAATTGCTCTGTGGACATACTCAGTATGTTATACACTATTTAATAGCAGTGACAAGACTTCATGTATCATTACAAAAAGCACTATAATCCTGAGAAAATGCCTGAGATGCACAGTAAACCTCAGTAACTGGAGCTTTGTGTAGACAGCATGGAAAGCCACTGACTTGAATTTTACCTAAAAAGTTGTAAAGACTTGCCAATGATCTTCTCTAAATCAGTAAAAATTTTCTCTTTTCATCACAATTATTGAAATTAACAGATCAGACATCTTGATCTGAACTAGGCAAGTTTGAAGGACAAATTATGTTTCCAACGCAGGAAACATTTCCAAAGACAAACTGTTTCAAACAGTTTTATCTACTCCAGAATTTACAAAATTAAAATCATGGAGGGGAGAAGGCATAGAACTTAGAAAAAAATGCTAAAGGTCATTAATTCACACGTGCTCACACCAGGACCTATGCTGCCTCTCAAATCAGTAAGACATAACAAATCAAAAGCATCTTTCCATTTTGCAAGACATTGACTTTCTGTTCCTATCTGACATCAAGTTCCAAATTCTATGAGACTGAAGAGGTATAGTATCAGCTGAGTAGCCTGCAGAAGAAGAAGAGAAAAATACAGTCCAGCATACCACTTCTTGAACCATGGTCCCTAGTACTTCTGAAGGCCTCCATTCTGAAGGATCAATGAACCGGATCTAAACAATTTTGACAGATGTTTGAAATCTCCATCATTAGACATTGTTAGGCAAAGATGAGAGATCTACCTCAGTACTTACCTCCCCTCATCATTAGGAAGTTTTTCCTGATGTTTGACTTAAACCTTCATTCTAGTTTTGGATATTACTTCCTGCTTTACCCTTCATAGGCCTAGAGATAAGATCTTTCATAATTCTTCTGTACTTGACAAATATCATGTTTCTGCTCAATTTATTTTCCAACTAAATAGAGAGAATAAAGAAAGTGGGATTCTTTTAAAGTTAAATCATTGATCCTCACTGGTTGCCTCAGTGTGGATATTTGCAGCCTCTGCCCATTTTTCAGGTCTAAAACTATCTGTTACTTCAAGTTTACCTGTGAGGCTTTAAATATATGAAGAATGAAAGACCTTGAACTTGCAGAAATGCACTGCCATCAGTTTTGGAGTGGTATAAACAGGTACACCTGATCGGTTTATGCATTAGAAATAGATAATCCAAGAAATGTGATTTAATCATCTGTTCTTGAATTTTGTAACCTGGTCAGACTCTAACAAACACATTCCTTAAAAGGCCTGAACGAGCATTGCAAAATTCTGGATATAGAAGGTTCATAAACAGTTTATAACAGATACTGGGTAATACATGATCTGTTATTTTTTCTGATATCTCACTGAATGGCAACATTTTCTAAGAATAACAAATAATATTTTTATGCGGATTTTCATTTATGCTAAAATTATGGTATATTTAGCCAACATACCTGCATATTTTACCCAAAATACAGACATAAACTAAAAAGTTCCAAATACTATATTCCTTTTCACTTGCTCATTGTGTCCCACAGTAGTAAACACTGTATAACGGTCAATCAGTTTTCAAAATGCAATCATTGTCAGTTTACTTCATTAATCTAATGGCAAAATACTTTCAGTTTTCTACTATTTGAATATTTTTGTCTGTACAATTATTTTAATTATCCCCAGAAAAGATTTATACCAGTAGCTAAATGAGGTATTTGTCATAAGCTTTACAACAGTAACATACATAAATTTGAAATAGGCATACATACAAGCTTCTGATTTGGAACAAATTGTGTGCCTGCCAGCAAGAAGATTAAGGTCCAATTAAAAAGACCTAAATACATCTTAAAGGTAAACTGCTTAGAGAAAATTTCACGTTTACAGAAGCATATAATGCTATTTCTTACGTCAGCCATGTAGGCATCAACATAAAGCAGCTTTTAATTCAGAAATCAATTTCAACCAAAGTCCAGAATAAACCACCTAGGTGCAATTCTTGCTTTTTAACCTAGTGCATAGCTTCACTACAGGCCGGCTGAGGCACATACACTAAAGCAGACTGGCTGTAAAGTACATCTTTCTATTTCTGTCAAAAGTATCAGAAATGATCTGCAGATTAGAACTTGAAATCAAAGAGGAGTTCCTTAAACCAAGCAACATCAGTTCTTGGTCAGAAATCCATTACCATTTAGAGCAAGATGATTACTTAAAAGTAAGCTAAAAAAAGAAAAGAAACACAACTACTCGTTCTGCTTTTTGACTTGCCTTATATAGTTACGCTTGAAGGAAGAAAGAAGTTGAGCTAATACCATAAAACCTAGGCTAAAGGACATCCATACTGTCGCTTACATGAGGCTATGGTGCCCCCCAATGTCCAGAAGTTATAGTTAAGCTTGGTTTTTCTCTTTTGATCCAACAGCATGCAAAAAGCAACCTATATGATGCTTACTAATAACCATTTGTGTATGTCATTTCTTATAGGTTTGGCTCAGAAATAAAATTAACAGATGTGGTAAATTTCAAAAAAGGCAAATATTTCATATATTTATTTTGCTTTTGGACATTTTGTTTCAGCCTGAATTCTCTGCAAAATGTTTACTAGCATAGCCCAGGTGAACTCAGACAAGTCATCAAAATAAATTTACCAGTATTTTCATGATTGCCTTATTATTTTAGTCTCTGCACCTTTTGGGCCCACCCAGTTTGAGCCACTCATAAGGATCAGTCTTCATGATGTTCCAAACAGTGCTCAGACTTTATTGTGACACTGCTTCAATCCACTCTCTTGCATGACAACACAGTTTTCATCCACTGATCCTTGAATCTAGGCCACGTTTAAAGGAGAGTAACTTTTTAGAAATGCAACCACCCATAACTATACACAATGACTCCAAACAAGAATGTATCATATTGCAAAAGTTTACAGTTATTGTTAAATGTTTGCATCTCATTTTTTGTTTTTAGTCTGGCTCTCAGTCTCCCATCAGTGGATAACATCACTATGTCTCAAATGGAAAATGTTCTAAGTGAGATTTAGAATTATCTGCACCAGAAAAAGTAAAGTCTGTAGGTAAATCTTAACAGTGGATTATTTGTATTTTTCATATTTATCCTTCATAGAGTATGTTCTTTAAGCTATAAAGCATGCTACCAGTTATCTGAGATATAGTCAAGTCTTCCAAATTCTTTACAAGAAACTAAACCCAGCAAATGACACTCATTTACAGTGTCTAGATTACAGAAAGTAACCTTGTGGTGATATCTATTCCTCCACAGTAGTATGTCTGGATAAAGTTTTTTAAATAGATTATATTACTTCTTTCTTCACATTTACTAATCCTTTATACAACTAAGGATTGTGTTACCTTGATTTCACCATGGATTTATGATTGAATCTTATGTTCACCTAAGAAGAAAAAAAAGATAACAGAAAGAGCTCCCTTCATAGGCTCTTAGTTTCCAAAATACGCTTAATATTCCTTAGTCAAGCATAGTCGATCTTCTTCTTCCAAAGAATGATTTTTACAGGCTCTGTATGTATCACCTCAGCAACATTTTTGAACAAGAAGGGAGCAGTTTGACCCATTTCAGTAATTACTCAGCCTGCTAATTTTTCATTTACAATATTTGATATTTTATCCAATTGATTTTTCTATGTTTTCTATGAGGTCATTTTGAAGTTTTAAATTCTCAAAATACATTTTATTAACAGATTTCTGTGGCAGCATGTTTTAAGACAGTCATATATTTATAATAGCTGATTTACTCCAAATGTAGCTATAAACACACTATAAACCTTAAAAAGGAACTTGCAACATTCTATTTAGTGTATTTGTTGCAATTGCTTACTTTGTGACAATACAAACAGAGAAATAACATACATACCAGTTCCCGTTTAGGAAAAAAATGCAAATGTTGGTCTTGTGTATGCATACACAAAGATTTATTATAACAGAAAGATTAACTACAGAGGTAATTAAGGTTAGCTCTTCAAAAAAAAAAACAAACTACAGTTTAGCTATATCTAGTTATGTATCTTTTTGTACTGTTCAGGCCTAACTCTGCTTAGTCATGGTATACTTTAAGTAAGGCAGTGAAACTGAGAAAGAAATCAATTTCCTTGTGTCTCTACAAAGGTTTTTTTTTTTTTAAGTAAGAGTGTTTTTTTTTATTCCATTATTTTGATTCACATAAAAAGAAAAGTCAAAACGTGGACCCTCTTTGAAGTGCTTGGGACATTTTCTAGTGAAAAAACAGTTTGAATTGGAGTCAGAAATTCATAGCAAGTACTTGTCATACTAATATTGCAAGTGTTATTTTTAAAACATTCTACCAGTGTTGAAAGCACAAGGAGCCTGCATAATCCCTGCACATCTAATTAGCACTGAATCATATAAATGATACATAATGATTTGGCAGCATATTGCCAGATGGTTTGCTATCAGATGAAGTAGTAATAGCTTGGCTTCTTTCTTTTCTTCCTCTCCCCTCCCTCCAAGAATTTTCATTTATATCCATTTTTACATCCATTTCATATACTTAAAAAATAATGCTCAGTTTCTTTGATTTTACATACACAAAGCAGTTGAAAATAATTATTTGCAATATTGTTTTAAATCAGGACTGTCTCCTTGTTTTGTAATCTTTTTGTATTTATTCATTAATTACACTCAGGCATGAGAGAATTTATGCAATCAAATTCCAGACTTAAAAACTGTTCCCTTTAACTCTTTATTACTTTCAATTTGTGATGACACCTGGACATTTACATGAGATTTGTTTTGCACTGTAATCAGATCGGGTTTTTTTCCCTCCATCAAAAGACTTATTGTGTCTAAGCAACAAAGAAAAATAAAAAGGTTGTAAGAGAATCATGAACACATAAGCAATCAAGTTAAAGTATTTGAGATGCATGAACACCTAAGGCTTAACGTTATTGGAATGCTACCAAACTCCACAATTTTCAACTTAAAGCATGCACAGTATACTTACTTTAATATATTAAGTCTTTTAAATACTAAGTAAATAAAGTTTGTTGTTCTTTTTCCTAAAATCTTCATGTTTTCCAGTAAGACAATTCAGCTGGGTTTAAGTGAAAGGATTAAAATATCTGTGCTACTTTTATATGAATAAAATTGAAAAGTTTACAATACCTTGACACTATAACTTTTAACTTCTCTTCTCCAACTTGGTATTACTTAGTTTCAAGATTTTTTTTTTTAATCCAGAGAATGGTTAACCAATATTAAACAGCAATGGTAGTTTCTCAGAAGTCAAAACAAAAATTCGCACTTAATTTTTGAGAAATGCAAATTAACCTCAGAAGCAAAGTGTGCTCCATTTTAATCCATGTTTTATAAGCATATTACTTAGTTCTATTATTAGGTGAGAAAATTAAATAAATAAGATTCCAGAAAAGAATTAGGACAGCCTTGCTTTTAGATTTAAAAGCTACTTTGGAGGATAAGAGTCTTATTTGGGGTGTCAGAGAGCAAGATAAAAAGCATTATTCCCCCTGGGTTACACTCAGATTTGAGTCCACGCTATGCTATGCCTTAAAGTATGCTGAAACAAGGGCAGAGCCATGAAGAGTCACATTAGAGTCTGCCAAGCGCTGAGGCTTTTATCAAGCAGCATGCAAACTCTGGCGAGTGAAGTTTATTTGCCTTACTCAAGGGGCTGTACATAGTGTTTAAAGCGGATATTCCCACATTAGGGAAGCTCTGCACAATACAGCTCAGATGTCAAACCTTTATAAAGCAGTGTGCTTTGGTTGCTATGCTTCAGACTATCTACAATACCACCTTGGTAACATATCCTTTTTATTTCCTTCTACAGGATCGGTTGTTGAGGAGCAAGACGCTACCAAAGTTCAAGCTACAAAGCAAGAGTAACATTAATACTTCCTATGCAAACAGAAAAAACAAAAAGTCAAATGAAAACACTTAGCCACTTTACACACAGAATGTGGTTTTTCTTATCTACTGCTTTGCATAGTTGAAAAAGCCTTTGGCATCCCATATTACATATGGGAGTAAGAATAGCTGTGCCTGCAAATCCCCACAGCATTTCACTTAATACCAGCATCTTTTTCACATGAGTTGCAAAATGTATATGTACATGAAAATAAGTATCATATAGTGATAATATACATAGTGATATATAAATCAGTGTTAAAAAAGCTGGAGTACAACATTGGCAGCAAGGGAGACTACTGGAGCTATCTAGTGAATTTGTATTTCCTGAGAACCACAATTTGATAGGAACTTCAGCCTTTCTTTAGAGTAAGAAATGATCTCAAACAATATCTTTGCTCTTTAAAACTTTGTCTGGAACTGAAGATCAAGAGAACCCTAATCTCATCAAGCCCTCATTAAAGGCCTTCTCAAATAAAGAAGGGGGAGAGAAATGCTGCAAAAGCTTACATTGACCAGCAGATCCACTGTATACTATCGTAAGAGCCTACCGCTTACTGTTACAGTATGCCAGCTGCAGTAAAGCTGGCATAGGCAGGCTCCAAATAGACTAGAAAGAGATAACATGGGTTGGAATGCACCTCAGTCCACAAAGGGAAACTGAGAAAATACATAATGTCTCCAAAGAAATGCTAGAGAGGCCTATTTATTTTTAATTGCAAGGTTTAGATGTGGCCTGCCTGCGCTGGGATAGGTTTTCCTATTTTGTTGTTGTTGTTGCTTGTTTTTATTATAATATGAAGACTATATAGAAAGAACACTGACTCTGTTATCCCAGCAGAGCTTCTATACATCTTACACATCTCTTTTGGGGCCCCTGGCAGCATAGCAGTTCTGAGAACTCAACAGATTTGTAGGTTACGTTCTGTGATATTTTGGCCTTGTAGAGGGACATTAGCCGGTCATCTTTGTTCAGCCGGGGTAATGCTTTATAACTGTAATATTCCCTGTATATTAATGTCATTTTGCTTCTACCACATGACAGTTTATCTACATTAAACATGGTGCAGCAGATGAGATCCCTCCACTTCCCATCTCAAATTTAGTTTCTTAACACTCTTCTTAACACTTTCAGTCCTAGAAAGTGTTACACACTTCTACGTTCCACAATACAGAACATCCAGTTCTAGAACATCCAGTTTCTAATAAGAAAACAAATTTTAGAAAGTCTAACCAACTTACGAAGACCAGATTGTTTTTTCTCCAAGTCAGTGTGTGGCCATGCTTAAAGAGGCCCTTAACTATCACAAACAGTAAGAGCACCTCATTAGCTGAGCTTCCTGAACATGGTGATGAATAAAGGAAAATGCATGAGAGAGAACTCGGTCACCAAACCATCTCCTTAATCACCATAAGCTAAGCACCTATGTAGTTAGGATGAGTATTTGAGTACCCAAATTTTCCATCTAAGCAAGGGAACCTTAAAAAGTTGAAAAACGCTAGTAAAATGTTTTATTCTGATAATGAGCTGCAATAGGTGATGCTCTGTAAAAACAGAAGAGTTGAAATAGAGATGGCGTATCCATACCTAAGAATTCAATATCCCACTGAACAGTGAAGTTCCGAAAGCAAACTAGATTTTTTCTAAACTTTTTAAAAGGTTTATTATCTCAGTTGTACAGCTCTTGGTAGGTCATAGTTTCAATGATTCCAGTCTTGCTGGCTATAAGCAGAGCATCATAGTCTACCCAGAGAGACGTTAGTCTTCCCACCATCAGACTTCAGCAGCATGTTAACCTTAGCCAAATTGATCTGATTATTTGTTGGTTTTCACCAGCAATGAAAAATAGGGTGTTGTTATTCATGACATAATGGTCAAACCTGTTCCTCCATAGAGCGTTTTTCTGGGGTACCTGTGCACTGTCCAAAACTGACTCATCTTTAGGCTGCAGAATGAAAACTGTGTGTGGCTGTGACTGCACTTTCAGAATGACCCCTACTGCTGTCTTGGCTACTACAGCCTCCTCCTTAGCCCTCCTGGACAAGCACCTTAATACTATTACTGATTGCCCTTAGTAGAACTTACCTCCTCTCCACCTCCTCCACCCAGCCTGGGCATCACTTACACCCCACATTACACTCCCACATTACAGTGGGAATTCACCTCACCAAGCAGGTCACTATCAGTAGGTGCTCCTGCTCCAGGCCAAGAAAGATGAGCTGGATTCCTATACGGGGATCCCAGTTCTTGAGAGCCATACCTCAGCCACTGCACCACAGTATACTGTGCTGTAGCATAATACATCAGATACCTGCTGGCTGATACACTAACTTCCAAATTCACTATTGAGCTTAACATTTTTCACCTGTTAGAGATCAGCTGCAAATCTGGGCAGTCATTTACCTTTGACTAGAAATAACACAGTTTACAGCAAAGAAGGAAAAAAAGCAAAAGGAATGTTTGTAACCTACTTTTATCATCTATGGTGACACTTAAACTACTGGGTATACCACGTATTTGTCATTTGCCACAACAGGATTTTCTAAACAATCACTGAAAACACTAGGCAGCCGGCTTTTTGACAGATAGAGCTCAGGCTGACATACAGGTGAACTAGTAAAGCAGGTTAGATTTTCTCTTACAAATTCTAGAAAAGTATTATCTGGGACACAAGGAATTGGGACACTTGTGAATAGGACAGAACTGCTTGGGGCATTTTTGGTATCACCTAAGAAAAAACAAGATATTTAAGTACCTAAACGCTTTAAACACATCTACCACCCTGTTTGAAAGTGCAGTGCCGGGAATATTTGCAGAACCACAGAATGGTTGAGGTTGGAAGGGATCTCTGGAGATCATCTACTCCAACCCCCCTGCTCAAATCGCCATGTCAAGTAGGGATAGGAAATCTCATCAAAAAAGACATAACATTTAGTGTTTTGGCCATCCTGTCAGCTAATTCTTGGATTATAAATTACATCCTCAGCTAGAGTAACACAATAACCTCCATGGATTTTTCAGGAATCTAGCTCCTATAATATAGGCAAGCATTAAGACACTTTCAGTGTGCCCCATTCTATTTTAGGGGACAAGTTCTTTCCCTTATATTCTCAAGAAGGCTTAGGATTCAAGGCAGCAGGAGTTGAATCTTACTCAGCTCTGATGAGTAGTTTCAGTGGAAATAGAGTGCTACAGCACAGCATGTGGAAAGGGAGTAGGGGCAAAATACTGCCACTTTATTCCACCCAGGGACGCTCAGGACCCTTAACACTACCATCTCTCCCTAACCTTCAGGGCAGCCAGGACCAGAAAGCCAATGGATAACTGGCATAACGCTGGCAATAGCAATGAGATCTGTGTACCTGCTGGGAAGGCAGGAGGCAAGTGGCTGAGAAGACCTGCCTGTATCAGGGAATGGGGTCCTGAGCAGACATCTAAAATTAAATAGCTAGGAGGAAAAACACGTGAATATTATAGTGTAGTGGATTATAAAACCTAAAAAAAAAAACCACACACATGCCATCTTCAGAAAGACAAGTGACCTAGAGCATGAATATATGATTTTTTTCAATCTGTTCTGGTGCTTCTTCCTAGCCCTAACAGCAACCCAACAGCAAGTTAAGGAAACAACTTAGTTATGTGATACCCAGCTCTACAGAAAAGAGCTCCCTGGTGAATAGAGGACTAGCAATATTGTCGCAGCTAGCTGCTTAACTACCAGGCTTCCGCACATAGAGGCCGAGCAAAAGGCAAGTTCCCTGAAAGGGAAAGATCAGAGCCGAGCAACCTACTTGCCAGCAGCGCGCTGGGCGGCCCCCGCCTGCCGCGCTCGGGGCCGGGCGGCCGCGGCTGCACCCAGGCCGCCATGACCGGAGCGTTCAACAGCCCCGTATCCCCGCCACATCCTCACCCGCGGCCAACCCCGGCCTCCTTCCGCTCCCTTCAAAGCCCGCACCGTTGGCAGCCCTAAAATCACTTGCGCCCAAGCAGCCCCCGCGCTTCGGCAGAGCCAGAGCGAGGCTCTCCGCACGGCTCCCCCTCACACGCCGCGCCGCCCGGCCCCAACCGCTCCCCGGCACCCCCCGGGCAGGGGGGAAACCGGGGCGCGGGGGTGGGGGGAAGGGAAGGAAGCTGAGGAAGTGAAGAAGGAAAGGCGGCTGCAAGCAGAGAGAGGCAGAGCAAACGAAGGCGAGGGCGCAAGGGGATCGCACTGCGGGAGGCGTCACGAAGGCGCGGAGCGGGCGGACGCCTTCACTTGTTCCCCCCCCTCCCCAGCCCGGACGAGCTGCTTAACGGCCGATGTGCGCGCGCGCTCGAGACACCGACTACGCGCGCTGCTCACCGCCCCGCCCCGCCCCCCCGTCTTTGGCTCCTCGGCCCCGCCCCTTCCCGCCCATCCGGCCCCGCCCCCTGCTCCGCCGGCTTTGACAGCGGCCGGTGCAAAGCCGCCCCGCCTCCTCTCGCCGCTTCTCCTCTCAGAGTCGGCGGCGTCCGCGGTCGTCATGAGAACAACGCGCGTCACACGGCTCCGGCGCCGCTGATTGGCAGAAATCGTTCGAGAACGCCGCCGAAGGCGGAAACGGAAGCCGCACGTGGAGCCGGTGAGTGGTTGCCGCAGTTTCTGGAAACTTCGTCTCATTGTCATATTTAAAGCGGCGGTGCCGGCCTCCCTCCCCTTCGCCCCTTTCGCCTGGAGACGCCGCGCGCGGGACTACGGCCGGGACCGGAGCCGGACGTGGGTCCGGGGCTGCCGCAGCGCCGGGTCCGCGCGCAGCTACAGCGGGGGCGGGCAGCCCCTGGCGGCGGGGCTATGGCCGTGGTGGGCTTTGACCTGGGCTTCCAGAGCTGCTACATCGCCGTGGCGCGGGCCGGCGGCATCGAGACTGTCGCCAACGAGTTCAGCGACCGGTGCACGCCGTGAGTACGCCGGGGGAGGAGAGGCGGCCAGGCAGCCGGCCGGCGGGGTCCCTCAGGCGGCCGCGGAGCGGGGCGAGGGGGGGTTAACGGTCGGTGGAGGGCCCCGCGCTGGAAGATGCTAGAAGCTTCTAGGCGGGCGGGGGCTGGGCCCGCTGTGTGTAGGCAGCGGGAGAGCCTGTGTGGGGGGCCACAGCCGCCCGGCTCTGCGGGGGGGGAACCCCGGCGCCGCCGCGCTGCGGGGGAGCGCGGTGTGGGCGGCGGCGGAGGGGGGCCGCGCACCGAGCGGGGGGAACCGCGCCGCGCCCCGGGACGGAGGAGCCCGTGCCGTGCCCTGCTGCACCTCCAGTACGTGTGTGTGTGTGTATCGGGCAGCAAAACGCCCGCGCCGAAATGGGTCTGAAGCCTGTCTTTTTGGAGGGGGGGGGGGGAGCGCATACTAACTGGGAAAATGCGGACACCTCGCAGTTGGGGGTGTTTGTGAGCCTGATGGTGCGGCAGGCTGGCAAAGTCCGCTGTTGCGACGTGAATTCCCACCTAGGGAGTGTAATTTGGTGCCCGTGTGTTAGAGGGTGGTCTGTGTTAGCAGGTGGGTTCTCCCGTGTGGCTGGCGAAAGGTGGTGGTGGAATTGAAATCCTCAGCTTTGCCGTGAATGGCTTTTAAGGTTAATTTTCGCGGGGGAAAAAGGGAGAGGATTCAGCTGTAGGGTTGCTTTCTGTTGTCTCTTGTGCAAATGCATATTGCTGCAGGCAGTTAAAACAGTTTACGGCTTAGTAATACACGCAAATGAAATCTATTTTGCAGTTGTTTTGTTGATGAAGTTTAGCAGTCTAGTTTTTATTGAAACCATTCCCCAGAGCTTAGTATACGTGAATTTGAAAGTTCTAGATTTCAGCTATTTTAATTTAGCCTCATCAAAAAGTGACAATTTAAACGGAAAAAAAGCCAGTTTCCCTACAGTAGGGTAGTTCGGTTGGCTGAGTGGATTCTCCTCTGAATGTCCAGAGCAGTTTGCCTTTGTTATGAGGTCAGATATAGAATGCCTCAGGCTCAGAGCAAGAGTTATAAAGTTATGAGCAGCCAAACAGAAAGGGGTAGGATGGAATCTGGCTGTGACATCTTAACTGTAATCATCATATTTAACTGTGTTTGAATAAACAGTTGTGAAAAGTCCTGAATTTAAGCTAGGACCCTAAAATAGGTAGGGCTCTTACTGTAGTACCTTAACCACAAGCTGTAAGAACCTCACTTTAACAGAAACAGAGTTTCAAGTTTTACACAGTTGCAAAAAATGTATCCACAGTAGTTCTCAGTGCTATTTATTGTCGCTGTGGAGTTAATTGACCTGTTCTCTTTCAGATCAGTTGTTTCGTTTGGATCCAAGAACAGAGCTATTGGTGTCTCAGCTAAAAACCAGGTAGGTCATTTTCTGACGTTTGTGAGTAACAGTAAAACAGCTAATGCAAACTCTTGTTCGGGTACCAGTGTAAAATCAAATAATTTCTTCTTGTTAGTTAATCACTTTATTTTAGAAATGCAGCACTATGCTGCCGTGCTTCCTGCTGAGAAATGCAAAATGCAAGTTGTTTTAGAGAACTTTGCTGCTCTCTTTTATTAATTGAAGTATCTTCCAGTTGAGCACGTTTCTCTTTTGACAACTTAGTCATAAAGTTTCTTGTCCTAATGCTTACATGTAGGATTTTTCTGTATTTGAAGGAAAGCATTTTAAATAATGGATATAGTTTTTTAAAATTAAGTGCGAGTGATGACCCTTGGCCCAGATTCTTACAGCTACTTAGGTACCTTGTTACCTTTGGTTTCCTTGGGAAGTAAGTGTCTATGTGTTTTTAAAGTGTAAGTCTTTATTTTTGTTTGAGCTGTTCTGAAAGGGATTTGGAGAAATATTTAACGTTTTATTTATTTATATACATAAATAAATAAAAAAATAATATTTTCATTTGAAAAAGAAATATCAACTCTGACACATCTTAAAGTAACTAAATGCAGTGATTAAATTCTCAAGTATTGTAAACCCCTGTTCTGTAGGTTGTTATGTAACTAGTGGCAGTATAGACTAAGTGTGCAGTCTGTGTTGGCCTGTGCAGATCTCGTGTAGTGAAGGCACTGCAGTGGGTTTCCATGGAGAGAGCACTAAAGGAGACTTTTTCCTACTATAACAGCTCCCTTAATTTTCAACAGCCAAGGAAATAATAATTTGTGTGTTCATAAGCACACATACAGCTTTGGTTACAGGTTAACATTCAGTGTAATACAGTAAATGTGTGGGGAGGGTTTGCCTTACAAAAATTTCACTTTTATCATTACATCTGTTTGGGTGCTGGCTTCTGCTGTTTTAAGTCATAAAATAATTCATCAGTGTGCAAAAATGAGTGAGTTGTTAGTCAAAACAAATGACCTAAATTCTATGTAGATTCTCTTGAGACTAACTGAAAGATATAATAATGTTGCTAGATCATTCTATTAAATCCTGTCCAGAACTTCAAGTAAACTGGAAGTGGAGTAGATTTTTTTCTTAAAGTTGCATTTAAAAGCACATATGCACAGTGATCTTGTTTTTTCTGCCTGCCTGGAACTTCAATTGCCTTCAGACTAGCTAGTGTTTTAGGGATGTTAATATGTTGAGTCTTTCATTTTTAGTTGACGTAGCAGTTGAAACAAAATATTTTTGCCAGAAGAAAAGAATGTGAAACTTAAGTGATAAAAGATTTCAGAGCATGAATTCCTTTTGTAAGCCATCCAATTTTTCTGATCACCTGTTGTATAGGTCAGGTTTCTTTTGTAAATGTGGAAGTTCTTTGACTTGGACAACTGAGAGTTACATTTTCAGTGACTTAAGATGTAGTAGCTGCACATACTGAGAAGGAAAATGATTATCTTACTCATTTGGGTAATAAATTTCTTAACTTAAAAAAAAATCTTGACTAGTCACTTCAAGAATGTGGCTATATCTAAAAGGCCTCAGGATACTTGGAGGTGGTCTCTTACTCTGAAACTTGAGCTGTTTACAGTAGTGAATTTTTTAAAAGAAATTCTGTGGCATTTTAAGTAAGTCTTGATAGCACTGGATGTGAGCAGCCGTGTGTCAGTTAACCAGCCATAATTCTCAGCTTTTTAAATTGTGACTAAGCAGGAAGATATTGAAACATGTAGAGCTCTGATGGCATAAAATTACTCTGAAATATCTTAAGATTGTTCTCTTGGAAAAGGCTTTGAGTTTAATTCTAAATTAGGTTATAAAAAGCCACCAGAGTGTGTGTGCTTCTCTGCGCACTGCATAGTAGTTATTTTTGCATCCACATTCTTCAACAGTATAGTTGTGAGTTACAGAACATTCAAGTAGTACGAAGTTGTGGCTATACAAATAATGAAGTTGTGCCAGAAAATGGTTTTGGACACTGGAACATAAATACTTTATTGTGTTAAAGTATTGGAGTAGTTCCTGGCATGATTTTGGCCTGTACAAGCTAGTGTTCTGTATTACGATTGCTGGGTACTGTTTGGCAATTAGAATGGGCTGGAAACCATTTGCAGTTGGGAGTTTGGGTGTGGCATCCTTCCCCACACACGATGTTAACTGGAAGTTAGTGTTTAATAGTATGGATATGGACTGCTTCTTTGTCAGTGAGTTTTCCTGATGGAGGAGTCTCATAGAAACATAATTTACCAGTGTAAGATATAGTTTCAATCTCGCAGTGGTTAATTTTGCATGTAATAAAAAAGTGACAGTTTCCTTTGAGGGTAGCAGAGACAAGAAGTCTTCCTCAGCGTACTCATCCTTTGACTTACTACCACGCAATATGTTGGTGCCTACCTGAAGTTGTACAGGAGGGAACAATGCACTTCTGTAGTTTCCATCCAGTAGAATAGGCTTCATTCCACTCATGAAGGTATTTGAGGTTTATTTCTTATAGGCCACTCTGACTTGAGCATTCTGCATTGTGCTGCTGATAAAGAATGCCTCTTTGGGTTCGTTCTACAGGGAGCTTGCACTGTGTTTCAACATATACTTTAAACTGGCACCTAGTTCCAAAGTGTCTCGTGTTTCTAGCTGTTTGTTATCACGCTTTATTTTCCTTTGGTCTTACACAGTAATTTTTGCGACTGCTGGGTGAACGTGAACAAGGAACTGAGTTGGTTTGAGAGTAACTCAGGAAAAAGGCCAGGAAGTACTGAACTGGATCAGGAGACTGATCAGCTTGAAACTGAGTGACTGAACAAACAATTGTTTATGCTTAATGTAATGGGAGCAAAAAAATGACTGGAGATGAGGTGACTGGGATTGCAGTGCCAGCTTGCTGTCATTGACGGTATTTGTGAAACTGGCTCCTTTCTGTAATTATTTGAATTGCATCTAAATACGTGGCTAAAGTAGTAGATATCGTGAAGTGATCAGGTGAACAGTAATAGGATTTAAGATTTTAGAGCTACTTGTGTCATACTCATTTAGATTTTCTGCAGTAATGAGCTGGTATGAACCTGTAGTACCAGATAGCAATTACAAGTGCTATAAAAATAAATGTAACAAGTAACAGTCATCCTAAAGCTTGACTGGTGCTTGGGGTCATATAGAGAGCAGTGCGGAACATTGCGGGATGATTAAAATAGTTTCTGAAATATCCTGTTTTTCTTTACAGCAAATTACTCATGCCAACAACACCGTATCTAACTTCAAGAGATTTCATGGCCGTGCATTTAATGATCCTTTTGTTCAGAAGGAGAAAGAAAAGTTGAGCTATGAATTGGTTCCTATGAAGAATGGTGGCGTTGGAGTAAAGGTAAATTTGCAGCTTTCTGTTTTTTATAGCCAAATGGAAAATTTTGCATTTCAGCATTTAATCATAAAAATGCAGATGTCATTTAATTTCTCTAAAGGTTTTCTTAAACCTTTCTCTTACAGAAGAGCTGTTGTAAGAATAGTCAACTTCATCTTGAAGTAGTGTATATTAACTATCAAATAAAACTTCATTTGCAAGTAATAGCTCAAATATGAATTTCCCTGGTGGCAAATTGCACACACAGCTCAAACATTGCAGCAGAAAAACTGCTAAGGTAATTGCAAGGTTATGTGGTTTTACTTTGAATTATTAACCTTTTTCTCTCTCTGGTGTGGAATGCATTGTAACATTGTAACAGGAGGTAACCTGGTTACCTCCTTCTCAAGTGGTAGGAATCCGCTACAAATGAGCGACATCTTTGTAGTGGAGTGTCTGGTATCCTGTAAGTTACTTGCAGCAGATGTTCAAAAACAGTCTTTACAAGATAATCCAGGTTTTTGTCTTGCTTACACTACAAGGAGTTTGTTGGTACAGTGTTAACTTTTTCTAGGAGAGGTGCAGTTACTAACATTAGATTCATCTATATTGGTAATGACAGGTTTGTTACTGTAACAGACTATAACACTGCTTCCCAGATGAAGGCTGTAGCTTAGTTAGGGCTGTGGGCTGTGTTTTCTTTTCTCCATACCTTGAATTGGTGCCTCAAAACTTCAGTATAGATCAGGCTAGGTAATGAATGGATTACGTAAGAGACTATGTATTAGACTGAATTCCTTACTGGAAGGATAGTCAGGTTTTACAAAAGACGAGACACTTTCTTGATGCAGATTGTGAATTGTGATGTTAACAGATGTTCCAGACAGAAATTAATGTTTTCCTTTAATTATAATAAGTGGAGGTGTCTTTTATTGTTCGAGAATGTCTACTATTGAGAGAACAGTGCTACTTGGTATTTCTATGTTTTCAGTCTGTTTGGAGAACAAATAAGTGAGTGTTTTTTCTATTTAACTGGGGAGGGGGGAAGATTTGAGAATAGCTGCAGTGAGAACGTTCAGTAAGTTGTGGGGTATTTAGTGACCACTTGTTCCACTGAAACTGTGATACCTTTTTTTTTTTTTCCTCTTCCAAACTGAAATGATATGAATAAAAGGCAAGGACTAGTTTGAGTCAATCATAAAATATTCTTTCCCTTTGTTACTGGCATTTATTCTATTACACAGAAAACTGGTGATTCCTTAGTAATTTTCAGGAGGGAGCAGCATGAGAATTAACTTTTTATTGAGCTTTGTATTTTGAGCTTATAGCTTTATATGCATATAGTGAAGTTTTGATGTGTAGTTCTTCATTTCAAAAGCATCATCTTGGTGGTTAGGCTTTTAGGGGAGTTAATTTTTTGACAAAACTCATATGATTCAAATGTTTGAACAGAAATGTGAAAATGTCAGGGGGAGAAAGCACGTAATTCTATACCTTTCTGCAGTTGTCAGCAGCTTTTAAATGATGGTTATTTTCACTTTTTTAGCATAATGCTGTGGGACCATGTCTTATTCATGCTTTACAGTCATGCCACTTTCTAAATCACTTGAAACTCCCAGCTGTTTTCTTCATCTATTTAGTTAATATGGTTCTTGATGCTTAAGTCTGTGTGAAAATAAATTATTGCTTCTGTAGATGTTCAAGTGGCAAGTTAAATTGTAAAACCAGTCTTATAATGGACTAATTACACTTCTCAGGATTGAAAGAGTATTAGGCAGCAGCCTATCCAAAATGTTAAATGTAAGTTTTTCTTCTGGTTGAAACTGTGGAATCGTTTCCTGTGTTTTTCTATCTAGGTGATGTACATGGATGAAGAACACATCTTCAGTGTGGAACAAATTTCAGCTATGTTGTTGACTAAATTAAAGGAGACTGCAGAGAGTAACCTGAAAAAGCCAGTAACAGACTGTGTTATTTCTGTAAGTAATTGTAGTGTATGGGAAGAGTATGTCTTCGAACTTCAGATATGGAGGGTGTTCTGTGTCTGTTTGTGTACAGTGAAAAAGAAACCATATAAGCACTTACAAAGGGATTAATTCTAACTAGCTTTAGACTTAAAGAAATCCCAGGCCACTTCCATATTGCAGTCCCTGAACTATTTCATGAACTCATTCTCTTGGTGGTGTCTGAACTTTGGGGTCCAACAGCATTTTCTGGATCCAGGTGTGTACCCTGCTGAGTAGATTCCATGTCTGAGAACACTACACAAAGAAGATACCTTTTTTAAATCAAAGTTTGCCCTTTGGCAGCTGAGAACTTTCTGTCCTATTTTTAGTCATTCTTTCAGTAAGGTAACTTTTTTCAATTTGTGACTGCACGGAAAGTGACCTCAGATTAAGAACAGTCATTCCATTGCAATGCTCAAGTATAAAATAACATTCACCTGTCTGTGCACAGTGACGCTCTGAAGAAGTCGGCCTCCTGTTGCATCTAGGCATGTTTGGCTCTGTTATTAGAAGAATTTGTTCTGCAGTCAACATCTGGAAAGTTAATGTCTTCTAATGATGTTGTTTCTGTCTCCGAGGGCATCAGAGGTCTCTGTCCAAGGCTGGAGTTCTGTAGGAAATTTTCAGTAATGTGCTACTTCAGAATCTCTTACTGTTTTTTGCCTGAAGTCACTTCGGCCAAAACAGATTCTCTTTTATTTGTATTATCCCTTATTTCTTTGTAGCTGTCATCTGTAATATTGCTGTGCTTCTTTTTTCCTTCTTGGACAGAAATACTTGTATTAGTTGCGACTGTGGTTCTTCTTTGTCTCTCTCCATAATACCTGGTTGCATATTTTGCACCAGTAATTAAAGTTCTGTTTTCTTGCTCGAGTTTCCACCATTTGTATACAAGTATTTTATTTGCTTTTTGCTAGTGTGTACTAGTGTAAATTAGCTGATGCTAGCTTAATTTTATCTAGTGTGATTGAGCAGAATGTTTGAAGCCTCAATTCAGTACAGTAGTTGTATGTTAAAATCTTGCAGTGAGTGTCTTCCTTAAAGATACAGAACAGAAAATTTTTAAATGCAGATTTTCAAATGAACAGTGTTTTGTAATGTATCATTTTCTGGAAATAACTTTTGTTCTTACCTGCTTTCTTCAGGTTCCATCCTTTTTCACAGATGCTGAAAGGAGATCTGTTCTGGATGCAGCTCAGATTGTTGGATTAAACTGTCTTAGATTAATGAATGACATGACAGCAGGTAGGTATGGTAGAATAACGGTTTCTGCAAAGCTGTATATGGTGAAAGGTACATTTAGGTATTCTAAGAAATAAGGCTGGCTTTAAAAATCAGGCACTAAGCAGACTTGTTCTAAACACTTGTTGCTCTCCTCTTTAACTTAAAATCTTTCACGTCATATCCTCCATATGCATGTGCATATAAAATGAAGCTTTAGCAATAGTTACATTCCTGTGTGCTTGCTTAAGAGTCGTTATGCATGCCTAGACTACTCATCCATTTAGGGTCCAGATTTCAGTGGAAAAAAACTTAAAATGAACAGTTATCAGATTATTCAAGGAATTTCCTGTAAGAGTGCTTAATCTTGATCATGTAATAGTTTCCAAAGCTTTTTGTCAGTGTAATTGTGAATTTAAAAAAAAAAAAAAAGAATAACTGTTTAATTGCCTTTGCTGATGTGTTCAGGACACTAAAAATAATTGTCAGAACAAATAGCTTATTTGGTGTTTTTTTAAATAAGCATTCTTATCCTAAGTCTTCCCACATTTCTGTATGTATTTGAATTGGTCAGAAAAATAGGGAGGGTTTTATTTTGTTTGGAGAAACAGGAATCTTTCATGCCAGCATTTTTGCTGAGCGCCAGGTGGATTCATAAGAAGTAAAATCTTAAACATGCATTGATGCAATGGTATCTTGATGTTTTCTAGAATTACTTTCAGATACTTATCTGTGGTAAAGTGTAGGGTTACTAGTGGACATTGCCATTTGATCAATATTAAGAATTTTTAATTGAGCACTGTGTGTATTTACACCTAATGAGGAACAAGTCTGACAGTAGAAAAACCCGTAGGTGTGTATTAGTGTTATCTAACTTCAGCTTAGCCTCTCATCTCTATAGCAGAGTGCTATAGAGAGCATGTGGCAGTTTGAATTCTTGAGTTGGGTAAGTGTGGATCCCACAGTAGATACACTTATGTCCCATGTTTGTGTGTGTAATCTCAGCTGCAGTGTTCACTCAAGAGACGTGCAGTCCTGCTGTAGAGAGAGGATGAGGAAGGGCAAATATCCAGCCCTCTGCTTTTAAGTTAAAATTCCATTTTAAAAATATTTATGAAGAAATCAGTTTCCCCCCCCAAAAAACAGTTAATTTGGCATTGAAAAAGAACCTTTCCTACCCCTTTCTTTTTTGAAAGAGAGAGAACCCTGCAGGCCTGATTCAGAGATGACCTGTCATGATGGGGCAATATGTGTCAACTAAAAGCCTCGCTGCAAAAGGCATTGTCATTTCCTTTTTTGTTTATTTGGCAGAACACTCTTATCAGCTCAGTCTCTGGCTATACGTGAACCTTAAACTTTTCAGGACTTGTTAGCAAGGATCTTTAGAATCTTTCCATTGAGATGAAAAGTTCTCTGGAATGCAGATAAGCTCTTTCATATCCTTAGCACCACCAGCATGTGTAGCATATAGCACTTCTCATTTTGATTTCTTTGGCTTGTAGGGGAATCAGTACTATTCAAGGTTTTCTAACATTTTAAATTTAAGAATCTTTGATAGTATATGTGGGGAAGAGGTCCTGATTTATAAGAGGGCAGAAAAGAAAAATAGTTTATTTCCCTTTGTTGTAATAAAAGGCAAATGCAGCTGCTGCCTCCAGCTGTGATTTATCAAGTTCTGTTCATAAATTCATTTTAGCTAGGAAACAAACACAGTGCGTTCAGTCTGAATATAAAGTCAAGAATATAAACATGAAATGAAACAGGAAACCAACACACAATTCAACAAAATTTAGGTATCGGGTATAGCACTTGGAAATACTACATGAAATTAGAGATTCTGTTCTTGAAGCACCTGTTAATGACTTGGCTGCAGGAGGGACTACTGTGATGCTGACAGTGGGTTTTTATAGACTGCAGAGAATCCACACAGGTGAAAATGAGTGTGCCAGCTGCAGGGAGAACTGTATTAGACCCCACAATTCATAAATCTCAAACCTCTGCTCAGTGGGAAACCAGGCTGTCCTTGTTCCAGATGGTGTGGAACTACTGTTCTGATGTGAGAGAGGGAGCCAGTGTTGCGTTCTTGTCATGCAAGAGGATGTCACTGTGACTATAAAACCTTACTCTTTAGAGCACTTATTCACAGCCTTCCTTACACCTTTCTAATGCTCCAATTCCCTTGCTTGATAATGTGGCCTGTAACTTGGGCTATTATCTTCAACATGGGATTTTTTTCATAGTGCTCGGATGTCTTGCATGTTCTGTCTGCCATGCCGAAAATCTCAGCCTTTCCTACACTGACGTAGCTGAAAAACTCTCTAGGCTTGTGTTTTTCATCTGTTACTGCTTCAGCCCTGTTCTAGCTCTGACACTGGTATCCATCCAGAATGCTGTTGCAAAGTTTCTGGTCTGTCCCTTGACTGTGTCATCTGGTGTTTACATGCCCCATTGGCTTCCACACTTTGAATGTACTTCACAAACTGTTCTTGTCTGATTTCCTGCTTAGACTGAGATTCTCTCTTGCAAGCCTCTGCTGCCTATTCATAGCATTCTTGGACAAAACCTCCATAAGTGCGGTATTCCTTGTAAATACAAAACACTTAAACACTGTATTTCTGATACCTAGGAGAAGCCAAAGACTGAGATGTTGATAAACTGAGATCAAAATAGATAACCCCCAAGCAGGGTCATTGCTTCTAGTTTTGTTTAAGCGTTTAGGGATAGAGCATATACGTGTTTGAAGGAGGTTGGTTTTTTTTTTTTTTTTTTGCTTTTCAGATTCTAGGGCATATGTTAACAGAATACAACTTATGTATAGGTAAGAACTTGCATAGGTTATACTATGTTTAGTACAAGTCTGGTTTTCTCTTGGTGCTTTTGATCCTATAGCTCATGTTCGGAAGGATGGCTGGTGTGTACTTGGAGACTCACTTGATTACATTGTTATTATCTGATACTTGTTTTGCAGTGGCTCTGAACTATGGAATTTATAAACAAGACCTTCCAGCTCCTGAAGAGAAGCCACGGATAGTCGTGTTTGTTGATATGGGACATTCTGCGTTTCAAATATCAGCCTGTGCATTTAACAAGAGTAAACTAAAGGTAGTAAAACTAAGTTGAAAATAAAAGGCTTTATGAAACATAAGAATCAAATGATCTGTAAACCCTGCTTTGCTTAAATAAGTTTTGAAATAGTTTAGTGCATGTGCAGTGGCAAAGAGATGACAGATGTAGACTACTTTTATCAGTGCCCTTCATTAGAATGGTTTTAAACCGAGGCAGTAAATTGCCTGGTGTACACCAGGCAAAGGTACACAATACAGTTGGAATCACTCAGTTTGTTTTATCTAAATGAATGTGTGTATGCGTTAAAGATGAGTTACTGCTTAGATTGTGGCTGCTTAGGATTGTCATCTAGTTATTTAGGCTGGCTTCCACTGTGAAACTAAAGACCAATTTTTGACTGATGTGGCTGATTAAAATAGATCCTGTGTGTTGGAACGCGGGCTGAATTTTCTCTGACTTTTTTTGGAAACAAAGGCTTGCTGATGTTGGAAGACTGCTACAAAATTTGATTTTCACTGCATGTAAGACTAAATTGTGTTCTTTCAAACCAGGTGCTTGGGACAGCATTTGACCCTTTCTTAGGTGGAAGAAACTTTGATGGAAAGTTAGTAGATTACTTCTGTGCAGAAATAAAATCAAAGTACAAACTGGATCCAAAAGCAAAAGTTCGAGCTCTTCTTCGTCTGTATCAGGAGTGTGAGAAGCTGAAGAAACTAATGAGTTCAAATAGCACAGACATTCCCCTAAATATTGAGTGTTTCATGAACGATACTGATGTATCTGGAAAAATGAACAGGTGAGGTCTAAGACAGGCAGTTGCTTTGCTGGCCGTGTTTCTTAAACTGCTGCTTCTCGTGTCCTAAAGAGACTTGTTGTGGTAGATTTCAGGGCAAGTACTGAGCAGCTGAGGCATTTTCTTTTAATGCTAGAATAACTAAGGCTGAAATGTAATGTTCAGCTACCTGAGCAAAGAGATGCACTGCTCAAGTGTAATATGTGCATGATAAGCAAGGGTTCTCTTTGTAGAATGACACGTTCTTAAAACCACAGACAAATGCATGCAAACAAGACCAGTGGGGTTGACTGGGCATTAAGGTCTCCTCCCTATTCAGATAACCTAAATTCCATACCATTCTTAAGGCAGCAACAAATGGAGCTTTTTTCTTTTTTCTGTCTTTACTGTACTGTGGATATTAACAGAAATGGAGGGCAGAAACAATGCTGTTGGGGGGTGAGTTGATAATGGCCTGGTGTAAATAAAGGTCTCTTTTTAAACACATACACGCTCACAGGCACAACTTCATTTGTAGTTACTGCTAGTCCTGTAACTAATATCAAGTGAGTATTTAGTCCCCAGTACTTAGGGAGTAGGCTTTCATAGTAAAGGAAGCACGAGTGCTTTTTGTGTTATCTGTAATCTCTGCTCAGAGGCAAAAATACATTTGTTTTGCAGTTTAATTGATTAACTGCATTCATAACGGCATAGGAAAATCTGTAGAGCAGATGTTTATTATGCACTGCCTTGTCTATTGCTGTCACCTCAGTCCTCTCACAGGAGCTTAGCCTCAAGTCTCTTATTGCAATGTATTTAACAAATCTGGTCAGAATTGATTTAGAAACAAAAACACCAGGAAATCATAGTGGTGGGACAGGCATGTTTTAATTAATTTTATTCTGTTCCTTAGGTCTCAGTTTGAAGAACTATGTGCTGACTTGCTGCAAAGGATAGAGGTGCCTCTACTTTCACTGATGGAGCAAACACAATTGAAAGTGGAAGATGTGACTGCTGTAGAGATTGTGGGGGGAGCAACCCGCATTCCTGCTGTCAAAGAGAGGATTGCTAAATTCTTTGGCAAAGATGTCAGTACAACGCTGAATGCAGATGAAGCCATAGCTAGAGGCTGTGCTCTGCAGGTACGTATTGGTAGCACTTGAGAATCTTTGCACTTCTATTTCCTGGGAGCACTCTTTTGGAGAGCTAACCAAGCGGTTAGGAGAAATGTGAGAAGGCCACTGAAAAAACCACGTTGAGTGGTTCCTTTAAAAGCAGGCAAGGGAACGTACTTGTTCACTAATCTGTTTATGGAACTTTGCTGTTAGAGTTCAGAGCGCTCTTCTATGTTACGCTACTTTATTTAAAGTACTATTGTTGGGTGTATTCTATAAGCAGCCCATTCTCCTCTTCAAAAGAACAGGATCTAGGAATCTTCTTTTTAAAGAAAAATTTAACGGTCATAGTCAACCTGAGAGAAGGATTTCTTTCATCACCAAAGTGTGCAAAACGTATCTATGTCGAGCCAAAAACACTGCAAGTTTGCATTTTCTGGTATCCAACTTTCCATCCATATAAAACTGACTTTTATTCTATTGTTATCCCCTGCTCCCCTCTTTATTTTTATGGTTTCCAGTCCAAGTGAACTATATTTTTACAGGCAAAACACTCCTTCCTCCTTTTCTGCTTTTACTCCTTCTCTTGTTTCACTCCCTCTTCTTTGTCTTGTTTCTTTATCCCATCTTACTAATTGCTTGCCATCACTAGCAGTCAATTCTCCGCAGAGAAAGAAGCGCGACCTGCAAGACAAACACTGTTTCTTTTAGGGTTAAGTAACGCAGCACGTCGATTCTTTGCAGTCCTGCTATTGCTTTAGACTGTTACCATTTTCAGAAAGTACACTAAGGATAAAAACTGACATTCTTACATTAAATGTTTGAACTAAGGATAATTGAGTTGTCTTAAGGGTGGGCCAAACGTCTCACCGATCCAAAGAATGTAAACACTTATATAGGAGATTTTTGTTTTCTTACCAAATTTCATTAAAATCAAGCAGTTCACCTACCTCTGTTTAGTACAGGCAACACAGTTCTCATGTTGCTCTGTTTACAGAGAGATATTTTAATGTATTGTTGGGGAAGGGCAGGGAGCAGAGCAGAAAGAGCAGTTAACCAACTGTAGTACATGTCTTTTTCTTTTAGTGTGCAATTCTTTCCCCAGCTTTTAAAGTGAGAGAGTTCTCTGTGACAGATGCAACACCGTTCCCAATATCTCTGTTGTGGAATACAGAAGCTGAAGACACTGAAGGGTAAGTAGCTCAAAATACAATTCTCAGAAGCTTTTTGGCCTTCAGAATTCAAGGATAATGTTCTTGGTTGTATTTAAATTATGATCTTGGCTTTCTGATGCAGAGACCATGTAGGTCCTGTACCAGAGACTGATGGCAGGATTCTGTATAAAAGCATGAGTTAAAATTTTAGCCATAACTATCTTCATAAATTTCAAAAATAAATTACAACTTTGGTGAGCAGCCAGTCGATGTCTTGTTTCCTGTATTCCCCATATTTGATTGTCTGTTTTTTTTTTAAAATGCAAAATGAAGTGCGTGAACTGTTAGATGATGATCGCGTTTTCCTTTTTTTTTTTTTTTTCTCCTTTTTTTCTTTGGTTGTTCTCAAGGTCTTCCTAACACATACTGGATTACTGCTTTAGTAGGAATGTTATGCATTATGTAAATGTTGTCAGCTTATGTGGATACTGCTTGTCTGGCTGAAAGCAGAAGCAAGGATTTAACCCTTCTGTGGTTGGCTTGTTTGACTGGAAGGGAGAAGAGAGATTTCTTGCAACTGCAGTGTCTTAAGACAGTGATCTCTGTGCCATTAATTATGCCATGCCTGTGGGAAATGCAGTTCTTGCTGTTCAGGATGTACAGAGATCTAAATGTCCCTTTGTGAGATGTTAGGGAGAGTAATAGAGGGACCTATTCATTCTTTTCTCATGTTCTCTGTAGTTCAGCCTTTAGTCTTTTGTCTCTTCCTTCTGTGGGGATGCAGAACCTAATATTTGATCTGTCACAGGTTTCTGAGAGCAAACTCTGGATTTACATTTCAAGTGGAGCACTTATTTTCTCACATTTAGGTTACTGGATGAGTTCCTTCCATAGTTAAGAGATAAAAATTAGCTGGAAATTAGAAAGAATCAGACTGACATAATGGGGGACAGAGCCTAGAGAAAGAACATAAAGCTGTGGGGTGTGCCTGCCTTCCCCCCTCCCCCCCCCCCCCCCCAGTTATATCAAGGAAGGAATAATAATCTGGTGTCAGGGTTCTCAATTGAACTATAGAAGGCAAATGAGTAAGGAATTAGCAGGGCTATAATTAGCCTTTTGAGTCTAACTGAGGAAGGGTGCAAATTATGATTTTAAATTATGCTGTTCCAAGCTCTGAGCAGCATTTTTGGAGGACACAAATTTTGCAGGTCTGCTGATAGTCTGTCACTCAAGTTTCCTCCTACATCTAAACTTGCTTGCTTCTGAGACCCAGATCAAAATGAGTGGAATAGGGTAATTTTGTTTTATAGTACACAACTGTAAATCCTCCCCCCCCCCCCCATCTTATTGAGCAGTAGCAAAGACTTTTCCTTGGAAGTGTTCAGAAGGGTAAATTTGTCAAAGCAGGGGGTTTCTCTTGACACTTTCCGACCCTAAATCAAAACATCCTAGCTAAGATATCTTGCTAAGACTGATGTTTTCTCTTCCTTAATTATAGGGTCCATGAGGTGTTCAGCAGAAATCATGCAGCACCTTTCTCCAAAGTTCTCACCTTCTATAGGAAAGGTCCATTTGAGTTGGAAGCTTTTTATTCTGATCCTAATGGAGTCCCATATCCTGAGACAAAAATTGGTAAGTAATTCTGGAAACGTTGCTGTCTCACATTGCATGGTATCAGTGTTGTTCTTAAGTCAACTCTAATAGTAACATGCTGCGATGTGTTACAGTATAGCTGTATGATGGATACATTTAGTCTTTTCTGTCTGGAGGACTCATTTTTAAACAGTTGCATTTCATAGGTAACTGAGTTTGCCTTTTGTTTAGCTTCAAAAGATGCCTCAGTGTGAAGAGATGAGGGGGAACTGGGACAGAATGGCCAGGAGCAGAATGGGGCTATAATTGCAAGAGATGCTTCTTAACTTCTTTTAATCCTTTTCTCTGCCTTTCATTAAAGCAAGCTGATATATGAAAAATATTTTTCATGTATCTATTCATATATCTTCTATATATAAAAAAATTGAAGTATGAATTATCCAGTAACAATGAAATCATGACATTCTTCTTGAATTATTAGTTTTTGTGGGTTTCTGTACTTGCTGCATTTTCCTTAATGTTGAGTAAGTTTTAATCAAGGCAGCCTGACACAGTGGCAGCTACAAGACAACAGTAGTAATATGAATTGTATTGGTAACATCTACAAACAGCTGTTTCTTACTTTTTGATAAATTAAAACATTGAAAGTGTTGACAGTTACAAAGAGTTTAGAATGCAGAGAGGTTGTGATGGTAAAGACAGACCAGTTAAATACTTGCCCTTGAGTTCTAAGCTTGGAGTCCCATGTATGTTTGCACAGTGGAATTAAGATAGACATTTATTACCAATTGTCAAGTAATTGTTTTTGTTAGGAAGCTGAACAGTTATTGTACTTTATTTTCTTCGGAATGATAGAAGGAACGACAAATCTCTCTTGTCAGGAAAACAGTTCCTCTTCTGTTTTTTTCTCTTTTGTTTTTTTCTTTGTTTGTACCCAAACTGTCCACTGGTTAGGTATTTTGCAATACAGCTGTGCTATTGGTTAACAGTACATTTACATTACAATATCAGAATTGTATTAAAGATTTATTTTACAAATACTTTGGAGGTGGTTGGGAGAATACATAGGGCGAAACCATGTCCAACTGATTGATTTACTGATAGTTTGGCTAATACATAATGCACTACAAAGTTAGCTATAACTATTGTTCTAACGGGAACCACCATTTATTTTCCTTACTTTAAAGTAAATTATGTGGTTGTTTCACTGATAGTCACAAAGGTCAAGTACCCTATCTCTTAGAAACTAGCATGATATTTTATAGTTGCAGATGCAATAGACTTTGATGTATGTAACTGTTACTGTAAAGACCAATAGTGGAATTTCTGTTCAACTTATATGGCCATAACAAATGAAAAGATCTTTAACTGCTGTTCTGCAAATTGAGCATGGAATTTGAAAATCAGGTTGGTTTCAGCTCACCACCCACTAACTCTTTGCTCAGAACAGTTGTTACTAGCTCTAATGGGCAAGTCAGTGGTTGGGAGGAAACTGTCAAAAGAGGGCATGTTGCAACCCCAGTATTACTGGATTTGCAAGAGAAGGGATCACAGTCTTTAACCGATAAAGTAGGCAGATAGAAGCCCATACACATAATGACCAGATCTATGACAACAAAACAGTGCATGTGAGTGTGTGTATATTCATCCTGTGATGAAATTAATGAGTTGCTACTTTGCAGTTATACAAGCATTATAATCTCCAGGTTGCTGTTTTGATGATAAACCTATAACAATGCAGTAGGCAGAAAAAACACTTGTCTGCTTTTAAGTTAATGTCAAGAGATCTAACTTTTCATACACTTTTAAACTAGTTGTGTGTTTCTTTCACAACACTTATTTCAAGTATTGCAGAGGCCCCAAAACTACATATTCTGCCTCAGAGCAAAAAGGTAATGACAGATTTATGTGGCTATTAGAAGCTGAAAATGAAAAATGATTTTTATATTTCAAAAATACTGTTTCTCTACTGGACAATAACTTGTATTAAAAAGACATTCATCAAAACATTTGCATTAAACTAAATCCTTGTATAGTGTTTTTATCCCACTCTTGCATCACAGACAGCACAGCTATGGCAGGGTGACCTTTTATTTTTGGTATTTAATCTGTGTTACTGGTGACAGGAAAAACCTACCCTAGATGGAGAAAATAAACATTCTCCCTTTTGTGTTGTAAGCTAAAATTGGCTGAACACTAACATATTTTTTTGTCTTCAGTAGTCTTAATTTCATTTTGGGGACTCTGAGATTCTCACAGATAGCAAGACATCATAAGGGCTTTCAGAACTTACTGTTGATGTCGAAATAGATGTGAAAAAGCATTCAATTTTGTCTTAGATTTATGGGCTCAATTTTACAAGTCTAAAAACTAAGGTGAAAATGTGTTCTTAATATTAGGCACAATTGTCATGAAGCCAGAATGACAGGCTTAAAAACCTGCAATGATATTTCCAGATTTCTGTCCTTTCCTCCTGCCAATTTTGTTCCTGATGGAGTGCCCTGGTGAGAAATTCATGAGTCATGAATTTCTCAGGCTCCATTGTCTTAGTCAAATATGTGGAAAGTCTTTTGTATGACAGAGGGAGGTATTTTCCTAACTCTGTAATGTTACTTAGTTAATGCTATCATGTGAATGTTATTTTATTTTTAGGTAGGTATGTTATACAGAATGTGGCAGCCCAGAAGGATGGAGAGAAGTCTAAAGTCAAAGTGAAAGTCCGTGTCAATACTCATGGCATTTTCAGTGTGTCCACTGCATCCATGGTAGAACCAGTTAAGACTGAGGAGAGTGAAGATGTCACTGTTGAGACCGAAGTAGAATCTCTGGACCAGAGGCCTCCTGAAAATTCAGATGATGTGAGTTGATCGATCTTGTGCATAAATGTCCTTATTGGTGAAAGTGCATTCTGGTAAATATTTAGGAAAAGAAATACCTTCTTCTAAGGAGGCAAAGTGAGGTTAACTTTGAGATGTGCCAAGTTATCAGGAAGAATAATATCTTTATAAGAATAGGAGAAATTTAATGCTGCTATCCTGAAAATGTGTGTATTTCAAAATCAATTGTAGAGCCTCTTCTAAAAGTGCCAAGTTATTCCAGTTATAGCCAAATGGCAGCAGGATTGTTGCTTGAGGGTGGGCTTGCTTGCAGCTGCTCTATTTATCAATGTGTTCCAAATAGGAAAACTCACTTTGCATTGTCATCTGTGCTGTCTGTGTTGAAGAAGTTTGTTTATAATTCTACATATTAGTAAAGTTTGGAAACTTCTTGTGAAAGGGAAAACTGGATTGTTCTACAGCATTGAAGGAAGGGGGACGGTGGGGAATAATGCAACATTGTTATGATAGACGTGATGTTTTAATAATTTTCTGAGGGGAAGAAAAACTGAAAAGCTATGATTCAATTAAGTAAAAGCCACTTTCAGTAAGAGAAAGTGGTAACATGCACACATGCAAGTTTTAGGCTGCCAGCCTGGCATCAGCAGCATTTTCACAGAGTCCTTCCTGACTTGCGCCTAGTTTGTATCTCTTCATTAGTCAAAGCATGCGTGTTTCTGTGTGTGCACAGGATGCTTTCTAGGGCATTTTGTATAGTATGTGTGTCAGAAATGAAGTGTCCTGTAACTTTTATTGCATACAAGTGCACGTGCCTTCTACATCCTTTGTGCCTGGGCTTTCATTTCAGAAAAATATCCAGCAAGAGAACAGTGAGGCTGGAACACAGTCCCAGGTACAAACTGATGGTCAGCAAACGCCACAGTCTCCCCCTTCATCAGAACCTCCCTCTGAAGAAAACAAAATCCCAGATGTCAAGAAAGTGAGTGACCCTTTAACTCTGAAAATGTTATGCTCTATAATGGTGGCATTTGTAAGGGTAACGTATTCCAGAAAATTAAGGAACTTGATACTCGGGACTTTTTTGTTTGCTTTTTTGGTGGGGAAAAATGATCTGTACAGCTTCTATGATCTCTTCTCCCTCCCCCCCCCCCATATCCCCAAGTTTGAAAAAAATTCCTGCAGGGAGTAAGTCTCTACCACATCCCTGTCTTTATGCAGTGTTGCACAGCTAATTGGTCTGGGTTGCAGAAATTTCAATTTGTTTAACAGCTGCAAGAGGCCAAGCTTACTAGACCTGCTGAGAGAAGCTGGAATTTGTTTCCTCTTAGGTTTAAGAGGCCCCGTCTATGTGGAAAAACTTGAATCTGCATGATATTGCTAGTAGTTTGTTTTTACATGGATGAAAAATGTTTCTGTTTAAAATCTTGCTGCTGTCAGCATCACTAGTGAAGTGCTAAGCTACAGATGGGCACTTCTGGAAAAATTGCAAATAGAACATATTCTGAGAGATGCCCTTCCCGTTGCTCAATTCTGTGCATGAAATAGACTGTAAACAGCCTAGAATATGAGGTGTAATCCCTGAAAGGGAAAGCGTCTCGCAAGTGTATGCTGAAAGTTATGAAAGAACACAAGATATCTGCTTGTTCCATCCAGGAATGTTTCTACCCATCAAAGTGTTACATTATCAGAAAGAAGTCAGGAATATTATCTTATTTTTCTTCTCTCCAACTCAGACAAATGAGAAGAAAGCTGATCAGCCTCCAGAAGCTAAGAAACCCAAGATAAAAGTGAAAAATGTGGAACTGCCTATTGAAGCTAACTTGGTTTGGCAGTTAGGAAAAGATCTCCTCAATATGTATATTGAAACAGAGGTGAGTTAGAGTGTGGTTAAGCTGATTTCTTGATTACAGTTATTTAACATTTCTCCACTTTTTATGGCAACCTCTGATCTTTTAGTGTAACCCCAGAACGTAGACTCTGACAGCTAATTTACTGTGAGCTAATGCACTGTCTAATGTTAACGCATAGCTGACAAATGTTAATCAAAAAGATAGAAGTGTCATTTATAGTGATAGCATCAGAGCAGTATTCCATGATAAGATCAGATTGGTTCAAGCTGTTTCAATCTAGAGAAGGACATCCCATTTCTTCTGGTGAGTCCACTGTGTAGCTATTAGAATGCTAGCAGTTCTGTGAACCAAGGCCTCTTGGAGATTAGTAACCTTCACAGAAGCTATGCTTTTTATGATGCCATTTGAAAATATTTAATTAAAATGTGTTCTGTTATTATGCAGGGTAAGATGATTATGCAAGACAAACTGGAGAAAGAAAGAAATGATGCAAAGAATGCAGTGGAGGAATATGTATATGAGTTTAGAGACAAGTTGTCTGGACCATACGAAAAGTTTGTTTGTGAAAAGGTAGGTTATAGTTTCAAGAGCGTCTCTGAAAACATTATCAAATATATAGTCTGTATTTCTTGGTCAAGCTTTATCATACCCATCCTGGAAGTAGCTGAAAATTGTTATTTATTTCAATAATGGCTGCGACTGATCCAGAATTAGGTTCTAGTTTAGCAAATAGTATATAGCCCTGAAAAAAAGAAATTTTTGTCATCAGGGAGTAAAGTTGTGTTTCCACATAAAGTCCACATAAAAGACTGAAAATGGAAGCTGCGTTATGGTATCCATAACCAGAGACATGAATTAAAGCCACGCTCCAAGCACTGGCTTGAGTCACAGGCAACCAGCTGCAAATGCTACCTATGTTGCAGACTTGTGTATTTCCTAGTTCAGAAGCTGGTATGATTTAATTGCCTTAATTAAGCAAAAGCTGCAGTAGAAATGCAGTTTCCCTTCAGGAGGCTAAAAATGAATGCTTATGAACGTCCTGTTCATACAAGACAAGCACAGTCAATTAGTTCATATTTTGATGTTCAACATGTTGAATTGTATTGACGCATAGGATCTGCGAGGATTCTCTGCACTCCTAACAGAGACAGAAGGCTGGCTATATGAAGAGGGTGAGGATGAAGCTAAGCAGGTGTATGTAGACAAATTGGAGGATTTAAAGGTAAGTCTGTTGGTATGCCAAAAAGCAAAATTTCCAAAATACCACATGAAAACAGTGTTAATGAATGTTAATGAACTGTGTAGTGCATACGAAATGCTTTTTCCAGAAATTAGGTACTCCGATTGAAATGCGCTACCAAGAAGCAGAAGAACGACCGAGGCTGTTAGAAGAACTGGGACGCAGGCTCCAATACTATGCTACAATAGCTGGGGAATTCAGGAATAAAGTAAGTGCCCTGAAAGTATCTGTCTTTTACCACACAATATTTCACTGAGGTCCACCAGCTGGCAGAGATTTCAAATTTGCTTTCAGAGGACCTGCAGTCTACTATTATATAGGTCATGAAATTAACACCACAAATGTCTCGCAGTACTCTGCTTCAGTTGCTTGATACTTCTCTGGATATTTTCAGGCCCAAAAGTGCATTCTCATAAACAGTGAAGGCTAGGCTGTAGTCTGATGATTGATCCTTTAACAGCTAATCTGACTTCTTTTAAAGCTGTGCTTTAAACATGTACATTTCAGTTCTTTCTCAGCATGGCACAATATCCATTTTTGCTCCTGAAACATGAGTATAAAAGACAGTTCAGGATAAACTAAAAAACATACAGCATTTTATGTATAGGATGTATCCTTTTTTGCCACTGATGTTTGGAAATGACTTTTTTTATAAGTATGCCTGCCTCTGAAAATTCAGTCCATGGCTTTCACCTTACCAGTTTAAATAGGGCAGCTCATAGCACTCAAACTAATTAAATTTGACATCAAGACTTGCAACAGAAACAATTCTGTCTTCACAGTTGTAGATTATAAAACCATTTTTATTAAGTGAATCATGCAGTAATATTATACAGTCTTGACATAACTAACATCATTGAATACAGCAGGTTTAAGATTCAAATCAGTCTTCTGAATTCCCAGCCAAAATCAGAGGTTGTGTTGCTGGGTAGGTCCTTCCACCCTCTGTCAGTTACTTGCATAACTGTTAGTATGGCACAGTGGGGGACGCTTCCAAAGCTGAGCCGCTCTCAGCTTTCCCTTTTTGTGTACAGCAGAAGGGTACCGTCGTAACTGACCTGGGCCCACATAAGACTTCCCTGAAGATGGGGCAGGGTTTCCTTTAGCAATCCTGTTACAAATGCTGTGTTATCTTATTGCAAGCCCTGTTTGTGAAGCCTGCTTTCCCTTCTGTGAAATAGCTCTCTTGCTTGATTATCGGACAAATGAAGCTTCAACATCTATATTTCTTGGTGTCTCTGGCTGTAACAGATCTGGCTTGTTGCCAGCACTTGTTTATTTTCAAAATCAGTGTAGATGATAAATGGTAATTGATTGGAATAGTCTTCTCAGCATAACTTGATGCCAGGGAACTTGACATTATTAAATAATACAAAACATCTGAATTTGTGCAGGATGAGAAATACATACATATTGATGAAATGGAAATGATGAAAGTAGAGAAATGTGTTGGTGACGTGGTGGAGTGGATGAATAATGCTGTAAGTGCACAGGCTAAAAAGAGCTTAGATCAGGATCCAGCTGTGCGTTCAACTGAAATTAAGGCAAAGCTACAGGTAAGTACTGAAATAACTAATTTTAGAGGCTGGTGCTAAGGCTTAGACTGACTTTTTCTTTTTTGCTGTTTTGTTTTTCTTTGCATTTAATCTTGCTGCTGCAGTGTTCTTAAAGGGTAGTTAGAAGATGTGGTAGCACATGATTCAGTAGAAAGCAGAGGAGCTTATAGTGTACCATATAGAATTTTGTGGAGCTATAGACATTTTGCGTTTCAGTCACTTTGAAAAGTCGGTTGACTTTTTCAGTACTATTGGTACAGAATAGTCTTGAAAAACATGTAAAATGAAAAATGTTAAATGAAGTACTTCTGTCTGCAGAACTAAGTAAGTCAGTTAAGTTATTTCAGGGTGCAATCTGTACTTGTCAATTTGGACTCAGGAAGCAAATAAAGAGACAAGTTTCAAACAGTAATGAGCACAGGGCTCAGCACGCTGGTGAAGTCGATGAGCCCTTAATACATATTCTGATCATAGCTCTTTCCTCTTTCTTTCAGGAGTTGAACAATATCTGTGAGCCTATTGTAACACAACCGAAACCAAAAGTTGACTCTCCTAAGGAAGAAAATCCATTAAATGAACAGAGTGATTATAAAAGCGAAGACATGGGAGAAGATGACAAAAATTCCGAAATGCCTCAACAAAATGGCGAATGTCATCCAAGTGATCAAAACGCCATGAGCATGGACTTGGACTAAACCACTGCACTTGCAGCAACTTATTTCATCCTGTGACAGAAGATATTTTTGCTGTCGTATGTGATGGGGGCAGGGTAGGGGGGATGCATTGTTTCGGGAGCTATTTATATTTTTCTTAAAACTTGTCTGGAATATGTTGTATTATGGGAGGAAGAGTAGTAATAATGATGGTCATGACTATCCTAAAAGGAAAATTGCCTTGGTAACTTTCAGATTCCTGTGGAATTGTGAGTTCATACTAAGCTTCTGTGCAGTATTTAACCATTTGCATCACTAACGATGAAAAGAAGCCCTTGCTCAGAAATATACTGCTACTTCAAGAGGTTGTAACCGAAACCTTCGTAGGCATTTGTAGATGCCAAGGTAGTTTTCTTTCATCTGGACATCTAATTGGGTATGTCAATAAAAAGCCAGTGTCTATCCCATTTTATAAGGACTTTCCAGAATAAAATCCTTCTGTTCTAAGGCTTTTGACTATTGCAGTCCAAAGCACTTATCAGATAATAAGATGGTGAAATGTGTTAGTAGCATGCGGAAACACTTATGTTTCGTCTCTTGCTAAACAATACATTTTTCATGTGGGGTACATAAAATGAAGGAAATGCTAATTCTGTTAGTGTTATTGTGAAGCCTTTTAATGAGCTTTAAAATAAAGTTCATTTTACTGCTATCTCCTGACTTGTTGGCTTTAGCTGTTTTCAGTACTTCTGGTATAAGTGAGTGCCCTTTTTGGTGTTTATGGCAGATAAGCAAGGCTGCTACTTTGCCTTCCTGTGCATGAGTCCTAAAAAGCTGTAACTCTCATACTTAGCACAGAACAGTTTGTGCAGTAAGCTGAAAGTAACAACTGCTTAACCAAATAGACAAACATTCATTTTTCTGTGCCCTAAAGAATGAATATACCAGAAGGAACCCAGAAGCTTCACAAAGGTAAAGCATATGATAAATTTGTAAGATTTAGATCCCTGTAGCTTAGAGACCAAAACCTGCAGTTCAGAAGATCATGTTAAAAGCTGATTAACGACATCACAGTTTCAGGTGCCTTTTGTTAAAGATTGAGCTAAAAAAGCAAAATGAGGTTTCAGCTCCTTTTAAGCAAGTGACTGGTTAGACCTTGATAAATGGTTTAAGAACAAAAAATTCTTCTCAGGTGAATCTCAAGTCTACAAAAGAAGCTTATTTTTCGGTACATGTAGCAGAGGAAGGTGCTGAAAGAGATGATTCATATCCTCTAATTTAGATGTCAGACTATACTAGGGAACCCTGAAGTCAGGAGGTAAGAGATTTTTCTTTTTGGAAGCATATTGCAAAGTGTGTTTGGAATCTCCACTGATGCACTGGAGTATTGACTCCCTGTGTAAGCATGTATAACCAGATGCTGGAAGGCCACAGAATCACTCAGTGCAAGGTCTTGGAAAAGGATGTGTGGCTCAGGAGTATTTTGCCTGCAACAACAAAACTTCGGGGGGGGGGGGGGGCGGAAGAGGAAGTTTTGTTCCACTAGAGCTGCTGCAGTGGGAGTACACTTGAGAGGACTGGTGCTTACTTAGGGCCAACTAGTCTTACTCTTGCCTTTCTCTCTCCTCATTATTGCTTTTAGTAACATCCCTAGCTCTTCTAACAGACAGGGGCAGGAGCAATGCTACAGTGCACGCAGCTTTCTGTAGCAGTGCCTAGTTGTCAGCATTGGCTGTAAGCAACTGGACTACAAAAACACAGATCCATGTTATAGGCTCCTCATGCCTGCACTTTCCTCTGTGCTGATCCATTAGGCAGTTGTGTACAGTAGGCAACACCAAAAATCTTAGCTCTAGAAAAAAGATGGGGAAGAATCTAAAGAAGTCACTAGATTTCAAAACTGTGTTTGCAGTGTGGAGGAGGGTAGTAATTTACTTCTATTGGTCCCAATATAGTGGTAGGATCAAGATTTAAGCATTTTAACTGACTTACACTTCTTGCTTAGGTTTTTACTTGCTGAAATGGACAGTATGGCTCTAGCACTGTAAAGGATGTTGGAACTTATATGGCAAACCAGAAGGATTCTATAGCAGGAAGCTTATTCTGATTATAGAAACACTTTGTTGAGGCATTTTATTTAAAGTAGAATTCTGTCGAAACAGCTAGTTCTCGAGCTACCAGAAAAAGCTTGGCTGGGACCGAAGTGATGGATTAGCACATGTTCAGTTACCTCTAGAGAAGGTATTGCTCTAATTTTCCTCTAATGAACTTTCATAAAAGAAATCTGAACCAAGTACAGACAAATCAGGTTTTTCACAAATTTCTGGAACATTGGCTATTTCATAGCAGTTAATGGTGTGGTAAGTACTCAATCCCTTATGATTAAGTGGCTTATTTAAATTCTTACAGTGCTTGTGCTTCAATCTAAAGGAAAAAAAATTGAAAGTGGAAATTAGTGATGCAAGTTTCTTCTTCCCTCCCCCTGAATTAATGAATTTCTCTTTGTAATTTACCTTTCACCAGAGCTCTGTGAAAGCCACTTGTTCACTCCTACTTTGATCTCAGCATCAGTAATAGAGATGTGAGGATATTTGGGATGGTAGCTTTCTTCATGCTGCAACATACCAAAAGAACACTCAGTAGTGCAAGGAATAGTCTGATTGCTAATCAGTTTGATCTTATTAACATGGTGATTCTTTGGTCTTACTGTGCTACTGATTAAATAGTGCACAAAGATCTCTTTTTTTTCTTCCCTTCCCTTCCAAAGGAAGAAAACTTGATTGCTCAAAAACAGGATTTTGAAATGCTTCTGATGGAGTATTTTGGATAGTGTATGTTAAATCATTACATTTACTTGCAACACTCATCTCTAAATTCCCAACTTTATATAAGCATTTGTGAGTGTTTTGCTATTATGGCATTACTAATAAGGAGGATATTCAGAATATCTTACTGTTTCGGTATGTTTTTTCAGGCTGTGTTTTGAGACTCTTTTGACTTTGAAAGATCCTAGAAAAGTATCTAATAAAGACCACCTTTTTGTATCCAAAAATCTGTGTGTGAAGTATACTGGGAGATCAAATCTCCACTAAAAATATTTAAGGACATGAGTGACAAACCATCAAAGGCATTTACTCAGACAGCCTTTATGGGTCATTATTAACCTTAGCTAAGTGTATAAATATGCCTTATCTGCTATTATCTTTGCCGGCATAACAGACTTGTGAATTAAATGCTGCTTTAAAATAGAGTTTGTAAGCTCCCAACGCACATCAAATAGCTTGAAATTCAATCTTCCTTTATTTCTGAATTTCAGATGATTCAAACTTAGGTAAAATACATAAGACTTACTAGAATTGTTGTATTTTATAGTTTGCTGTTACATTTTTTTTCAAAAGATTAATGGAAGTAATAATTGTGAAATGATGCACATTCTTAGGGGGAATCACCCCTCCCCGACAAATCTAAGTATTTTAAACCACCATGGTAGAGTTTAGAGCCACAAAAGGATAAGGGCAAAGCAAACAATGTAATATTTTATTTATTTATTTTTAAATCTACAGCATAACTTCTCACATAAAGGCTGGATCTAGCATATTGTTAGTCCATAAAAATGTAAAGAAAAATGTACAGGCTGACTATTACTAAGGCTCAGTTGGTGCATGGTAACACTTGATCATGTGTCTGGTCCTCACTGAAATGTTTCTTTCATTAACACCTGATAAAAATGATGAAGCCAAAATAAAACAATCTTTCTGAAATACCAAATATGCCAGCCAGCTGCACACTCATATTAAAGTTTTAGTTTACCAGATGGTAGTCTAATACACCACAGGTTTGAATTTAATTCTTTGTTTCTTAAGCAGTTGTACAGAATCCAGAGATATGCCCTAAATGCACCACCTTGCCTACATCACTTGTTTTACTAGAGGACAGCAATGGAGGCCTTACCCATTGCATGGAGAAAAACTGCTGTGTATGCACAAACCTTAGGCACAGGTTTCCCCTGGGCTTTGGGACTCTGGTCTGAGTTGATGACTTCCAAGACAGAAGACTGTCCTTCTAGCACTGGATGAAGGGGCAGGCTTTGTGGGTCTATCAGGATTTCATAGGGAACCCTGGGGTGTTTCCAGGAGGCAGGAGTGAAAACCTCCCAGGGCTCAGCCTGGCCAAAGGTCCCTGGAGGGCGGAGAGAAAAAAGGAAAAAAAGATATCCATGTAAAGAGGCAGATGGGCTAATTCACAAACCTGCTTTTCAATGGACTCATCAAGTCATTGTGGTACCAGCTAAAGATTGTAGGAAATCTTTGAATAAACTTTCTTCAGGGGAGAGAACGGGCAAAAAGCAGGAATCACAGCACATGAGTTGCAACAAAAAGCACATAAAGAAAAAAGTGTCACTGCTTTAGGCAAGATACCAAAGGAGGAGGGACTTGAGGTATTGCTGTGATTAATCTTTGGCACCAGGCTATCTATTTATGTGAACTAGGGCTGCTTTCCTCTAATTCTGAAATTGGACTGCCAGGTGAGTTACTAAATTTGATTGGGGGGAAGGGGGGGGGGGTTAAACTTTTCTGTAACAGCTGAGCAGCCTGATTACCAGGATATCTGCTGCTCTGATACAAATATTTGTCATGCATATATTTGTGGTTTTTGTAGCTCCCTATGATTAAGCTACAGTATAGTTCTGTGAAACACATTCAATACATAAATAAATAAATACATTTTATATAATCTTCAAAGTCAGATGTTATTTATTTCATGGACCTTGATCAATCCCAAAAAACAGTATTGAATTCAGTACATGTTATCGCAGATAATTTCGAGTGACTTTCAAAAGTGGTGAAGGAGCCAAAAATGCAAATAGAAAAACAGGACCTAAACATATAATTTCCACAGAGTTAAAAAAAAAAAAGTATTACAAAAAAAAGCCATCAGCACCTGCATCTTTAGATTTTTAAAAAAAATCTTAAAAAGCTGGCCTTTAATTCATCTGACTGAAGGCGTTCACTTCTAAATATGATTTTACAATACTCTTCCTCCTCAGAAAGTAAGAAGCATGCTGGGAATTGGAAAGAAGAGAAAACCCCATAGGTGTTCCTTGTGGATATTAATAAAACCCACCCCGTCATTCAAATGTAGCCCCTAGTGATGTAAAACATGAGATGCAAGGCTGAATAGTACAGGTCCAAACTCTAAATCCCTTGCTGTAGTCCAAGAATCTGTTGCTTAGACGCTCACTAACTTATGACTGCAGTGGTAGGGTAATTATAAAAGTCCACATCACCTTTGTAGGTTTTTTTTTTTTTTAATCTGTATCTGCTGTTTATTAACTGGTGCCTTTTGAGTGCTTAGCTGTTATTATTACTTACCAATGTATTCTCCAGTCAGACTCCACAGGCGGACTGTGCAATCTATAGATGAGGACAACAGGACTCTGTCTTCATCTATCACCTCTAATCTATCAAAACAGAGAGCAGCATAGACAGGTATATACAGAGGTTCCTACCAGGAAACCTGTGACAGCATCACTAACTTGCACCTTCTGTTGTTGAGCTTTACTGCCCCAAAATTTCATCTACAGTGGGTAGCTTTACAGGTTGGCTTCAGCATACAGATGCTTATCCCTCTTGGCATGCCTCTACAGAGACTGGGAGGGAGAGGGATCCTCCAAAGAGAGATTCAGAAAGGGAGTTTACCTCTCAGGATCAGTTGCCCACTGGGGTCCCTGCTCCCTTGGACTGCAGAGGGGACCGGCGAGCCCAGCCTTCTCGGATTGAGGAGCTCTGTCAGAGTGTGTGATACCTGTGCTGAGGGCACGCAACAGAGCTGATGTAGCTCTGCCGAAGCATGTGATACCCATGCCTGTGACAGTGCTGATGTTGCAGGTCTGCCGGAGCGTAATACCTGTGCCTAGAGCATGTGTGGCAGCGCTGATGTTGTAGCTCTGCTGGAGCGTGCGATACACACCCCCAGGGCGCATGCAACAGTGCTGATGCTGTAAGGCAGCCGCTGTTTCAAGGAACTGAAGCGCCAGGTACTATCAGACAAGTCTGAATGACACTGAAGTAAACATGGCACCATCATGGCACTTCACACGATTTGAGAAGTAATCAGCACAGGCGATCTCTGAACATCAGCAGAGAGCAGAGCTGAGGTTTCTAGTGTTGCCAGTGTAGATGATAATTAAGTAACTGAAACACGTTCCACTGAAAAGCAGCTGTTTATAGGTCTGTGTACTCTGTAGCTATTTACACAGCTCAAACTGCACTATGTAAGACCATACTTACGATACAACCATTTTTATATGTGCTCGCCAGTGATGCATATCTACAGTAAAAGAAAGAATAAATCTGTAATATTCCCTATGATTCACAGTAATACACAAATATATGTCAATAGTGAAGAATATTTCACCAAGTGTCACTTCAGAGAGGCAACATTTTGTGCAAGGCCAAACATAAAGCCTACGAAACAAAAACTACATATTTCTGACTCAGTATTTTAACCTTTTTTTTAATGTAACACAATGTTAACATAGTTTTCACCTAGGGCATGTTAAACTGATGCATGTCTGTTTAGCTCCCACCAAACTACATGGATTTGAGTGTTACAGGATGATATGTCAACATCCTTACTGAGATCTGGCTCAATCCTTACCTCATACTGAATTCAAAGTAGGTTTGTTAGTATTTAGCCAATGGACCATTAAATCGTTTTACCTAAAATGCTTCACAGAGGCAAATTTAGCTGTGCTGAAAACAAGTCATCACATAACCAAAGTTAGATTTATGAGATTGTACAAGAGGGGAAAACAGATATAAATGTGGCTCGGAGGAGTATTTTGATTTGTTTGGAGTTTTTTTTAATATAGTTTCAAATCATAAGAACTTTGTTCATTTTAATCCTTATTTTCTCTTCTTGTGTTTGCTTAGATGCACACACATACATACATATAATGATTCAAACAGTTTATCTGTGTAAAAAACAATTCATACCACATACATTGTGGTGGCTCCTGCTCCAGATTCCCAAGGGCATAATCCTTGATGCTGTAGACATACACATAACCATCACTATCGGCCGCATAAAGAGATGAATCATCAGGAGTGACAGCTATGCTGCTGATTGGAGATTTTACTCGAGACTGAAATAGACGTTCAGGTATGATTAACCAATAACTTATAGTCTGTGATAATACAGTCCAGACTGTTTTAATGCACTTAAATTGCAGCATTCAGGTGATATAACTAATCCAAAGAGGAGATACATTTGTAACAACCAATCAAGGAGATTGTACTTTTCCTCTGCCCTCTATTAATCATACACAATTTACCTGGAACTGCAAGGGCGGTGCCAAACAGTTCTGCCTGGCTTACTTTTGCCTGTGTCAACAGCCAAACTTACAGGTATGAAGCTTGCTGGAGGTGAGGCTCCGCTGAGCAGGCTCCAGAAGATGAGAGAACCTGCAGAAAAACAAATCAGAATGGCAGAAATATTTCTCAGCAGTTGTGGAGCATGAGTCTATTGGGACAGGAATACAGAGGTGATGAAATCAGAATTAGAAGCAACGATCAAGCTATTCTCCACTAATCGTCACTTGTCTACAAGTTATTTACAGTAATACACTGGCTTTTCCTATAGTGATGTTTTGTCATTTTTATCATGCAGCTCGGATATTCTCCAGGTATTTTCCATCTGAGTAAATGATTATTTTCACTTAAAACTTTAACATAAGGCAAGGGAAGGATCAAGAAAACATCCAAATTTAAGGGGGAAAAAAAATAGCAATTAAGAAAGGTTAGAGGGAGTCCTGCTATCAGCAAAAAACAAAGTTCTGCCATCGAATGGATGAGCACGTTCTCCCAGGACCAGAGCTCCTGCAGATTTTACTGCACCGGAGAGGAGTGTTCAGCAGCCACGGGAACATGCAGCATTAAGGTGCTGACCTCCTTTTAGATGCTGTAAATCAATAATCTGAAAATACATCCTTATGGATTAAAAGCGAAGGGAGAGGAAAGATTCGTTGTGACTGCAATCTGAGAAACAACTAACTCACAGTTTTCCAAAAAAACATAATTCAGGTCTGTTTTTCGAAAAACTATAGTGCAGATCATTTAAAACACGCTCCATACACTACAGAGCTGTCACATTGCTGGGACATGCACCACATCACAGTGCTAACTCCTACCTTGAGGCCCATTAGAGATAAGAGCTGCTGCTCCAGATTCAAGCATAGCCATGCGAGTCCTTAGAAATACAACTTGGGTAACACTTGTGTCTATAGCTTGGAAAGGAAAAGGAAGAACAAAATTCATGTGTCACTGCAAGCCTGCTTAAATGCTCAAGAGTTCAGCATTACCCTTCTGTAAAGAATAAAACTGAACCAATAAAATAAATTATGTCGACACAGCAAGATTCCACCCTGCCGCTGTATTGAAATTATGATAACCAAAACCCCTGCTTTTGTCTTTTTCTAACACAGTGGTAACGCTTTGATATGCATTTATTACAGCTATCCCTTCAAAGCCTCACAAAACCACCAATATCATCATTGATAGCTTTCAGTAGAGCTGATCAGAGAAAGATGGAAACCTTTTACAGCGGAAAGGTTGTCTACGGAAATTAAAAGCACTCTGCAGAATCATGGATTATACCAGTTTTATTTTGGAGTTAAAAAAAGGAAAATTCTGGGCTGTCTTAGTAGTTTTAGAACAAAACTTCTATTTTTCTTGAAGAAACAGTTTGAATGATAAGGTTTACTATTTGTAAGATAGAAAGATAGATTGATAGCTGGTATAAGTAATCTCACAAAAATCGAAAACAACCATTTAAACCTATCTATCTTAAATATTTTTCTGGTCTTCCTTTTGCAAAGATTTTGCAACGCTGAGGTTTATTTATTATTGTCACTGCATTGCTCCCAAACGGTACTCGCCTCCTCCCTCAGCGCAGTCAGCAGGAAGTGGAGTGTGAAGTTTGCAATAGATGCAGCCAGAGTTCATGTTCCAAACTATAATTTCACCATCGTAACTAGCTGTGGCGAGCAGAGTCGGTGGACAATAAGCAACACACAGGATATCCTCTTTATGACCTTGGGTCTGGATGCAAATGGAAAAAAGCCATGAAGGAAAAATTGTTCATCCTTCCCTTTTATTCAGCAGGCTCTTTGGCTTGGTCCAATCCCACGCAAGAGCCTAGAAGGAGTGATTCCTGCTCTCAGTCTAATGTCCTATACACAAGGCATGAGAATAACCTCTCCCTTCTCCACGTCCCCTTCCAGAAAGTCTTGTATTTTCCATGAGTCTGCTGCAGGTTTGGTGGCACCTCCTTTCCACCTCCCATCTCAGCTCACAAACATTCAGCTTTATCTGTCTCCTCTTCCCCGAGCTCAGGCTATTTCTCTGACTAAGTCTCTGACTTTTCCTAGACATTATGAAAACTAGTGACCAAGGCATATGTGCTGCTAAAATTAAATTAACAGCTGATTACAAAAATATCATTTGCCTAAATTAAATCTAGACCAAGTATTTATTTGTTGAGCCATGCTGACTTAAATAGTGCCATAGCTTACTGGTCTCCTTAAAAATGTGTTTGAAATATACTCGAGGTGGGTTCTTACTATGTCATCCTGCCAAAAGGGCTGAGGTTTCTGAACATGATGAAGCTCCTCTGTGCAGTCCTGTACCAAAGACGACAGACAAGGGAGACACTGGTACATCCATAGCTGGAAGGGGTTTGCTCTCCCTCTCCCCAGACACACATTCGCCTGCTCAGCAGGAGGGAAGGCCAGCGCTATGCAGTCTGAACAGTCCTACCTGCAAAAAGAGCTGGCCAGAAAATGGGAATTCCACTTCACAGAAGGTAAAGAGGTTCCTAAATTGCTTTTTGTTTCAATTTAGGATGAAGTACTTTTTTTGTTTGTTTCTTTCTTTTAAAGAAAAAGAAAGCAAGAGAAGTGTCCCAGAATAGCTAAAAGCTAAGTATTATCTTTTTCTTTCCCTCTCAGTCCCATTTGCAACATCACCCAGTTTGTTGAAGCCAATATGTTTGGTTTCAACAAATGTCCATTTGAAAATTTCTTTGTAGGAAGATACCTAATATGTAATGCCTGCTGCTAATTCCCAAGGGCACAGAAGGAAATCCTGCATCTTATGAGGAAACACCAGCCCTTCATATCACTAGAAGTAATATGTTTCCTCTCTGCATTTTAAATTTAACCTTGGTAGAGGTCACCATGATTTGGCTATCTGACAATGGACAACTACACGTTTCTCTGATCACAGCCAGATAAAGCTTTACACAGATTTTGCTGTATGAATGGCTCAAAATTCTGAGTTCAGAGGACAAGAAAACATTGTGGCACTTACTGAGCAAAGATGTACAGATACAGCCAACTTTCTGCACTGATTAGTCAAGCCAAACTCAAAAGAATTACTCCCAGCCCCCAAGGTCAATCCAAACCCAAGCAACTGCAGTTTTACCAGGCAAATCAGAGTGTCATCCGCCGGGCACAAACACAAGCCTTAGAGAAAGCCACAAAATTGTGCCTGCTTTCTGAGCTGAGCACCATCACAATCTAGAAGCAGGGAGGCCCATTTTAACACCACTTGCCCTGTGGGATGATCTCTCAGGTTTTGTGCATCTTGGATACATTTTTGGTTTCAAGCCCAGACAGAAGGTTTTACTAGTGGTAAAACGTTTTTTGTTCCTTTTCAGTTTTTACAAGATCAAAACACTGAGTTCTGGTTTTCACTGAAAATAGGAATTTTATACCAATATTTTTATGCTAATAGATCATCCCTTTCAGATGCAGTCCTTCTACTTACAAAGTACACGTTTATTCTTCTGTCCCATCCAACAGCTACGATATACCTAGGAGAACATTCAGGACACTGCTCAGGATGCGTTTGCTTTATCAACAAACTTTTCCAAAATTAAAAAGAGAGGCAGTATTTAAATATGGCTAGTTTAAATATTCATACAAGGTCAAATTTACCCACTGGTTTCTAAAGGATGAAGCAGTTATCTGCAATGTGCCACTCTGATCTTACTCTTCCTCTCAGAAACTACAGAGCTCTTCATCAATGTGCGTGGCACTATGCTTCACGTAATAGGCTCTGACTTATATGCGATGCTATGAGACAAATAGCACAGGTATACTGTCTATGATGTAGCAGAGCAATGGCACCAGACAGCTTGACTTTTAGAGCACCATCTGATTTGCACATGTGTCTAAATGCATATATAGAAGGGAAGGGACAGATAAAACAGCTGACGGGGACAGCTGAAAAATGTAAAATCCAACTGACAAGAGTTTTCTGCTCAGTCCTTAGCTCAGGATCAGTTCTGCCATTGCTAAAGGACTCTGTCCCAAGCAAGACAGCTCACAACGTTTAGTCTTGTCCTTGCAGGCAGGATGTGTTCTCTCCTAGGGGATCCTAGGAGGGGTAGGCACCTTCCCCTGGGATCCCTGCCTTTGCAGGTGGTATGGGGATGTGTGTGGCAGGGGGGAGCCCCTGGGACAGACCCTTTCCCAGCTAACCTCTTTCCATCCTGCAGGCTCTCCGGAAGGACTGGGGTCCCCTAGACATTGCCTCACCGTGGATGCGCAAACTGAGCCTGCCCTTACGAGCGGTCACCGAGAACCTGAGCCCGCTTGGTCAGGCTGGGCGGCTCCGTTTGTCCGCACTACGCCTCTGCTTGGTTTTGTTTTTGTTTTTTTTTTCTTTGCAGAAGCTGCAATACATGTTTCTTTCTGAGGCACATATATCTGACTAATCCTTCAGGAATGTCTCAGGGGAGCACCTTCCCACAGAAAAGCATAGTTACTTGCTGCATAAACTCCCACCAAACGCATCCGCCCCTGGGACAAGGCTCACTCAATGCTGTGGAAGACCTTACTTGCTCCTATTCACCACCGCATAGGTGCAGTCACAGATCTCGTCACACTTTCCTTCTGCAGGAGAAAAGAAACCAATCCATCCTCATTTATGCTCTTTAAATATTTTCCAATCTTTCCTCCACATATTCCCAAACCGCTTACCCCTCTTCAGAGTATTCAGACAGTGCCCGTTATTGTAATTCCATATCTTCAAACATCCATCTCGGCCTCCTGTAACCAATCTAACACAAGTTTCAAATTCAATGTCTTTTTCTGCATGTACTAGCAATAATGCCTACAGAGATTTAATAAACACAAAAAGAAATGTACCTTCTTCCACTGCCATCAAAAGTCAAACAGGTAATTGCTGCGTCTCCATGGGCCCTGGTGAACTCAAATAACTGCTTTCCTGTTTCAAAATCCCACACTTTAACTGTCTATAATGAAAGAAAAAAAAGTCAAAGAAAGTCGGAGCCTGAAAAGAAGCTCAAACTTTCCATTTCAGTTCCTACTCCTGGTCCTCACCTTCATGCCCTGGCTTTCTTTTCTGTTGAACAGCAAGGAAAAGCCATGTCCTTCTGTCCCCTTTACTGACGTCTCAAATATCTACCTCAGTAATACTACACTGGGGGCTAGAGGACAGGTTTCAGTGGGGGTTAGTGCTTAAAGGCCCTTGTATGAACACGGCTCTGGGTGTCTAGCACATGTGTTTCTGCTGATAAAGCCCCTGTGGTGTGAACATCCACTGCTGGGTGGCACACAGCTGCCCACGTCCGGGCTCCTCCCCACTGCGTGCTGCTGCGCTCCTGGGGTCACAGGACAGGTCCATCGACACTGGCCTCCTTTGCAGGACCTGCCCTGTGACTGTGCTCAGAGCGCATCCCATCTCCTTCAGAAGACTGACAGAGACAGTAGTGTTGCCAGCCCTGTTTTAATCCAATATCCGGTGATTTTGGTACCTACAGTCCCTCCTACAGAAGCTGCACTAGTTTGTGTAGCAGATGACCACCAGATGATGTGTCAGTGCAGAAGGGCTGAAAGTCAAGAGGCTTCAGCGCAATGGACCGAGGCCACCTGCCTGCAGGGACACAAGAGCCTGCTGAGCAAAGAACCAAAACAAGGTACTGGTCTATATTAACGGTTCTCCTACCAGTTTAACTCTAGATGAAACTCCTGCAGCAGCACCCCCAGCACAGCTGCTGGGGCTTATCACTACTTGAATCATTTATCCCAGGGAAAACCCACTGCAGACTCTAGACAGGCACAACTGATGGGATCAGGGAGCAGGAAAGGGAGCAGCATAAATAACAGATTCATGTTCTCAGGAGCAGCTGCCCAGAAGATGAATGGGATATGTGCTGCTTTATACCTTCTATAATATTCTCCATACGGGCTGCTGTAGAAAGCAGGGCATTAAAAATGCACAGGCAGACAGAAAATAGCTAACACTCACACGAGGCTGTCAGAAGCACTACCTCTTTAGCGCAATTCAGTTTTCACTTACAGATCCTTCCGAGCAGCTCACCACCTGCCTGAACGCTCTGTTATACTTGCAGCACAGAACAGGCTCCACGTGAGAAACTACCAAGCGGTGCTCTGGCAGAGGCCTGTTTCATGGAAAAACACTGCAGTCACTCACAAAGCGCATAGTTTACCCTCCTTACTCTCACCCAGCGTTTCCCCCAGGGCTCCCGAGATAGGGATCAGGGATCCGATCCGCTGGGCCAAACTTTGCAAGTGTCACAGAGGGTAGGAACACTTGGAGCTGTGATTCATCTTCTTCCTGATTCATCAGCCAAAGATGGCAAAGAAGGATGCTGGGTTTAAAAGGCGCTAAAATCTGAGATAAGGAGAATGAGGCTTTTAGTCCTTACAAACAATGTGCTCTTCATCTGCCTCCATTATGGCACTCCTGCGAGTCCTTAGTAAACTATTCTCTCACATGCCCCACATTTACCCAACCTCAGACTTCTGAAAAAAGCCACAAAATACTCTCCCCCGTCCCTTATCCCCAGCCACCTTTTACCTCAATTTTAGGTAAAGGAGAGCAAGTGTATCTGCAGCAACATAAAGTGATTGTGTGCCAGGCGCATAGAGGCAAGCAGAGAGCTTGCCCTTGATTCCACTTGCTTTTGAACAAGCTGAAAACAAGCAGCTCTGGTCCTCAGCATCCCAAATCTATGGGGAAAATAGAAAGAAGAAAAGAGAATGTGGTTTACTGTAGAGCCTGATGCACCTCAGTGTGCAGATGAGCATCTTGCCCAGGCTGCACTTCGCACGCTTGCAGGAGGACAGTAGGAAATCTGGCAGTAAGCTTTTGCCTATTTTGCAGCATTTCATTGCAAGGACCAGAGGCTCAGTAGCAAAAAGGATTGTTGGAAGTGTCTGCAAATGGACCAAGAGGAAAAATCCTGCTCTCATTTCTGGCCAGTTCATAGCTGTGCACACCCCTTTTGGAGCCACTGCAATTTATGAAAGGGAGAAGGGGGACCTGAAGCAGAAGTCTCATCTGGTCTTTGATCACAAGCAAAGCACTGGGTCAGGCCTTGCTTTGGCTGGGGTCGGTGCCCTCGGTTAGCCCTGGGCACAGTTATGCTGTGTGGTAATACACATGCTCAAAGGTGCCAAGTTAAACTTAGAGAGATAACCCCAACGTCCCAAAAGCTGAGTATTTGTCTTCAGAATTGTAAATGCTGGCAATACAGGCAAAAGTATGCATTTACTCTGTGCAGATTATATACTAGTTACACATTCAGAAGTTGGAAAATTTCAGTAAATTTACATAGAAAGAACAAGAGTATTATATCAGTACCCTCTACAGACCTTAACAGTGTTATCTGTGGACACAGATATTATCTTAGCATCTTCTTCAGATATGTGGAGGTAAAAGATTGGTGCTGTGTGGCTTCTGAGTATGCCTGTGCATCGGCTGAAATTTAAATAAGAAAAGCTCAATACTAAGCAGTTTCAATCTGTGAGTTTCTTACTAAGCCAAGTAAAATATAAAGGCCCTAAATCTATTAATACTTGCATTTTGGAGAGCTGTGCTGCAAGTTTTCTCATGAAAATTTTAGCAACAGCAATTCTTCACTAAAATGAAGACAGAGGTACTGCAAACATCTACCTGCAGAAAGCAGCTCTTCCTGCTAGTAAGTACTGCTTCATTGCTTCCTTGTGCTCCCCACCTCTGCCTGCTTTCATCTCTGCTGCAAACTCCCAATTCTGTTGTGCTCCTGGCATTCCCTCTCTGCACAGCACGCAACACAGTGGCCTTCTGGCCTGTAATTAGATTTCCAAGAGTCTTGGTAATGTACAATGATGTGACAAAGCCATGACTCGGAGTCTAAGGCCCTCCCCCTCCCCCTCCCCCTCCTAAAGGCATCTGTTTTAGCAGAAAATGCTGCAGGATTGGGAGCTTACTGATGAGGAAAAGCTCCAGCCAAGCTTTCAATGAAAACAGTTTGTTATTTGGTAAAACACCTACTTATAGAAGATGTTTTTCACTAGGGTTTCAATGAGCTAACGGGGTGCAGTATTCTTAAAAATAAAGACCTGCAATGCCATGCTCCTGAGCACCTGACTGCTATCAGAAGTAATGCCAAGCAGCTGTGTTCCTGAGCTCACAGACTGTTAAAGATGCTAGCGAGTTGCCTCCTTCACCCAAAGGCAGGAGCATAGTTAGCTGGTGGGAATAGCTCGCCTGCCACATGCAGGGCTGCGACCCGGCCCACTGAAGCCCTCTGACGGGCGTTGCAAGCCCCTCACCTGGGCATGTAGGGGTTCCACAGCCGGATGGCTCGATCCATTCCCCCCGTCACAAGCAGGTTGTTTCTCTTACTGAATGCAAATGTCTTTACTCCTTTGTGGACTCGGAACACAGTTTGATCCCCTTCGGCTCTCCTTGGAGGAGATCCCATTGCCATTTGCCCTTTCCTTCCTTTTGAGCCTTTCCCAGGCTCCTGTATTTCTTTCATCTGCTGCTCAACATTAGTAGCTCCAACAGTGCACCCTGGAAAAACAAAGAAACCTCACTCCGCAAAGCTGGGCAGCTGGAAAGAGTCCAAGCCCCCAGACTACCTACCACCCTTTGTGAATTAGGCATTATGATCCTGAGTCATTAGATTTTCATCTTTCTTAATTTTAGAAGTAGTTAAATCATACCCTTTTTTATCATATTGATGTATTCCTCCTCCTATACCTAATCTTTGATGATAGATACTGAGTCTCTCATTAGTTGACACAGAGCTGTTTTGATCTTCTCTAATAAGTGAGCCCACCCCAGCTACCTAGCTGGTTTTTTTCCAACCCTTCCTTGAACTTCTTCCACAATGTTGGCAATTTTTTTACCAAGGAGCAATGCGGACTGACAGCAGCTTTGCTGGTGTCCTTCCACGTGCTGTTCGTCCCAATGCACAGGCACAAACACAGCTTGCACCTGCCCCTGGGACATGATTTCTGGGCAGGAGAGAGCAAAGGAAAACCCCAGAGGGACCAAGTGACAGACAAAAATTAGAATTTTAGAGAAAAGCAAACACTTCTGTCATCTCCCTCCTAAAGCATAATTGTTTTCCTAAAACAAGGCAGTAGAAAAGGAATAGGAAAACCCCAGGACAGGTAGGAATCAGCACCACAAAGGCAGTCCAGGTCCTTTCTTCCCATTCAGTGTTCCATATTCCTTTTTATACAACCTGGAAGTTACACAAAATTAGCAGTATTTATACAGTGGGGTTGTGATCTGTTGCTACTGAGAGGATTCCAGCTAAAGCTGCCACAGAATTTCAGAGCAGAATAATTATTGCTAATTTTATAACCTTGAATTAAGCACACTCTCCAGTTACGAAAAATGAACTTTGTGAAATTGAAAAACAATGTGTGTTTATAGTTAGATCATGAACTAAGAGAGGAGCTGTCACTGTGCCAGTATCAGCTATTTTAGATAACCGTACGTCTGCCTACTGCTCGGTGAAAGGAAACCATAGACAATGTGGTATCAGCTTTGTCTGCAACTACCACATTTAGGCTGAAAAAAAAAAAACCTTCTTGACATTTATTGGATTTGCAGTGTAGATGGGCCATTAACCTTGTGCACGTTCTTCATACTATATGGGTAATAATATTTGACTAACTCACAGTGTTGCTCTTAACTAATGACTATACTTTGTGCTGAGGTTACTGGAGGGGAGGTACTATTCTTGCATATTATTACCACAAGTGATTTAGGATAACAAAACCGCACCACTTTTTCTTCTACATGTCTGAGAGAGACACATACAGGGGCCTGAACTGGGAAGGGAAAGACTGACCTCCAGAGGCTTCAGGTTTTCATGTTCCTCACGAAAATGACGATTTTAAGATGCATTGCTCATGTGGCTAGATGACAAAGAGGATTTCTAACTAATGGGAACAAAAGGACACTAGTCTCACTTTAAGTGTTTTTCTGGATGACAGTTAAGGATAGCTTAAGGGAAAAAAACATAAGAAATATTGTACCAGCTGTTAATTTGTACTATTCCCAACAATTCAACTAAGACTAGAGAAAACAAATACATGGGTTTAAAGATGGTTGCTATAGAAACCAGAAGAGATTTTATAGCTGCTTATGAAAGTAAAGGAGGTTCTGATTGATAAGACAATTACATTTAAATAGTCACTATGGAAACTAAAGGTGACCTTGAGGAGACTGAGTTCTCTCACTCTGTTCCTGTGGGCAGATGAAGACAGACTGGATGGGGGAACACCGGGGCTGGGCGATAAAGCAAGCTGCAGCAAAGCGGCACTCTGCTTACTGCGATGTTAGAAGCGTTCAGCATTTCACGGTTCAAAGCTGTGTGAGCGCTGATCTGTATATTGATGAAGTGTATTTATTTACTTACCCTCAAAAGAGGGGATATCTCCAGTTGAAGTCAATAGGAGCTCTGCAATTGACTTCCTTGGGAGTGAAACAGATTTTAGAGACCTTCTTATGTCTTTAACGCATCAAAGCAAGGAAGTACATTTGCATGTCTCCCATTGAGCTCAGCATTTAGCAGCTGCTCAGCTGCTTTGCTGAAATGAGGCCATGGAGTTGCTGAGCACTTTTCACCTCCACTAACAAGAGCTGTGCATGCACAGTGGTCCCAGACATAGGAAATGAAGGGAACTGTATATGTAAGTCTTTTTCTTGTGGACTGGTTATTTAAGGACTGAACAAAGTTAGTCAGCTTTCATGTGATACAAACCATTAGCACCATGATAATTCCTCAGCAGCCATTTAGCATTTGTTTTAGATATACATTTTTTTAAGTCATTGGCAGGTGCTCAGCATTCCTGGACACAAGCTGAAAACTGAAAAATTATTCCATATGTCTACTTTTACATTATCACCTTAATTAATGCAAAGTCTGTCCTCCAGGCATTTGAAACACGCTGACTTCTCACTAAGGGTTCAGACTGTGACAGCACCCCTGAGGCCACACTCTCCAGCTAGTTCCTCGCCCAAGGAGGACACACACTTCTGTATCACTTAGAAAATCTTTAGTTCACACTACCCACATACCAACAAATCAAACAGTTATTGATCAGTCAGAGATTTTTATCTTGCATTATTTCCAGTGAGGTAAAAAGAACTAGACGGCAGTCTCAGAAACACACTTACATTTCTGAGATTTCACCAAGTTTTCAGTGTAAACATGCAGGCAGGAGGAAACAAGGTAGTTTGGAGAAAACCTGAGGATGCAGGTCCTTGACAGAGATACTCTCAGACCATAGAAATAGATTACCAAGTAGCATACTTCCTTTGTGACTCTTGCTCTCCTGCATTAGCTCCCAAAGTTGGCAAGACTGGTCAGGAAAGCGGTTCAGCTCAACTGCAAGGCTGCTGCCTTTTCTAACTAGCCTTGGATGGGCTTATGAATTGCCCGCTCATGTAGAAAAGCTAGCTGTGCCTGTAAAATAGATAATTCTGGGGGGGAAAAAAAAAAAAGAGAATTCTGCTTCCGCTCTGTCCCCAGAACATGTTTATGCTTCAGGCCACTTCTAGCGATGAAGGTAGCAATGCCACTGTGGTGGGGCTATAGTAACCTGGAAAAGCTGTAAGCCTGGAAGCACAGAGAGCACATATTATCTTGAAAGAATTTCCTACTGGTTTTAAAGATAAGTAAAATTGTTACCTATTACTAAAGCTGTCAACTCATGGCTGGAGGTAGAAATCACAGCTTTAATGGAGTCATAGTAATTCAGCTGCAAAGAATGAGAGAGAATGATATTTAATACAAAGTTGTGACCACAGGAAGGTACAGTTTGCTGGGCTACTTTCTATTCTGTTTTTGTGTCTACAGAAAGGAAAAAAACACACAAATAAATAAGAACAAATTAAACTCTTTTCACGAGAGTGAATTGTGTAAATGTGTAGCTGAGCCTCTTCTTCCCAGCATGCTGCAGCTCACACTCTGGTCAAATGACAGAGCAGCTCTGCCACACTTTTTATTTTTTTACCTGTGGCTCCGCCACACTTTTTATTGTTTTACCTGTGTAACCCAGTCCTCGTGCACTTTCCAGCGGATGTAAGTCACACTGGGAGAGAGAATAACACTCTCGAGGCAAATGCTTGGCAGATTTTCAGCTTTTGGCAGTTTCTTCCATGTTCTGGAAAAAAATTAAAGTCAAGGTGTAAAGGTGGGGAGAAAGCAAACTGCCCTTCCTGGAGTGTTGGAAGCCAGTATTTCATCCCCTCCGTCCACGGACAGTGGGGACTAGTACATGCATGAGAATTCCCACCTGAGCCTTGTCATGTGGGACTGCCTCAGTCTGTGCTGCCTTTTATGAGCAGCTGCCATGGCAATCCTGGATTGCAGGCTGCTCCAGGAGACATACAGCTGGCAAAGAAACCAGAGGGAGAGCTAATAAGGTCTATCCAAGCAGGGGTCCAACGTGGCATAGTGAACGGAGACAGCAGGTCATTCATGCAGGGTCACTCTCAAGCGGGAGCTGTGTTATGGAGACACCTTCCTATCTCCACAACAAACTGGGTTCTGGTTTTCTAAACTCCCCAGAGAAAGGAGCTGCACCCTCTGAGCTGCCAAAGGCAGGCAGGAGACACCTGAGTCTTCATGTCCAGAGCAGTGAGGGTTGGCCACACCATGGCTTCTCCTAGCCCCAAATTGCTGACAAAAAATAAGGGCTGGTATCTAAAGCCTCCTTTATTCACACAAATAAGCCCGCCCAGTTTTCTGAAGGTGATATCTATGACCCCTCCTCTCATATTTCATCAGATGGATGAAACAATTATCTCAGGTGCTTGGTTGCAATAATTAACCCCAGCACCATTACCACTATATCCTCTGCAGCTTCTCGGCATTGGGTTACCCTTGATTCATGGGTTTAGGTCTTGCCTGTTGGGTAGGAAGAGCTAGAAGTTTTGTTCTTTCCTTCTTTAAGTGAGATCTGTAACTGTACAGAAATATCGAACAACTTGACAGGAGTCATAATATGCTTTTCCACCAGGCACTGAATCAATCCCCAAATACACACATGGGAATCCGACAGCTTTCTCCCTTTAACAGTCAGAACGGATAACACTTCTCTATCAGTGCTTAGAATGGCTCAGAAAGGTATTTTTCTGAAACATTTATCATCCTTTTCTTCCAAGCTGCAGTGGTCTCAGGACATGCCTCCTGTAAGAACACACTATTCCATATTGACTTCAAATCATCCCAGTTTGTACAGATTCCCCTGGGCCTTGACAAGCTTATACAAGAGGCATAAGCTGTCTTTCACAGACTATTTCTGCAAGCTGCATTTGGAAAGCTGTCCAAAGAGATGATACAAATTGCTCTCCTCCTCCCACCTTCCAATTTTAAAGAAAAAAAACAAAATGATTATGATGACAGCCAAGCAACATTTTGAGAAAACAGACCATGAAATAGTCAAAATCATAGAGGTTTGGAATCCTAAAGCTCCCTACCTGTAGGACGTGTATTGCTTCAGTGTCCAATCCTTTACCTCTCTGAAAAGTGACAAGTGGCCATAGAGCCTTATAGTTTTCCCCTGGTAAATACCATAAACCAGTGGATAGTGCAGGAGCAAGCTGATCTGGACACACACTGCAGTAGGGTTTCTCTGAGAAACGTGTAAAGACAGTAAGCACCATCTGCTGGTTTGATCATGAAAAAGTATCACAGACATTTTTCATCTGGTTGCATGTCTCTGCATCTGTTCTGCCTCCAGTTTTAGCACAAACACAAAGAAATTTATGCAACAGCATCAGAATGGACCACCCCAGGTGGGTAATTCTAGCCTAAGCTAGACTGGGAACCTCAATTGGCCCCATAGATAAACCAAGATAACACAGCACAATATAAGATCAAAAGAAGAAAGTTAAACCTGGTAAAAATTCACAAAGATTTTATCAGCATTCAAACTGAGCAGCAATAGAGACCTTCACTTTTTACCTGGTTTTGCATTATATTTAAAACACAGGTGCTTACCTTAGGAGTTCTCCCACAGAGGACATGAGCAAAATGTTGACACAGCCCTAAAAAAATTGAAAAACAGAAGCAGCCAAGAAATGTTTTGTAAGAAAATTGTAGGCACACACTCATTTTCTCCCTCAGTCCCTGATCTCTAAGGCAGATTTGCACAAATAAGGATTTCAGGATTTGGCACAAATATAACAGGGCAGTGTTTAGCAGATGGCTAATTCATGTTGTAGATATTTGTTATCAAAGGACCAGCGATTAAGCCAGCAAGAGCTGAAGGCACATATCAGCTTCACAGAGCTGCTCAGCAATTTGCAAAAATTGAGCCCAGAGTACCAATAAAAGTAATGAATACATGAGAATTGCCAGTTTCCAAATGAAGAGGAGAGACAGCCCTAGCCTTCTGCATTTAGAGTGAGACAGAAAATGCTACATCCACAGTTAATTCATGGTAAGGCCTAATCCTGCGAGTTGCTGGGAGCCTTCAGCTCATGATTGCCTGCTGAATCCAGCATGAAGGGTAGCGGTGCTTTACACATCCCAGGTTTTGGGTTCTAAATTAGCTAGTTAACAAAATGGCTCAAGGAGGTCAAGGGCAAGCGTTGGGGCCCGAGGCTTGGAGACCACACACTTACATAGCCATGTTTCCAGAACTGGGTGTACAGAGAACTCCTGGCCCTTCCTCTGTCATGTGGCTGGAGATAAAGTGCTAACAATATCAGGGGTCAGCAACAAAAGGGACCTGCTCTTGCTCCCGCAGGAAAGGCATTTGCCTGCACTGAACAGGTACAACAATTCACCCCGCCACAGTTACTTTTTATGGTTTCCTTTCCGCAGTCTATCCCATTCCCTGGCTAAGCAGAAGAGCATTGGACAACACTAGATAATCAGAGTTTGAGATTTGAAAAGAACTTAAAAGGAGGACTTTTTCAAGTGCTTACCTGATCGTCTCCGTAGAGAATCATACACTCGTCATGATCAGTGTAACTAAACAGAAGAGAAGAGCAGTAAACAAGACCTTTCACTGCATCTCCACTTAGGCTTGACACGCTCAGCAGCTGAGTGGTACCTCTCCGGTGAAAGGCACATTGTTCCCACTGCCTCGGGGTCTGCACAGACCAGCCAGGCCCCACATACGTCGGCTCGGGGAAGATGAAAGGTATCTGTGTGCAATGGGGGAGTTTTCCCACTCTGTCCCTCCCCTAGAAGTGTTAGGGTTTATGCAAGGAAGAGCTAATCAAGGGAGGTTTGCTCGTCTTGTAGTTTCTATACAGGGCTCAGGCAGGAGTTAGTTACCTGAATGTTAGGGTGAGGGGACTGCTAGCAACTCTCTCCAGTGGCCATGGAGCTCCTACCCCAAAGACAGGGTGTCAACACTGCTTTCTGGTCACAGCCCATAGCTCAGTGCTATCATCAGCCACACGCAATGGTACTGCCATTGGCCACATGCAGTTCCTTCTCTCACCCCTCCAACAGCACGAATTGCATATAAAGATGTTAGTCACCTAATTGAAGCCCTACAGTGTGGCCAAACTGTTGGCTCTTTAGTTACGTGCAAATCTCCAGCTGTTCAAATGTAGCCCCATTACAGAGCTGTCCTGTGTCCAGCACAGGAGAAGACCACTGTACAAGATTTGAGTTATCCAAATCTCCAGCTGCGGGAGGAAATGAGCCAGCGGGGGAGCTGAACATGGCATGGACAGGTTGTCCGCCCAACACTGTCATGAACGGAGGCAGTGAGACCCTCTGGGAACTGTCAGCAGTGGCTTTTGTGCAGCTTCTCCTCAGTTAATGTCTTTTGGCTCTCGGCCACATGGCAACTGCAGTAAGCACCTCCCAGACTCAGTAGGTTGCTCACCCCCGCACTGCTAGAAGCTGTTCATATCACAGTGATAGAGGCTGTAAAAGAGCCTGGATATACCTGACTAGGCTTCCTCCTTCTTGTGCAGTGTGTGCTGCTTTGAGGTTTTTACAGAAAACTAAAATGGCGTAAGAAAGGCTCACCGTTGCCACCCACCCATAATCTACTCCCAAGGCATGCCCTGGGAGAATCTGGCCTAAACATTTCAGGGAAGCTGGGCTATTTCCCATGTGCTGCATTTGCCAGGGCTTTCTTCAGCCTTTCAGCTGCAAAGTTTGATGTCCCAAATCAGAAGCTGGCTCATGCAGGAGAGGATTTAGACAGTTCTTTATGAGGAAAAAGTATGGCTTAGTCTCCCACTACAATAACAGTTAAAAGAAGAAAAATCAGCCAAAATCCTGTGGTTAACACCTCCTGGGAGGAATGAGCTTGTGAGGACTGGGCAGGCAAAAAAAGAGAATTTGTGAGCCTCAGTGCTGTATGCCATGCTTATTCTGTCAGGCAGGGATGGAAGAGGAAAGATACATATCTTCCTAACTCTAGCCAATGAATAATTTTTTCCCGGAAGATGCTTTAATAAGCATTCAGAGCCGTCTCCTCAGACTACATTTGCTATATGAAAAATCTGAGGTTTATTTGTTTTGAGTCTTCTTTTGCTTTACTGACTGGAAGATAAAGTCCCATTAATAATAATAATAATGAGGTTTTTCCTGCCAGACACTGATGTCAATTTTATTGTAGTGGATATTCCATGCTTGCACAGCAGAAATGAATAAGAGAGAACTTAACACTCTTCATTGCTTTGATCAAGTTAGTGAACTAACAAAGCTAAATCTCTAACAGTTCCTTATATTCACAGCCTCTGGCTTGGTGAGAACAAGATGAAAGACAGACATCAGAGATTTCATTTTGGAAAAATAGCTCAGAACAAACTCCTCAAGCCTGTCCCACTGTCTGCAGTATGCAAACTGAACAGTTTTAATGGTAAATGCTAGCTATGTTCATGTAACCAAAGTACACTGAGGATTCCTCACTCTAAGCACAAAACATTATCTCAAAGCTAAGGCCAGCATTCAGGTCACCTAATGCATCATTAAGTACTGTTTAAACCTACAAGTATTTTTAAACATTTGGTGTGAACAAAACCCTGGTTTCATCAAAGTCTGTGCTAAAACATCCCTATCATCCTACCGCCACAATAACGTGTTCATGCATTACAAGGTTTATTGCTTTATCATCCCATTAACCCAACCTTTTGTTTGGCAAAGGTCCTACCCTTATAGGGGTTTTTTACAAACTAATAATACTAAGCTTCCCAGGAGCCTAATTGCTTTTGGTTTGCAATACTCCAGCTTAATATAGGCAGCTGTTTGTAGCTACTTATTATAGATCCTTGCAGTACCTGATAATAAACTGTGAAACATCACGTGCAAAATTAGTTGTAACACGGCTTGTTAATTATAAAAGCTGCGTTAAAGTACATGTTTCATTTAACAAAACAATTAGTTATAAATATTTTATCATGACAGCAGGCTGTTTGGGGCAGTATGCAGTAGTTAGTGGGGACATTCATCACACTGGAGGCAGTCCTGCTTTTAGTCACTTGGAAGGAAGCAGGATTAAACTTGTTCACCCAGTGCTGCCCTCAGAAGAATGGCCCCGACTCCTGCAGCAGACAGCAGGATTCGGCAGAGCGCGGCATGGATGACAAGGGTATATCAGCCGCCTGAACAGCAGAAAAACAGGACAGGACAGAAACTGAATCCTAAACATGTTTCAGAAGAAGTGGCCCAAATCAGTCTTGTGCAAGAGAGCAAGAACGCTCTCTAGAAATCTGTTTGTCTGCCAGCCCCACCACAGACCCCTCAGAGGGTCTTCTGATCATCAGTATTTCCTAGCAACCACCCCATGATCAAGGAAGAGGCTGTTATCTCAACTAACAGGGCTAAGCAAACACAAGCGATGTCTGTGATTCACTATTTTGTCCACGCTTAGGACATAAGCCTAACTTGGCACAGGCTTAAGGCCTCAGGAAAAACACAGCGGGGAGTCAGACCTGACCCTGCGCAGCGGCAGCCCAAGAGAGGGAGGGCAATAGTTTCACAAACAGCAGAGCAAGGTAGGGGCCATGGGCACGTCTGCGTCGGCACTGCTGCCCGGGCTAGAGGCACGGCTGACACTGACAGCCCTAGCACTCAACCTGTGCTCTGGTTGCATTCCCACACAGCATCAGCCTGCAAAAACTGGACTCTCTTTGAAACTGCACCCGATGCGTTCACCATTAGAGCCCAGCTGGCCCCATGGACTGAGGTAAAACCACTGGGAATGTGCATAGTGTGGATGCTGGACCTCAGCACCAGTGTCTTGCTCCACCAAGCTGCTCATTGCCTATGTAGATACAGCCTTCATCAAATTACATGGTTAGAAATTTTACCTCAACCAACTTGCACAAGTTCACAGAGTAAACATATATATATGCTTGAATGAAAAGAGAGGAGGACTGTTCTATGCTTCTGTAATACTCCAAAACATGGGAGATGTAATATATTTTCCCTCATAATCACCCACAGTATAAGGTAGCTAAAGACTAGGACCTCATAAGGAAGCTTTGGGATCACTCACCTAAGCTGTGCATGGCATTGTCAGTCAGCATCATGTCCTGTTTATACTGAACATTTCTTAGTGCCCAGTATTTTGGAGGCAGATTCTCAACAGCATTAGCTGTATTTCACATTCACTCACCATCAGTCACAGGATGCATCCATATACTATCATTTATCATTCAGTCTGACTTCAAGCTGAATAAACACCCAAATATATAATATAGATAGAGTAATACAATTCAGATTATAATTAAGAGAAATGAAATGGCCTATGTAACAACACAGCTTTGTATTTCTAACATGATATTGTGAATATACGTCACGTGAAACTATAATTGCTGTCAAGACCAGACAGATCCAACAGTGCAGACAGTGAAAGAGAAAATGCAGACTACAGAGTACTGATGCTGAACTGGGAATGACAGCAGGAACGGAGTGTTGCTTACCAGTAGTCCAGTCTCAAAGGGACGGCTTCCAAGGCACTGATCTGGCAGTACGGCTCAAAGTTGGAAAGTTCATACAACTGGATTTTGCGATCGCTGTCACACAAATTTTAAACAGGTAGCAGATTTCTACTGTCAGTTGGCAGCGTATTACATTTTTTGTTTTAAACATTCTTAAAGTACAGCTTTTAGAGTGTCCATAATGGAATCCATTTAAGATGGCTATCTGGATGACCTAGTCTTGTCTTTCTGTTTTTTTGTGAACATAGAATTTGATCCAACGTCATTGAACAAGCTCACAGAAGATGTTGCAGAATTATCTTTCCCATATTTTTGTGCGGATTTATCAAGCTGTGATTTCAAGCAACCAGACTCCTGTTTGTTACATCCGTGGCCCTTGAGCAAAGAGTGACTAACAAGCTTGTCATTGCAGTGATTTTGGAAAAGGGCCCTCAACCCACTAGTACCTGCCTCGAGACCATTTAAGGTCTCTTTTGCCCTTTCCCCAGACATGGTGACAGGAAACTACTACAGTGAAATGTTTAGTTCTGAGGTGTATTTCTTGTCAGAAACCACTCACGCTGTTCCCAGGAGGAGTTTGTTGTACTGTGTCATGACAGTGAAATCCAACACCCACTTAGGTTTCCTCTTGGCGGTCTTCTCCTGAAAGGCAAGAAATTGTTGCCATCCCCACACAGCATGAAAAGACAAGATGGTGCTGCCAAGTCTAGGTTCTGCTTTTGCTGCACTCTAAACACATTCGATGACCTCAAACACCTTGCAGAGATTAAAGCCAAAGATTATCTGACCTCAGCGGGACTGAGCACACTGTACATTGCTTCCTATTAAAAACAAAGCAGAATGAAGAGTGATCCTGTCTCACTCAGGATGAGGCTTTTGCTCACCACCTCTCACACTGACAAATCAATCATTATCACCCATTTCTGTTGGTGGTGCTGCCTCTTGCCTCATGGCTTCGCAAAGTATGGCTTCTGTGATCAGGCATATGAACGTGGCCTTACAGGGACTTCCTTTGGGCGCTTGTTTGAAAAAGAGCTTACGCTCATTATTTGCATTTTTTGTGGGGTTCTCCCCCGGGAAACCTTCTGCTTTTGCTAAAGTCTTGATGTGCCTCACATCCTCCCAGAGTTAGGACCACCTCTGTGCCAGCATCTCTTTCTGGATGCAGAGTAAATGCATTTGCTTTCCCAATCTTGCTACTAACTGCTAATTTTGTAATCAACAGACTCAACAGACTCCTGTAATCTTCAGCTGTTTGACAACGACAGTGACAACCCTACACTAATGACACACCAAGAGCAATGGAAACTCCTATACAGTTCTGAAACTGTATATCATCTTTCCGCAAGGATTACTTTTCAGCTAGGAGCTGCTGGAAGAAATGAAAGGAACAGGCATTTTCACCAAAACAAAATGCATCGGAGATTTCAGGTCCTCATGCAAGCAAGCGTAGCTAAAAGGATCTGGGGAACTAACACGACAGCTAGTCGTTCCCAGGAGTATTACACTGTGCACGCAATATATTGCTATGTATGTGCTTCGTGCATACTAAGGAAGATACAATTCTACAAATATTTTTTATTGCTCTTAGCTCATTATTAAGGAGCTGTAATTTTTGTGGCTTAAACATACTGAAGTTCAACCACCTAAATGTTCAAATTATGAGAGTGTTGATCATGATATTGGCACATTCAAAAAAAAAAGGCTTTTTTAATGCCATGTTATGCTTCTAATTTCTTTATCTGCATGAGGCTCTGGATCATTCTAGAACTTTCTTGATCCCTCTCATTTTCAGTTAAACTTGCTTTCCTTAACATCTTGATCACTTACTTCTTTTTCAAGCCAGAATGGTAAAGCCAATCATGTTATAAGGGCTTAGTCACTGATAATTCTGCAGTTTTCTAGGCTTTCTCTCTAACAACAGCATATAAGGAAATATTTCTACTCTAAATCACCACACACTGAGGGAACTAATATAAGCCTGCATTTTAAGCGCAATTCCCTAGTCCTGCAGAGCAGACGCACTTATGAGCATCATAATTTAGACTCGTGTATTGAACAAAAGAATTCAGCATGAAACATGAAGGGCTTATAAGAAAACAAAATGCCCCTACAAAAATCATCTTGCTTCGTTTCCGTTTCAGCTGTGAAGACCACAAGGATACGACACCGTCTTCTTGAGCAGTCACCAGCGTGTGGTCAGCCAGGGAACAAATGCGCAGGATGGGTTCCCCATGGGAGAGCTGCTGCCTCGCGGCAGGGAGCGAGAAGGCCGTCTGCTTCAGCTGGGCGGAGGACCTGTCCTGTTCAGCATACTCCAGCTGCATGTACGTGCAGAAGTCATTCTGGCATGGAAGAGGGCCGGTCACTCAGGAGCGCGGCAGTGAAACACTGACGTGCTTGTGCTGGGCTGGGCCGTGATGCCACCTCGTGACACTGCTGCACCTGCTACCTGCTTTCCACTCAGTCTGAACAAGGGATCAACTACATGTTATAAGTTCCCTTTCTGGCACTCAAAAACCAAATGGGAGTTATGCCAACGCTGGCCGGGCCTCCGTGGGCAGCCGACAGCAGAGGCAGAAGCAGGCCAACGCTCTGACTGCAGCTGACACGTGTTGGATTAGTCTCCAGGGAGGGAAACTAGCACAGTTGGCAGCAGCTGCTCGCAAGCCTTTGCTTTGCTTTTCTCCTCCCCTCCCACCCTGAGCCTTCCTGCCTCCTCACCCTCCATCATCAAACCCCATGCAGATGCATAGTCCATCATAGTTGAGACTTGCAACATGGAGCAGGTGGTGCAGCGTGTGGTTCTTCCCTAGGGGGCTTCAGGCATTGGATTCCCCTCCAGGCCTGGCAAGAGGGCCTCGAAAGCACAGTGAGATGGTCTCACCAGCAGGTTTCTACCAGCGCTCCTGGCTGCGCTGTGAGTTGAGGCTGTGGGGCCGCCTCGCTCCTCTTTGGGCTCAGCCCACCTCTGCTCTGAGGCGTGAAGCATCCCCAGGTGAACGGCACAGTCCTGGCTCCCACCCCGCTGGACGAGGTCCAGGACACCACCACCAGGATACGGGCCCCCTGCTCCCAGGGCACCTGCGCGAGCAGAGAGGGCAGCACAGAGAGCACGCAGGCTCCCACTCAGGAGGCTGGTGGGAGGCGCTGGTGTGGGGCACTTCCACAGGCAGGGCTGAAGCTGACCTGTGGGTCTGCCCGGTGCTGGCAGGTTGGCACAGGCGGTAGCTGCGGGCAGCCGGGAGAAACACTGCATGACAGACCTTGGGAGCTGAAGCCCCGGCTGGCGAGAGGCCAGGGACTGAGGGGAGAAGCATTGCCCTGCTGCTTGTCTCCAGCTGTGTTCCAAGAGACAGGACTTTGTGCTCATTTCTTGTAAATAAGAACTTCATCATAGAAATACTCTGCTCCCTTATCAAATTTTCCTCCGAGGACAGCAACCTGTAATATTATAAACACTAGCTCACAAGAAGAGTAGGGGCCAGGGGAGGGCAGGATGTCTGCTAGAAGCCATACCAAATTCGGTAATGATATCATGAGGCTGGGGCATTTATGGGAGGAGTGTTCAGCACAGGCCTATTGCTGTGCAGGACACACAGAGGAGCCGGACACAGATGTGGAATGTGCCTTTGTGAGAGTTTGAGCTGGATAAGGATTTCAGGATCATTTGCCCAACTTCTTGTTCGATTTGTGAAAAACCCAAAAAGGAAACTTGGATCCTCTCCCTAGAAAACTGCAGTCTAAAATAGAATGAAAAAGTGCATTTTATAGAATAATTTTAATATGAAAATTTGAATCTCATTTAATACTTTCTCTATTTTTTTAAAATTTTATTGTCAATCCTGGCTTAAAGGGTTGATTCTGTTGCTGAATTTATGAGGCTGCAGCTCTCTCTCTCATTCCTAGCTGACTAAAAATTGGTTCACCAAATTAGAAAAAACAAGTTAAGAGTCCCCCCACAAAGCTGTCCCACATGCACACTCACCCACTGAATACTTCCTGTTGCAGCACAGTCTATTTTCATGAAAAGCTTTTCAACTTGCTCATCAATCTGAAAAGTGTATATGATAAGACTTTGAGACAAATATGTTATGTGAAAAGTGGTTGAATTAATATGCATTGTTTTCATAACAGATTTTTATTCAGCTGGAAATAATTGGGCTTTGCAGCCTCAGCTTCCATGCTGCTTTCTGAATGAGTATCAGAATTTCAGGAATACATTATTTTCCAAACATGGATCAGATTAATCTAGTTATGGAATCATTTTACATAAAAATGCCAAACTCTTGATGATTGAACAAAAAAGATAGTGGCCTAGATATTGTTCAGTTCTGCTTTCAGAGTTATGCTACAATCTCACAGTTTTCACTTAAGAAAACAATCATTCTTAATCCCTCTTTTCACAACCACAAACAAGTAACCAATCTGGACATAGGAAGAAACTATATATTTAAAATACAGTTTTCCCATATTCCATATTTTATTTTGAGTGCCTAACACTCTGGGCTTCTAGGAAAATTCAGTGGCTCCAATAGCACAGAGCCCAAAGAGTCTCATATCTGCAAGGTTAACAAAATGTGGTGTTCCTTTTTGGGCTTTTTAAAAATTGTAGTTCACTTACCGTGCTATGTGGACTCATGCACTTCTTCATTATCTGCTTAAACTTCTCTACATCCAATGATTTGTAGCCATCCTTTTCCAACTCCTAAGAGTAGAAGAAACAATGGAAAACTGCTGAAAAAAGATTATATTTGGTTTGCTTACAGATCATTCATTAGCAAGCATGTTCATGTGAAGTTACACTTCTGGATAATTTAATCTAAAAATATAATTATTTTCTTAAATCTTTTATGGGACACTCAACCTGATTTTTTTACTTACAACCTTACATTAGCACCTCAGGATGGATGTTGCCACCTGACTTTAGTGACAACTGGACTTAAATCTCTTGTGCTTTTTTCAGCCTAGTGATACTATTTAATAAACAAAATTAAACCCTGTTTAACTATTTTCAGCCATCTGGATGCAATGGTATCACTATTGTTAGATAATGAAGGAAAACAAAAGCGCAGAAAATAAATCCAAGTCCTTTTTTTGCACCACTAAACAAAATGGTAATTTCAAGCTCCATAGAAATATAGCTGTTGTTCAGAAAAGCATAGTTTGCAACTTTTGAATAGTCTATACAAATAAGGCAAAGTGCTTTTAAAATACATACACTATGGATCAGGTTAAATTATTGATCCTGTGTGCACCAAGTGGGACAATGTTTTCTGGATACCCAAAAGTAGACCAGGTCCCCTGCCAGGCTGGGAACACAGCCCAGGCACCTCGACTGCAGCCACAGCTCTCGTCTCACCCCTCCTCAGCCTCCTTTGAAATCGAAGAAAATGTGTTTGCTGGAAATGGTTTGCTGAATCTGAAAGTGGCCAACCCCTTCATGCTTTTCCTCCTCTTTCCTGCCATCTGTAAGGCTTGTTATCTGACTTTGGGAGGGTTTCCTCCATCTTGCAGATCTTTCTCTGCCCTTGAGACTTCCTACTCCCTGGCTCCTTTGTCTTGCTCTCTTTCCAAGTCTCTCTACTCCACTTTCTCCCCATTTAGGTCCTTGTTTCCTCCCTCTTCCCTCTTCTCCTCCCTGAGGTTCAGTCCACGGGTCATGGACCCGTTCCTAGGGAAAAGGTGGAGAACTCAAGAAAAGCACTGTTTTCCTTACCTGCAGCCTTGCCTTTGGCTTGATCCATATCACCCTCTCACATACCTCTTTCTTCCCTCTTTCCTTGCTGTCCTTCATGGCTATCAGGGCAGTCTGAGCCAGTCAGGTACCCTGGATGCAGTGGGCCAGTTTCAGCCAGGGCCCTGAGGTGTGATTACTTCAGGTCATATAGAAAACTATGCTGTTTATTCATTATTTGAAATGTCTCAGCACTATTTCCAGGACTTCAGTTCAGCCAGCTGGGAATTTTTACTGCTCTGCCAGCATTGATTGCTGCACCACTCAGCTTAGCAGCCTCCTCACAAACAATTGGCAGCATCTGCAGAGAAGTTGGCATGCTTCTGGCAAGATGCTTAGTCTGCAAATCCACCCCTTCTGCAGCTGGACCTTTGACTCCATGGCAAGCAATTTGCCAACTTATTTAAAAAACTATTATAGGTACTGCCAAAATTCCCACGCTTTCTGGTGTGAATCATCTCAATTCCAAGTTTGGGCAACCTCATTACTCCTCTGAGTAATGAGGTCCTCCAAGCATGCTGGAGAGGTAGGGAAACACTGTTATTTTTCCTGATAGGTGCAGATTTGAGGCACGGAAGCTGAGTCTAGTCAGATCTGTTCAGAACGCGCTACGGTCCTGTGGGACCACGCACCTTGGCCTCCAAGTTCTGGAAACAAGGTACCATAAAGGGAGTTGCTGAGGGTGCACTTGGGTTTCATCACAGCGCTGGACCAAGGATAAGCAAGGAGCACATCCAGCGTGGGGGCTGAGAGGAGCCCCTGGACCTGCAGTATGGCTGTAGCCCATGGGCCTGGTGACTTGCTTGGGTCAGATGAGTGCCGGAGCACAGCTTGGAGCATAGGCAGAGTTCTGGCTACCCCTCTGTCACCCCATATCTCCAGACCACTCGCTCTCCCTTCGCGGCCACGATGAGCATCTCCCTGGGACTACTCCAGCTGCTCATCTCATGAACAGCAGCAGCACAAGAGAGGTATTTAGCCCTTTGATTACAAACATTTTAGACGGAGAACAAAGGAATAGCGCTGCTTATTTTGCTGTATCCCATCCCTGTTTGTGTAGGCTGTTCAACCTACAGCTGTTTCTTTTTTCCTGTCTGGGTGCCAGGTTTCCTCCTCTGTTAAAAAGATGTTTCTCTTTTGACAGCTCTTGGCTTCTTCCCTCTTATTAGCTTCCAAAAGCAGCTGGTGACTCTAATCCCAGAGCACCATTCCCATCTCCCTTCCTCTTCCAATGCATAGCTAAGCTATTTCCTCCTTGAGTGCCAGACTGCAGGAATCATTGTGAAGAAGAGTAAATTTATCATCACCAGCAAACTGCACATGCCACAGGCAACGGCTACACATTGACAAGACTTACTTCCCTTCCTTCCTAAGCCTTGTGCCAGTTAAGGAGATTCCTCCTGGCTGCCGGTACTTAGGGAAGCTCTGCAGTAGCACAGGCTGCTCTTGCAAGGCTTGGCACAGCTGTGGCTGCCATAGCAGATCCACTCCCTGGGAATGTTGTTCTTGCCAGCTGTGGGTGTTTGCTCCCATGCTTGTGCTCGGAGGCTCCCATGCTGCAGGGTGTTTGATGTTGTGTGCAGATGACAACAGGAAAGATTCCCCCTGGTGGGGATTTTGGAATCCCAGAGTAGTCTTCCCTATTGATTATAAAGCACTGATCCTGAAGTATTTGCATGAGCAGCCACATGGAAACGAGCTACCTCTGTAAAGAATATGCCTGAGGAGACTGCTCAAGGATACTGGGCCAACGCATCAGGAAAACACGCACGTTTGACTGCGTCAGAGTTGGTATAAATCATAAATTCCACCCCAAGTGTTCTTATCCCAAAGCAAATCAGATGTGACAATCACTGTGGGAGGAAAGTATCGATTAGAAGCACTAAATAGAAACACAATGAACAAAATAGATATTTTCCTTGCTCCAGAGTTTCTCTCCAATTAACATGTGGTTTTGGCCAGTTTTTCATGCAATTTATATATTTATTTTTCTGATCAGTGCTACACTGAGAGATAACAATTTCACTGGTCAAGCCATACCTGAAATGCAGAATTCAGTCTCTGAAGTTGTTCGAGAGTCATTTGTTGTTCAATCTTGCAAAGTAATAAAAGAAAATAGGTGAAAAAATAAGTCACTCACCTGTAGTGCTATTAGCCTCACATGCAGTAACGCTTCACATTAAATTATTTAGGTGCCTGGAGTGCCAGCTTTTACAAGGGGCAAGATCTAAACTACTTAGCAGACACAGTTTTCCTCTCAGACTGTTTTCTTGAATATATTTACTGTATCTGTGAAAAAAGGTCCCATTTGCACATCACACTCTCTAAATAAGAATATTTCCTGCACCTACTGAAGACAATGAGGATTCGACATTAACTTTGAAGGGAGCAAAACCATCCCATTCTTATTCTGCTGTCTTATTGCAAACTAAGAGTCTATTCCTGATAGCTGCTGAGAGCTCACTAGGTTCCTTAAATTGTATATAGTTCCTAGTAAAATCAAATATGTTTTTGGAGAAACAAGATATTGTCTGTATCTCTGCAGTCCTCCAGCGAAACTGCAATTATCTGTTTTTTCCCACCCTTTGCCTGGATTAGGGAGACACAGCGTTTGCTGTACATGCTCCAAGTACTATTATTTATTCAGCAGAATGACACACAACAGTTTGAAATTTTCACAGAGCTGCCTTCCTCAATAATTTACTGCATAAATAATGTTCCTTGAGTGGTGGTAATCAACAAGGTACTGGGAAGGTAAGCAGTGGGACAGAGCAGCACTTCATTATCAGTATACATACTCCTGATACACATATTCCTGATGGCATCAGGCAGGGATCAGTCCAGAGTGGTGCTCTCATAGCATTGGCACTGTACAGAGCCAGCGTCTCACCCGAGAAACCAGCTACTGTGCAGATACTACGAGAGGGGCAGTAGTGTGAGGGCAGCAAGTGGAACAGCAGACCCACCAGGGACATTCTTGTATTAAGCACGGGAAAGTTTTGGGAGGGAATGAGTTAAGGAAAGGACAGAATAGGAGAGCAGAGGGTAAGAAGGGCATACTGGAAGACCTGCAAGTCTGCTTCCAACTCTCCCCCTTCCTCGCAGTGAGTACAGGGGCAGAGAAATTCCTAGCAGAGCTATACAGATATTTCTGAATGACGGGCAGCTCCAGCTTGTGGCTCCTGCCAGTCAGGGTCTCTAGCTGGCTTCCCCGGCAGCTCTTTCCAGCCCCTTTGTCCCCACTGCTGCATGAAAGAGGGAGAGGAAGGGGCGAGTCCTGGGTTGGGTCTCCCAGAGCATGGAGAGGGGGAGCAATCTCCTCTGCAGTACGCTCAGCCCAGAAGGGCAATCTTAGCCAGACCCTGCTTTAACTCTATTTTAACTCCACGGTATAGCCATCCCTGCCTTGGCTGCTTCTGTTGCTAATGCCCTCAGCTGGAGTTACTGGCTGGCTTCCTTACAGCTCGTTCCTGCACACCCAGACTGTGGCAAAGCAAAAGAACAACCAAACAGACTCCACATGCCAGCCGCGACAATGCATATTTATACAGTCCTTATAATAAGAGCATGAAATACTTAGCATTTATATTGAGAATTTTGCCTTCCAAGCAGCAGACATGTATCAAGATACTAATTTTGTTCTTGAATACCAATATCTGCCTCTAGTGTCTCTCCCTCTCTCTCTCCTGAAAGTAAACAAATAACAACTGGCAGATTAGAGAGAAGGCATTTCTTTAATCAGAGTGACCTGAGGTATTCACACCATGCACACTCAGGTAATGAACATAACCCAAGTATTGTCATTCACCCAGAAGCAGTTTATGTTGCTGGGTCTGCCTAGAGACCCAGCCCTACTGAGAAGATAAATCAGCCTACATCCATCTGCAAAAATTTCCTCTGACTAATCAAACCTCGTATTTGTCCTACACCTGTCTATCTGCATCTCCTGCCAGAGCTTTCTCACCCTATTAGTTTTTCTTTTCTTTTAGCAATCCTGTAGTCTCTGTCATTCCAACTCCTCCTTCTTAAAAATGTTACCTCCTATCCACGTTTTTGTATTTTCTACTCCATCACTTGCAGGCTTAGCTTAATCAGGGAAAAGAGAGTTTTCTCTCAGCTCCAACTTGAGGGGGTTCTATGTAGGCTCATGGCCTGCCTGATGCAAGTGTTTGGAAATGACTGCCTGAGCAGTAACCTTCAGTTTGGGCAGGTCACACTGTGAAGATAAAAGGTTTGGTTTCTCTGTCTCTGGATCAGATCTCCCTGTTGCAGAGCCTATAATCAGGACTATATAAAGTCTGAATTGCATAGCCACTTACATGTGTTTTTGGCTGGCTCACAGACTCCTATCTTCCATGTGAATAGGTACCCATCTAACTCAGCTTACCATGACCATTTCTTTACACGTTATTGTGTAATTAAGTTCTCCCAGACTGCTATTGTCAGCTCTGTGTCTGGCTGCCCAGCTCCTCTTTGCCAAATCCTATTCGCAACAGGAACAGTTAGAAGTTGAGGGATGCACACTGTAACGTTCACAATACCTTTCCTTTCCAGAGGCTCTTTGCAGGGTTGAAGTGACGCTGAGCACGTGTGCTCTCTGATATGTTTTCCATGAGCCCAATCGAGTAACTTCTCTGCTGCTTTTTCAGCATCTCCTTCACCAGCCACTCTGGGAGGGGAGAGCCATCTTCCCGGGCTTCTTCTGTAAAGTCACTGACAGAAACAGGAGCTGCAGCCTGCAGCCCGATGCCTTCTTGCGGAGTCTGGGTGTGCCGACACATAGGGCCTCGAGCCGCGGATGGCCCTTGGAGCTCTGTCAGTATGCTGCCAGAGCCAATGACAGGAGAGAGTGACAGGCAGGTGACAGTGAGGGTGCTTCAACTAATAAGTCTTGGCACTACATTTCTACCTGCAGCTTGCAAGGGAGTTCATGGAGGGGCAGAGGCTTCAGCACAGAGCTGGCACTTGAGAGCAGGGCCCCGCTTTGCTGCTTGCGCTTTGAGCCTGAGGTTGGGTGAAGAGCTAGGAGACCTAAAATGGTTGCCCAACTCCTGGGCTAGCTTCTAACCTGCCTTCTTCAACAAACCTGGAAAGATGTCACCAGTGGTGCCAGAGCCCAGAGCCCTATGTCTTACTGCAGATGAGTAAAGAAAGACATTTAGGAGATGTTTAAGATACTAGGTCTGTCTGCCAGACCAGGTACAGCTCAAACATGGGAACTTTCCAATTACCACCTCCACTCGACTGCTACCTCTCTCCTGGCTCTGCTCTGGACCACTCCAACCAGCCCTCTGCAAGATGATGGCCTTGTAGACAGTCCAAAAGAGGACCATTCCCAAAAGAGAATATGGAGATGAGGCACCATGTTTGTCTCCTGCTATCCTATGCACTCCTTCAATACCATTTCAGCACGCTTAGCACTCTCAGACATCCACACTTCCTGCCACACTTCAGGACATGCAAAGCACAGCATGGGCTGCAAAACTTTCTTCACATTGTTTCAGACACTTTGAACTGAAAAAAATCTCTTACTAACAGTAATCATGTCTTACAGCCACAGAGGCATTGTATGGAGTCCAGATGAGACTCAGGGTCCAGTGCTGTGTGGCAGGTATGCACCTAGTCTGCTCCAGAAGGGACTAGTTGAAAGCAGTGGAGACAGGAGACTGTCTGTGCCACTTGGCTTTGGAGCCAGGGATTGGTCCCTAGCCTTCATTTATTTAGCAGTGGAAAATGAGAGAAGCGATAGAAAACCTAAACACACCACTGGTTTGGGAAGGGATGGTGAGGCAGATCGTATCTTGTATCAGCAGTAGGTGCTAATACAGTGGTCAGATTTTCTCAGCTGAGTTGTTACTTTGCAGTTCTGGGCACAACCAGAGCATGGCTCCCACTCAAAGCAGGACTATTACCAAAGCTAGATCAGGTCAGCCTTGGCTTTGTTTAGCCAGGTCTTGAGAACCTCCAGGATGGAGATTTTCCCTTTCTGGGTGGCTCTTCCAGGAATGCTGCAGTAGTCTCCTAGTGAAACCTTTACATCCTTCCTAAAACTCTCAAGGCACAACTTGTGGCTGTTGCCCCTTCTTATATCATGTGGTACTACCAAGAAGAGTTTGGATCTATGGTCTTTGCAAGTGCCCTTTGGGCAACTGCAGGCAGTTATTAGACAGTATTAGATTGGTCCTCCTTCTCCTAACTAAACCTACCCAGTTGCCTCAACCTCTCCTCCTAGGTCATAAGCTCTAGGCCCTGGCCATCTTGGTAAGCCACTGCTGGATTTTCTCCAGTTGGCCCATAGTTCTCTTGAACCAGTGGGTCCCAAACTAGACACAGTATAATATTGAATATTATCCTGCAGCCTTTACTCTGACACCCCCTTCCTTCATCTAAACACCTCCTCTTCTGCCACCCTTCAGACAGGAGGGCTGCTCCCTGTTCCCACCTGCCAAGCTCTTCCTTGCTCTTCTTTCTACTTTTTAGCTCCAATGGCTACACAGTGCAGACATGAAAAAGGCCAGCATATCCAAAGAGCTTACATCTTTTTCCACAGCTCTATAAGCCAGTACTATCCCTTCCTACAACCCTGTCCCACTTAAAAAAGGATGACAAAGACTGTTAGTCTGCTTATGTGCTAAGGACACACTCTGCCACATTCATTAATACTGTCTTATTTGTATTTCTTCCTTTACCTTATTACCTATACTTCCTTGTATTTGTACCCCTCCTGCATACCTATTAGATATACTTCAGCTCTAAACTCCCATGGTGTCGCTCATTGCTTTGTGGGCTTGGGTAGTCTCTGGCTCAGTGGGAACCTGGTCCAGACTTAGCGCTCCTGAGTATCACAGCAGTCACTGTTAAAAGGAGCATAACTTAATACTGAAAGCAACAGAATAAGGCTTTGGTTGGTGCTTTCTGACACTTGCTCTAGCTTCATCTGTGAAAAACACAGATGAAAAGTAATTCAAGGAAAGAAGACAACTGTGTTGTAAAATAGGCAAAATAAAACACAAGCTTGCTAAAGTCATTTTCAGATGACAACAATGTTCATGCTGCTACGTTACAAAACAGAATCTTCTGTGCCAGAGCAAGAATTTGTGATTTACAGAAAGTTAATAATCAAATACATTATGTAACTGAGAATAATATGTATGTAGCTCAGATCCCTATAATCAGAAAACAGTTTATTTCTTCCAGGCTCCAGCATGGGGGGGGAAAAAAAAAGAAAAAGAAAGAAAAAACAAAAAACCCCAAAAATACCCCACTGGTATACACTTGAGTAGAGATTTACAACTGGCAAAACACTAACAATCCCTGTCTGCTGTAAATCATGCCTGTGAGTGTCTTTATGAAACTATGCAACAGAACAATGATCCATACGCTAGGTGGTTTTCTAGGTCACCTGAGAGACCATCCTGCCTCAGAATGCTATGGTTTGTCAGCATATGTGGGCTTGAGAGGCAGTGGGGGTTGCCTGGTTCACGCATTGCTGAGATTGTTTGTTATCTTTTACAGCCACAGAGTGAGAATTATTTCTCCTAACACACCAGCAGTGGGGGAGGAGTACGGGGGAAGGCAGTATGTGACAACCACATTCAGCTGTTAGCAATGAAATACATGCAGAAACCTACAAATAGGCCAAAAATTATTGAATCTTAAGCTCTGTTCACTTCAAACTGGAATTTGTGTTTTATCTGCATAGATGCCAGTTACCACAGATTGCTGGAACAAAGATTGAGTGGGACCAGGAGACAGCATTTTGTAATGGTCTGTATCCCTCCACTGGGTTAAGTGCCACAAAGAGCTTAAAAGATAGAAACAAAGGAAGAGAGCAGGGATGACTGCTTTTCTCAGCTTCTTTATGGCTGTGGATGGAAAAGTTAAAAACAGAAAAGAGAAGAGAGAAAATGACTGCTGTCAACAACAAAGGACATGTAGGCCACACAGTCTGGTTACTGGGGCTTGGTACATTACCATCCATCAGCTGAGCTGGCAAGTGAGGAAAATGCCAGGGCAGCATTCAGCTCCAGATTTGGAAACCTTGGGCTGGGGTCTACAATATGAACGGCATCTCTGAGCTCTTGCTATAGCCAGGTGAATACAGTCATCCCCTGAGCCAGACGCACTATCCCACTCTCTGTTGGATTGTCTAAGGAGTCTGTTCAGTTGCCCAAATACAGGTTTCTGACACCATGTGAGATCCCCTAGGGTATCCCAGACATCTGTTTGGGAAGGTAGGTACAACAGAGGAGCTGAATCAAGCCCCCAGTAAATACAGTCAGTGAAGCCTAGGGAGCTATTCAGTTGAGCCTGAAGCGGGCACCTCCCTTTGGTCAGCTGAATCCCTCTCTGCACTACGCCGACTCTACCAGTTAGGTTTCCAAGGACTAGAAAGGGAGCTTGAACACCTAGCTCACATGGAGACACCTACACTTAGGTATCTGAGTTTCCCACTCTATCTGTGGGACCACGGAACTGAATCCCGCTCTATTTACAGTCTCTTAGCATGCCCCAGTTGCTAGAAAAGGTAATTTAGCCTAGGCCACTCTCAATGAGACACTCAGACAGATGTGGGACAGGCTAAGAGAGTGGCAATACATAGTTACGGCATACTAATTAATGGTTTATAATCTGTTAAACTGCCATTACTTGAGTATCCATCTGATCTACAGCAAAGGAAAAAGAACCAACACCTATTTTTATGAAATTTACTCTTTCTTCCTAGTTCCTTATTTCTGGTTTTGAACTCCTCATTAAAAGGTCAATATTTAAATAAATAAAACTTCAAGTAAATACACCCACTCTAAAATATTATGTTAATGATCATATACATAACTAAGTTTGCTTTCCCTAGTTTAGGGGAAGAACTGAATTTCAACTGCCTTTGCAGAACGCTTCTCCAGGTGTGCCAAAACACTATTTTTGTGAAAGTTTGATTGTTCTGAAGTGGCAGAGAACCACCATTCCTTGCCACAGAGCTTCTTTCCTGGGCAATCACAATGCTGTTCAAATAAAAAATTGAACTTTTATGGGTGATAAATGACAAAACATTTCTGTATGCCCTATCACCATATGACATTATTGAGACCAGAAGGGCCAGAGATGAAGTCACACCGGGGACAAAATTCAGCAAAATACTATTTTCCCAGCGAAACAAACACTGTGCAGAAATTGACCAACTTCTAGACACTGAGTACTCTTGTATGTCCCTTCAATGAAAAGCCCTTCCAAACCCAGTGTCTTCTTTCCACAAGGGCTCTCTCACATTACAATGAAATCACCTGTTTTTTTCCGGCTAACCAGGTTGAGCTCGTGAAGAGCACCAATCCTCATATGAGGATGAGGCAGGAAAACTGGGGGCAGCTGGAGCCAGTCACCTTGTCAGCTGTCCTGAGTTATGCCAACCCTGCTTCTGGGTCAGAGCCCTGACTCTTTTTGCTGCAAGACATTTCTACGGACTTCACCATTTCACATTTTGAAAAGGATGTTTGATGCTTCATGTGTCATTCCAATATCAGTCCCACCAACTCCATACACATTGATAGATATTTTTGTACTCGCTACCCAAGCATCACTTCTGTCCTCTTTCCTTGCTGTACTGCTGAGAGCTCAGGCTGACAAGGTGTCCTGGCTTGGGATATTGCTTTCTAGGTTGCAGTTCCCAGTTCAGTGGCGCTGATCTGCACTCCTTGTTCCAGTAACTTTCACGCGTTGTGTGAATGAGCTCAACTTCCTACGCTATTAAGATCACCCTGTGTTACTCTTCTGCTTTCATAATCTGCCCTCCAGTCAGTCTTTGTGTCATCCACAGGTTTGAGCAGTGGCAATTTTATATTAATTCCAGAGAAAGGTAAATATTGACACGTGTCCAGCCTTCTCCCAATCCCTAAGCAACCTCCTTGCATTCGGTTATGGTTCCCTGTTAGTTATTGCTGGGCATCTATCAATCATTCAGTTCCCAGTCCGTTTAATGTATACTCTGTCCATAAGACACCATGCTGATCACGTTAATCAGAATGGCTCTTAGTACTAAATACAAGCTGTTACGGATTTCTAACATCTACACAATTGCCTTTATCAATCTAGTTCCATGTAAATAAACAAGAAAGGATGATTTGTTTCGCAGAGCCATTTCTCATAACAGTGTTGATGCCTGCACCACTTTTGTATCACTTCCAACAACTTTATCTCACTAGCAGTTAACTAACCCATGCTGTTACTAGGATGCTTGTGTTTCTATACTCTTTCTTATGTCCTTTAGCCACTCAGCCATGGATCTTTCTTTTTACTGTTTGTATTAATTCCCTTCACTTGACAGCTTCTAATTTATATCCATCTACTTTTTTTGATGTTTTTAATCTTATGTAATTTCTTTCCCTTTAGGACATACAAACACACCTACACCATCTATTCTTACCTAAGTTAAACGCCTCCTGTTTCTCTGCCCTTTTTCCTTCCTCACAGTTCAGATATTACTCTGACTTCTGCTCCTGTGTCTCCAGCCCTTCCTATTACAGTATTCTGGAAGCCATTGCCACAATTTGATTGTCCAAGAAGTCTTCTTTTTTCTAGATGCTATGTAATGTAGAACTTCTGCTCCCAAACCACTTCTCCTGCCCGTTCACCAAGTTTGCGTATTGTATACCAGAAATTTCTTCTGTCTTCTAGCAGAGAAGTAACACCATGTACTGCAGTCAGATGGCATTTACCCACTCTGTTGAGAAGTTCTGCAAAGAAGATACTCTCTTCCCCTCTTCCCTTAGGAACTCCATTTACTGTCCTGCTTGACAGGCCAAGATAAATTTATAAAGACCTCCTCTTCCCCTTCATTCCCGCACAAAGAGATGGACTCACCAGTCAGAGATTTATCAAGACAATGGCCAGACACCAATCCCAGCTCTTAGACAAGGTAGCACAGTTTGATTTGTGGCCACATTGCTTAAAGCTAGTTCTATCTACAGCTGATTTAGCAGGGAAAGAGATAGCTGGAGCAGATCAAAACAGAGCCAGGGAATAAGCTAACATTCACTACTGTAGATAGTCAAATGCTCTAACCATCTCTTGTTTTGCAATATGGATGTATCGAGAGGTTGCAGAATTAGGAAACAGCCAGCCCCCACTGCATCTCCAGCAGGTATGTCTGACTTAGCCTGTGCAGCCACATGGAGAACAAACAAATCAACAACAAAAAGTGCATAAAAAATGTTATTCATCAAATTCTTTTGCTTCCAAAGAGGATATACACTTTTGGCCTCTAATGCTGTTTTCTTGGCTGTTCCTGATGCCCAGCAAAAAAATGGCACATTTGGGAGGGAAGACCAATGGAGTGCAAGTCACATCGTTTCCCACAGAAATGCCCTTCCTGACTCAAGGTATGTCAGCTGCTTCACGGCAGCCCTGTGTCACAGGGATATGTCCTACTGAGTGACCCAAGACTCATTCTGTCACAGGCAGTCAGTCAAAAAACAGCTCCATTTTCAGTCCTACCATAGGGAATAAACATAGTATGGAACAGGACAGCACGCTACACACAGAAACAGGGTTGGCCCGTGTGTCTCATTCCAGCTGCTTCTGGTGAGTGTCATAGTCAGAGGAACGTGGCACTTGGGTGACGCAGGATAGGGCCTGTTATGTGGGGCCAATCACAGCTTGGTTTCCTAGTCAAGCTCCATTGAACATAAAGGCGTGGAGAGGCAGCAGCATATTGCCCAGGGACGAGGTTTTGGATGAGCACATAGGATTTCCCAAGTGTTTCTGAACAATGTAACATGTTATTGGGGATGATCAGGGATTACAGCTTGTAATTAATGCCAAGCAAACGCTATTCCCTTATTTGAATATTATTAGCAGTATGATTTATTCTAACATTTAGTCATCTTTGTAAATTTTTTAAATTGGGCTAGCCTTCTACAAAGAACTGGTACCACAAATGAGGAATAGGTCATAAGGACCAATTTCAGCTCTGTAAACTGCTTGCCACCACCTATCCTTGACAAATGTTTATTTCTTCTTCAAAATCTCCTCCCTCACTCATGCGCAGTGTGCAGCTTTTCAGTACTTTCTCTTACAAGCCAGAATAAACTTTCATGTGGCAACAAATGCTCCAGGGAGAAACTAATTACAAGAAAACAAGCTCCAAAGCAACAGCCGGTCTAACAAAACCTACCCAAAAATGCCATTTGCCACAGAAACTGCATTTACATGCAAAAATACACACGCTGAGAAGCAAATGTGCAAGGCTGCTCAAGGAAACGGTTTCAGAGGAGAAGGGTAATTTCAATTTCTGGTGAGCAACAGCTTTGATTCCTTGACAACAGTAAACAGTCTCTGAACAATGCTGATTCCTGCCAGCTAAAGAGGTGCTCTGGGACTCAGCCTGCACCCATTTGTTTTCCACTTTGGGAACAAATTAAGAGAGATGGGAGAGCCTGGAACAAGCGTGGGTATTTCGGGGGAGCGGGAGGGAAAGATCATCTTCTCTTACCTGCTAAGGTTGAATGTTTCTAACTTCCCTGAGGCAGAACTCGGTCTTACTTTCTTCCTTAGAGACATGATGTCCTGAAAAGTCCCCGAGCAACTTTAAAACCTGAGCTGTCGGTCTCTGGAAATTTGAGGCAGCAGTTGCTGCCTGCTGAACTCCCAGGGCCGGAAGGCGGCAGAAAGCCTGCTCGGCTGGATGGCTCCCCACCGACCGACCGCGTTTGCCGCAGCTCTGACCTCGCTTCTCCTCCCACACTTATCAGCATCGTTTGCGAAGGTGGGGATTACGCAGGGCACAGGCGGGAGGGGAGCACCACCCTGGCCAGGGCCAGCTCCCTCTGCCCCACAGCATGATGATTTCCCTGTGCCACACAAATCCTACTGCTGGGCCAACCACCTGTGATCCTGTACTGAGGGACACAGGGCAGTGCAGTGTAAAGTTCTTGTTGTGCTGGCCCCCTGAGCAAATAAAATGATAGCTGTAACCTGTGAATCTACCTCAGGGAACACAAGTTACAAAAGAAAATGACAGTGACTTTGTCCCACTGGAATTAACAGAATATTTAGTGCTAAACTCACTGGAGGAGCTGTTAAGACAGAGCATTGTTGGTTATTAAAAGGATATTCCATAATTGCTTCTCCATATGTCCAGTGTATTTGGAGAACTACAGCTCAACAGAGTTGCTGGGGGGTTTTACACATACATATATATGTATGTATGTATGCATGTATGCATATGCGTGCAAATATACATCCATTTCCTTGAATTCTGCAATTTTTAATATAATCACTCTGAATTTGGAGATTTTTTTGCCTTCATAGCCTACCAGCCTGAATATGCAAGTCTGCTAAGTACTTATGACTAAACTATTTTCTTTGGTAAAAATAACTACAAAAATCTTCAAAATAGATTCATTACCTTTTACATAACTGTTATTTTAAGATATAGTCATGAGCCATTTGCTAATAGTTAACAAGCATTTCCCTGATTTACTTCAGCTGCAACTATACCAACTCTATGAATTAGTCTGGAGCAGGAGCTTTTATACAGTTAATGGACGACAGTTTTTTTGCTGCAAAATGCTTCAGAAAGTATTTTAGATATAAGGGAAAAAATTTCCAACCTGAGGTATTCAAAACTGGACATGGCCCTGAGAAACCTGATCTAGCTGGACTTGCTCTGAGCAGGGGTTGAACTGGGATGATCTTCAGAGGTCCTTTCCACCTATAGATTTCTGCAATTTTATTTTAAAAATGTCACTCGGGGAGAGAATTTATTTTAATTGAATATATTTAATTTAGCAAAAGAAAGAAAAGGGACAAGTTCAGAAAGTCACTGGTTTAGGGAATTCAGAAGTCCTTCTGCTGTTGTACGCAAAAGAAGCACATGGAATATATTTAGTGAAAAAGATTTATTTCAATTAAGGAAGAACAGTAATACAAATTTTCCATGAAAGTAAACCATAATGCATCGTAGTGGTTTCTGCATCAGGAAGAGGCCTTTTCTCTGTATAAACTGAATAACAGTTTTTCTTCCTAGTGACAATAACTGGGTGCAATTTCATGACCTCTGCCCCCAGCACATAAACGCAAGTGCAAAAAGAGCGGCTTTCATTTTTCAACAAATGCATATACTCTGAGTACAGGTTTACTTCTCTCACCACCAGTATCTTTCTTTTGAAAACTCTACAACTTCCTCTGAGATATCAGCCCTCAATTCAAGAGTACTCAGCTAAAATCAGGCCCAGTTCTTCTGAGACCGTTAACTGTATTAGTACATCCTTCATACTTCATTAAGCAGGCAAGTGCTGCAGGCCCCAAAAAGCCTCTGTTTGGGGGAGTATCTGACAAGACTGCTATCTTGCCTTTGGCTCAGAAACGCCTCTAGCTGAATTAGCCCCAGCTATCATTTGGCTATCCCCAAACGATACGGCTCTGAGAGAAATTTAAAACCTCATAATTACTGTGTTGCCATGAGCCAATTCCTTGTTCCTGTTCCGAGTGACTGAAACTGGGATTTCGACAAAACCAGAACCAGAGCACAGGTGAGACAAGACGGGCTACAGCCAGCAGTAAGCGTGGCCACTGCTCGGTTACTACCAGTCTGGCTGGTGCCCTGGAAAAGGAGCCACAGCTTCACAGCTGCAGCCTGGCGAGGGCTGTTTGTGTGCCCTAAGTTCCAAGGTGCCTCATTACAGCTCTGTGCAGGACCACTGTGGAGGGACTTAGGACAATCATCCTTTTCTAAACACCTGCAGCGGTGCAAGTAGCCATCCTAGGCTAAGCACAGGGGCAGTGTAGTAGATCCCTGCAGCGGTTGGGTCTCCAGAGCAGGCGGCCATTTCATTTCCAAGGCCCTACATGGGCTGTGCCAGAGGGAGGCTGGTAAAGCAGCATGTGGGGGAAAGAGGAATGATTTCAGGCACTGGGATGAAGGCACACTTACCTGCTTGACAGTTCATAGCCTTGATAGTATCCTCTCTGCAGGCTAGTGGGGAAGAAAAGAATAACATCAAGCTTTCAGTGGGAAACCTTTTTTTCATTTCTGCCTTTATGAAACAGGCAAACACCCATTCAACTACTCTTTGGCTGTCACTGTATTGTAACCGCTACTGAGACCAACCTCCATCAGGTAGACCTCCGTCCTAAACCTTCTTGCTAAACCTTCTTGCATAGCACTTAGCTGCCCTAGTCAGATCAACCCATCTATATGCAGCCCACTAATCAGATAATTGCCCTTGCAAGATGTTTCACCAAATAATATGAATTATGAATAGATAAACTTTGATGAGATTCCAAAATATGAAGTTAAGTAGGTGCAACTAGCTAACAAACCTGATTCCTAAAAATCTACACTTTTTTATATAGGAAGCTTTCTCCTGGAGAACCAGTCTGGGGCATGGTGCACATTATTTCTAAATACTCATTTACTTAAATCTTTGCAGGATCAGTGCTGGGCTTCCAGCCTCAAGATACATGTTTCATCTGGAAAAAAAAGTGACTACTGACAGACAAAGGATTCATTGGAAGAACACATACAAATGAGCGCCAAGAGTGATCGAAGTTTAAGCAGTACTAGCAAAGACGCCAGCTTCCAAATCCCCACATCTAGTGGAGGAAGAAAGTGCAATACAGCAAGGCACTGATATCAAAATAATTGTATATTTATTTACAATCAAGATTGATTGGAGAAAATGACCTAATCACAATCAAACACTAAAATGCACTTCCGAGGCAGTGTACCCAACAGGTACCAGTTACCCTGTGCCCCAGAAACATAACAGATGCTACTTCTTATGGGTTCCACAAGAACTTTTTCATCAGTCTGATATACTGTTGCTGCAATCTTTCAGGCAAATCAATACACCCAGCCAGAGGACATAAGGAACAAAGAGAGGCTCAGAATCCACCATAGGCCACTTCCCAGTTACCAGAATCCACGGGTCCATTTTGCAGCCATGCTTGTTCCTCCCTAAAGGGTTGTTCTGGTCTCATGGGATGACGAGAGTGAACTGTCACATCACACTGGAGAAACAGTCAGTCATCGTTAGCCATCCTGGAGCACAGTCTTTCTCCATCCTGCAGTAATCCTCTGCCAGTGTCAGCAGCTCAGGTGCCTACTCACTTACAGTAGAAGTGGATGTCTTTTGATTGCTTGGGAGATTTTGTTTGTAAGATGTAGCAAGCACTGAACACCCAAGGTATCAGCCTTCCGACTGAAGAGTATGTGATGGCAGTGAATGAGGAGAGTAAATTGGCAAAGGAGGGGAATACTTATTTAGAACGTTATCCGTTATGGTGAAACTGAGATTTGGATTTGGAATTCAAAACAGGGCAATAGGGAGTTTATTCTTTAAAGTGCCTTTCTCTTCCAAGCAGGAATCACAATTACATTCCAGCACAACTTTAACATATGTTCTCACTAGTATCTCAGGCAGGGATAAGCATTCTCCTGTAATGTACTATACAGAAATAACAAGAAAAAAATCTCTTTTTATGTCCTATAGCACTAAAAGGTAACAGCATGAACTCTTGGAGGAGGCAGGCACACAGTGGTATTTATTTTTTTAAAAGAATGTTAAATTCAGCAAATTGCTTACCACGTGCCCCTACAAGATAAAGATGTGATGGGCTACAACCGCACCATCCATTCAGCACCTTTCGAGAGGGGAGGCCATTCTCCTGCTGGTATCAATAGCATTTGGGTTGTCTGTCTGAAGTTTTCTTTAAGACAAACGTTTTTCTCAATCTTTTTCACAACGAAGGTAGCCAAGCTTTGGAGCAAGTTGCTCAGGGAGCTTTGGAGGATGACCTCCAGAGGTCCATTACAAGCTAAGTTATCCTATCATCCTATTATCTCACCCTGGATCCCATTCATTGTGTTTGTAAAATTCCCTAGCGATGTAATTCAAATAACAATGTTAGTTCAGCTCTTAAACTGTCAAATGCAGTAAAGAGGAGCAATGCTGGATGCAGCTGCAGTAACAATGAGCTCCTTCAGTGTTCTTAGTAATTTGTTCCCGACGTAGAGAATTTGATATGACACTGAAATTTTTTTTTCCAGAATCTGCTTGGCATGAACTCAGTTGCCTAGCCTTTTCTGAGTTGTACAGCTCAGTCAAAGTCACTATAGTAACTGCAGAGAAGAACATAAAGGAGAATGCAGCATGCTGAAAAACTAAACCTAGTTCCTTTAACCCTCTTTACTCTTCTCCATTCCTATACTGAAGGCTTCCTTTCTTCTTTCTGTGACACAGTCCTTAACCAGCAACAGACTCAATCCCTGTTCACTGAACCTTCAGAGTGGGCTGTGACCTAGACTTCATGCAAGTCCTTTTGCAGAAGACGATATTTCATCTGTTCTGCAAAGCACAACAATTCTGGCTGCATATGTAACAACGATGAAGGTCTTGAATCTGGTCTATATCCACTTTCGGCTGCCAGAGTTTTGGATTCACTCGGAGTTCAGCTTTTTGCCAAGACACTGGCAAATCAGACTTCCATGCTGGACTTGAGAATAATGGTCAATGAATACCCCTGTATTAACCTACAGAGGGAACTGAAAAGTATTGAATGGCATATTTGCCTATCGAAATTTTAATTACTGCATTTACACAAAAAGCTGTATTTGGGCAATTCCCACAGAGAGAATTGTAGCATGAGGCTATTAACCCTAACAACTCTCTAAAATGAAAAGTTTCAAATACCATTGTATTTAGCTGCTAATTTTAAAAAGGAGCAAACTGAAAAGTAATCTGACACTTTCAAAAAAGATAATTCAAAATAATTACAGATAATTTTACAACTTCCAAGAATCCTGGTCAATTTTTGCAGTTTTGTTACTTTCGTTTTTAAAGCCTACTTCTCTTTCCCTGTCTGCTGTGGAAAAACAGAACAAAACAAAACAAACAACCTCCCCCCCCCAACACACACATATGGGGAATTGGCAAAAAACAGGAAAGGATCAGACTAACTGTGGATTCAAGACCCCTTCCTAGTAAAATAAATTAAAAATACTGAAGAAGAAATCCATAGTTCTCAGCCAAATTCTGATTTCAGATTGGATGTTAGATATGCATTCACTTAACAACTTACCTTGAAGTTTCAGTTGCTCTGGCCTTTTTTCTCCTTTTGTATCTCTTGTCAATATCTGAAGAAAGCCACTTTGCACTGTGAACTGTTGCCTATCATGAAAGTGATGAGGTGCATGTGTTTACCATCTGTGTGTACATGTGTATCACAGAATCACAGAATGGTTTAGGTTGGAAGGGATCTCTGGAGATCATCTAGTCCAACCTCCCTGCTCAAGCAGGGTCACCTAGAGCATATTGCCCAGGATCACATCCAGACGGGTTTTGAATATCTCCAGGGAAGGAGACTCCACTACCTCTCTGGGCAACCTGTTCCAATGCTCTGTCACCCTCACAATAAAGAAGTTTTTTCTCAAGTTTAGATGGAACTTCCTGTGGTTCCTGTGGTATGATGCCTGCTCACTCCCGACCATGAACTATTTTGGGTTGGCCACTATCCAAGTAACAGCTAGCTTTTTTCAGGCCCTTCTGGAAAGCAAGGCTTGCTGAAGATGTTCTGACAGCTGAATATTCTGGATATTAGCAGGAGTTTCCGTAGTGTAGTGGTTATCACGTTCGCCTAACACGCGAAAGGTCCCCGGTTCGAAACCGGGCGGAAACACCAGTTTTCTAGGCACAAACAGTCAAAGAGGTTCCTGCAAAGCATTGATGATAATTTCTTGACTCAGGTGGTGGAGACACCATCGAGGAGAGGTGCAATGCTAGACCTTGTACTAACAAACAAAGAAGGTCTAGTTGGAGATGTGAAGGTTGGGGGCAGCCTTGGCTGCAGTGACCATGAGATGGTGGAGTTCAGGATCCTGCGAGGAGGGAGCAGGGCAATGAGTAGGATTGCAACCCTGGACTTCAGGAGAGCTGACTTTGGCCTCTTCAGGGACCTACTTAGGGGAATCTCATGCGGTAGGGCCCTAGAAGGAAGAGGGGTCCAAGAAAGCTGGTTCATATTCAAGCATCACCTCCTCCAGGCTCAAGAGCAGTGCATCCCTCTGAGGAAGAAGTCCAGCAAAGCGGGCAGGAGACCTGCATGGATGAGCAAGGAACTCCTGGCCAAACTCCAGCAGAAGAAGGAAGTACACAGAATGTGGAAAAGGGGACAGGCCACTTGGGAGGAATACAGGGACGTTGTCAGAGCGTGCAGGGATGCGACAAGGAAGGCTAAGGCCCAGTTGGAATTAAATCTGGCAAGGGATGTCAAGGACAACAAGAAGGGCTTCTTCAAATACATCAAGAGCAAAAGGAAGACTAGGGAAAACGTGGGCCCGCTGCGGAATGGGGTGGGTGCCCTGGTGACAAAGGATACAGAGAAGGCAGAGTTATTGAATGCTGCCTTTGTTTCAGTCTTCACTGCTCAGGCCAGTCCTGAGGAATTCCAGACCTTGGAGGCAAGAGAGGAAGGCTGGAGAAAGGAAGACTCTCCCTTGGTGGAGGAGGATCAGGTTAGAGATCTTTTGTCCAAACTTGACATCCATAAATCCATGGGCCCCGATGGGATGCACCCACGAGTGCTGAGGGAGCTGGCGGATGTTATCGCTAGGCCACTCTCCATCATCTTGGAAAGGTCCTGGAGATCAGGAGAGGTGCCTGAGGACTGGAAGGAAGCCAATGTCACGTCAGCCTTCAAAAAGGGCAAGAAGGAGGAGCCAGGGAACTACAGGCCTGTCAGACTCCCCTCCACCCCTGGAAAGGTGAGGGAACAGCTCCTCCTGAAGGTCATCACTAAGCATCTGGAGGACAAGAAGGTGATCAGGAGTAGTCAGCATGGATTCACCAAAGGGAAATCATGCTTGACCAACCTGATAGCCTTCTCTGACGGAATGACTGGCTGGGTAGATGAGGGGAGAGCAGTGGATGTTGTCTACCTGGACTCCAGCAAGGCTTTTGACACTGTCTCCCATCACATCCTCCTAGGTAAGCTCAGGAAGTGTGGGCTAGACGAGTGGATGGTGAGGTGGCTTGAGAACTGGCTGGATGGCCGAGCTCAGAGGGTTGTGGTCAGTGGCACAAAGTCTAGTCGGAGGCCTGGAGTTACTGTTGTCCCCCAGGGGTCAGTCCTGGGTCCAGTCTTGTTCCATGTATTCATCAGTGACCTGGAGGAAGGGACAGAGTGCACCCTCAGCAAGTTTGCTGATGATACTAAACTGGGAGGAGAGGCTAACACACCAGAAGCCTGTGCTGCCATTCAGAGGGACCTGGACAGGCTGGAGAGGTGGGTGGAGAGAAACCTCCTGAAGTTCAACAAAGGCAAGTGCAAGGTCCTGCTCCTAGGCAGGAATAATCCCATGCACCAGTACAGGCTGGGGGTTGACCTGCTGGAAAGTAGCTCTGCAGAGAAGGACCTGGGAGTGCTGGTGGACAACAAGTTAAACATGAGCCAGCAGTGTGCCCTTGTGGCCAAGAAGGCCAATGGTCTCCTGGGGTGCATGAGGCAGAGTGTTGCCAGCAGGTGGAAGGAGGTGATCCTGCCCCTCTCCTCAGCCCTGGGGAGGCCTCACCTGGGGTCCTGTGTCCAGCCCTGGGCTCCCCAGTACAAGAGAGACATGGCACTCCTGGAGAGAGTCCAGCGGAGGGCTACCAAGATGATTAGAGGGCTGGAGCACCTCTCCTATGAAGAAAGACTGCAAGAGCTAGGCCTGTTCAGCCTGGAGAAGAGAAGACTGAGAGGGGATCTCATAAATGTGTACAAGTATCTGAAGGGGGAGTGTCAAGAGGATGAGGCCAGCCTCTTCTCCGTGGTGCCCAGCAACAGGACAAGAGGCAATGGGCAGAAACTGAACCACAGGAAGTTCCATCTGAACCTGAGAAAAAACTTCTTGACTGTGAGGGTGACAGAGCACTGGAACAGGTTGCCCAGAGAGGTAGTGGAGTCTCCTTCGCTGGAGATATTCAAAACCCGTCTGGATGTGATCCTGGGCAATATGCTCTAGGTGACCCTACTTGAGCAGGGAGGTTGGACTAGATGATCTCCAGAGGTCCCTTCCAACGTAAACCATTCTGTGATTCTGTGATGTGGAAAGAATACAGACAGAAGAAACTGAGAAAATTAACAGAATGTCTATGGCCAAAAGAATTATTAGATCATTTTTTGATATTTCTGTGGTCCTTGGTTTTTCATCATTCATGAACCGTAAGCTGACAACTGTAGTCTACCATGATCTGTTCCCTCACACAGGCCATGAAATTTCACCTAGTCACTCTTGTACCAAACTTAATGCCAGTGAAAATGCCCCCTTTTCCTCTGTAGTGTGACCAAGGTGGTGCTACACCAAGGATTCTTTTCCATGTTTGCTCACTTAAGGGGGACAGTAAAAAGAACAAGGACTCCAGGTATAGCACAGCCATAAGAAAATATGCATTTATTACTCAGTCTTAGATTAGTCTCTTGGCCTAATTCCCTACAGCTAGGCACTAAACAGTACTCTCTGCAGTATCCAGGTTTGCAACTGCTGTCTTAATGAAATTATCCCCGTCAGTCAGGGAGGAATCATGAGACGGCACCACCTGCTGTGGTAAAGGCTGTGCTATTCATGAGGTCTGCTCTTGCCTGCAGGCCTGTGACACCTATTATATGGTATGAATATAGTTAATATTAATATCATCATTAATAAAGCATGTCTAAAGTCCAATTTTAAAGTGGCTGATAATCAGCTTCCAGGTGTTGGTTCTTCTTACTACTACATTTGTGAGCTCCTGCTGAGATGAATCACTTCCTAGTCTTGTTCCGAGAGGCCAAGTGGCCTAAGCTGTTCAAGTCTCTCACTATAACGAATTTTCTCCATTCATGCTGTGAATATTTCTGTGGTTTTACTGTGGACTGTCTCCAGTTTAAATCCTCTATAGAATAGACTGGTACAAGACGGGTACATTAGAAAGATGGAAAAAAGGCAGCAGGACTAGTCAGCAAGCAACAGCGAAAGGCTAAATCAGAACAGCAACCACATGTTTCAAAATGGGAATGTGCTTTTATCAGCATTAGAACTGCTTACCTTCCTTGATCATGAATGCTGAAACTTAACACTTACAGCAGGTCTGACATTGTTTTATACGACAAATATATTAGTAAATGATGGGTCCTTTAAGTGCAAAACACACAAGATCAATATTCAGCTCTTCAGTTTCATCTTATTAACTCTTCCTCTCCATAGCCTATTCTATAAAGCATTAAAAACTGCTGCAATAATTTAAAAAAAAATGCAAGGGAAAAGGCTAACATTTCTTACTTCAGAGAACCAAGGATTATTTCTTTGCATTCCTCACAGAATTCCATTTGTTACTGATTCTGCCTTGGAACATGGTTTCCAGCGGTAATCTTGTGCAAAAGTATTGCAGCTCATAGGGTCACTGAACTGGTATGAACCGAAAAATCTTTCTGTAGTTGTCAGACTACAGAAATATATAAATAACATCTACTACCATTTGTAATACATTTCCTAGGGTATTTATAATAATTCATTGAAAAAATACTAGAAAATACCACAATTTTTGTCTGGATTGTCAGAAGTGGTAGTGCAGCACAAAACATACTCAGAGGGACTGCGAGGGGAGGGGAAACAGCCAGCAGAGGAAGGATGGCGCGGGAAGCGGCCCCCCTACAGCACACGCCACCAACGACCCTAACATGGCGCCTCAGCGGGGCAACCGTTGCGAGGGGCGTTTCTGCGCGCGGCGCCGAAGGTCTCGGAGGGGACAAAACTGCCCCTCCCAGGTTCCGACCTACAACCCCAGCTGCTCCTGACCCAGCTTGGAGGTCGTCCCGCAGAGCCCCGCTCCTTCCCCTCACCACGTTCCCCCTTCCCTTCAGCCCATCCGCAACCCCTCACCACCCCCGCCCCGCGCCGCCATTCCGGCGGGAGAGCCGCCGCGCCCCTCCGGCTGCGCATGCGCGGCGGGGGCGGCGGCGGGGGCGGCGGCGAAGGCGGGAGGGAGCGCTGCCTGCGGGCGCCGCCTGAGGGGCTGGTGCGGCGGGTCGGAGCCCGCCCGCGAGGAGGGAGCCGCAGTCGGTCGCCGCGCTTCGCCGCCGGCTTTGGACTGAGCAGAAAGGATCTACAGAATTGCTTTAAAATATCTTAATTAAAAAAAAATCATTTAAAAACAGATCAGCTGTTGTAACTGTTGCTGCTTCCCAGCCAGCGCTGCGGCTGGTTGTGGGGTGTTTCTTTCCACAGTGCTGTCGGCTCCTCTGCCTGAGCTCCGAAGAGGTTAAAGTGATCAGTGAAACGCTTGTTTAGTTCCTGGCGCGATGGGGTGACGGTGCCGCTGGCAGTGAATTAGCAGTGGGCAGCATCCTACTATGCGAGTTGGAGCTGCGTTTCAGCTTAGGCCAAGGAGCAAAATGCCGGGAACGAGGGGCGCTCTGGTGTCTTGTGCAGCTTTTGGGAAGGAGAGGTGTTGCCTGAATAGGGAATCTTTGTTTTGGTGACAGGGAATACTAAAGGCTACTATCGCTCAATTGGCAGCTAAGGGTGTTTTTTTTTCCCCCTCACAGTAAGAAACCTGCTGCAGAGGTCTCGGTAGATGAAGAGGGGTATTCAGCAAACACAGGGAGGAACGGCTGCTCTCGAAACACCTGCTCAGCGCTCTGTTTCGTTAGGCTGCAGCACCAGCGTAACGCAAGCGCTCCTTTTTCACCCTTCCACGCTCGTGTAGCGTGATGTTTTGTTTGACCGGTTTTGACTTTGTTACTGAACTACTTAGCTTAGGACTTCTACATTTTTATTTGGGGTCTTGGTTTAACTGCCTGTTTTTGACTCTTCACAGAATAAAGGAGATATTTCTCGGTAGGCGTTGCAGTCCTTCACCTCACTGCGTGGTGCTGACCGCTATGGGCATTCCTTTCGGCTTCTAGTTTCATGGCTCTAATATGTGAAGGACATGTTAGATAAAGGTGTCTATATCATTAGTTCCAATTATTTAAAACTGACTATTTTTCATGGTATTCTAGCTATCATGCCTTGAAAACACTCGCCATTGTATGCTTTTGTCCCTGAGGAACACATATGAGTGGAGAGAGAATAATGTATAGAGTGGAAAGCTGCTTTTTTATTAGATGTGCTTCCTTACGAACAGTGTTTCGTTATACCTCTTCATTTGTTAAAAATTGCCCAGGCTGCTGTTCAAAACCAGATTCGAATAGCCAGTCAGACTTACTGCATCCATCTTGCTCAATAGAGTGTTTTGAAAGTTCATTAAAAAGTTCACCATGTAAAAATAAAGTTTTCAGTGACAGCAGTAAATAATGGCTGTGGGCAGCAACTTACTTGTTACAGAGTTAGTTCAATGGTGTGAGTGAAATGGGAGCCCACTGGGCAGTTGAGAAATGTATCTTTTAATATAATTTTTAAATAGTCGACAACATTGAAACTGCCTTTTACACTGAGCTTTTGTCACAAATATTACTTGATGTGGTGGTTACAGTCAACAAATTAAGAAATGATTAGAGCAGACAAATATTTTTATGAACACAAAGCACCTGATTTTTGTCTTGGTTGCTGAATGTCACTGTTTAAATTATTTCAGTCATAATAAATTCAAGGCTAAAATCGTAAATGCATTTTTTTAATCACAATGATTTTCACTGTTTTGCTTACTAATTTGTGTACTTGCTGCATTATTTCATATTTTTTTATTAATATTCTGATGGTTTATTAATCAAAACCTACAGGCTGACTGCGTAATTGCTTTGAATTGCAGTGCTCCTACTGCAGTAGTACCGTTTGTGGGATAAAGGGCCACTTGCACTCCGCAAATATGACCGTTGTCATCAGCTGCTGTGTTGAACAGATGACTTCAGTATGGCAGCTGAATTGCTGTTTTTGGTGTACACGCTCAAAATATAAACATTCACTGGCAATACCAGTACTGCCTCAGTTTCTCCCTCCTGAAGCAGAGAAAGCAAAACACCCTGTTGCAATAAGGATATCTCTGAAAGACAGCGTAAGCCTGCATTGCTTGCCTTTTAGAAAATTCTGGTAATTAAGGGCTTGTTTCTGGTAATTAAGGACTTGTCTCTGTTGTAAAACAAGACTTAAACTGGACCAATAGATCTTGCTCTGAAATTTGTCGATTGAAAAAAATGAAAAGCTGATGCAATCCAAATGTATCTGAGCAAGACTTTGTAGGATTAAAGGAAAATGGACAGATCAGGACCATGCTAAACCAATAACTTACTCTGTTTGTGTTTTGTTGGGTTGTGTTTGACTACAGTCAATTTGTAATACCCCTTTGATAAACAAAACAGTGTGTATTGCTTTCTACTGACTTAGTCACTCAATCAAACTAGTCAGCTAGTGACAAACTCCCACTCCATTGCAAGCAAAGACTCAACATGCTTCCTTACTGCTGACATATTTTCACCCTCTATGGTCTATCAACCACTGCCATCTTCTGGCTATCAAGCAAAAAAGTTCCAGACACCAATTTAAAAATAAGAGTTTTAACAGCATTCTCATAAAAGACCAATGTAAAATTACTTGTTATGCCATATCAACAGATCATTTATTCTGCAAATCTGTTGAAGGGAATTACATGATTATTCTGAATTAACTCTGTTACAGCTACTTTTGTAGGACAGTGTACTTGCATTAAAGCCTGTGGTAAACATTTCATGAACAGGATTTATGGAATAGAAAAAGATTTAAAAAAAATACTTTTTCGTGTATATCATGTAAAGCTGTGCATTAGAAATCAAATTGAAAGTAGAGGTATGTCTTCACAAAGCATTTAAATTCCTATATAATGCAGTACTAAGAAGGGTCATTAAGAGACTGGTCATTTCTCTAAAATCTTCAGCAGTGTACCGATTTAACACAAAGTTGTTCTACTACAAACACACCATTCTGTTTTCTAAGCAAATTCAATGGCTTTCAAGACACACATATGGTTGCAACAGTGTAAGAAATTATTCTTACATTTTGAACAGATGGCATTAAATATAGTAATAAGAAGGCAAGTAATGTTAAAAAATATTAAACATCAATCACTGCAGCCTGCATTCATATCAGCATAAAACTGTAGTTTTAATGAAATCTCTTGTGCACTTAAATTCCATACATTCAGATCTTAGTATCAAAACTAGCCACACCGTGTTATTATTTTGTTTTATATCCTATCAAATCACGTACGCGAAAATACGATGGCTTAAGTCCCATTTTTTAGTGCACTTGCCCTGGCCTAAACTTCACCAAATGCAAGATTGCTATGTAGATGCGTCCTCCATAGTGAGTTCTCCAAGAAGGCTGGCTTTAGAGCAATTTCAAAAAATTGTGACTGTCCTTAAAATTAATTTCCTCACATTTCCCATCATTTTTACTTAGGAACAAGTGATGACCCTGGTCGTCTCAGCCTTTGTGAATGGGAGGGACACAGTGCTGCAGAGTACTCTGACGTTCTGTTTCTCACTCAGTTCATCAAGGATGCCAAGTTTTGCTAGCTTCTGGGACTGCATATACTGTAAATGACTGTTTCTTGGCTTTTGGAGGTCTTACCAGTCTTCAGGAAAGAAATTTGACTCAGTTGCATTACTAGTAGAGATGGGATTAGATTTTAAAACATATCTCACAATCCAGCTACTGTCATAAATGCTATTAAAACAGCAATACTATTGACAAAAATTAACAAAATTACTGCTAAAAATCTCAACTGTTAAAGCTGAAGTGCATAAAATGGCTGTTATTTGTGTTCAGGCTTTCTTCATAAAGATTTTCAGGAAGACATAGTAATAATGCTTTAATCCATAGAAGAACTGTTGTAGTTATTAAGTAGAAATCAGTTAAGTAATAAACATTATATATTTTAGTACTAAAGTTTAGCATCTTTATAAAAAAGATGCAGGCACCGTAGAAAAATATCATACTTTAATTAGTAATAACCTATCTGTCTATCATCTCAAAGCTGATTATTAGCATACAGATCACTTAAAGAGAGCATAGCAGTGATTTATTCACTTAGCATCTCTATATGAAGCTCTGAACGTGCTTCCCTGACATTTAATGAACAAAACAGTACAACTCTTGTCCGAAAGAGATTATTTATTGCTATTTTGGAAGCATAGGCAGATTAAGTCACTTACAGAATACTTCCAGGTGACATTGGCCGTAATTGGGAAAATTGAATCCTCTGCATACTATTCACTTACCTTAATCTCAAATCTGCATGTTTTCTTCAAAAAAAACCTCAAAAAATCTCCCAAAGAATTCAAGGTTCAAAAACTGAATGCCATGCACCGCCAGTCTGAAAAAAAACGCTGTGAACCCTCTTTCCATCTGCTAGATTTGCAGTTGCCTTGTTAATCTTCTTGTCTTTATTGGTCTTAAATATCGAGCAAGAAAAGACTACGGTAAAAACTACTTTCTAATAGCACTAGAATCACATTTGTGAAGTGGGTTTGAAATTAATAGCTTTACATACTTTACTTAAATATGGACATAAGAGTTTGCTTGTAATTGCCACAACCTAATAGAGTTATATTTCACAAGTACCCGCTAAGGGTGCTTAAACATTTTTAAACACGGTTCTGCATAGCCAGTGATGATGGAGCTGAATTTGGCCTCTTTGTTGGAGTAGCATAACAACCAAAGTTACCTATCCAGCAATTCAGATCTGTCCTTACTCTACTGATTCTTCACTAAAACCATGCTGCTTACTTCTTCCTGTGGTTTTTAAGTAAATATGTATGGAGTCCTTACAGGTGATTACAGGTTAAACGCTGCGCTTCAACATTTGCTTCGCTGGCTGAGGCAACAGTCCTGATGTTGAGGGAAGAAGGAAGGTCATGCTACTCCCTACCATGCTGCTTCCTGCTGAGAGGAACAGCTCGGAAAGGAGCAGACAGAGAAGGCCAGGAGGAAAGAGCAGAGCAGAGATCCCACTTCAGAGAGGAAGAGAAAAATGCCGCTCCTCAGACTCTCATTCTCACTGCAATGCAGTGTTTTGCATTTTGAGTTGAAAGTCTTGATTTATGGCAATCTCACTAGTTCTGTTGTCTAGTCCTCTGATTCTTGAATTCCTGAGCCTGACCACATTGTTTCAGGGAGCTCTGTTAAAGACAATCTTGGTGTCAGATTGTTGTTAAAAAAATCACTCATAGAGAAGCATGTTTTACAGGAAGCAGACAAGGAAGTGAACAAAGCAGTAATGTACATTAGCAGAGTGATTTATTTATGAGCTAGAAGACTGAAGAGTCAAGGTACCCTAAAATACTACAAGTACCCTAAAATACTACAAGAGGGAGTGTACCAATGACATACAGGAATTCGTATCAACTGTGAAGCAATAGGAAGGGAAGTTAACGCGATATATACCTGTTAAATTTGATACTTTCTCTAGTTACACTACACAGAAAATATGAGAGCACATTTAGAGAAAAAAATAAATCTTGATATGATTCCCTAACTTCTAAAAAACCGGCACTCTGATCTTGGTTGTACTATGAGCAGTTAATTTAGCAGTAGAAGGTCTCAAGTGAAGAGGGACATGAAATGTTTTGTGGGTGAGTACGCTGAGAAATTTTAGCTTTTTCGGTCTCATACTGATAAAACAGTTTTATCTTAGAAGACTATCTTAGAAGTTTCCTAAAATTAGGGTTTTATACTATTTGTATCAATATTTTAGAGATAAATTGTAATTATTCAAATATTCTGGACCATATCTAGGAAATTTAAGTGAACAAATATTTTGAATTTCATGTAACTCATTTTAGATAATCAAAGTTCAGGTAATTAGGTTTTACTGTTTTATGTATAGGCTGATTTGTATTGACATACCTCATAAGGTAACACTGAATTTTCTGTCTGAAAAATTGTCCCAGTGAAAACAAGGCTTACTCATTCTTTCCAGGAACATTATGATTACTTCCTTCCTCTCTGGGTTGCTCAACATTTTCCCATTTCCTGCAAGTGTTCTTTTGCAGAGTCCAAAGCAATAAAGAAAATCAAATAGAGCATCTGCTTTGAACTCTTAGGAGAAGCTCAGGCTGTCAAATGACTTCCCAGAGAAAAACAATTCTTCACAACCTCATGGAAGTCAAACTGAAAATAAAAAAACATGCAGCTAAATGTTTATCCCGAGTAAAGCATATTCTCTTCCCCCAAAAGTAGGGCTCATGCTTAAGTGACCTCTTCAGTATCTACTGCAAAATCCAAAGCATCACACAACAAATCTTAAGTTGGAATTAATCTGTCTATTGACAATAGGAGCAGGATAGATGGCCACTCGAGACTTGGTATCTGACTTTAGATGGCTACAGCTAGGTGTGATCAGTTCTGCTCTGTCTAGCAAAAGCTTTATTAGCCTAACAAGCTTCTAATTACTAGGAAAATTAGTCAAGAAAGTTCAAGATAAAATCTTAAATCCCCGTTACATGCTGTATCCTACTTATCTGCATAAAAATCGGTTTTAAACCACATCTTTCAACATACTTGTAAACATCACAACTATAGCCAGATGCAGCACGCTTTTCAAAAATATTTCAGTTTGCAGGTGCTTATGTGGTGATTTGCAGAAGTATACTTCAGAAACACCTGACTGATTTGCAGTTATCTGGTTTTGGAGCGTGTATTGTTTCTTCTCGCCTCGTTCCTCAATCAGAGGTACAAAACGTACTTTCAAGAGACCTATCAAAAACTGTATTCTTTGTCTTTCCAGAGGTCAGCATTATCTGAAGTATATTTAGTACAGGCAAGAACTCTAGCATAGAAACCATTACGGCAATATAAAAGTATGTTTGGCAAGCAAAATAAACAGGTGGACTTAATTGGAATCATGTTGGCAGAAAGGTTTTCTCCGTATAACGAGCATCTACACCAGAACTCCTTGCCCGTATAGCTGTAGCAGCAAACATTTTATCTTGCAGGTCTGCCTAAAATCTCGAATGTGAGAAGCTCATAACATATTTTTGTTCCAGGTGTTTCTGGTGTGAGATGCTGTTAATACATGGTAGAACAAAATACTGAGCGTTGTGTTTCTGGTTATCAATGGAAATGGATATACACTTTTTTCGCACAGTTTTTCTCCTGTTCTTCAACTTCACTGTTGATCTGAAGGAAATGAGTGGAAACTTGTTTTACAAAATGCTAAGCAATATAAGACTATTACTATAAAAGTCACTGATGATAGCAGTAAAGATTTTCAAGTGATTCATTCATCGCTTTGTAGGCTGAAATTTGAGTAGTGTCACAATTTGTAGTAACATCCTCAAGGATCGTTCTAAACTTCTGATTATGCTGCCAATGTTACAAAACATGTAAGCAGATATCCTGTTTACCAGTGACTATGCATCTGCAGGTGCTGAAGGGCATGCATGATTCCAGCTGGAGATAACATCTGATTTAGGAAAGTGGACTCTTCTTTAATCCAGGTATTCTCTTTATAAGGTAATGGCCAGGTATTATATTTCTGCTTATGTTTTTGGCTAAGGAGAAGAATCCTTATCACAAATCTTTATCTGCAGATCTGGAAATCTATTTATCTGCTAAAAAGTACTACACCTGCTGGCTGAACTTCAGTAGTAAACTATAAACATTCAAGATGAGCTCCGATGCGAAACTGCAGAGGCCTGTGGAGTTGACTCACAGCCCTTGCTCTGCTTCACTTCGGTTTGCAAATGCCGTATTTCTGTTGTACAGAGTCGACTTCTCAGGAGACACAAGGAAGGTGAAAAAGATGACAGGCTCTGATTACATGTTCATCGAGCCAACAGCCACAGTGACTTAAGATGTTACCAACAGAGCAGGTATCTGCCATGCCCTTTTGCTGCAGATCAGCACTGCGCAGTGGAGGATCACACAGTGCACGTGGACTCACACCTCTGACCTCCGCTGCCAAATCCAGCAGCTTTAAGCAAACTCCGCAGCAGTTTAGGCTAATGTTTGTTATATATGTGCTATACCTCTATTCTAATATAAATTCCTCTGAAAACTACTTATCTGCCAGGTTCAGAGTTAAAGATTATGTTTTGCCCCTGAAACAGTTTTAGTATAAAGAATGAGGTGACTTTCTGCATAGGGGCCCTCAAATCTGTTTATGTCCTGATTTGAAAACCCGCTGGTTTTTTATACATTCAAAATTGGCATCCTTCTAGGAGAGATCTGTTACCTTGTTTTGTTCATCCACTTACTTGTATTGCTGTATTGTATTGGAAAGACTCACTGCAGTGTTTAATCCATGCCACTAAACCTAGTTATTCTTCTGGGTACTTACTTACAAATATATTTTTGTTATTTCTTAAAAGACAAGTGTTAACCCCAGCTTCAGAATAACTGGATTAAGTATAACAAGGGCAAGAGGTGCACCAAACTTGATCCTTACTAATGGGCAGGTTAAAAAAATCCAGAATTCTGATCTTGGCACTGAAGTGTCAGCTTGCTTAGTAGATTTAAATGTCTGTATATGTACATTTATAGACTCACTTCAAACTACTCCCAAAGTAAGAGAGCAGAAAGCTGGTCCAGTATTATAAATTTATGGGTGTTAGGAAGCTAACCAAATAGCCTAAAACCCCAGGAGCACTCACTATAAACTGTATTTGCCCATTGGTAAAATGCTTCAGGGAAAGTAATGAGGTGGCCAGGTGGGACTTCTTTTCTGGTGAAGCACCTGACAACAATTTCTTTTCCTGTAGATGTCAAAAACCTTCGCAGATTTGGGATTTTGAAAAACAGACAAGGCTAGTTAAAAAGTCTCTTATACAAGCTTTCCTTCAGTCCCTATGCACCACTCTTTCCATTTCACAGCTCTTAAGAGTGAGCATATGCAGCAAAATGTTTCCATCTGAATAATTCACCAGCTAAAAGTACTCAAGAAGGGGATGACAACACGTGCCAGGATACTAGATCCAAAGTCAGTTTTCACTAGGCCATTTCAAGGTACTCTTTCACTGAGGCCTATTTCCATAGGAAAGTGCCTCTTCCAGTGGAATATAAATCAGTTTAGTGAAAAATGAAGTGTAGTTTTACAAGGGACTTAGTTACTGTTTGCTTAAAATAATTGGTAAGAAGTGTGTGAAATACTTCAGTTCAAGTAATCATCATTTAACACAATTATAAGCAAATGAAAATAGCCTAAGAACAGAATACCTTACTGTCACCCAGCTGATCAACACAACGGATTCCTACTGGGCCGGTGAACACGAATGGGGCTTTTTATTTTTAATCAAGAGAATTTTAAATATAAATAGAAATACAGGCAGAATAGAAAGTACCTACTGTTTAAGGAATCATTTTTCATTTTGACATTTTTAAAGAATACTAATGGTCGGCTTAGGATGGTATCTCCGTAGTCTTTATAATCGCTGTGGCTGGTGGGTATTACATCCCTATTAAAAAACCATAATTGCTACTGTTATCAGCTATTATTTTGGAATAGAACATTTTTCTGTTTTCCGTTTTTTTATGGAGAGCATATTTTATTGCAAGAAAAAAAAACATGCAATTCAGTTTCTGTTGTCCAAATCTTCCCTAAACTAAAGTAATAACAGAAATGGAAAGGCTTAAGAAATCACTTAAGGATACAGTACAATTCTTTCCAAATTGTCATGACAGTTAAATAAAGGGCATTTGATGATGTAGATGTCCAGCTGTATCCCCTAGCATTTGAAAATCTGTTGATTTGTGTTCCCAGCTCTCAGGATCTTATTGAGAAATACTGTATTTAGTGTTTATCTTCTAATGTCTCTATGCCTAGAGTCAGAAGAAAAAGAAACAAATACAACTTCCATGAGAAAGTAAGTTCCTTGTCCTTGTAGTTACAAGAAAAAACCTGAAAGCGTGATCCAGACAATATTAAGAAGGAAATAGATTTTCAGATTTAATGTTTTTGAAGAACATTATTTTTAAGCCAATGCTATGATTTTTTAATTTATGTTGTGGAACAGCTGACACTGTCAATACCAGATTTATTTTTAGCTAATACCTCCATTCTTTGCAAAAAAGAAAGTCAGCTGTGATGTGTAAAGCCTACGAAAACTTTCTCTTTTTCTCCTCCCCGAAAAACAAGACACAAAAATGAGTCAAGTAGCAGTGCCATTGCCATAAAAGATAACAGGGAGAAGAAAATGTTTGAGGGCTGAGACAATTTAATATAATCCTATCTATCTGTTGCATTTTCCTTGCAGCTCATAGTTCACTCTGAAAGCAGCTTGTAACAATTTCTATCAGTCCTGTACAGACTGGGGTTAAAAACAGGCAGAACAAAAACACAGAAAGCATTCCGGCTTATGAAAAGTGCAGGTTATAAAAACATCTTTTCTGTACTTTCACTCTGAAAGACATGACACTGGTAATTTAAGGTCCTGTATCATTTGCTTTGCAGTTCTCAAGCCTTCATACAAAATTTCCATTTGATCAGCAATGATTATGCTGATGGTGCAGATTATAGGAAAGAGGAAGAATAAAGATTCTTGCCCATAAAATAAAGATGTGCCTAATCTATGCCTTTTATTGACAAATCTGTAAGAATATAGCTGAAAAATATACCACATTTCCTGTGCAATACTTTCAGACTCATTTTCAGTAATTTGTCACCACTGCCCTGTAAGACCAATTTTTCAAGGGAAGAAAATTTTTCAGTGCCAAGACTAAACCAGAAAATAATCTAGATTTTTAGAAAAAATCAGCTTCACCTATTGATCTCATCTAAGGTATGATAAGCCTCTCAAGGAGACGCAAATTTTCAAGAATGGCTTTTGAATGGTTGTAAGCTATTGACTCCTTTAAGATAAAGCATGTTTCGTGGTCATGAGGTGCTACGCAACAGGACAACTGAACCCATAAAAATTCCATGAATTACAACTCACTCATTGGCTACTCTGCTGCAAGTCTGTGGTTTTCTGGAAATGCCTATACAATGTGCCCCTTTTGTACAGTTTTAAACCGTTGCACTTGTATGTGCAGATAATTGGTAGCATTTTTAGGTTTATTTAAGGGAAAGCCTTAGCTGCAGGATCCAGGAATGTTTTTCAAGTCCAGGTGCATAGCAGTCACATCCTGACCCTGTACTGGGGTGACCACCATCGCCTCCTGACAAACCCTGGCCAAAAGGCACCATCACATCTCTCTGCCAGTCCCTGACTTTTATGGTGGGCGATCCAGATCTCTCAGCATACCTCTCTCACCACAGTATAGCATAGCTTTAGGAAACCACCTCAATTTTAAAAAGTGACTTACAACTCTTAATTACCCATGGGCCTAGTATCATTCTGTGTACCTGCTGGACTAGTAACGGCAGGATTTAAAACGCACCCGACCGGCTTCCCTTCTTTACCACAATTGCAGTGACTGTTTTTCAGAACACGAGGGTGGCGCTTCAGGACGTGGGATAGACAAGAGAAGGCTGGGAGGGGAGCTAAGAGCACAGGTTGCACATACATTGGTATGACTCAAAAATCTGGCTGACCATGCGATTTGGTTTCGAAATCCCAAAGATGGAATCTGTTCCAGTGAAAGGATTTTTTTCCCCTCTTGAAAGCTTATAATCTTATCGCTTTTAGGGAATTGCCATGGTGTTTGTACCATGCAAAACATACATAAAACCTTTTTATCTAAATGTGTGTACCGCACTCACTGCTATGAGAAAGGTAAGGAGTCTAAAGGACAAACAAAAACACCAGTTGTGGATTGCATATAAAAAAGTTTAGATATATCTTAACAAATTGAGGGAAACAAACCAACCTTCCACCCAGCAGCTCTGTCTCTCCAGCCAGGATCCTAATTCCCAGTATAAGTACTGAAGTGGAATTGGCCTGAATTTCAGAAGGGTGGCTTGTGCAATTCACAGCCACAAATTCTGTAAAGTCAGAAGTCTGTAACAGCTTTGCAGATTAAGCCACTTGCCCTTAAATGCCTAAATGGAGGTTTAGCAACCTACCTTGGTGAAACCAATTTGGAAGGTGTCCTTTATATACCAAGGACAAATGCTACCCCATTTTCAGGGAGGGACAGGCTGGGACAGCAAGGTCCTGAAGCTCCTGCTCACCACGACCTCGAGCGCACGAGGCAGCTTGTATGCGGCCGTGTGCCTTCTCCGTGGCACGGCGTCGCCTGTGCATGGTGAAGGGCTGCGGGAAGCAGATCAGCACGTCTAGGTATTTCAGTAGCTGAGTCAGGCCACCTGGCCCACAAAGCTGCTCTGGTAAGATCTCAGCCACAATCCTGGCCTTGCAATTGGCAAAGAAAATATCTGCGTTCATATCTGTTAGTGGCTATTAAAACTATGCAAAATTAATTTGGGAAGGAGCTTTCTGAGCTTTCGCAAAGATACTAAAGAGCATATTAAAGACACATAGGTTTCCAAGCATACTAATTTCTGCTGTCTTTGGGCCTTTCAGGTTTGTTTCTTCCTTGCCCCATGACTTCCCTGACACCAGAAGTTTCCTACGCATTGTCCAAGTGGAACAGAGACTGTCTCTTAGCTTCGAACTTTGATTTGTGGTAGCAGAGGTAGTGGGGGGATTTTAAGCTCAGAACACTTCTGAGTTTTTCCAGATGTAATAAAAACGGAGAATGTTAACTCCAGTTAACAAAAACATAACAAAGTTACGGTTACAATCATTCAGGTATGAAAGTGCCACTGCTGTTCTTGGAATGTCAAATTGTTCATGCTCAGCTACTTTAACTTAGTATGACAGATAGATTAACTGATAGATTAATTGAGCTATTAAACATGTCGTGGCACAAAGTAGGGTGTAACCAACACTGAAAGAGCCTTTTGCAAGCTGAGAGTTGCTTTGAGCACAAACCAGAGTTAATGCCGTCCAAACTCTGTTGGGTTTTACAGTGAGGAGGATTTCAGATGAATTTACAGTTAAAGCAAATAATAGGATAAGGAGAGGAAATTGAATGCTTTGGTGCCAAATTAATCAGAAGATGCCTGAATATCTGGTTACAACTTCATTAATCGTTTATGAACATGCTTCAGTTACAGCAGCAGTTGGAAGTGTTTTTAGAGATACGTTTGTAGTTTTTATGAGCATGCTGAAATGTTAAAAATAGGTCATAGGTTTTGGGTTCCATTAATCAGACTCTTTTTGTTTTCACATCTGTTTGTAGGTACTTTAATTTTCCTTTTTACTTTAATTAGAACCCATAGCAGTGGAAATTACCAGTCTAGACGAACCAGCAGTTTGATTTAAAAAGGAGAGTCTATATGAGGAGCCTATTCTTCCCTTTCTGTCTATGTGAAGTTTACTGGTACAACTAATTCAAGAATGGTTGGATTATATGTATTTGTTTTCCCAGCTAGCAAATTGGAGAAAACAAGATAGATTGTTTATATATTATGAAAAAATATGGAAGTTATGTTTAATTAGCTTCCCATGGACACAATTAAAGAGGAAAGGTTAATTTATCTGCCAAAGAAAAGTAAGCACTTTCACGTTTACAATAGGAAAAAGTAGGAGATATTATTAAGAGAAGAAAATTAAGGCCACATCATCCCTTCTGCTACAAGATCCGGATGAGACAAAACAACTGGAAAGTCCACCAAAATTGCATCGTGGTCATCAAAAGGAAGAGAATCAGCATGGTGTGTGGCTCCTCTCTGATTGTACTGGCACTGCAGGAGCCAATACCAGTGAACAGCGGGGAACTGTACTGCCTAAGTTAGATGTGGGTGAATTCTGTCTACTTCCGTTGCCCTCAACACCCCACTTTCTGAATGCACATCTACACTGTAAACAGAGTCAAGGAAATGTGCAATTCATAGAAGCGCTATAAATAAACTCTGATGGAAAGTACGTTATGGCTACACGCTGCTGTTGGCTCTGCAGATTCAATCAATGTTGGAGAGAAGGAACTTCATGCTTAATTCAGTCTAATCTCTACTACTGGGATTCCAATGATGTTACTGTGAGATTTAGTGGAAGATCATGACTGCACACAATAACTGTGGGCATAATTAAGCTTGCAGAACCTTTCTTCTGACTGTTGTTAATGTGCAAGAAACCATGAGCTCAGACAGGTGAGCAGATGTCTATGTTTGGTTTGCAGGATAAGCCATTAGAAGAAAAGACAATCATGTCATAGTAAACTGAACACAATTAACAAGCATTTAGGAACAGCAGACATTTTTTCCAGATAAATTTCTGAGAGCAGAAAAGGGCTACAATAGCAAAGCCACATGATTTAGAAATTCTCTAGGGAGCAAAATGTGAGAAAGAGGGTTCTTTTTGCTACTCCTCAGTAAATGATGTGAAAGTGAGCAATTTTCAGATCTCGGTGCAGTGTGGAAATGAGGAAACTGAGCGATGCTGGTTCATACATCACATGAGTTACAATCTCTCGGTATTCTATAGCATATCTTGCTTGATTGGCAGCTTCTGTTTCTGTACTTTTGCCCCACCATGATCTTAATGAACGTGAATGCTTTAAGCGTGACAGTAGGGCTAGTCTCTTCTTGCTTGACTCTGCTCCGTTTGTGGGTCAGGCTTTCACGCAATAGGCTCAAACCTTTTGTAAAGAAATGGGAAAGGAAGCACCAAGACTTTTCTATTTAACATGATGTGATCCCAAACATTTTCTGAGTAAAGTATCTAGAGCTGCGATTCTTGGTGAGAAGTGCAAAACTGCAATATTTTGGGTACATGTGCAGTGAGTGGGTTAAAATCTATGCTCTTTCTGTACATCCTTTCTGTAAAGTGTTTGGAGATAATGAGGGGAAAATGCTTAGTAGAAGCTAATATTTTCTGTCTGTCAATAACAGTAGAACCATAAAATGAACCGAGTGAAGGAACCTTGTGCCCAGAACTGAAGGCTTCTTCCAGCAATGTCAGTATTTTGAATACAAGATTTATCTTTCCTTTACTCCTTTGGGGTCTCTTGTGTCCTGTAATTAGTTCTCAAATTATTGGTACTTTTGTTTAACTCACTTATTGGCTCCATTTATCCTACTGACCTCCAAAACTGCCTTTTAAATAAACAATATCCTTCCAGGAGCAAAAGACTTTACCTATCCATCGAGCTGCTTCTTCCCCAGAACTAACTGCCATCCTAAGTGTATTTGTTTCATTTCAGATAATAGCTCTGCTGATTGTTAGCAGAGAGAACTAACTATTCAGAACAGAAAGACTAAAACAAGCTGATTTTAAAAAGATATAGCTCATCCCAAAAGAGTCCTTCCCTTAGATTTGCAGTTAGAGTACTTATGGAGTCAAGAGTTGCTCGATTCCAGAGGGAGATCCAGTATCTAAACTTGCTGCCTATAAAGGGTAGGACAAAGGTCTTACTGTCTTTCACGGTTTGGCATTGGACCTTCAGGACTGAATGTCTGGGCAAGCTTCCATGGAAGGCGCTTGAAGTGGGATTCAGGTATTGACTAAGAAAAAGTGTAGGGGTCTGTATGTGAGCTAGGTATGTCAGTGGCGATCGACTTGGTAGTGTCAGCACAGTCTAGAGACTGATTCAGCTGACCACATGGAGGTGCCTACTAGGCTCTCTGGACTATATTGACTGGGGCTCAACTCAGTTGCCCGAAAGAAAGCATCCAGTGCTGTTTGAGTTACCCAGAGCATCCCAGTTAGCGTCTTACTGCCCCTGCAGAAGGATTAGATGCGCTGTGCCCCTCTGCCAGCCCCACACAGGTGCCACACATCCTACAAATCCTACCTTTAAACCACTGCATTGAGCCCAAGATCTCTATTGATAATGGTGACAGGAGCAGTGCACCATCACTCCCTTTGAAGTCAATGGCAACTTTAGTGTAGATCACCCTTAATTAACCCTCAATTCTTCATATCACTGTTGAGATCAAAAAAGAACTAATATTATCAGTGCTTATTGCTAACAACAAGAGCATGCATGAAAGAACCATTAAAACGTAGGGGAGCTATTTGAGTTACTGGGGAGCTGGTCTCGCTCATCCCTCAGCCACAGGAATGCCAGGGTCAGCGACGCTAATGCCACACCTGACAGGCGCTTGTTGAGCCTGTCGAGCCGCAATCTGCTACCTAAAATCTCCTAGACAATCTATTGCAATGTGTCTTTATTATCCTGTTAGAAAATTTTCCCGGTGTCTAACCCTGTGCAGTACAAAAGCCTTTTCTGTATTTAAAGACTGTTCTTCTTTCCACCCTTTGTTTGTCTATTCTTTAGCTAAATACTCTCCTTCTTTCACTCTTTCTTTAGGGGCCATCTTTTCTAGAATCTTTTCTCGCTATCCATTTTGATCATATTGTATCACATTAATTTTAATGTCAAATTTAAATAATTCAGCATAACATTCCAGCTGAGGCCTTTCCAGAGTTGTGAAAGGCATTGAGGCTTCACGTATCTTCCAGGATACCCTTCTGTTTGTAAAGCTTAACATTAGACTGTTTTCACCACAGCAAGACAATGTTGACTCACGTTCAGCTTATGATCCACTGTAGCCCTTGGAAACTTTTTAGAGGAACTGCTATCGAACCAGCTTTTTCCTCATCCCGTATTTGCGCAGTTGAGCATTTCTGTCCTCAGTTTTGTACCTTTGTACTTGTACCTAGCAAATTTCACCAATTTTTATTTAGACCATTACTCCACTCTTCCAAATTGTTTCAAATTGCTAATCTGCCTTCAGCCTGCTTGGAGGCTCCTCCTGGCATTTTGTTCTGTGTTCTGCCATTGGGTTACTAATGAAAGCATATGATGGATTTATATTCAGGACAGGTCACTGGAGTATTCCAATCAATATATCCACTCATTTGGTCAGTTAAACGTTTATAATTATAGTCTCATACATGATCTAATTATTTTTGCACTGTTTAGACATATTTCATTTAGTCCATATTTCTCTTTTTTGCTTATGAAAACATCATGTAAAACAGTTGAAAGCTTACTAAAATCTAGATACATAACTTCTATTTCTTTTCCATTACTCACAAGGCCCAGAAGAGATGTGGGTTAATTTGATAGTTTATTCTTGGCAAATGCGTTCTGGCTGTTACTCATTTTCACGCTTACAAATTCTTTATTTCTTCTAGAATTTTTCCAGAAATTGAAGTTAAAACAACCATCATATAATTCACTAGCCATTCTTTTTTTTTTTTTCTGTCAGTAAGAAACCTGGATAAATCAGGAGCTACCCTGCTGAAAGAATAGAAATGTTCTATTATAAACCTGTGTAAGGTTCAGGAGAGCCAAGGCTATTTGCTGGTTGTGCAGCCCTGTCATAATTGCAGATACTGAAAAAATTCAGATAAAAAGTAATTTACTCATAAAAAAGTAATCTGGAATATTTGCAAGAAGCAGAAGTATAAAAGAGTTTGCTGTTTAATTTGTTGGGAGCAATAAGAGCTCCCAATAATGTAAGCTCAGCTGGCTCTCCTTCTTCTAGGGCTTTGAAAGTTCCTGGAGTGTTTGTGATAGGATCGATGTAAGCACAAAGTCCTGGAAGAGCCAAACACAATTAGAGTTTCTTTGCTAAGCATGTTGCATCACATAATCCTCCAGTTAAAAACCCACATAATTTTGTTCACAGGGATTTTAAAATGTACCAACAATACAGCAACTGCTAGAATTACTCTATGAATTACTATATGAAGTGAGTTGGGTCTGTACAAAAATAGCAGCTGCAACGCACGATGGTTCTTGAGACAGATACGTTCCAAGTCTGTGTGAAGTATGAGAGGTTGGGGTTTTTTTTCTGTAACTTGGTTAGATACACTGTCTTTTACAGTTTCCATCAACTTGAGAAAAATGGCTCAAATTTCATTACCAAGCGGGTGAGCCCTTGGGAGAAATGTGCAGACCTTTGCACAGCACGTTCTCATTCTGACTGAGGCCATCGGAGTTACTGGTGTAGTAGGGAGCCAAAGCCCTGGCCCCGTTCAAGGGGCTTTACAATACTCTGCTTGGCCAGCACAGCCTTGCAGTTGTCCTCATTCTCTAGCAGAAGGTTTCTTTCTCATAATAAAATAATTCAGTTGTGCAGGTTTATTCCTGACCTTTTATATAGGCCACTTAATATCTGGGGGTGGTGGTTTGATACTGACATAAATACTTCCTTCTGATTGTGGCAGATGTGGCTGCAGTGAGAGTGATTTGGAGGGGAAGGAGAGCTGTGCAAGAGCAGAAAGCTTGCACTGCTGTGCAGGGTGGCTGAAAGCGCAGCTTGTCGTCACTGTGCTCTCCCCCTGCCCTCTGGGGCCGTGAGCAGCTGAATGCAGCGGACCAGAAATGAATGCTTTCACACTGGGGTCCAATCCTGCAGTCAGAAAGCCCATGCTTCAAGGATTGGGGATCCTCATAGTAACTTTTAATATAACCTGAACCTTGCTGGGCAGGCCCTTTAACACAGCCTGGAGTCTGGGCCCATGCTAGTAAATACATATAATGCTGCAAATTCCAGCTTGGAAAGATCTGTGAGAGAGATGTATCTGTAGTAATTTTTCATAAGGGAAAACTAAGGGAATCATGTTTTCCAGCTCTGGCACTTCTTGTGTGGGTAGGTCTGCAGCAGCTTGTGCCAACGTACCAACCTTGGAGAGTTTTCACTGCTTGACAACATGTTGAATCTTTTTGCAGATGCATGCAAGAGAGGACAGTTTCTTTGTATATTCAGGAAGATTTTAGTTATACTGAATATTAAAAAACATGGACTTACATGCTTATCATTCTATGCCCAGCTTTATAAAAAATCACAGAAGAAAAAATGTTTGGAAATGGAGAAAAATGTTGTCACTTTTTTCAGGCCACAGGAATTTGTCACCATGGAGACCTCCCGCTTTCTTTGAGAATGACTGAGATCTTATGGATGGAACATATGTGATAAAAGCAAAACACTATCACCAAGAATTTGTATTAAGCATTTTAAAAAGAGACGTCTGAGCACCAACCAAGGTCCGCAGACTGTTCATGCAAGAGATATGCTTCCACTTTTTTCCTGAAGAGCTTTTTCTTTCTTATGGGAAGTAACTAAAGGTTTTATTTCTAAAGCTGGCTAGATTTTAAGGAAATTGTGATACATACGGCTGAAGGCAGAAGGACTTCACTATTATGTTGTGTTTTTATACAATGAAGTACTCTTTCTAAGACGTAAAGTAGCTAGGTTTTAAGGGCATAATGAAGTAAAACTGCTTGAAAAGCTTGTTCCTGATTTTAGTATCAATTACTTAATTGATTTTGTCTAAAAACAACCAAGTACAGTGTGAGATTGAGCCAAAAGCATGAACTTTTTGTCAGCAAATCCCTGGGCTGCCTGTATAGCAGCTTTAACTGTGAAGCAAGGGTGAAGTTGGGGTGTGCCAAGTTCAGATCCATTTTGGGGACTGCATTTCTGGAGTAGTGCTGTTACAGCTGGGGTAACACTGGGACTACGGGAGCACCTATGGGGGGGAAAAAAAAACCCCGTGCTTCGTATGGCATATCAGACTATATCATCCCACTTCAGTCACTGCTCAGCCTTCATGAGAGTGTTTGTGAGTGAACATGGAAGGTATTGCAATAACAACCCAGGAGGCCAAACCAAATCAGTCCAAAACAGACTTCCTCACGAGCTTGTCTTTCTGATATGCCTCACATCTGACTTTCTGGTCTGTGCCTGACTTACAGTTGAGCCCTCAAGTTCATTATTTCTCTGACCACTTTTGCTGCAATGCCAAGCTAGGGCTCAGCTCTGTCAATGTCAGTAGAACTGCAGGGGAGTGAGGAGCTTCTGGAGGTGAATGTAGGTAGAGTGCTGCACGATTAAGGGCAGAAAAGAGCCTGCTGTACCTTCCAGCTCAGAACTGTGGCTCTTAAAAGAAGAACAGAGGTGCTAGTGGGATACTCAGCAAGTGAAAACAAACACATATTGTTCTATAAACAGACCCCTGATGGGGAAGGAACATGTGGATTTGTGTATGGGTGGGGAGGGAGAGAAAAAAGGGGTCGGGTCCCACATTATTGCATTGATTAGAATAGCAATTTGGTTCAAAGACATGTAAATCTGATTTAGACAGAATGAATCAAAACTACTGCAGCCATATGACGACAGGAGGTATAGGAAGAGTACCTTCTCACCCTTGCAAATGCGCACACTTCATGCCTAGTGGGTTCTGTCTGTCAGCCGTTCTAGTTGTACACCAGATAAGGCATCCTTTGTCCTCCCACAACACATATGAAGATAGGATGAAGCATAAAATCAGAATAAATATCCTGACATGTGCTCTGGCTAATCTAACAGAAGGGAAACTGTGCATTTACTCTTAATCAGCATCAGCTTTGTCCTGCTGGGTTCCATGGTATTAATGAACGTGGAGTGACACCTAGTGAGCACGGCAGCAAGAGGAGTGGGCACCTGAGTCTGCTGTTGTCCCAAGCCCAGGAGAAGCTGCCTGCGTTCCTGGCTCTGATGCCAGCAGGGTCCAAGCCGGGGAACTAGGCAGCCTTGAGGAGAACAGGAGAGCAATGGACACCCGTTCAAGTGAGATAGGCTTTTCTGCCGTCCTTTTACACCACGAATATCCAGGGGGCAATTGAGACACTGAAAGGAGGCTCTACTTGTGTTTTTTTCCTCTGTCCTCAGTTATCCTGATAATAAATAACACAAAGGAGAGGTACAATATATTTCCTTTATCAGTGGACAACATAATTATTTAGAGAAACTAGATGACTTCAGCTTTACCACAGTGAAAATGCTTTATGGAGGACTATTCAGGAAACTCAAGCTGAAAACTTAACAAAATTTATATTTAGCATACGTGGATCTCAGAAAAATATTAATTTAAAAATTACTGCACTTAAGTGCTGTGCTATGAAACTCTTCAAACTAAAGCAATGGTTTCTCTAGCTTCAAGAGTAGCTGGTAATCCATTTCTACAGGGCATGGTGAGTGGTACCGCTTGCATCTCTTCATGATTCCAAGATTTTGTTGTTCTGCTCGCTGGACTGAAATATTTACATACAAAATTTATGAACACAGTAGTTCCATTTGACATATAGTGAAAAAGTTTAAGAGAGGATATCATCTACATTTCTTTTATTGAAATTGAACCTTCTTGCAGTTTGTATACATTTGCATTGATGATAGCATTTGGTCTGTAGCGACCAGTGCTCTGCATTTTTCAGGCAGCAGAAATATGCCGTTTACAATGCTGTCTTCTTTGGGAGCACTTTGAAAAGCTTTGTAGGGGTCGGGCCTCTGTTGTCCTCATGTCTTCATTGTGCCTCCTCTATAAGGAGCACTAATGACACAGTGATTATCTTGTGTGAAGGTAGCTCCACTAATAAATGAATGAGTGCAAAATTCTTTCAGACTTCTCCAGGTTTGGAAGCATGAATCCCAATTGTCTAATCCAAAATGGAACAAAGAATTACCGGGGCTGGAGGTGTCATTTCTGCATGGTTGTCTAGATCTCAGATTCTCGGACAGATCAGTCCATTCTGGACTACCCATATCTTGTCATTTCCATTCCTGTCACAGATTTTATCATTTCTCTTTCTCCTGAAATACACACATGGCACAGCATCATCCATTATCGTAGTGTTATCTAATGCCTGGTACTTCAGATGCTTCCTAATCTTTACAGTAATGAAATTCAATACGTAACAAACTCTGCTACAGGGCCAGCAAGCACATGCTGAATATTTGGAAGGAACTGGCAACATTCCACTTAAACTTCTAGCCATTCTTAATACAGTCAATCTGATATGTAAATTTTTTTTTTCTTTTACAGCTTCACTCTGACCAAGCTGGTTGTCAGGCTTGTGAAGGCAGTCCCTGGCACTTACCATTTGGATCTGGAAAGAACAGTGGTACTTTATATGCTGCTGCAGCTCAAAGCTATCTTTCAGTAATACCTACTGTCTTATCCTAATTAGTGAAGTAGAAAAAAAAGATGTGCAGAAATGCAATCAAAAGCCCTGACTACTACACTACAGAGAAAGCCTTTATCCCAAAAAAGGGGTGAAATCTAGAGTGGCTCATAGGATCATATGACTGGAAAGGACTTCATGGGTTGCCATGGCCGGGTCTGAAATAACTTAAACTACTTTTAAGGCTTTCTATGCTGTCTCCCATAACATTCTGAGAGGTAAGCTCAGGAAGTGCAGGCTAGATGAGTGGACACTAAGGTGGATTGAGAACTGGCTGAATGGCAGAGCTCAGAGGGTTGTGGTCAGCAGTGCAGAGTCTAATTGGAGGCCTGTAGCTAGTGGTGTCCCCCAGGGGTCAGGAAAGGTGATGGAACAGCTCCTCCTGGAGGTCATCACTAAGCATCTGGAGGACAAGAAGATGATCAGGAGTAGTCAGCATGGATTCACCAAAGGGAAATCATGCTTGACCAATCTGATAGCCTTCTCTGACGGAATGACTGGCTAGGGAGATGAGGGGAGAGCAGTGGATGTTGTCTACCTGGACTCCAGCAAGGCTTTTGACACTGTCTCCCATCACATCCCCATAGGTACCAAACTCAGGAAGCGTGGGATGGATGAGTGGACAGAGAAGTGGATTGAGAACTGGCTGGATGGCAGAGCTCAGAGGGTTGTGGTCAGTGGTGCAGAGTCTAGTTGGAGGCCTGTAGCTAGTGGTGTCCCCCAGGGGTCAGTCCTGGGTCCAGTCTTGTTCCATGTATTCATCGTTGACCTGGAGGAAGGGACAGAGTGCACCCTCAGCAAGTTTGCTGATGATACTAAACTGGGAGGAGAGGCTAACACACCAGAAGCCTGTGCTGCCATTCAGAGGGACCTGGACAGGCTGGAGAGGTGGGCGGAGAGGAACCTCCTGAAGTTCAACAAAGGCAAGTGCAAGGTCCTGCACCTAGGCAGGAATAATCCCATGCACCAGTACAGGCTGGGGGTTGACCTGCTGGAAAGTAGCTCTGCAGAGAAGGACCTGGGAGTGCTGGTGGACAAGTTAAACATGAGCCAGCAGTGTGCCCTTGTGGCCAAGAAGGCCAATGGTCTCCTGGGGTGCATGAGGCAGAGTGTTGCCAGCAGGTGGAGGGAGGTGATCCTGCCCCTCTGCTCAGCCCTGGGGAGGCCTCACCTGGGGTCCTGTGTCCAGTTCTGGGCTCCCCAGTGCAAGAGAGACATGGCCCTACTGGAGAGAGTCCAGCGGAGGGCTACCAAGATGATTAGAGGGCTGGAGCACCTCTCCTATGAAGAAAGACTGCAAGGGCTGGGTCTGTTCAGCCTGGAGAAGAGAAGATTGAGAGGCGATCTCATAAATGTGTACAAGTATCTGAAGGGGGAGTGTCAAGAGGATGAGGCCAGCCTCTTCTCCGTGGTGCCCAGTGACAGGACAAGAGGCAATGGGCAGAAACTGAACCACAGGAAGTTCCACCTGAACCTGAGAAAAAACTTCTTGACTGTGAGGGTGACAGAGCACTGGAACAGGTTGCCCAGAGAGGTAGTGGAGTCTCCATTCTTGGAGATATTCAAAAGCTGTCTGAACACAATCCTGGGTAATGTGCTGTAGGTGACCTTACTTGAGCAGGGGGTTTGGGCTAGATAATCTCCAGAGGTCCCTTCTGACTTCAACTGTTCTCAGATTCTGTGATTCTGTGATTCTGTTTGTAGAATATTAAGAGCTAGAAGCTGTCTTCTGATTTCCAGCTAGGTCTCATCCATAGCCAGTATCTCCAGACAGAGTTAAGAGCCTTTTACTGTGTTTTTCTCATTTTCCCATTCTATTTCTAATTCAGCTTGTTGTTTGACAGTTCTTACTTTTTCCCAGCACTTCTTAAGCAGTAAGAAAAAGCATGCTTTGTTGATTATGTCTTTCTTCCATTCTTGGTAGGCTGTCTTCTTGTTCCCAATATTATTTTAAATGATAATTATTCATCCATTTGATCGTGGAGATCTTCCTCTTTGCTTAGAATACAAACTTAGCATAGTTAATGTATGTAGTTTTTATATCTCTACAGTAAAGATGTTCTAAGCCTTTTTCACAATCAGGCCCTTTAGTTCTTCAAAGCATTAAGTAACTCTCCTTATTTTATCAAAATTTTCCTTTTGGAACCGATGAGATTGTTACTCATACACCTTCTTGTGTTCATATATCAAAAAAATTCAAATTAAGCAGTTCAAGGTAGTTTTCTCTGATCAGCTATTTTAAAACATCCCCACTACTTTCCAAAATCGCTGACCATCTGGTAAAATAAACTGTTGGCTAATACGTCTGGAAACATATATGACCTAGCATTGTTAGCATTTGTGCTCCAGAATAATCCCAAGAAGTTAGGGTTGTAGGAGACAGTGATTTCAGCTGTCCTGTTGTGGTTTGGAGGAGAATAACTCTGCTTTGTGCCACCAGAAATTAATTTGCTGTAATACCTTATTCCTTTATTAACCCTGGTGTAATTGTATGTGTGAATATTCAAGCTCCTTCTCAAAAACCCTCCTTCTCAAAAACTCTGTGACTGGGTGATACTGGGCTGTATCGCTTTGCTCAGCATCTAGCAGAAGGTGCTGGGATTTCAGAAGTTGTATACATAAAACAACTTTGTCGTCATGCCATTGTTCTTTCAATTGAGACCAAAGGCACTGCAGTGACATCTACTGACTTGTTTGCATGCATCCTCATGTCAAGTCAGTCAGAAATGACCCTGCAAGAGCCTCTTTTGAGGCTGCAATGTGTCCCCTTCAAGGCCTGCAGACACATTGGCTCTGCCAGGTCTTTGCAGTCTACGGCTCATCAGTTTTGTATTGTGCACAGTGTTGCTTGCAGGTGTTACCAGGATTGCCACTGTCCCCACACCATGGCTGTCACTGCTTGTGTGTCTGCCTGACCATGACAGTCCCTCGGGTACCTCCATGCTTTCTGCACAGATGAGTTTGGTGCCTTTGTTTTCTAAACAGATAGTCTTCACTGGCTCTCGAAGTAACCATGAGCCCCTTCAGTGAATAATCGTGCTGCCATTCCCTGCCTTTTCTGGTAAGTGATAACTCCCTCCTCGGAAACATGCTAATGGTGTCTGGGTGTCTTTTCTAGCTGCCTTTAATAAGGGGTGTGTTTCTCCTACTGGCTTTTCCCTGCCCTGCTTTCCTGCTTGGAGGATAGTGGGGTGACCAGCCTATTCCTTATTCTGTAGCCATGCCATTTCCCACCTCAGGCTGAGGCTCACCAGTATAAGGGCTCAATTTCCTGATTGACTTTGGCTGCTGAATCTAATGTTAGGGTTAAGACAAGGTTGCTGAGCACCAGGAGAGGAGGTCCCCTCACAGGTGTGATGACAGCACAACTTAAATGCTGTTATTGTCGATATAGTCACCTGTGTACCAGGTGTAGAACCTGTATGTATATTTGCTCCCTTGAAGGGTTCCTGGTGGTTCATAGGTGGCAGGTGGGGTCGTAGTTAACTAGAAAGGAATTCACATGCCCTGTTAAGTTTAAATGATTTAACAACAACTAAACAACGTAACAACAATGTGAATTCTATTATATCTTATTATCCTATATAACAATGCTACAATTTCTTATCCTATTATATACAATACACTATGTTATACCATAAGAAAAGGAGACAATATTCCACCATAACAAAGTAGTCACAGAAATACATGGCAAATTATCATAGTACCCTGATGTTACAATGCATATGCAACCAATTCCAGTAAACCTTATTACCCCCCCACCTGGAAGGGAGGCTACCCACGTGGTTTGAAAGGGAGGAGGGAAACGTGAGGAGCGAGTCACCACCTACCATCACAGGGTGGAGGTCAGCGCCTCGAGGCTGGCTACGTCACACCCCCGCCCCCCCAGGGATGGAAGAAGACCCGCCAGACCCAGCTGCCACATGGCGTGCCTGTCAAGATAGGTCAAGCTAGCAAAGCTTGTGGCTGGCGTGGGTGAAACGTAACCGCTGGAGGGCCACCAACTGGTAAACCCTCAAAGGTGAGTAAAGGCTTGTCAATAGGGAGAAATGGCCATGGCTGAATCTTACCACCGGTTTTCTGGTGACTTCTCTGGAGCGTGCGCTGGAAAGAGTGTCCCGCTCCCCAGGGCTTGAGGATGGCGCTGACGGTCTTGCTTCTGCACTGCCGATGGTGGCTGTCCTGCAGCTTGTCTCAGCAGCACAGTGGTGCTCTTCAAATGGCTTAGTAGCAGCACCGCTTCACAAGCATGGAGAAGTGCCGCGTGTGATTCTTCTCAGCCAGTCCGTGATTTCAACTCCTCCATTCCCTCCATGAAAAGCACTACCCAACTACTTACAGCATTGCCTTACACGCAGTCCCTGCTAGATGACGCAGGTGTTTTCTGAACAACCACTGGCCACGCTCACGGGCTTCGCCTCTAGCTGTCTTCCTGTCGGGTCACTTCGATCCCAAGCGCTCCATAGAGGATAATGGGTCTCAGAGACTCCAACTGGAGCACTTGGGAGGAAAACTTTCTGGAATCCCATTGTTCGTGCCACTGGGGTCCACGTAGTACTGTCCCACCAATCATTTTTAAACCAGAGTTGGAGGTTGAGAACTCCTGCCTTTACCCCCTCACAATTAGATTTCAAACCAACATCATAACAGTTACAGCTAAGTCACAACATATATGTTCACTAAACACAGTACTGACCAACTGGGTCACCACACAGGTACACGTATTTCATTCATATCTGAAGAATTTCATTTTTGTAGAGTTCCTTGGGGTTTATAGGGTTCCCTGGGGTTCCTTCTGCTGACTAACTTCTATTAAAATTCTCAATGCCGCCAATGCTCATTTGCAAGCTAGAGCGTATGAACCACAGGAGCTACAGCAGGAACGTGGTGTGTGAGCAGGGATAAATGGGGAGTGCTGGGAGGCTGGGAACTGGGCTGGGTCAGCAGCAGCAAGGTCTACAAGTCGGCAGGCTACAGCAGAAACTAGCTACTCAGGTGAAGGCAGAAGGGGTGAGAAAAGCAGATCAGCCATAGAGAAAGGGTGATTTCTGTGGACTAAGGCTGCTGGATCACAGCTCGCACTATAACCTCCTGATTCACAATCTGTCAGTGCTCCAAGCAAGAGGAGTATCTGCGGGATGTAGAGAGCCTTAGAAGTGGGAAATGCAGGCACAGACACTTCAAGGATTGTCGGCATCTCCTCAAACGATACCCGCGATGTACCAAGGGAGCACCCAGCACCCACTGCTCAGTTGCAGCCAACTTGCTTGAAAGGCTGAGACTAGCTACGACAGGTAAATGGGCCTGAGGTAAGGGAAGACAACAAGCAAAAGCCCCCAGTCTTCAAGTTGTTGGCTGGAGGAGTGCCAGGGAGGACAGGGCACTGACAGGATGCTTGGCTGTTTGTTGGATCCTGAGCTGGTAGGTGGCTCTGGGGTAACAGAAAAGTTTAAGGCAGTAAGTTTCTGCCCTTCAGCTGCTGAGGAGCCTGAGCAGTGTGTTGGCATGGCTTTTTCCCAGCAGAGCAGCTGTGAGTAAGCAAAGCCCTGGCTTGGGAGATGCCTGTGTGGCTTCCTTCCTCTTCCAGATTGCATCCCTGTGGCCAGCATCTGCTCAACCCAGTGATGAGCAGGCTGCCCTGATGGTAGTTTCACTTATGGCTGGGGCTCGTGTATGGCCTGTCTCTTGAGGAACCTGTGGAAGTGACATATCATGGGCAGGACCAACCAGTCTTTATGAGCACTGCTTTTAGGTCAAGTTGCAGGCTTGGTTTCCAGTACCATGGCTTTCCATTCCTTAGGTAGCCAGCAGTGACAGCGATGCCTGCATAAGTCATCCTTTCTGGACATTAACAAGACTCTCCAGACATTGTGGCCCAGGAGCCAGGCTGTGAGTTTACTGTGAGGGGTACCAGCAAAATGAAAACAGTCCTGGTGAAGAGGACCCCAAGGAGGGGTGGGTATCAAGCCAACAAATAAGGGTGTCTGGAGAGTCTTGTACCATCCTGAGAAGGGACTGGCAGGGGCCTCCTACAAGCAGATCTGAGGGAACAGCTGTGGCTAACCAAAGTGCATAGACAGCATGTTTGCTCTCACATAGGATAGGTCTAGCCACAGGTAGCATAGCTCAGTAATTACTGAGCAGTGATTGTGTGCTTGGTGATGAGCAAGTCATGAAATACTGACAGTCTTCTCCACAAATTGCTTACAGCCAGGATTACAGAATCTGAAAGATGTGCTGATAACCAGACCAAATACTCAGGTAGCTGTCAAATAAAAAGTACAAGGTGCACTAAGAGAAAACAGTGGACTAGTTCATCAGTGTAGAGAGAGTCTCTTAGTGACTTATTTTCATACCATGCACAGACTGCATTTTATAAATGCAACAGAATTAAACCAGTGTTTGAAGCTACCCTCATGAGACTTTATTTGAGTATAATACATTTCAGTTATTGTATATTCAAAGTTACCATGCTAATATACAATCTGCAGAGACTTAAAACATGTTTTGATAGAAATATGAGCTAAATTAATCTAATCATTTTATTTAAAAAAAGGAGAAATAATCTACTTGGCTGCAAGTGCCTCAAGGAACGTTGAGCAGAAAAGACACAGAATAACCGGCGAATGATTTTGAAAGCAGCTCTTACAGACCAATTGCTCAGAGCCATTGCCAGAAAATAAGGGGAGCCTTCTTTTATTAAATAGGATTGCTGTGACCTTCTCTGGTTAACCTACAGAAGGAAAAATGAGCTATGCACGGTATATGATTTGTTATTATTACAGCTGGGCTGTTTTTCAGTGAACCTGTAGAAGCAGGAATGTTTATTTTGATTTATTTTTGGTTTGTTTGCTCAAAAGAGCAAAAGCAAATGATGCTTGTCTTCTAGGACTGCATGTGTGCACCCTTTTCTCTGAGAGCTATAGCTACAACCCCTACTCTCACCTCCTTTCTCTCCGCAAACCTCACAGCCTTGCCTGTCCCTGTCTCTCTTCTTCTGTGTTTAAAGAGGCTCTGCCAGAGGTATTCAGGAGTTAAGTACTTGCTGTCCTCCTCTGAGTACAGAGATTGCAACTGTACTGACCCTTGAGTGAGGGCTGATAGGGTAAGCTTTCTCTTATCCCCTTCTGAAGCAAGAGGCAATCATGTTCTCCTGAGGATCACATAACCCAGATGAAGGACTGCAATTTGATTTATTTATGTGCAGCAGAGTCAGAAGAGCCGCACTGTGCCTGGGATGCAAAAAGACACAGCTCCAGACAGATCCCACTGCAAGACTATCGCAGGGACGAAATACAGATCAGCAGCGAAACAGGAGGGACAAGGTCACTGCAGTCGTGCGTGTTTGTGTATTCTTATCAGCCGCAGAGGTGTTCTACAGAGGTACGGTAGTGTTCAGCATAATCAAAGAGTGTAAGAAAATCCACACAGGATCAAGACCTAGCTAGCTAATTGTGGATTAAGTCATTGTCTATATGCCTTCCAAGGTGTCTGCATATACTTAATTAAGATGCCTAATATATTTTGTGCAGCCCAAATGCTGATGGAGGAGAAAGGTTATTAGCTTGCTGTCTGGGGTGTTGGCAATTCTGTTTTTTTCCATGGAGTGGAATTCAGCAAGCTTTTAATCTCTGAGGAATAGAGTCACTAGCAAGACTTAGTCCCGTGGTTACTTTAAGGACCGATCAAACGATTAAAAATATTTTAAACAGCATAAGATTCCACTGTCTCATTCCTCCTAAGCTCTCACTTCAGCAAAAAATATGCATTTGACTTGTATTGAAAACAAGGATATTTAAAGAATCTCAGAAACATTGAATATTTGAGGATGGAAGGGATCTCTGGAGACTGTCTAGTCCAACTACCCTGCTCAAAGCAGGGTCAGCTACAGCAAATTGCTCAGGACTGTGTCCAGTTGGGTTTTGACCGTCTCCAAGTAGGGGGAGTCCACAACCTCTCTGGGCAACCTGTTCCAGTGTTCGATCAGTCTTATAGCAAAAAATGTTTTTCTTAATGTTTAAATGGAATTTCCTGTGTTTCAGTTTGTGCTCATTGGCTCTCATACTGTCATTGGGCATCACTGCGAAGAATCTGGCTCTGTCTTCTTTATACCCTCCCATCAGGTATTTATACACCTGGATAAGATTCCCCCTGAACCTTCTCCGGGCTAAACAGTCCCAGCTCTCTCAGCCCTTCCTCATGTGACAGATGCTGCAGTCTCTTAATCATCTTCATGGCCCTTTGCTGCACTTGCTCCAGTATGTCCATGACTCACATGTACTGGCAAGTCCAGCGCTGGACACAGCACCCCAGGTATAGTCTTACCAGTGCTGAATAGAGAGGAAGGATCACCTGCCTCAACCTGCTGGCAACAGTCTTCCTAATGCAGCCTAGCATACCACTGGACGCCTTTGCTGCCAGGGCACATTGCTGGCTCATGATCAGCTTGTCCACCAGGACCACCTTTCTTCAAAGCTGTTTTCCAGGCAGGCAGTCCTCAGCATGGGGTTATTCCTTCCCAAGCAGAGGACTTTGCACTTCCCTCTGTTGAACTTCATGAGGTCCCTCTCTGCCTATTTCTCCCATTTCTGTCAACGTCCCTCTGAAGGCAGCACAACCATCTTGTGTATCAGTCACTCTTTTCAGCTTTGTATCATCAGCACATTTGCTGAGGGTGCATTCTGTCCCATCATCCATGTCATTAATGAAGATATTAAACAGTATTGGCCCCAGTATCAACCCCTGGGGTGCACAATTAGTTACTGACCTGTACCCGGACTTTGTGCCCCTGATCGCAACCCCCTGAGTCCAGCAAGTCAGCCACTTTTCAATCCATCCCTGTCTACTTGTCCAGCACTTACTTCATCAGTTTGTCGTAGAGGCCGTTGTGAGAGGCAGTGTCAAAAGGCTTGCTAAAGTGGAGAGAAATGATATCTGCTGCTCTCCGCTCATCCAAGCATCTCATTGTAAAAGGCTATTGGGCTGGTCAAGCACGATTTCCCTTTCATAAATCCATGCTGACTTCTCCTGATCATATTCCTTTCCTTCATGTATCTGGAAATAGTATCCAAGATCATCTGCTCCAACAAGATCATCTGCTCCATCACCTTCTCAGGCATTGAAGGGAGGCTGACTGGCCTGTAGTTCCCTGGATCTCCCTTCTTGCCCTTCTTGAAGACAGGGGTAGCATTTACTTTCTTCCAGTCCTCTCACCTACAGAGTCCCTTGCTGCGGCCTCTCAGCCACACGGGATGACAGAGGTGAGGTGACCCTGCTTGAGCAGGAGTATTGGACCAGATGATCTCCAGAGGTTCCTTCCAACTCCAGCTCTTCTGTGTTTCTGTGATTCCTGAACAACCTAGGAGTTGATCACCTGTCTTGCCAATCCACTGTTGGGCAATAGGCCAATACTCTTAAAGCCCAGGCAGTCTGCATGTAACAGGGTCGATTAATAGCGATTGGCAAGGCACCAGAAAAGCATTGGCTCTCACCATCTGCTACATGTTTGGGCAGGGTCGGGGAAGCTATGTAATTTCCTTTTCCAACACAGTGTGGTAGGCCAAGGAAATTTTTTGGCAAGCCACGTCTAGCCCCGGGGCTATATGTTGCACACACAGCAAAATATGTATGAAAAAGATCGGGTCTGTACTGGATGTCTGCCGAAAAAAGAATTTTATACTATTGATGTGCAAGATGAACTTAACTGTACAGTGATAAAGAGCAGATATAAAATGTAAGTGCTAGCTGAGGAAGAAAACTGTTTCATGTAAGGAGATCGAGTTTCAAGTGGTTTCTAGGAAGCAAAAGTCCGTGGCTGTCCGTGAATGGCCAGATGTCTTTAGAGGACAAGTGGCAAAGAGCCAGGATAAGTGAGAAATGCCTGCAGTGTTTTACTGAAAGGGCCACCTATGTGCTCTTTATGCCAAATACTGCTGGCAAATGGGATGAATGCAGTGTGTAAATAAAGGAGTTACATAAAAAAGACAGAGTTAATTTATGAAAAAGCAGTGATGAGGATCAGTCGTTCCTGAAGACTCTGCATGTCATCTCTCATACTGCCAGTGGGGCAGCAGCATTTGGTCTGTCTGGTAGGATTCAGCTGTGCTTTCATGGGGAATTTATGGTCTTGTTGTCCCAAAGAACACAATGAAGAGTGCCGCAGAGCTAGTTCAGATGGAGACACTTTGTGTTTCATGGCCAGTTGTTCTGTTATTGGGACATCTCTGGTGCCCTTCTGACTACTGTCTCATCAGTGAGGTCCAAGGCATTGCAAGGAACCTGCCAACCATATGCTCTGATGAGAAGAAAAATCTTAGCTTTAGTGCCATTAGTAAAAGGATGGCTGCCATCTGATGGTTGAAATCACATGGGGAATTGAAAGAGTTCTTAAATGCCTTCAGGAGATTTTGTTTTTAATGACAAGTCTGATGTGATCATATTTTAGAAACGAGGAGGGAAGGAGAAAGCAATTAGTCTGCATTCTTATATTACATCCTTGCTGTCCTGTACATCAGCTTTAATCCTTTGCTAAAGCTTGGGCCAAAGTATTAAAGTATTTCTTTTCAGAAAACATGTTCTGAACTTAAACCTCAGGGTTATTGTACGTAAAACTCTGAATATAACTCTTAATTAACCAATGCCAATATACTTCAGAGAATATACTTAGCAGTAAACAAAGAAATAATCACAGAAAACGTGAAAACGTGTAAGTGGTATATGGTACAGCATACAGACCTTAAAAAACTATTGCAGAACACATCTGCAGGTTTTTTCATATATAGACTTCTTCACTTTGTGGCTATTCCATCTTTAAATATGATGCTGTAACATAACAACACATTTCAGCACACATCTTTGAATTCACGCTTCCTCATTTTTAAAAATGTTTTTCCCTCCACAGCAACGATACCATATTGTCTGCATACCTGACCCAGACTCTGTTTTGCAGACGTACAGGCAGTTAGTCTGGAGTCTTGGGGTATGAACAACCCATCTTCAGGCTGTGGGTCTATAAATATTTCTCTTTGCAGCAATGCTTCAGCGGCATTGGTCATAGGCAACCCTGAGCTGTGCCATGACTGCTATTTCAGGGTGGCACCAAATGAGGAAACTGATATGGACTGGGAATAATCCTCAGCCTCCCCACCCCTGCCTTTTTTTGCAAGTTTATTTTGAAGCTGCATTCGTTTCCTGAACCCATTCTCTATGTCCTCGCACAAACAGTTGCGCTAGCGCGGCTGAGGGAGGAGGGAACAAATAGGAATTGCTGCAAGCTGCCCTCCTGCTACGGTGAATTCCTGTCCACAGAATCAGGGCTTTCAGTGAAACAAATCTGGAACCACTACCCACATTTGTAAAAGCTGGGGACCAGCATATGAAATGGCTGTTCTATAGGTCTCTGAAAGGCTGTAACTGTCTAGATTTCTACCTTTATTCATCCTAAAAGTCAGTTCAGAATTTATAAACATTCTCTACACCAAGCTCTTCCCTATTCTCTGGCTGAGTCAGAGCTACAAAGTGAATCCTGTACACTGAGCAGCCCTGAGAGATAAATGCTCACCCTTCAGCTTTCTGCACAAGTCTGTTAAACATATCTACGTATGCCAAACATTTCCAGAGCGGAGGGTTTCCACAGTAAGTAAAACTGGACCTGCAATCTCCTGTATCCCAAGTGGCATAGGTATTAGGCGTTAACTCCTGCATTAAACATCCCCAGGTGTACAGTGATATGCTATTGTGCCCACTCGGCTCCCTCCATACTGGTGCTCCTTCTCCTCTCTATGCTCCACCAGGCTCCACTTTTGGAGAGCAGCTATGTGCAATAACCCCCAATAAAATTTCTTACAAAGTTCAGAAATAGCTACTGAGCATGTTGAAACACCATATAGCAGGACATGAACTTTGGGATGTTTCTGGGCCTGGTCATTAGAGATGTGTATGGGCAGAAGCTCTGAGATTTCCAGCTTAGAACCATGTTTCCTATAGGGTTGCCAAACCTTGGGTTTGACCTGGAGTTGGGAGGATTTCAGTTTCCAGATGTCTTTCCATGTGGGTTGAATGGAAAGTGGCTTCCATAAAACTCTCCTCAAGGCTCCCACAGACTTGAGCTGAAGACAAATTCTTCCTTCTTTGTGATCTGACAATTTTCATACCTTGCAGTATTCCAGTCACTTTGCATCAAAGATCAGGCTTCTTTTGCAGTGCAGTCTTGTAGGCTAGTTATTGCACTAGTGCATCCCACTAATTTCCAAGGGCTGCAGCACATTTTGAGATTTCGTTGAAGTTCATTTCAGTTTTGTGTGTTATTTTTGTAGAACTGGTGGAAACCAGATGGAGAAAAGCCAATTTCCCCACGGTCATTTAGAACTCTAGATGAACTCTTGTTCAAATTGTACAAAGTACTGAAGAAAAACTCACACGCTGGGAGCCTGCCTGTCACTTTCAGCAGAAATTTAAGGGAAAATTAGCTGGCTAGATTAAACAGTCTTACTCATTCTTGTAAATTACTGCTCTAATACTTAATTCTTTTCTTTTTAAGAAAGAATTACAGGTTATGAATGTTTTGTTACGATCAGCCGAGTAGATGAGTGTCTACAAGGTTTATGTCAAAATTAACAATGAATATAGGCCAGAGACATGTACACAATAGATATGACTACAGTGATAAATAGAAGTGGGGATATTGGACCCCTGATTGTCCTTGAATGATCCACTGCTTAGTTTCCCCTGGCTTATTTCTTCTTTCCACTTTGCACTCAGTGCAGCTAGCTCTCTCCTAGATAAAGCCCAGGTACGGCTGTGAGGATAGCTCGAGGGGGTATGAAGAGGACCACTCTAGATACTCTTTAAACACTACCCCAGAAGGCTTTTCATTTTTCCCCATCACACTCTTCCCACGCCCTTATGCCATATCCCCATCTCTCCTGTTTGGGCCAGTATCCGTTACTACAGTGAAGCATATGGGATACATTTTCTGTTTGAGTCATTTTTAAACATCAGTGAGAAATGCGTTTTTCAAATGTAAGCGTCTCTCTGAGAAAATGAGAAATATCCTACAGGTTCAGATCATGGTTCTTCTACCCCAGGACTCTGTCTCCAACCATGACAATAAGGAATGCCTCCAAGAGAGCACACATAAGACAGGACATTTTCTGCAGTCCATTCCCATTGTATTCCCTTATCAACTACAACTGGTGTTTTGGGGATGGTAGATGGTGTATCCCTGCCTAGTTCATTTAAAATCTGCTTATGGACTTGTTTGTAAGTGTGTTTAACGCTTATTTGCCTCCTGTGCTATCTACTTCCACAACCACCTTCGTTAGCAAATCCAGAGGTTCACTACCCACTGTGTGAAGAAGCACTTTCTTTTACCTATCTCAGACCAATCTACTACTAGTTTCAACATGTCCCTGCCTAGTTCTAGTATTCTGGGATAAGGTGAATAGCAGTTCTGTGTTCATCTCGTCCGTTACCTTCAGGATTTTGTAAGTGTCAATCATACCCTCCCCTCCGCAGCCTCCTCCTCTCCAAACAGAAGCCTTTTTAGCCTCTCCTAACAAAGCAGTTATTCCAATACCTTGATCTCTTTAGTTATCCTTCTCTGCATTTCCTCTAATTCTACTGCATCCTGGAGAGAACATAGCTGAGCATCAACGGGAATGTTTTTGGGTGGGTTATGCAATGTTTCTAATTCCAGACACAGTAGCCCTGAATTAAGAGTGCCTCAGCCTCTCAGTCTCACAGATTGCCTCATTACAGAGAAGCTTGGCTGCTCCAATTGCTTTTCATTGCACTGCACTCTGTGGGCCAAAATGGACTCTAGTCAGAAAATCCTTCTAATTACCTGAAAATTTATGATAAACATAGGTGAATCTGACCTCTCTCATTCTCTTGTACATATAGAGGGAAAAGACCTACAAAGGCACATTAGAGGTTTTGCTAGTGGTGTAAAGAATAGTTTGAGTTCTTTATGATGCCAATGTCCTTTTAGGAGGAAAGATGAGTGTAAAGAAAGTAACTGCAGAGTCTCAGCAGTCTTTGACTAATAACGCCCCCCAGGCCCAGCTTTGTTAATATTTTTGTAGCAGCGGAACACCCAACAACACTATGGTTGCAGAGAAGTAGATCCAGTTGCACCCAACTGCGAGGCAGAAGCTGGGTGCAGCTGTTAAGGGCAGAGGTTCTCCTGGGTGTTCCACAAGGTAAGGGCCAAAAATAGAACACAACATGCCAAGGAAGGGAAAAAAAAACACTTTTAGGGCAATGAGAATACTTGGTGGTTACTGAAGACTTTTCTGGTAAATGGCATGACTAATGTCTTTCCTGTAAGTGTCCTGGCCTCCTTCCAGGAACTGGCCACCTAGCACTTACTGCTTGACAGCATTGCCATGGCTGTCAGGGAACAGACTGCTCAGAACTGCCCTTTGGTGAAAGCCAAAGACAAATAAACCTTCTGTGAGTCAGCAAAAACAAAAAGTAAAACGAGAATTTTGTGAACTCCTCAGGGCTCCACTTGGACTAATACCTGAGATGGAAAGCAAGAAAAACTTGCAGAAGAAGCAGTTGGCTGTACCTCCATGCAAATCTACTCTTGAGTAGGTGTCTTAAATGTCTGAAGGTAAAACCTAACATGGGAGTAGCAGCCATAGGGGTGCTGGGAACGGTAGGGAGGCTCGAGGCCAAGGCCAGCTCTCCAGCTGTGCAGCTTCTCTACTTTTGCTGGAATTCAATCAGGAATGACATCTCCTGGGTTTGTGCAAGAAATGACCACTGTTGCAAGGCACAGACCCAATCGGGAAGAGAAAAATATGGCTGTGAGGAAATAGTAATCGCTTCTTACAAATTGTTTTCATTTGACTCAACCCATTAGTTTGGTTTTTTTTTAATTGCATATGCAAAATTTGACCATTCTTAGAGTAAAAATGGAAAAAGCCATACTTATGCTATTTTGCTGTTTATAACAACTGTAGGTGCTGTATCAGAAGTTTTCAGACGGGCAAAAAGCAATTATTGTCACTAAGAAACACTTCTTGCACATAAACTGTCACCCTCACCCAGAATCAGAGCTGAGACACAGGATAATGGGCCTGAAGCCGTTGTCCTTATTTATTAATGTGTCCCAACACAGCCAAGAAATCAAGTTGACTGGCACAAAAAATGAGCCCAATTTTCACTTCCGAAGTCAGGTAGAGTCAGGTTCATGCTGGCTAACTCCCCTCTTTGCAGTGAGTTTAAGGCATGAGCAGTGGATACAGGTCTTTACTGGCCCACTTGCTGCAGCTCCATTGGCTTTAGCTCACAATAGTATCCAGGTGGCCTAAAATGCAAAGAGAATCCAGGGCAAAGAAAACGCAGGCTTTCAGTCCCAGCATCCATAGGTCTCCTGAGTTTACATTTCTGCTTACGCAAGAGTCAAGTTTACTCCCAGCCATCCCCCAGGGAGACACTAATTCCTGTGGGTTACAAACCCCATTGCCTACTTTCGAACAGAGATTTCATATAACTCAAGACACAGGCAAAGACGGGGAGAGGGGACAAAGCTACCTGAGGGACTGGTACAGTGTGGAATTAAAGTGGGGGCAGATATCGCTGCGGTAGTGACGAGGGGGCAGCAGAGCCCCTCAGACATGACGCAGAGCATGCGCTGTGCCAGGCAGCAGCGGCAGGGGCAGAGCAGCAGCCCCGTCGGCTCCCACATCCTCCTGCTGATAAATCTGCCTCCAGACAATGAAAGGTGGTGTGGCCGTCTCTTCCCAGGGCTGAGGGTCCCTCTTCTTCTTGAGGAGAAGTTGTTGTACAACTGGGCCAAAGGTGGGAGGTCTCATTTAGAGTCCTCTCCCTTTCTAAGTCTAACCTGGCTTGTATCCTCCCCTGTCTCTGCCTTTAAGTAGTTGTGCAACTATATTCAGCCACACCAAGAATGAAATCAGAGTAATGCACATTTCTGAGAGGGAAATATATTGCTAATGCAGCTCTGTTTTCTTCATCCTTCACTTTCTTAGATGCTTAATAGACACCTGATAACAGTGGATCCCATGAGAGCTCAGTGCTGCAGCATCTTTCTCTGCCTTCCTAGTCTTCCTCTCCTTAGGAAGACTTGTTTTCCAAAGGCCTTTCTAAGCGTTAGGCAGCAATTCCTTTGCAGAGTTAGTGTTTGCTATCGTGAGTCACTGCTGACAGGGCTGACAGTCCTGGCAGTGCCAAGTGGATCCGTCATTTTGTGAGGGGCTCCTGCCTCATGCTGACCTGCTTCTCCATAGCACTGCGTGCATGCTTACCTGTGCATATGTAGGCACCATATCTCCCTATGTGCAATATATCCCTATGTGTATAGATCTATACCTATATACATAGAACACACGTATTTCTGACAAAAGACAGGCCTGATAATTGCATGAATAAAATAATACAAATAATGGATATTAAATCAATGTACCCAGGCAGGAAATAAGCAAGTCACCAATATGAAATGCACATTATAGTACTGACAGGTGTTTTAATATGGCTTGTGAATAAGGGATTTATTTATAATGCAGTACTAAGAAAAAAGCTAAGACAAACCCTCAGAGTCTAATTATTTATCCAGCTATGCAATTATTAGTCATAAATCTCTAAAATGGCTGAGAAAGTGTTTGGGAAAATGCCAAGTCTGGTGCTGTGTGAGAAGCTATTGCTAGAGACTGTGTTATACCTACCAATATATTATGACCAAAGACACTAGAGAATTTCCATTTTCTGGGAGCACTGCCTTTTTGCAGCAAGAAATATGCTTTCAGTGACTGCTCTGATATCATGTTACTGGCTCCTAGTGCACAGGGGAGGTGGAATGGAGGTAGTTGGGCCCTTCTGGATTAAATGTCTAATATATGGTTGCTAAGGACAACAGGGGACAGGGTTTAATGACCCAGGTGGTCCCTTCATATTCTATACTCATATCCTCTACTATTCATATGGTTCCTCAGGGATCTGCCTGATCGAATACTAAATCCTGAGACCTACTGGAAGAGCATTGGCCCAAGTGATATAATATGTGATGAGGCAGAAAAGAAGCATGCGGGTTAGCCAGTCGCTACTCAGTGTATCCCAGCCCCAGGACCGAAGCATTTGAGATCCTGGACAATCGTGGCAGAATGCAGCTCCTCAGGGCCATGGGCAGAGCCCTTGTCCCCTTGCAGCCATCGCGCGGAGAAGCCCTTTGCTAGAAGCTGGCACTGGCCTTGCTTCAGTGCACTCGGCCCTCTTCCTCAGCAGCAGCAGCATTTACTTGAACAACACACCTAATTCTGGAAGAGTTCCTGGACCCGCAGTCTTTCTGCTCTACATGTTTGCCAATCATAAAGTAATAAACTCCCTAATGTAATCAGTAGAGTCTCCTGACATAGATAGCGAGGTACCAGTGCGAGAACTTTGGACATAAGCCGCAAGCTGCCATGACTGTGTGCATGTCATAATTTTGGTTTTAACCATATCGATGGTGAGTGTAAAGAAGGAGTTCTGTACCCTCATATAGTTTCCACGGGACTTTGCCATCACTGTGCTCTTATGGTAGGGGTATCTTAAACACACGTCCCATAAATTTCTAGTACTATTTGTAATGAAAACCCAAGAAATTGAACCAGTAATGAACTTTAGAGCCCTTGTTAGTGTAAAGCATGTTATGATAGTCAAGCATAGGAAAAAGCCAATTAGTACGTGCCTTCTGAGTTAGAGAGCAGCAATGAAGAACACTGCCATATTAGGAACCAAACCTTTATTGACACTTTCCAAGGACCACTGCATGCTGATTTGAACTCGGTTTCTGAGACTGTCTACATATAGATGCTTCCTGGGGTGCCCAGCCTTTCTAGGCTTGTTGCACATCCACTACAAAACGAGGAGCTACAACACAGACTTTGCTGAAAAAAATGACTGCTGCATCACCCTCTGTGTTTTCTCAGCCCAGAAAGCCGGGAGGAAGGAAGTAAGGCAGTAAGGAGCCTGCGAAGCATTGCCCTGAGCCACACTTCCACAATCACTAGCACTGTATTTGAGCTGGCTCTTTTGGAAACGTATATCTGATTTAGATATGCTCTGAGACTGCATTTAGTAGCATTTTTGCTGAAGGAGGCTGAGCACAGGATGCAGAGAGTCCAACGGTGCATGCTTCAGGTGTGCTGTGTGGCATCACTGGGGGCATGCATCCTGTGCCTCTGCATGGCTCCAAGCCAGGCTGTCCCTGTGACACTTGTGCGGAAAAAAAACTGTAGCAAATCAATCTCAAGACACCTCATTTTCCAGAAAGGAGGGCACTAGGCTACCTCCCCCTCACCGCTTACTGCATGTCTTTTGTAAGCTGCAGAGGGTCCGGCAGTGGGGATATGTGCATGCCACCAGTCCTACGAGTGGCAGTTTGGACCCAGCTTGGCTTCCTTCCTACCCACTCTAGACCCCCTATAACAAAATAGGCTCTGAACAGAGCTGGTCCCACTGGCTGCGTTGTTACATTTCTCTCTGATAACAGAGTTTCAGAGGGGTAGCTCCATTTCCCTCAGGACATAGATCCAGGCAGAGGCTGCTGAGTGCTGGCAGTGTCATGCAGCCAGTTTGGAAGTCATGCAGCAGCAGTGGAACGAGGACCTCAGGATGGCAATAGTGATGTTTAGCCACCGAGTGATGAGAGGAAGGTCACTGGGAAGCTGGCAGCCTCTGCCCACAGAGGTGACTGAGGAACTAGCAAGCAGCGTCCCAGAGGTTTGCCCAAGGAGCAGCTCAGCTCTCTGGCAGGGCGTGCAGCATGTCAGCAGGCTGCAGCGGCACTGGGGGTGCTGAGGAGGACAGGAGCTCTGTCTCAACCGATGGTGCTCGGCTTTGCTCCTCTTTGGCCTCAGCATGCACTGTCTGTCCTATAATTGCATGTGCTCCCAACTGAGCCCCCTTCCCGTGATCCCCCCTCCTCTGCTCCCATGTGGTCCTACTTGTGTGCAGCACCCTCTGAGCACAGAGCACACAGAGCACACACTGAGCACACATGTCCTTGGCTGCCTGGCTTCCCTTGGGGCTGTTTGACGTGCTGAACACAAACGTGGAGGTGGTAACTGTTCTCTCTTTGGCTAAATAAAGTACCTTTCCTCCACATGCATTATTTAGGGTTCCCATCCTCTGATCTCCCCTGCCTCGCCCAGGGTAGGTGACGGCAGATTCCCTGATGCTGACTGCGTCATGAGAAACGTTTGACAAGGACGGCTGGCCAAGCCTGCGCGTCCCAGGGCAGCAGGCCCTGATGTGAGAAGGAAGGGAAAAGCTGCCTGCAAAGTCGGGCAGGCAAGCGCAAATCTCTAATGGGTTGGCCTAAAGCCAGCCCTACCGCTGCCCTCTCTGACCATCTGTAGGCACCTGCGCGTTTGCAGCGGGGCACTGGCCTGCATTACCACAGGCTGGAGGATGCAGCTCTTACCCGAGCCAAGAGGTGGCTGTTCAAACATGCCGTGGTGCTGTTGCTGCCCTTGGAGCTGGGGTAAGCTGAGCTCCCAGACAAGGACCACACTGTGCCCTGGGCCAGCAGAGAGGCCCACTCCCCCAGGAATGTTAAGAGGACCCTATATTGCTATCACAAGCCCTGGACCAGGTTCATGTCATCCGGGTTCCCTAGATAAGGCTTATGTGTGACAGATGGTGGAAGGAGAGAATAAATCCTGCCCAGCTACTGTCTTGTGGGACTGTTGCCTAATCTTTCTTTCATTTGCAGTGCTGAATTTTTCATGCTATACTAATAAAACCCACTTGTACCATTCCATCATCACTCGCTGAATCATTTGAGAAAAGAGTAGATTTGGCAGCATATATCTTCATTGATTTCCAGCATGTATCAGTCCTCTGTTCCCCTCTTATTCGTGGATAGCCATGATGTGCTTTGTGAAATTAGCTAGGAACAGAAACTTATAAAAATGCAAGATCAATTGTACTGAGTCAGACCAAAAATCCTTGTGGACATGATTCTGCCCCTGACAATAGCCTTACTTGGCTATATTTGAAAGCAGCACTTGGGCCTGCCCAGGAAGACCCCACTGATTTCAAGTCCCGCACCATAATTACTCAAGCATCATACAAATGCAGTCTTAGCTACAACAAGCCAAACACAACAGACAGCCACAGGCAGAGGGCTGCAGAGGAAAGGCTCCGCTCTCTGCTTCCCACTCCTGCCATTTATCTTGCAACAGCTCTGGCATTTGTCAGACTCTTTCTGCAAACTGCTGTAACTCACAGAAATGGCAGTTTTCTGCCATTTGAGTGAGTGGAATGGCTCAGTGAAAGGTCTGCTGGGCACCATAGATGAAGGAAAGGTGAGGATGAGACTGCAGGACCAGGAACACAAAAACAAGAGAGGAGGGAGTTAGGAAAAGGATAGGGTCTTATAAGTCATCTTTTTCCAGTGCCTGCAAGGTATCAAATGAGCTCAGTGGTCCATGAAACTGCAGCCTTGCAATGTGACATGTAACCCCACGTCTTGACCTTTAGTCATTTGCATTAAGGTCGTGTGGAGAAGATTTGATCAGGTCCATTTGCACCCACTTTGTGGCGCAAAAGGTTAACCCGAGCCAGGCCCTATATATTATGCAGCTGCTACCACTGCTGGTGCATCAGGACTGCCCACAGCTACGGGGATGAGCCTCTCCTGCGTCCCACCGCGCACAAACAGAGAGCACGCTGC